>NC_138963.1:72590500-73216000 GCF_055761805.1 Camellia sinensis
AAGATCTCACACACACAATGAAGTCCAAAGGTAAAAAGCCCCTCTTTCGAACATTTCAAATTTCAAACCCTAACTTCCCAAAATTACCAAATCTCACCATTTATACAAAATGACTAATGTCTATGTTAAAGCCCATAAAAACGAATAGATTATCCCTACCTCAAATAGAGAAACTCAAAGAAGAAGGAAGAGAAACTTGAAGATGCTCCAAAACCAAACTTTTTCGGATCAATAGGTAGCCCAAGCCAAGCTTTAACTTTTATACAAAGGAACTAGGGTAGTGAGCCTTTAAAACAAGGTGTATTAGTGAGAGAGTGTGGAGAGAGAGACAGCCGGATCTAGGGCTAGAAATGGAGATGAAAAAGTGATATAGAATCACATTGCTGCGAACTAATATATACATGGCTTGCTCAAGTGAAGGAGTGGTTATCGAGCGACCAGGCACAAAAGCATCTTACTGGAGCGCAAGAGTTGTTGCTCGAGTGAATAATGAGAAGCTTCAGGTCTGAACCAGCGCAGACGCACGCTCGAGCTCAAGAGTTCTCGCTTGAGCGACAGATCAAACAACACAGGGCTCGCTCGAGCGCAAGAAAGCTCGCTCGAGCGAAGAATGCCATCCTTCAAGTCTAAAAGAGACATAGACGCATGCTCGAGCGCAATACTGCTCACTCGAGCGAAGAGACACAAAATACAAGGCTCACTCGAGCGTAAGAAAGCTCGCTCGAGCGGAAGCTACGTTTGAAAAAGAAACCTGAAGACCCACAATACTCGCTCGAGCACACGAACCCTCGCTCGAGTGAAGAAGCAAACACCCAAGGCTCGCTCGAGCGTAAAAAGCCTCGCTCGAGCGAAAAAGGAAAAATCTGGGCAACAACTATTTGTTTCAACTCAAAACCAACCTGTTCCAAACTTAGCCAACACACCCCACAACTCAAATACAAAGAATGAATGATGGAAACAAGATATAGACAACAACAAACAGCCACGGAACTCGAGTCCGGAATACAATAAATGACGAGGAAAATCGAGATCGCTATAAAATTGCTCAAATATTGAACCAAAGAACATGATTTCAGAATTGTGGATCATTCATAGGCAAAAATAAAGCGAATACGTTGGCCATCTTAATTATTTGTGCTAATATGCTAGTTATCTGCATTAGAGTCAATTTTTGAGCATTTGAACTCCATTATAGCGAAAATTGTTTCTCAATGTTCCGAATTTTGATGTACATTATTTGTCCCTTATTGAGGGGGCAAAGTGATAGTTTAGGGGGTCTCCATATAAATAACCCATCATCAAATTAGTATATCCTGCACCTTTATAGATATATAAAATGGTACACAGAACAGAGGCATTAAAGGTCATTGTTAAGTCAAAAACAGAGCTACGATTATCAAATCATAGAACTCACCATCTTAGTTTCACTCAGTTTAGCATAAAGCCACTGGGGAGAAAAAGGAATATTACTTTTTGATGCTGCTTGATCTGAACCAACTGCCAGTGAAATTTGAGTGCTAGAAGATTACGAAATCAAACTAACCTTTCGAATATCCCTATTGCCACCTTTTCATCATCATTACCTCGTGAAACTTCCATTGTATTGGCATTAACCCAATAGCGGTAAATATTAATTTTAAAGAATCAATCCAAACCAAACAAAGAGTAGCGAACAAAACTTGAAATTATTATAACAAACATAAAAAATAATCAACAGAAATTGTAAGCAACACAAGGAAAACATATATAGATGCAATATGATATACAAACAAAGAAAAAAAGAATAAAAAAAACGAATAGGCTAGTCAATAGGGAAAAAAAAAATCAATGATACATTATGCATTCAACTTAAAAGCTGTGGATAAATGAATAATATATGTGACAATTAGATAAGACTAATAAGATAAAGAACTCCAACATTACCACTTCAACACCATTACATCCCACTCCACCCAAAAAAAAAAATGGATACTAAAAAAAATAAAAATAAAATCCTTTGAAAAAGAAACAAAAAGAGGAAAACAAAGTAAAAAATGATAGTTAAATTGATGGCTGCTAATGCTTAACATTATGGAGAACAAGACAATAATGTGTTTTTTTTTATTGTTTTTATTATTTTTTTAAATCAAGATAATAATGTGTTACATAGGGTCTGGGGGCACGTGCCCCTCATTTTTTGAAAATTACATTTTCCTTATTAATTAGAAAAAAGTTTTTCATTCAACTTCCTTTTAATTTTCAAATATATTTCAAAATGTTTATATCTCATCTTTCTTTTCTCTTCTTTTTACTAAACTCCTTATAATTTACCATTATAAATGTTTAATTTAATCAAAATATTCTCTTATAATTATTTCTATCTCTTATTTTTCTCCACATCTATCTTCTTCTTTTTTTTCTTTCTTCAAATTTTTTTTTTTTTTTTGGTATGCATGTTATTACATTTTAAATTGTGATTATCATCATATTTAGTAACTAAAATAGCAAACAAAAAATCATCGGTTAATTGAAACATATCTAAGGCACATAATTTTGATATCACGTTGATCTTTGGTCATTCTATCACTAATTAAAAATTGGATTTGGTTAAGCTTTGTTATTGATATTGCTAAGGATTGATAGTGCTCCCATGAATCAAAATCATGTCTATGTCACTGAGTGTTAAGGCTATCATAACTCAAAATCAATAGTACCCTACAAAATAAATACTAAGCCAAACTAATAAGAGGAAGTTTCCAAATTAGCCATCCTAACAGGCAAAGTGTCTCCGACTGTCCGAAAGTATACGACAAAGTTGATTTAATTATGTGTAAAATATCGAGACATTCAAAACACTAATTGATAACAAATTTTAACAGTATATGATAAGCAAGGCAGAAAAAATTAGACATGTACTGGAAACTTTAACTCTTTAAATAGGACTTTGAAGAGAAAACCATGACAACTTTATGAAATCTAGCTTACGTTCCTTCTTTTTTTTCTTCATTATTCATAGACCCTGCATGAAATTTGCAAGAACTATAGAGTCAGCATGATTTTCATAGGCAAAGAATAAAAACAAAGTTGTCTCAGGCCAAATATCATACACCTCAAAAGCTTGGCCAATTGTGCTACATACTCAAGAAAAACTACTCAAAATTCTACCCAAAATTTAAACATGTGGACAAGCACCCAACAAAGATTCTACCTTACTTCAAGTTTTGAAACACCTTACTGTATACATGGTATACTTATTTAAATTAAATATGTATATATAATCATCAACTCAGCTTTACTAAACTTGTGCATTGCTCAGAATGTTCTAGTACTTTTCCCAGTAAATAATAAGCAAATTTTGAATTATTAAGACCCATTAATTTGTTGGTTTATAAATTTGGTTTGGCTTGATCAAGCAGCTAATCAGGCATTTTGTCAAGCAGCTAGTGTGCATAATTTGCCTATTTCACTAACAAACGCCAATAAATACAGAAACATACAAATCAACTAAACAAGCAGCAAACCAGAAGATTACATACCAGATTGTGGAAATTAACAGCTGATCGGTGAGCTATATTCATCTCTACAGGATGACGACGGTGATAAAGCGGGGAGCTGGTGTAGTAGTTGGGAGGAAAGAAATCGTTAATCGGCAACAAGCGTTCGAACATCTTGCAAGTGTATGAAGATCAGAACAATTTTTTTTTTAGCATAATATGTTTTGCCTACTATAAATACACAAGGGATAATTTGCTATGTTTTTTTTAAATCTTTTTATATTTGTATCTATTCTCATGGAATGAGATATGGCCAAATAATTGAATTTCTGGTTCAAAAGTGTTAGAAAATTCATCATATTTTGGATCTTGTAGTTCTTTATTTGGTTTATTTATTGTCAAATGGATCATAAATCAAGAATATTTATGAAGGCTTTTGATTGTCTAAGAATCTGTTTGGAATTCTTGGTGGATTTGAAGGCCCAATCACAATAGTAACTTTCTACATAAACTCCGAATAAAATAAATTGGAGCCTTTGTGTGTGTGTGTGTGTGTGTGTGTGTGTGTGTGTGTGTGTGTGTTTTCTTGTTTTGAAGATACTTGAACATCTTGCAAGTGTATGGACATCAAAACAAAAACATTTTTTTTTTCTTTTTTCCTAGCATGACAGTATGGTTTTGCCTACTATAAATACCCAAGGACTGGAATTTATTTATTTATTTTTTATGATTTGTTATTTGTATCTATGCTGAGAGATGAGATATGGAAACACAATTGAATTTTTGGTTTAGACATATTCACAAGCACTTGGTGGACAATTTATGGAGGCAAAGACATGTGAATATCTTGTGTAGACATATTGTCAAACACGCAATAGGCAGATTTTGAAGGGAACACACACTGAATAAAACAAGAGCATGAATCTATGATAAAAAACCAAACAAAATACAACATTGAAGATAGGATCAGACAAAAAAGAACATACCAGGTATTTTGTTTGTTGCAAATGACACCAACGGTAAAAGCAAGAGCCATATATATAGGATCATCCACATCTTAACATCTGATACAAAGCACATGAAAACACCAAATTCTCAACATCTGGAATCTGTATCTACAAATTTTAACAAAAAACCATAACCACATATTAGAGATGAACTTCGCTTCTTCTCTTACAATCACATGGAATAAAGTAAAAACAGAGGATTTGATTTTTTTTTTTAATTTTTTATTACTTACCTTAACATGGTTGTAATATCCTTTAATAACAAGAGTTAAGTATTGCCCTTTATTTCTAGTTCACTTCACATACTGTTTCCATGCTCCAAAGCTGTCATAGTTACTCACTAAACTCAACACAAGGTTTGATTCCATACCTTTTGGCCTCAGCTACAACAAAATCCAACGAACTTGTTCAAACCGACAAAAGGAATAAAAGGTCAAGAGGAGAAAGATAAAAACACACAACCACTTAAAACATAATAAGTTTTCTTATGGGCATATCATCAAACACATGGTGTACAAAGTTTTTCTATACTGACAAACACCAAGACATAAACATTGGCAAACCTAAAAAATTGAAAACTACAAGGTGTAAAACTGCCTCCCTCCACCACATACGCACAAATATATATATATATATATATATATATGATGCATACGAACATATACATGCATGTCACCTAAACCATGTATTGAGGAATAAGGAGCTCATCAAATTTTGATGTAACAACAACAGTATGGAGCTTTGATGCATAAATGAGCAAATACAGTCAATTTTGCATCACAACTGTAGCATCAGTTACAGGAACAAACACAAATTGTACAAACCATTTTTTATTTTTTTTTTCGTATTGTAAACAAATATATAATTATATATAATTAGACAGAAGTGAAAATGAAAAGCAAAAAATAATGGTAGCAGGTCTATTATTGCAAGTCTTTATTCACTGTTCCAGTTTATAGTATCAACAATTGTAAAGAAGAAGGCTCCAGCTATAATTGTGTACAAGCATGGATCAAGAAGGATAAGCGGTTGTGAAGCACATGTGTAATTTGGAGTTGGCTGCACCTGGCATACGTAAATTATGCTTGCATTCTTTTATATAATAGTTATAGATATATATTTTAAATTACTTTTAGAGCAATACAAATTATCCATTCGGTATCATATATAAGTTAGTTTTTTATTATTATAATTTTTTTTAGATTACTAAAATTGTTTGGTACAACTTTAATAATTAATGAATTTTTTTCGAATATGTTTGGTTAAATAAGTTATTATATAACTTTTTGTTATTTAAATATATAAAATGCCTTCAAAAATTATATTTATGACTAAAGAGATGCGCCTTTTATGTCAAATATATTTAAGAGTTCCAAATAAATTGAAAAGGCTGCACATTGTAGCTTCAAAAAATTCACAATTTTGGGCCAAATAAGTTGAAAAAAGTCAAATAAGTTATAATTTAAAATCGCAATCAAACACTACTTATTAGATTTTTTCGACAAATAAACTAAATAAATTGACTTATAAGTTCTACCAAATGGAGTTATTCTGCTTAAGAAATACTATGGAATCTTAAAACATGACCCTTAAATTCATTCCTAATGATGTGATAAGAGAATTAAGTCTTAATTAATTAATTTTTAAACTAATCAATAACTAAAGCAATCGACAATATTATGAATAAATTTAGAGAGCATATTTTAGGAATCTCAAGGTTTTTATGTTCTTCTTATAATTTATGAAACAAAAATAATATAAAAAAAATTATCTAAAAATTAGAAAATAAATGATTTATAACTTAAAGATCGAACATGCCCATATATCCCGTCCAAGGTTCTGTTTGGGTAAGCATATATCAATGGATCAAGCCCAAGAACCCCTAGTCACCAGTAATAACCCAATAAAGAGGTCCAATGAGCCCTGTGTTTTGGACCATACTTTGACTTCATTTCTATTCGTGCTTGGTAAATCTAATTGACCTACCATTCATTTTAATAACATTATTTTTTTTTATAAACAAAATATTACATAGTATTTATTTATTAAATAAATTTTCTTCTAACATGAAAAAAAAAATTGATGCTAATTATTTTTCCTTTCTAATATACGGGGATAAGTAAGATTGGAGATGGATTTTTATTTTGATTATTTTGATCACTTTTTTTTATTATTTTAAAAAACTTAAATGTAATGAGAGAATTTTTTGATTTTTTGATTATAATTTTTTTTTCCAAACCCAATAAACTTTTATCTTTATTTTTGGACATTCAAGCCCACTTGTGTCTAGCCCTATTAGTTGGGTTTCATGAGAAACTAAAAGCCCAGCTGGCTTAGCGAGTCCAATGAGCCCAATCTATTTATTTATTTTTTTCACTTTTACCCAACTTTACACTGTCTGTTTTTATTTGTACAATTTTTTTTTTTACTTATATTTGTAAAAAAAATAAATTAAAATGATTAACAAAAACTGATTTAGTGTTTGTTTTTTATTCCAAAATGTAAACGGTTTATAAAAGTAAGGGATAGTTACAAAAAATATTAACTTCACTTTAACTTCTATTATACCAAAAAAAATATATATATATATATAGTTTCACTAATTTTAAAATACAAATTTTCATTTTTTTTCAGCCAAACCACCACCTGACCCATAACTTAGTTTTGAAAAATGCACGTCAATAAAATGATTTTTATTTTTGATAAGTGAAAATACTTTTAAAATTTGATAGACACGTCTATCGAATTTATTTGCGACACCATTACTCCTACCTTCATTATTGTGGCTATCACTACCACCATACCACCAGTACCACCACCATCATTCCTATACTATCACTAGGATCACTACCACCTTTGTTGCCACTCCACCACAGTCAACACCACTATCACTCTACTATCACTATTGCCACCAACACCACCCTACCACCAACGTCACAACCACCGCAATTTCCATCACTACCACTAGGTCCACCCCACTACAATTGTTGCTCCATCATTGCTGTTGCCAACACTACTATTACTAGTACTACCACAATCAGCATATCAATTTTAGGATCATACTCAAACAGTAAAAATACATTTCTTAAAAAATTATTTTTTCCAAAATAAATTGAATGTAAATCTTAAATTAGCTCAATTATGATGCACCTGATTTAACATGATAGTTTTTCCTTGTGTTTGTAAATGTGTCGGAGTACCTTAACTTTGGAGAAGCAATTCAAGCAAGTTCAGTTAGGTTTGAGAAGTTGCTTAAGGCCAACCCGCATGGTGCCCAGTCGACCAAGCTACTTTTAATCTAAATTGGTCTGCCCAAGCCAACTTAAATTAGACCTAAATTACCAATAAAATTGAGCAATTTTTTTCCCTGTCAGTTAGGCTGGTTAGTTTTTTAAAGTTGGGTCATATTAACATTTTTTTTTTAAAACAAAATCATAGGTAGACTCAAAACCAATAACATGAAAGATTGGGTAGCTAATTGTACTCAAAAAATTAGATTGGGAACCTCAATTTGATGTAACTCTTTTTTATTATTATTGAATTTCTATTTTTTTTGGGGAACTGACCCATAAATCCCATAATGTGGAATTAGAAACTGATCAGTCCCATATTTTAATTTGAACACACAGAGGTCCCATTATCTGTTGGTTTACGTTTTTGTCCTTATGAAATGGGTATTTGTTTTCGGAAATAATGGTTCATTGAATGGTGTAGATGTAATGTTATGAAAAAACGCACTATAGTGTTTTTGGGATTTGGGCTGACCCACATTTGAAATGTGGCCCACATTTAGTTATAACACACACATTGGTTTAGTTTCCCCTCCCCACATTTTGGTTTGTGCGAACAACTCCTCAGGTGCTAGTGTTGGATTTCGACAAACTGAAGTATTGCGCGTGCTTCTAGTAATTAGGGTTTTCCAAGGTAATTTGTGAGGCCCTTATCCCATATTGCAGTAATCCACATTTGGGAAAAGTCATCAAACACACGTAGTACAAGCTGTGGAGGCGACCAGAATGGTAACGGTGTGCGATCGTTAGGGTGACGTTGTTGTTGCTGACGGTAGGGTTGTGTGAACTGCATCACGAAATCTGCGACTGTAGATACCCCATTTTTGACTGCCCTTAAGACTTTGGTGCCACCGATTGCTTACTTGATAGTGAAGGCTATGCTATGCAAAGGTTCAATTTCTTCGGCAAGAGGAGCTCCAAATCCCAACTTCACACTCCATTTTTGGACCAAAGCCTTTTAACCAAAATGATTTTAGACTTTAAAACCCTCTCTTTCAAAATATTTTTGAAAAAGTTTCTACGATGTTCCGAGGCTCGCATTTCGTTAAATGTTGCGCTTTTCGGTAAACCGAGCAAGGACAAAGTGGAAATGTATGGAAGAGAGGTGAAATCTTTCAAAAATATTTTCAAAACATCTTGTTTAGAGGTTTGGAGTTGAAGAAAATTAGAGTAGAGGAAAGAAACCAAGTTGGGGAAGACGTTGGGCATGAACTGTTAAGAGAGAGGGTCAAGCAACCCTCGCTAAATTAGGCCTATCCTTTTGTACACTTGGATTTCAGCTATTAGGCCACCACCATTGGAAAGTGGACTTCTGGGGCTTCATTTTACACTCAAGAATCTCCTAAAGCCGAATCTGGATGAGGGAGATATGGCTGGTTGAAGATAGGCATCAATCTAGTTAAGACAAAACTGAGCAACATTCACTAAAATAGGTATATATCTTAGCACACTTATAATTTTGATGTAAGGTCACTTCCATTGAAAGGAAGACTTCTGGGGCTACAATTTAGACTCAAGAATGACCTATAAAGTAGTCCATATGAAGGAGATATGCCCATTTAAAGTCGGGCCCGAAAAATAAATTTTTGTGGTTGGCCACCAGTGTCCAAAACTTAGATATTTTGCAGATATTTCCCCTCTAGCTGTTCCACACTACTCCAGATATTTCTACCTTGATATTTTTGACCAAGGGCTCTTGTATTTCTATATATAGATGGCATATCTCTCATATTTCAATGTTGGAAAAAATTTGGGAGCCTTTCTCTCTAGACTTCTCTCTCTCTTGAGCTTTTGTGCTTAGAAGCTTGCATACTTCGAACTTTTGCCTAGCAACCCTCAATCAAACTTGACCACCATTGAGTTGAGGTTACTTGAGGCCCTTTTTGAGCTCTAGAAGAGGATTTTGGCTTGATTTAGCTTGTTTTGTTGCTCTAAATTGCATCTTGTCTTCAAGAGGTAGAACACTTATATTTTAAGCTTGTTTTAAATACTTGTTTTGCCATCTTTACATACTATTTTTGAGCTGGTTTTGAACTCCAAAAACTCTATTTTTATGGTTTAAAAATGGTGGTTTAAGGCTTATTTTGAGTTAGGGGTAGTGCACCATTTTGTTTCTTTGTTTGTTAAGCTTTTGTGCCATCTTTCAAGGCTTTTAAACCAACTTTTTTTGGCCTTTTAACCAATGAATTTCAGAGTATTTTCAATGGTAGAAAACATGTTTTGAAGTCCAAAATTAGAGGGGTTAGCCTCCCATTATTGTGTCTTGCTTGCATGCCTAGTTAGCTTCATATGTTAGCATGTTTTTCTAGATTAACTTAGCTTATTTCCGGCATGTTTTTGCCTCTGATTTGGGCTGCTTTGGTTTGTTTGGGTTGTATGAGTAGTGTTTTGCATAGTTGTAGTGTAAAGCGCTTTACTAGTTTAGTGTTTTAGGCCTTTAAACATAAATTGCTTGAGTTGCTTGCATGTTGTAGTGCTATTTTGCATGTAATTTCAGCATCATAAGCTCTATCACATACTCTTTTGTTTCACTCTTTTATTTGCTTTTGAGAGTGGTTTCAAGTTTGGGATCCTTTAAGCTTGAGATTGAGTTCATTGCTTAATGGTTTAATTCTCTTTGAGGGTTCATTATCAACGGCATGAACTCTCTCTTGCCTTACACCATCCCTTGGTTGACACTTCTTTTGTTTAGAAGACACTCACCAATGGACAAATTGACTGAAGAATGGTTTGGTAACTAAAATGAGTAAATAAAATTTGACAAGTAAAAAGTGTGCAAGATAAGCATTCTTTGTGTTGCATTGCATGTGTTCAAATCGGACGTTAATTTGAACACAAGGAAAATGGGACATTTCATACTCAAAGTGATGAAATGTGTCATTTTCCTTGGTCACCATCACCCTTGATCATGCATGATAGGGTGGTGGTCTTTTGAGTCTTGTTTTGCACTTATTAAACTTGTACAAGCTTGGTTCTTTGGCCATCATGCATGGAAAATGCTTGGTTGATGGTTTGAGGGCCGAGAGTTACACTCCTTTGAACTTGTGTGATGATAAGGAGGGTAACAGTACAGACAACCCTTGAGAATACACTGTTTTGCCTCTGTTTGCTCTCTGTTGTAGAGAAAAAGGAAGTTCAAGAAAGGGGTGGCCGACCGGCCACCAGCAGTGGCTGACGGCCACAATTAGCAGCCGACCGGCCACCATTGGTAGCCGACCGGCCATCAATGAAAGAGGTTGTTCAGTGTGCTCCTAAAGTGGATCAGAGGTGTTCTGGGAATTGGCACAATTTTTAGTGGTCAAATGTATGCAAACAGAGGTTGTAATGGCATTTTCGGGAGGAGAAGCCGAGCATGCATGCATCCCTTGCCCCTTGAGGCCATTTAACTACTTTATTCAGTTCATTAATGGTAGCTAATTTACTTACTTTGTAATTAGTTAGTTAAAGTGTTTAGCTAATTAATTCGTTTTATAATATTTAATTAGCTTAGAATAGTTAGTTAAATATCATGTTGTAATAATTAGTTAACTACAATAGTTAATTAGTTAACTACAATAGTTAATTAGTTTCGGTTTGTAATAGTTAGCTTAATTAGTTTTGCTAGCTAGATTAGCTTAGCTTATTCATTCGGACCCTCCTTCGCAAGGGCGTAATGTTGTAATAGGTGTGCATGCGTGTGTGTATGTCTTCCAACCTCACGTCTTTCCCTCTTTTATTTAATCGCTTTTGATGGTTAGATTAGGGTCATATTTCAATTACCATATCGCATGTTTGCATTCATTCATTTATCTTGCATGCACCAAGACTCGGTGCATCATTCTAATTGCATTGCAATTTCAATATTTCTTTGAATATGTGTTTATCACATGTTGTTAAATCGATTCATATGCCACATTAGTAGCCGAGCATTACTACATGTGTTACATTAGGCATCTTATATAGTTAGGATCATGCATTTTTCTAACTAGCTTTTGTTTTGGCTTAGAGTACTCGGTGAGTTTTTATGCTTAAAAATACTTGCATGAGTGTGATTGCCATATTGCCATGTTTCGCATGCTTGCCATGAGGCTATTGCTTAAATACTAAACTGCTAGAATGCCTATGGATAAAGACTTGTTGTTTGAATTGGAACGATTCAACGAATGTAAGTTTTAAGCGCACTTTATTGTGGCAAATCATGTTTTGAAACACTATGTTTGGTGGCAAATTCACATTTTTAAGCCCATTTGAGGGTGGCGAATTCAAACCATTTTCGAAAAACAAACATGAGTTGAATTGTTCCAAGTCTTGCAACTAGTCTATACTTGCTTGTGTGCGTCACATAGTAAAGCTAGTTTAATAACCGGAATAAGAACACATAATGTTTATAAAATATCATATCATGATTAGTAGAGGTCAATCCTTTGATCGAGCAAGCGGGGGTGCTCATTTCAGGACATTTCCCTCTAGTACCCAAGTTCCGGAGCCGAGACAACTTTGGTGATGACGGACACGTAGCCTTTGGCACGAGTTAGGGTTTCCTAAATTTTTCCAAAAATAAAATATTTAGGTGGCAACTCTGTAATTTGGCAAAGCAGTCCAATTTTGACATTATTTGATTTAAAATCAATTTTCCAAAAAGGTTTTCCAGATTTGGACTCTTTGGTGATTATTAGTTTCACATTACACTTTGTGAGACTAGATTTAGAACCGCCGGAGTCCAAACTGTGAGGCCTGCTTTTCAAACCCTTTCCGAAAAGCAGGGTGCGAAAGAAGGCGAGTCCACAGCGGTGGAATTATGGGGAGGGGGTTTTGATTTGTTGTCAATCGCACGATTACCGTGATTGGATCCCAGATTTGGCGATGTAGATATGGAATGAAAATGCACAAGCATGGAAAATGTATAACAACCCAATAACCCCCAATTCCTATTGAATTTGTAGCGTCAAACGTAATGTTGTAGTTCAGTGGTGAGGGTTGGTGTAGTGGGCGAGATTGACATATGTGTCTGGTATTGCATTCAAGATTTGCCAATCCAAATTCGATGACGACACCGTGACGCAGTAAGTGTTCACATTTGTCATTTCGATTTTGCGAACAGTGTTAGTTATGAATGTGTTATCATGCAGTATTTTACATGTTTAGTGTGTAGTCTGTAAGTATTGGTCGTGATGGGGTTTTGGAAATGATGATGCCTTGTTGTTTAACATTACAAAAATTTTACGTGTGTTACTGTTGTTTTGGGTATTGGGTTTTTTGATTCGTGAGTGCACAGGCCATTGTGTCATGTAGTGGTGTTGTGGTTTGCATTGTAATGTATGCGTGTCCACTTTGTTGTCGGTATGTAAGTTGGTTTTGTGGGGTGTAGGGAAGTGAGGTGCGTTATGGTTGTTGTATCTGTGTTGTAGTAGTATTGTGGGGTGTCATGGAGTAGCTGTGCGTGAATGTGCGTTGGTTGCATTTGTGAATGAGGGTGGCAATGTATGTGTTGGGGCCTATGATGTTTGTTTACATAATTTTGTTTGTCAATGAAGTTAGATGTGCTTGCTGGATGTGTGTAATGTGGACTGAAATGTGAAGTGTTTTTTGTTGGGTTTTGTAATACAGGAGGTGTGATAACATCGAGCCTGTGTACACGTTCAAGAGATAGAACCGCCTCTATGTTGTTGCTGGGTCGCCGTCAAAGAAGATTGGTCTAAGGATTCAAGGGCGTATATTGTTCAAACAAGTGAAACCAATCAGAAGTGTGCTTGCAGCCGTGGAACCTTAGAAAATGCAATTAAATTATAGGTCCAACATCGTAGGGATGGTGAAAATTGTATCCACATTCGGATTGGTGGAGGCCCACCGTGTCCACCTGAGGAAGACCCCATTCTGGTTGATGTTTGAAGCCATTATGAAGAATAATCTAAAATTGCACGAGTTCAGAAAATGTGATGAGTTAGTGTTTAGATTGATACAGACGTATGTGTCGGATACTGGTTGTTTTCATGTTGGAATGACATGCTGACGCTGAAGGACAGCGACATCAGACTAATATTTGGCTTGCAATGTGGTGGTCAGCCGTTAGTGATGACTCCCGGGCCGTGGCCACCGTTTGACTTCATCTAGCGAAGATTTGGGTCCGAGAGCCGTATTAGTTCGAAGCTTGTGAAGACCATTTTCCTTGACGCAGTGCGAGGCACGTCTACGAGAGACATTGAGGATGTCGTTAAGTTGATAACGTTGTATGTCTGCGTGAAAGGTTCTTCTTGACATCGGGTGAATCTGTGAGTTGGACGTTCATTCGTATTATAGATAAATTGGATTCAATGAAATTATATGATTGCACTGGTGCGATACGGAGCACGCTGCTAGGATCAGTGAAAGAGCTCCATCGTACACCTGAAAAAATTACTGGATGCGTCGTCGTACTGCTGGTAAGTGATACGTTTGGTTAGTTTTGGGTTTGGTTTTGTATGTGGGTGTATTGTGTTACGAAATGCATGGTAATATTTGTTTTTTTATTTTTGTCATGCAGTATTTCCTATGTGAACACACGATGTTGGTGGTGGCTGACAGGCCCGGAGTGTTTCCAAGATTTCTGAAGTGGAATGTTGGCACATTATTGATGAGGATGCAAAGTGTGACGCTGGATGATGTTGACAAGTTTAAGGTAATCCCCCACTTTTGCGCCTTATGTATGGTGACATTTAGCGTGGTTTTTTGAAGCGTATATGCGTTTGTGTGTAATTACATGGTTGTGGATTGTATGAGCAGGTGCTACCGGGTAGACTACAAGTGTCAGAGTACGAAAGGTACTAATTGCTTAATGGTAATGACGTGGTGGACGGTAGTGATAATGACTTTGTGGATACGATTGACATGATTGATGACGTACACAGAGATGAGAAGATAATAGATGAAAGGAAACCTGTTATGAATGTGATTGCCGGAGGAGCCCCATCTGGAATGCAGGTAAAGGCACAATTGGCAGATGAACTGCTAATTGGTAGATTGAAAAGAGTAGCTGAAACGAAAGAGGGTAGAGTGAGTTTTTTGACAAATTTTGATGGGCCATCGGTTCCAGCCACCCTTGAGGATGCACACCGAACAATTTTTGTTCTACAGTAGGAGAACAAAAGTAAGGATTCTGTTATTGCTAAGTTAGAGGAGCAGGTTTCAAAACTAACAAGTGTACTTGAGCAGCAAGCTTCGAATATGTTTGTTGGGTTCAATGGTTGTCTGAAGGTGAAAGAGGATGAAATAGCACAGATGACAAGTGTTATTAGTGATCTGAAGAGCACCATAACCGGCCTTGAAGAGAAACTCGCTTCCTCATATGCAAATCCCACTGGAAAAGGTGCACGCAGGGCTGACACCGAGGACGAGACAGACTGATTTGCCTTTGTATATGCGAAAGAAGCAGAGGAGGTAATCCATGATGTTACATAGATGGCTATGGGTGGGGACAGTGTTGTGATCGAAAATCGGACGGACATAGGATCGATAAGTAAGAAAGTGTTGCAAGCAGAAACGTTTGCTCCTGATGGTGGGAACCGAAAGGAATTGCAAATGGTAGAGGGAAGGTCTTCTGAGGTCTAGGTAGGATCTGCTTTACAAAACTCATTTGTCAAGAAAATCAAAGAGAATGTGAGGCGGGAAAGGAAGTTGTTGGAATTTGAGTATCTTCTACTTCGGGGGCGCCTTCGTCGGGTGGATAGAAGTGAGGGGCAAAGTGCAGTTAGCGACGGTGGTATTAATTTTAATATTGATTTATGCGATGAAGTTGAAGTTGTTAACAAAGTTGATGGGCATAACAAGAAGATGTCGGGTTATGGGCTGAATAACTGGTTTGCAGTGTGGAAGTTAGTGAAAGAGGATGTGAAACGTAAAATTAGCACATCGTACGAGCGGGACGAAGACGAGTAAGTCGCGATTTACAATTTTTGGTGTTTTTGTTTTATTATTTTGTTCTATGGTTGTCTCTGTCTAATGTGTGGTTATTTTTCAGTGCTGTCATATGGACCAGTGGTAACAAAGATATGTTTGTTTACTTTTCCGACATTAAAAATTTAGTCCGCCATTTTGTAACTAGGGGAAATGTAAGTCTCTCACAATTGCATGAATTCCTTGTACATACGTTTTAGATGTACACTGTGGCACCTTGTTTCAAACGCTTGTTGTGTCGCATCTCTTAACGTTGTAGTGTTAGGGTTATGAATATTTGGGCTAAATGTGTAGCTGGTTGGTGGCAGGTGGTCGACGCGTGCGCAGAGCTTTTGGTGAGCAAATAGAATGTGCTTGTGGCGGGAGTGGTTTCCTCGGATAAGCCATACTTTTTTAGTGGCATATGTCTGGTATGTTTTTTTTTGACACTGGAGTTGTAATTCTGGTTTTAGGGTATGTTATTGTTGTTGTTTGAAGTTGTGGGCACGTCATGGAATGCAGGATATGATGGTGAACGTAAGTGATACGTCAAGGGATTGATACCTAGAGGCCAACTTCCGCGCTTGCGTTGGTTGTAGATACTTACATTTCCCTATATGCCATAAAGGCCATTGGACGTTAGTGGTGTACGATACAGAAGATGGGTCGCGGAAAAATAACAATTCGCTTATGCCACTCACTGGTTCGAAAGACTTACATTACAATGTAGCATCAATGTTGGTATGTTTTTTCCTAAATTGTTACAGTAACAGGGCGCATTTTGTTCATTTTCTATAAAGTCGTGTTTGCATATGTGAATAGGGAGGCATTATGTGAGACTTGGTTGTTGGTTAATGTAACAGAAATGAAATGTACTGGATTACATTCGGCAAACGTGCCAGGCGGCCATAGAGGATGCAATTGTTTGTATCGAAGACGGGAACATGGTGCTAGAGGCAGTTAGTGATTGTCCGCAGCAGCGACTGGATGCGTAAGTATTCTGAGTTTTGAAATTTTTTTGGTTACATTGGCTGCTAATGTTGATGACTTGTTTTTGACTCTGTGTGTGTTATGTCCATCCACGGCAGTCCTAATTGTGCAATCATTGTTTGTTACTTAATGCGGCAATATATACACCATGTCGGGATTCGGAAGGCAATGGAAGGTACTACTTCCATCAGTGCACGTGCAACTATGGTGGAAGCTTTTGAGAATGACCCACAAAAAGAGCTCAAAGACATGGGATGCAAATAATGTGACTGGCATTGAACCGTTACGTTTTGTTTTGTGTTGACCTTTTTGTTTTTGTGGACATGGTAATTGTCCTTCAATTTAAAAAGGCAAGCTGTGATGATACATTTACTTCATATTGAAATTGAACTAGTGGTAATTTTTTGAGTAACCGGTCCGATGTGTCCGGGTTATATGGTCAATTTCCTGTCGAGAAAATTAACTAGTTTTGTGAGAATGTTTATGGTTATTTGGATTTGTTTCTCTCCCAATCAGCTTTGTTAGTATTTGTTTGCTTGAGTGGTGGTTAATCAGATGTGGTTTTTGTGATGTAAAAAGTGCAAACAATACTTGCCACAGTCTATGAACTTATCCAGGTTGACATCTGAAACAAAGACCATAGTTTCGGGAGTATGTAATGTGGAATGTGTGTTTTTAATGTCTTCCGTGGGCATGGTACAGGTGTTTAAAATTCGCATGAAATGGTAACGTATACTTTTAGTGGAAGTCATGATTATGAGCGCAATTATAGTCTGGTTATGACTTTGATTGTTGTGAATGAATGCGGTTGGAATGTAGTTGGTGTAGGCTTGTGTGTGCAGTTTTATTGATTGTTTCTCGACGCTGGGCATGAATGTGGCAAACCCACAAATGCATGTAAGTTGTTAATTGAAGAGGGTCATTTACAAAGCATAAGTAGAACAAGGAGGAGACCGCAAGCCCAAGGGCGATGCTTGGGCTTGGAACGCTACTGGATCAGAATGTTAAAACCCAAGCACGAGTTTGGGCTAAGCTAGTGTTCAACGGTCTAAACCGTGTGGGCCAAGCGTTTACTTGAACCAGAAAAGAACCACCAAGGGACCAAACATGAAGACCAAGTGTGATCTTAAGCCCAACGGACCAAGTAATCCAAACCACGCAGTCCAAAGTACGAACTTGGATTGAGGGTAGCTAAGGAGGATGACCAACTTGAATCAGAGCACTGAACCAACCGTAAGAGCGTCCTGTACGAACCAATCGTGCAAATTAATTCACATCCAATACACGGAAGGAGCGCTAGATTTGCCACGAATAATGGAATTGCTTAACGGATTCTTTACTCTTCCCATTGAGGAGCAACCTAACATTTCGGCTAAGTACCGGGCGGCAAAGAGAGAAACTGGGTAAGCAAGTCAAACGGTCCTTATAAAAGGTAACCTTACTTTCCTTGAGGAGGGATCGATCGCTGAACACTAAAAAATGACGCGTCTATTCTACCTTCCCTATACCAAAGCCTAAATTGTGTTCTTTTTCATATGTGTCGTGCATATTTTTGCTCGACAATTGAGCAAGATTGGGTTACGGGTCTTAACCTACGCCCTAGCCCGAAATCTCGGCCTCTGGCCGAAGTAGGGTGCCAATTGGTATCGCTTGGTGGAATTTGTGCCAAGTATCGTTACTTGAAAGCATGGTCCATGGTAACAACTCGCGCTCAATGGAGAGTCGAGATACGCTCACTGATGAGCTAAACTTGAACAAATCAAGTAAAGACCAAGCAACAATGTATTTGGTCAAACTCAGCATATTTTAGTTATTCATTTATTTTTCAAAATTTTGTCTAAGGCAAGAAGCCTGGTCCGTCCAAAGAGATGGTCTGTTCGGTCTCGAAGCCTCTGCTCGGCCGAAGGGCATACAAAGATTTCTTAAAGGCAAGAAGCATGGTCTGTCCAAAGAGATGATTTATTCGGTCTCGGAGCCTTTGCTCGGCCGAAGGGCATACAAAGCTCTCTTAAAGGCAAAAAGCTTGGTCTGTTCGAACAGACGGTCCGTTCAGTCTTGGAGCCTCTGCTCGGCCGGAGGGCATACAAAGCTCTCTTAAAGGCAAGAGGCCTGGTCTGTCCGAACAGATGGTTCGTTTGGTCTCAGAGCCTTTGCTTAGCTGGAAGGCATACAAAGCTCTCTTAAAGGCAAGAAGCCTAGTCTGTCCGAACAGACGGTCCATTCGGTCTCGAAGTCTCTGCTCGACCGGAGGGCATACAAAGCTTCCTTAAAGGCAAGAAGCCTGGTCTGTCCGAAGAAACGGTTCATTCGGCCTTTGGGCCTCTACTCAACCGAAGGGCATACAAAGCTTTCTTAAAGGCAAGAAACATGGTCTGTCCGAACAGACGGTCCACTCAGCCTCGAAGCCTCTATTATGTAGGGAGGCATATAGTACTCATGAAAAACAAAGATGAAGGGCAAATAGACTAACAAAAACATAAAACGTCTCATCAATCATCTTGCAAGAGTTACAAAAATCAAAAAGTCCAACCTTACATTCCCAAGAAACAACCAAACTCCTCAAGGGGAGTTGCCAAAAGAAAAATACATAAAAATGATAGACCTATTTCTGAGGAGCATCTGAAAGAGCAGTGGAATTGGTCGGCAGCATGGTCTCTCGAATAGTAGTTGGATCAACAAAAGGTTTTGGTACAACCAAAGCACCTTGTTCAACTACAGTAAAAGCTGGTGGAAGAGTCAACCAGTCGACGGTAGGAAGTGTAGCAGAAGCACTCGATGATACAATCTGCTGGGTGGTCGATTGACCCTTTGGAGAAGTTGAGATCTCCTTATAAAGAGAACTATTGGGCACCTTCGCTGCAGTCAAAGCATCATTCCAAGCTTGGGTGTAAATCCCATCTTTGGCCTTGCGGACCTCGGTTAAATAAGCAACACCAGCCTCGTCCCAACCTTGTTGCCAATAACGGTCCTCTGCAAGCTTTAACTCAGCCTTTAACTCGCCTATCTGAGCTTCATCCTTTTACACAGCTTCAGTTGCAAGTAACCGAGCCTTTTTAGAATTGGCAAGGCCTTGCTTCAATCTTGAAGCAGTATGCTCAATCTCATTTTTCTTCTCTTTTTCTAGCTCCAAAGACCTAATCACCACACCAACCCGCTCTCTTGATTCAAGAAGCTGCTGTTCAATCTCATCATAGAGGCCAAGTGTTAGGTGGGTGCTTTGGTTAGCCTGAAAACCATTGGAGATATAAGTTTGCACAGTGAGGAAATACACTTGAAAGAAGTGGCAACTTAAAAAAGATGAAGATAAGAACTTACCACCACCATAGATTATAAAGCACTCTTCACCAAGTCCCTGTTTGCTTGAGTGTTGTGCTCGGCCATATCAAGTGGAAGGAGTAAAGCCTTCGAAAGATAGAAAACTAGGGCAGCCGAACTCATCGCCGAGTCATTGGTATCAATCGGACGGCCTTCATGTTCGAGCTCGGGCTCCCACAAATCAGGCCCTGCCTTTTGTTTCAGTTCAACACCATCATTACCTTTTCATTTCTCTTTCTTTTTTCCCTTCGCTCGGTCTGAAATTGAGGTAGTTGCGGTCGTGGCTGCAGTAACTAAGACCACCCCCAATGTTTGCTCGGTCAATCGTGGGCATTTGGTTGGCGGTGGATCAGTAACCTCAATTGAAAAAGGGTCAATGCCAAGAACAGGAGCTTGTAAATCCAATAACACTCTGTTCCTCGATGTCTTCTCCCTCGTTGGTTGGTGAAGGAGATGGAGAGCAACCCTTACTGCTCTCGAATTGGCTTGGCGCTTGTGCAGTGGAAGAGGATGTACCAACTTGCTCAACCTCAATCTCCACGTCTGATTCAGGTTACTCACGTAGACAGGTTGTAAGAATTGACTTTTGCTAAATAGTGGACTTGTATGTAGGTTCGTATCCCAGCAACTCATGAGGGGAACGCTTCTCGTAGCTAAGAGCGGTTTTGATTGCCTTTCTATTTTCTAAAGTTTTCCTTCGCTTGAAACAACCTTTCCCTGAAAAAAATATATACATATATATATATATATATATATGAGTGGAAAACGTTAAGCATCATATAAAAGTGCTAGGAATCAAAGGCAAATAAAGAAGCGAAGAAAGCGTAAAGCAAGATAAAGACCTAGGCAACCGTTGACCCTCAATACTAACTCTGTTCGATGCTTGGCCCCAAATGGAAATTCCCAATTTCCCCCTACCAGAAAGAAGTCATCACCATGCTTATCTGCATCAGGCAAATCGATCACCAATTGGTATGCAAGAGATCGAGCACGAATGTAATATGTCGCACCACCATTATGAGACATATAAGAACAACGAACAATATCCCAAACGTCTAAACTAAGCCCGAGTCTTTGGTTTAAGGCACACACATCCGACAATACCCTAAAGGAGTTGGTGGAAATTTGTATGGGAGTGAGTTCAACATGGTGTAAAAAGCGGCGAAGCAAAGAGTGAAGAGGGAATCGAAATCCCTCTTCAACGATACAAGCTATGGTGAAAGCAGTCGTATTTTTAGTATTTTTTCTCTTAGCACTTGGGCTAGCCAAAGTTAAGGTCACATCCTCCGATATGTTATACTCTCTGCGAAACCAAGCCATACCCTCCGGAGTATTCACCCAACTCCGATATGAAATGCAAACCAACAGCAAAAAAACATAAAGAGGCGATGTAAATGGCGAGGGAAATTTGACGGACTTACAATACCAAACCAATGCCGCAAGCAACTAAGCGACCAACGCTCGTAGAGAAATTGAAATCCACTGTACAGATCCACAAACAAACAAACTCGTTGGAAATTGAAGTCAAAACTGTTCAAGCAAAGAGCAAGGTCACAATCATTGAAGTCAAAATTAAATAAATAGAGGACACCATGGGAATCCCCAAAATAGGATGTTGATCAAAGATAATAGATGGACAACAACAATGACAGGGCAACCAAAATGACTGAGAGTAGCACATAATATCAACGGGCAAACTCATAGATAGCAAAGCAACGATGAAACGGTGATACCCACTGGCGTCCAATGGCAAACCAACAGCAGGAAGCTTCAAAGTCCACTACCAGCGGTGAAGCCCTCAAGCTTTGAAGGCTTTAAGGATCTTCTAAAGATGAAGAAGTCTGAAACCACAAGATGAAATTTCTAGACTGAGAAAATCAAAGGCAAAAAAAAAAAAAAAAAAATGCCCCAGTTAACAACTGTCGAAATCAATGTAAAAAGATAGAGACAGCCATAGAAATCAATAACATAGATTGAAATGTTACCTGCGAGTTTTTGATCTACAACCCACGTTGGTAGCAACAATGTCGGAGTAACACACCCATGGACAAACTGATAAACGCTATCAGCGAGGAGGGCCGCCAAAAATGTCAAACACCGTAAAAGAGACACACACCAAGAGTAAGCAACGGTGAAGAGATTTGTGCTATATAGAGAGAGGTTGAAACCCACATTTTTGCTGATCCTCTAATTAAAGCTTGACGCATATCTCTCAGAACCAAACCAGATCAACAAAGCAGGAATTTCAAAAATAATATATATAGATATGTATATATATATATATATAAGGGGGGGCTTGTTAGGCAGACCCACTTACAGACATTCCACTAACGGACCGTTGGCACTAAAAATGGTTTCTCTCTTATTTGATTTTCAGCGAAGGCTTGAGGCAGAGGGTAGAACAACCAAACAAAGCTTAAGTATGTGGTCAACGTATTGGGAAAGCAAGAGGGCAACTAGTTCAATGCAAGAGTCAGACTATTGAGCTGAAATTTGGTCCAAACCCCAAGCTGTGTAGAAGATCGAGCAATAAGCAAATATATCAACCTGCTACAAGGCATATGAGGTAAGCATTTGAATTTGCAAATATAGCCATTACAAACATGGCAACCAAGGGTTGGAAAGTTGGTGGGCCCATGGCAATCAATGTTAAACAACCAAGCTCATGAAATCAAATACATGCACGAACATACTGCTTCAAGGCTAAAAAAAAAAAATAAGTAAATAAATAAAAATGAAAATAAAAACAAAACAAAACAAAAAAAGAAAAAAAAAAGAGAGAAAACAAAACAAAAAAACAAAAAAAAAAGAAAAAAAAAGAAAAGAGAAAAAAAAAAGACCCAACCAAGGTAGTAGGCCAGTAGCATAGCTCACACTCGAAGACTTCAAGCATGAGCTAGGGGGCAAATAAAGAGGCTCATTTACAAAGCATAATGTCACGACCCAAACCCGCCCCTATGTGTTTAGCACCGTAACCGGCCAGTAATCCGAGATTACCGAAGGCCTGCTTAACAGTAATACAGTAATATAGAGTACAGGGGCTGGCGGAAGCCAATACAGTAAATAAACAATGTCCAATGAGCTGTGATAATCTGTATGCAAAAAGACTTTTCATTCATATATATACAGTCAGACAAAACAGTATGTACATATATACAATCATTCAGTTCAGGGACCTAATCCCTCTTAAACAGTACAGTAACAGTTTATACAGTCGCGCAAAACAGATACAGAGACAGACGGGGAAATTAAAAACACCCCTAAGCCGTAGCTTGACAGGCTCAGAACCTCGCATTAAGGCACATAGGCTGGCTCGACAAAACTGGAGTTACCCCGACGCTCCTAGCTGCGGTCTGGTGCTTGTACACCTACATATATATATATATGAGCAGTGAGCTAAAGCCCAGTGAATAACACAATGCGTAAAGGGGTTAAGAATAAATGTCCTTGCAGTAATGAAAACAGTTCATTAAATCAGTAATTCAGTCGTTCAATCAGTACAGTCATATGTGGTACATCCATTAGCATAACAGTACAGTAAACAGTAGGTCTTAGAAGACCGAGTAGTAAATGATGGCCATCAATCAGTAACAATAGTGGTTTTAACGAGGGAACCGACAGAGATCTCTGTAACAGTAACGGTAAACAGTAGTTGCTAAGGATGCCACAATACAGTTCAGAATATAGGACATACATTCATTCAATTAACAGTATCAGTTCAGAAAGCAGTACGGTTCAATTGTTCAGAAGATAATCATTTTGAACATATCTTTACACAGTTGTTACTCACAGAGTTCTAGGCTACAGTAAAGCTAGAGCACGTCCCCAGTCGCCAACCTTACACAGTTACAGATTGAACACACACTAAGCTACACAGTTGGGAAAGATAATAACTTAATCCCTAATTTTGCCTCGGTGTGTTCTACATCTATATCCTCATTAAGATGCCTTAAACTAGGCCTAAGAATGCCTAGGATGAGATGAGGATGCAAAGATGCACTTGAAAAACATTTTTAGAATTTTCAGAAAACAGGGGTCACTCTCGAGCGTAGGTTACGCCGCTCGAGCGGACATACAGACAAAGGTTTTCGCTCGAGTGTAGACTTACCCGCTCAAGCGTTCTGTAAAACAGTCAAAAGTGCTGGATAGGCAAAAATCACGCTCGATTGGGCGCTCGACACCCGCTCGAGCATGAGACACAATGTCCCGCTCGAGCGGACTTCAAAACAGAACAAAATGCTAGGAGCACGATTTCCACGCTTGAGCGCCAGTCACCCCGCTCAAGCGTGAGTCCAAATTCTGGAAATTTCAGATTTGAACCTCAAGCTCAAAACCAAGTTTTAAACCATAAATTCCGATCCTCTTGGGCCAATTTTCCAGAAAACACATCAAAACTCATACTTTAACATGATTCAAAGCTCAATTTGTAAAATCAAAGCCCAAGGGTGTTTCAAATAAATCCAATTTAACCCAATTTCCATGAATATGAAGAGCATGCAAACATGCATGAATTTAAATCATTTCAAAGCTTCAATTTGATGCTCTAAGGAGCCAATTGTTCCAAAAACAAGATGAAAACATGGACTTAACATAACCATGAGCATGCATGAGACAATTCTCCATGGAATCAACTCAAATTCAACAATTCAAACATGCATGCATGGAATGAGCTCCAATTCAACATTAATGAACCAATTCTTGACTTAACTCTTTCAAGTACCATGATCCATGCTAGAAGGAACTTAAATACACAATAAGAAGGGTGAAATTCATACCTAGGTTCCTTAATTACAAGAGTAGAAGTTCAATTAGGCAAGTCTCCTACAAATCTCCAAGTCTCCAAGCTAGACTCTCACTTGAACTCAATTCCCTCACTCTCACTCTCTAGGTCGGTTGTGTGCAAGAAATGGGAGAAGAAATGTTTTGTTTACATGTATACAAGCCTCCAAGTATGTTGCCTAAGTGATCCACTAGGGATGGCAAGGTTGTAATTAAGCCAACTATTGCAATTTAACTCATTTTAATCTAATTTAATCATACCTAATCAGTTTTCAGATAAATATGCTATAAATTCACATTAATTCTAACGATCATAGAACATCAATCAATTTCAGATTTGGCAGCTGACAAGGCCTTCAATTCGCAAATTAACCATAAAAACACGAATAGATCAATTAACAAGCAACAGATAAAAATGCATTTAAATAGAGACAGTCAATCAATCAGTTTCAGATTTCAGTCAGTTAGTTCAGTATTTCAATCAGTTCAATTACTTCAGTTATCAATCACAATCAGTCTCAGTTTAGCAGTAATCAGCGGTTAATCGGTAAACAGTGACAAGGGTTGTTACACATAAGCAGAACAAGGAGGAGACCGCAAGCCCAAGGGCGATGCTTGGGGCTGGTAATGCTACAGGATTAGAAAGTTAAAACCCAAGCACGAGTTTGGGCTGAGCTAGTGTTCAACGGTCCAAACCGTGTGGGCCAAGCGTTTACTTGAACCAGAGAAGAACCACCAAGGGACTAAACATGAAGACCAAGTGTGATCTTAAGCCCAACGGACCAAGTAATCCGAACCACGCAGCCCAAAGTACGAACCTGGGTCGAGCGTAGCTAAGGAGGATGACCAACTTGAATCAGAGCGCTGAACCAACCGTAAGAGCGTCCGGTACGAACCAATCGTGCAAATTAACTCACATCCAATACACGGAAGGAGCGCTAGATTTGCCACGAATAATGGAATTGCTTAACGGATTCTTTGCTCTTCCTATTGAGGAGTAACCTAACATTTCGACTAAGTGTCAAGTGGCAAAAAGAGAAACTTGGTGAGCAAGTCAAACGGTCCTTATAAAAGGTAACCTCACTCTCTTTGAGGAGGGATCGATCGCTGAACACTAAAAACTAACACATCTATTCTATCTTCCCTATACCAAACTCTGGTACTAACTCGACCGTCGGAGGGGTTTCCAACCATCCACGGTCGGGCAACTTAACCGTTTGTTCCTTGTGCAGGCCTTCACCCATCGGTGCACTAGGGTTCGTCTACGAAGTTTCATTTTACTCTATTGCGGAAATTGGTCCGCACATTAACCATTTGTAAGGTTACATTTTTATTGAAACCCCCCAGTGGGTGTTATTCCTCCATGTTGTTCAATGGTCTGTTCGTGTTTCAATAACATTCCCTCCATGTGCAATAGCGTACCTGAACTTGTAAACGTGGTTAGTAACGAAGAAGGTAAATTATAAAATTGAACATCGCGTTCCTGTATTACGAGGCTGTACTGTTTTTTTACAGGTTGGAATTGTGTGGGTGTTATGGTTGATGTTCAACATACGGGATTGTTCCAATTTTGGTGGTATGGCACAAGTCAAATGTGCAATAAAACATAATTTATTACAAATTCAAGAAAAATGTATTTCAATAGCAAACATGACACGAAACATGACTTGAACTACCCAAGTTTATTTTGCATGTCAAATTGAAAACGAACTAGCACATACGATTGGTAACAATGGAAATTAAACAAAACCATAATAGCATTGTGGAATGGATAGGTAATCCAACATCAAAAACATAACACCAACCGTGAATTAAATTAGCCAAATTTGTGTTGCACGTAAAATTGAAACAGAACTAGCACATATGTTTAGTAATGAGGGTAATTAAAAGTAAACGTTAAAACCTAGTGGAATGGGTAAGAAATCCAATATCAAAACATAACACCACACGTGAATTGACCAACAACATTTCAATTTGCACATCAATTTTAAAACGAACTAACACCTATATTTGTTAAGGACAGAAAGTAGAAGAAAACGCAACAGCCTTGTGGGATGGGTAGTTATTCCAAAATTGAAACATAACACTAACCATGAATCGAACTAACCAAATTTATTTTGCACGCCAAATTGAAAACGAACTAACACATATTATTGGTAATGACGGAAATTAAAAAGAAAAAATAAAAGCCCTGTGGAATGGGTTGAATTAAACATTTCGCCGCACAGCTTATGAACCTATAATGGTTTGTTGCATGTTTTCCTATTATGATTTTCCAAGCGTCGGCAACGACCACACCGAATTTGTTGCACTTCTTCACCTTTTCGACGGTATCCTCTTTTTCTTTGGCCTGCCAGGTGGTCGCCGCATAGTTGGAGGTAGAATACCATAATGTCCCGGAATAACCTGTGGTTTCTCAATTTTTGGTATCGAAAATATAACTTGGAAGTATGATGATTGGTAATTGGTGACGTGGAAATAAGGGTCAACCAATGCATTCAAATCACTGCTGTTGTTGCAGATAGGGACCACTGCATGTTTGCATGGAAGCCCGTTGATCTGCCATTGGAAACATGAGCATGTACGCCTACCAATATCCACCAGAACAGATGGGTGTGAGTGGACCTCGTACATGTCACTATTAGACTGACTGACAGTCTATAATCTTTCTTTTGTGTACGCCATTTCTAGTTTGTACTCCATCTTCGAACATATTACACTAGCCTAGGAACTTGACGCTCCCCTACGGTCGGACATCTGATTTATAATCTGTGTCCTAATTGCGTCAACCAGTCAGGTGATTGGTAAATGGCATGCTTCCTTTATCCAATTGTTAAATGATTCAGTAGCGCTCAAACACATCTCACCATAACGGTTGCCCCTGCAAATGTGTGAGCTTGCTGTGATATGTAATGTTCGATGTAAAACGGGGAATAATAAGTCATGAACATGGTGGGGGGAAAAAATTAAATGAAATTGTTTACGTGTTCCGCTACCTGAAGTACGCATTGGCCCAGTGGTGTAGCTTTAGATCTTATAAGAAATTGACAGCAATGTGCCTCTCAGAGTGTATGAACGCCTTTATTTTTTATTAAAGTCAACAACGGTCGGTGCGTATGCACATTCTCGCAATTTACTTACCAACCCAATATGGTACAATTTGTTCACATATTTCATATTGTCCTTCAAATTCCCCTGTAAATGTTGCATACAAAAAGCGTGGTGGGCAGACAGGAAAACAGTAGGCAAAGATTCGATGATACTGACGTGCAGATCAAAAACAAATGTCAAGTTCCGATCCCTATCATCTACATTAGCCAGAGTTTGTAAGAACCAAGTCCAATTCGCTGCATTTTCGGAATCAACAATTGCAAAAGTCATTGGGAACAGACTTGAAAACAAGTAAAAAAAAAAAAAACGTTAATCAATCCCAATAGCTACCACTGTGTGAATAACACTCCAATGTGTGTATAATCAAACACAACTTTTAGGAACCCACCATAACCATGTCATTCAAAACAAGTATGAAGAACATTACCTTGGTTGTCATCTTTTTCGGTAGCCGCAAGCAGGTTGCCTTTAAATCTATCTTTTAGAAAAGTACCATCGAAAAACAATAACAGACGACAGTGGCTAAACCCATCCATGCATGCTTTGAATGATATGAACAACCTATTAAAATGAAGTGTGTTGTGTTCTTCAAAGTCAAGATCAATATAACTTCCAGGGTTATATTCCATAACAGCATTGCTGTACCGACGTAACTGGTTAAATGACACGGAATGATTGCTATAAAGTTCTCCTTTGGCCTTTTCAACCCCCAACCAAGCTACACGGTAACTAATTTGCAACTCGTATGCTTTTTTGAAATCATATTTGACATCGGTAGGGCGAGTCAATGGTTTGTAATGCACACGTTTCGCAATAACATCTGCAACAAGCTTGGATCCCATTTTCGAGTTTTTGTCAGTGGGCACAGTAACCCCACATGTGTGGTCACGACACCACTTCATCAGATAAAAAAACCCATTCGCATTCAACACCCTGGCATGAATGGACCACAAATACCCCTTTGACTCACTAAACATGCATTCCGCTATAATACGAACCAAGTCATTCTTTCTAAACCTAAATTGAAACCCATATTGGATGGCATATTTGCTGAGTACCTTGCGAAATTCCGCTGGTCCACCTTCAAAACATTGCCCAATATGAGTTATGCCACCCGCCTAATCTGCCGACAACAATACCTTTCCAGCGTGTTGGCAAAAATTTGGTAACAAATCAGCCTCCTCATCAATATTTGTGACCATTTCCTTGTCGTCCCCACCTGAGTCATCGTGCCCATGTGTGAAACTACCTCCACGTTTGACACCCCGAGTTGCACCAAGAGCTATTACATTGACATCAATGTAATCTAACTGAAACAACCTAGCAAGACAAAACATGTTTTGGAAGTTTTCCTCGCTCTCCATTTTGAAATTATTGCACCCTGGGATCTTGAATGACAGGGAAACCAAAGTAGGTGTCAGTCCATTGAAACGTTCGCACACATGAGTAGTCAATCTGCTAAACGTGAAATCAACACACCCCACAACAGCAACGTTCTTATTCTCGTACGAACACAACAACATTATACAGTCACCCATTCCTACATGGAAACAAGAAAAAAAGTAAATTAAAAATACAACTCACGTTCATCAAGTATGCATTACACGTATATCGTTACAATACTTTCCGCCGGAACGTATCAAACGAAATAGTAATCAGGATAATATGGATGTTGCAACATGATAATCACACATTCTGCACCACCATTTCAACCCCCCTATCCCCACAAACAAAAACAAAAGGAAAAAATAACACAATACATTATCGTTGACGAATTCAAAAAATGCTGCACCACGGACTCCACAACACAACCAACGACTCAATACAAAACTAAACCACCCTTTGAACACCTTGCCTCCCCTTTCCTCCGCGTAGTATTCAAATACTGATGAACCTTGCAATCCCTACAAATCTACTAATATATGATCTTCCATAACATCCGCACTAAAACCAACGTAATCAAAAGGATTCATATCAAACCCTCCCAAAAACGTTTTCAAATATCAAACATAAAAGGGTACAAACATCAGAAATGAATCATGCGGAACACAATTTCAACAAAAAAAGGACTCCCACGTGTATTATTCTAAAAGGAGACTTATTGGCCTAAAACTCTCCCAAATGGGATTTTCCAATAATTTCCCCTTAAAATTATCAAAAAATACTTGACATTGGAAAAAGTATAAATTAAAATGTTTTGGACACCCCATTCATCATAAGGCCCAATATTTCTTTTTTCTCTTTTATCTTGTTACTCTCTTCAATTTGCATCTTCATGCCTAACAATATTTGCTTGAATCCATCATTCTTACATTTTATTTTATATTAAAATCAGCAATGGAAAATAAAGAAGATATTTCCAAACATTTTTTTATAAATTTTTTATTTGATATTTATCGATTTTCATTGTTTGGTTTACGAAATTGATTCATAAATTAAGTACTAAACAAATTACGTTTATTTGGAAACTTGTTTCCAAACAAAATTCATATGTTCGGCAGTGTGTTTCCGAAATAAAGGTTATTGTTCAGTATTTAATATTTGAACAAATTCTCTATGTTCACCTCTATGTTTTTGAACATTTAATTTTCTAACTTCTTCATACTCTAATTTTGAACCCCAAAAAAAAAAAACTATTTGAAACAAACTAAATTTGTTTGGTATTGAGTATCCAAAGAAAATTAGAATATTATGTTTTGTATATCCATACTTTTAAATTTTCTATCTTCTTATACTGTGTTCAAGGGTGATATTTCTACACGTTATAATTCAACACAATGTATAATGAATTTTAGTAGTGAATTTGTTACTCAAGAGGCATGTTACGTACATAACATTAGTAATTGTAAAGTGTATTATCACTATGAATATTAGTTGTTATTTTTTTCTTATATGTAGATATTTAAGAGTCGTGAAACATTAATTTGGTGGGTTAGTGACCTAGAAAGGAAGAATGATTTTGTAATTGTTACAAAGAGGGTTGATGCGGGTGGCAATGATTTTGCAATTGAAGTCGTGTCATCAAGTTCCACTAATAGCAACAAATTTATAAAGGTATCATCACCCATGTGCTACAAGATGAGATAACATTTACAATTTTCGTATAGAAGCTTTCAAGAAGATTGTTAACGCTGATGTTGCAACGAAAGAGATAATAGATTTGGAGTGATACCTTCTTTACTGTTTTAAGTACTTCTAATGAATTGTTTTGAATCTGATATAGATGGTTTAAGTGTTTTCAATGTATTTATAACATTAAATACTATAAATGATATGAATGGTAAGATAGAATTTGGCAACGTTTACGTTTTTTGTTTATGTTTACAAAAATTTATAAACTGATTTTTATCTATTTTTAGAAAAACATAAATTACAAACACGTTTGGTTTGAACAAAATGTTTGAAAAATTTTAAAAACATAAACTAAAAAACATATTTGTTAAGGCCTAAAATATTTATATTTATATTTTATTATTTATGACAATGGGATCATACATATTATAATTAGTATCCATAATAACCATATTGATACAATACCAATCATAGATAAATTTAATAACCATATTAGTAATGTTCATAACAACTAACATACAAACCATAATAATAATATCTCATTTCTTCCACAAACCATAAAAAACATCTTCCACAATCTATTATAAGTATAAACAATATTTCAATTGTTTTTGACAGATTCCCAAATTTGACCAACAATTTGATTACTTACATCAGACATGTGACGTACTTGAGGTTCACTAATGTCTATGTCAATCAATTGCTGAGAACTATTTCCTACATGTCTCAAGCTGCTACTACCACCTCTACTAGGCCTAGCATCTTCAACGATACGATCTGGATTGGCCCATTCAGTGAACAATGTGTCACCTTGAGAATGCATCCTAATCTAGTTGTGTATTGTACAACATGCAATAAGGATGTATCTCTATGTCTTAGTTGAATACGGAGGCGTGTCTCTCAAAATTGGAAAACGAGCCTTTAAGACAACGAAGCATCTTTCAATCACATTGCGCAGTGAGGAGTGTCGGTAATTGAACATTTGCTTCATGTTTCTTGGTTGTCGATGTTGAGTACGAAACTCATTTACATGGTACCTCTCACCACGGTATAGCAATAAAAAGCCCGACATATTTGTATAACCCGAATCAACAACATAATATTTATCTATTCAACATGTATGTATTTATTATTATGGGTTGGGAGAAGAATATTAATTATAAATTAACAAAATGCTATATAATACGTACCTCTTGGTGGCATTGGCAATAAATTTGCTTGATCATGTACGGTTTCAATGAACATTCTTGAATCATTTGCAGTGCCCTCCCAACTGGCCAATACATACGTAAATTGCATGTCAAATGAGCAAACATACATTACATTTTGTGTTGTAATAGTATGCTTACCCCGATATGGTATTTGCTCTGATGCTAGCACCCTTACAGATATGTGGGTACAATTTTAATAATGTAGGATATTTTACTAAAAATTATACTTCAAATATTCTGTAAGTGATTACCTTAAAAAAAAAGAGTAGAATCGTGGATTATGTCGGATTTCTGCAGGCACCTCGTCAAAATTTGAAGGCCTTATAACTTGTTTACCAAGCCTACACACTGCCTTCAAGACTCGGTTGAAGTATTTGGAGATGGTATGGCCAGAATGTTAGAATCACTCTTGGACAACACGATTACGTTCGTTCTAACCAATTGTTAGCAAAAATATACAAACTTGCTCTTGGACAGTTAGATAACGTGAGTGTTCCAGTTTGCCATATATTGTAAGTGCCTCGTACAAACTAATAAATACATCTGGTTCCAATCTAAAATTTTCCTTGGACCTTGTTTTATTTTCATTCAATATTTCTAATACGTAGTCATGTCCTTGTAATATGGATGTTCGACATGGTCTAGATCGAAGATAAATATTACAATACTCATTTAGTGCTACACACACCAGAAAATGTACATTTTCATTGTCATTATCTAAGTCAAAACTCATATCAAGAGCATGCATCAGCTCCATATATATCACTGTGATATTGTGTTAACCCCTTAAAAAGAAAACTATTAGTGATAATGAAAACACATGTAAATATGATCACACATATATTAAATATATTTAATAATGCAGTATGAATTTTTGTTGGACTCTTAAGAAAACACATGTAAATATGGTCACTCATACCTTTTCCAATTGTTGACAATGCAGAAGCTTTGTTGGACTGTTGATTAAAAATAAATAAATTGGAACGACCACCAACAAGCATTATATAGGAGAAGATCATTGAATATAGTAGTAGCATTGAAGTTGGGTTGTCTGTGTTCAATACTTCAACTACCATTAAATTTATTGGTATCTACCTATCAACTCTCAATGTAATAGCATTCAAGTACAATATCAGAAACGTGCTGCAACAAGCAATACTCTGTTTCCATAATAAATAATTCTCCTAAACAAAAAAGCACAATATTTGAAAAGCAAACCCATTCACAGACCAAACCAAAGATACTCCATAAATACTTCAACTACCATACTAAACCCATAATAGCAAAGCTTGTTTACAAACCTAAAGTACTAACATAAGTATTAAATACTTCAACCACCATTACCATTGTTCTACATTATCAGCAAATACCAAAAGTACCAACATTACTAGCAAATAAAACACAAAGACATACCACACTAAAATTGAACTCTCTGAGAATAACTCTCAAAGATTAAGGACCTAATCCATCATCCTAACAACAAGCATGTCAACAAAGACCTTCCTTATTATGGGATCCAATGTAAGCTTGTTTACAGCTTTAGTGCAAGCAGATGTAGGAATTTCCTTCATAGCATGCAATAATGCCATGCACTCTTTCAATAGTGAACGTGAGCCAGTAGAGCCACCTTCAATTGAACCACTATCATCGCCAACATTAGTAACTGAAGTACTTGTCAATCTCTTTTCTATTAGGTCCACCTTCCTCCTGCTATTTTCACTCATTTCTTTGAGTGCTTTAGAAATATTAGCTTGAAAATAGCTTATTTTCTTACTCTTTCTATTTGTCATTTTGCCCTTGCCCTTACACTTGCCCTTGCCTTGGCTATATCTCCATTGTCATTATCACTATCAATTTCCAATATATCTAAGTCCTCATTCTTTAGCTTAAATTTTGGATCAAAACTAGCACTACTTTCGGAAGGTGATTTGGTGGAAGGGTGAGCCAAATGACCAGTTGCAGATGTGTCTCCTAAGATACGAGACAACTCATGATAGTAAACCATCCCTTTCTTCCTGAACCTCTTTGCATGGCTATTAACCTACAAACCAATGAATTTTAGGGTAACATGAAGAATTCATCAATTAAATGTAGCAACCAAAATGCAAAAAGTTAATAAAACCTCATAAAGGGCCTCCTAAACGTCATCCGGTGTAGTGATAGTAAGTTGTTGGCTATCCCAACCAACACCGGTATACTTCAGTAATGTAGTAAATTTGTTAAACATAATACGCAACTGATTGTATTTGTTCTGAAGCTAGTCTGCGTTATACTGGGATTGGGTTTTTGCATTCATTTGATCCCTCAACCTGTTCCAAGCTTGTTTAGTGAATGTCCCAGTTAGTTTACTACTCATGGTTTTGACCTCTTCATCTATGACAGTAATGAAAAGAGCCTCATTTGTCTGAGGCCATGGACCACCGTTTCTTCTACCAACTTTTACAACATCATCATCATCAATGGAGAGATCATTGTGTACTTTTGTTGCCATTGCCTAAATACTATGGTGCGAAAATAATCCATAAATTTTAATAAGTCTTCAACAATAAATTATAAGACTAGACATACATAACAATTCTTAACCTTTTCATCTCCCCATATGAGACGACATTGCCAATACTCCATCTATAACCTTTACATTTTTCACATTCTTAACACCTCACGTATTGGAGATAGATAAATTATATGAATGAAATTGGGTACAAGCAGTACACCAAAAACAATCCATAAAAGATAGATTCACACTACCACCAATCAGCAGGAACATAACAAAACAATTCATAAAACCCCAACAAACACACCCTCACCAAAAACAGGGGAAGACCTATAGTTCACTCTTATAACAAATATAGTGTTAAAAAAAAACAGATCTATAATGGAAGCACAACAGATTTACAATAGATCCACAAGGAACCACTAGCAATATTTATTAAAAAAAAAAAAACAGATGTGTTTAAAAAAACAATGGAAGTTCTCAGTGTGTGTGTGCGTGTGTGTGTGTGTGTGTGACAGAGAGACAGAGAGAAACTGACCTATGATCGATTCAGTTGAGAAATTTGCAACAGCTTTACAGATCTGCAATAGATATGTTGTTTAAAAAAAAAAAAAATCCATGAAAGCTCTTGGTGGAACACAGAGAGAAGAGAGAAGAGAGAGAGAGAGAGAGAGAGAGAGAGAGAGAGAGAGAGAGAGAGAGAGACCTAGATATTCAAGTCTTTGAACAACTTAAGAAAGTAGAGGAAGACGATGATCTAAAGTCAGAGATAACTTTGATATTACCGTTGTATTTTTGGGAACTTGAAAATTGCTTCTACGTAGTTTCGAACATGGCACAAACTTACGCAGCCTTCCAAATATGGTTCATCCATGTTTGTTCAACTTTCGTTTTTCGTTTAAAAACCAACGTAAATTCATTTTTTGAGTTTATAATTTTTGGTCAAATTTATAAACTGATACCAATCATTTGTAAATCAAAAAAATTATCAAACAAGTTTTTATAATAGTATTTAAATTTTTTGTAATTATAAACTGAAAACTGAAAACAAAATGGTTACCAAACAAGGCCAAGCATTTAGTATTTTAAGTACCAAAAGTTATTGCTTGTAACTGAGGCAATTTAATATTTTTAGAATTGACTATCTCGATGGAAAAGTTGGAACTAATTTTATGTTGTTCAAAATTGAATATTTGCACATGTCTCATTTGTTTGGAACTGAGTATCCAGACATATTTCATTTGTTCGACATTGAGTATCCAAATGAAAAAATTGCAACTAATTTTCTATTGTTCAGAACTGAGTGTCCAAACATATTTTATTTGTTCGGTACTAAGTATTTAAAGAAACTTCATAGGTTCGGAATTAAGTATGCGAACATATATAATTTGTTTGGTATTGAGTATCTAAATGAAAATGCTGCAATCAATTTTCTATTGTTCAGAATTGAGTATTTGAAGAAACTTCATATGTTCGGAATTAAGTTTTCGAACATATATAATTTGTTCAGCATAGATGAAAATGCTATAATTCAATTTTCTATTGTTTGGAACTAAGTATCTGAAGAAACTTCATAGGTTCGGGATTAAGTTTTTGGACATATATAATTTGTTCGACACTGAGTATCTAGATGAAAATGCTACAATTCAATTTTCTATTGTTAGGAACTAAGGCATCGTTTGGGAACAGGCTTTTTGTAACTTTTTGATTTTTTGGCTAAAATATGATGTAAAAAAAAACTAATATGTTTGAGATGACTTTTTAGCTTTTTACGAAAAGATGTGCAAAAAGTAAAGAGAAAAATGAATCTTTGACTTTTTTGTATAGGTTATTGGTTTTTTGACTTTTTTAGTAACTTTTTGGCTTTTTGGATAAAAAAGATAGTTACCAAACGAGGCCTAAGTATCCGAAGAAACTTCATAGGTTCATAATTAAGTATCCAGATATATATAATTTGTTTGGCACTAAGTATTCAAATGAAAATGCTGCAACCAATTTTCTATTGTTCGGAACTGAGTATCCGAACATATTTAATTTGTTCAGTACTGAGTATTCAAAGAAACTTCATATTTTCGGAATTAAATTTTTGGACATATATAATTTGTTCGACACAGAGTGTCTAGATGAAAAGCTATTAGACTTAGGGTGTAAAAAGTAGAATTTCTAGAATTTTTTTATTTTTTATTTTTAAGATTATAATAGGTATTATTTAGGGTGCCCAAACAAATAAATAAATATTTAAATTTTTAATTAGGATGTTCCTAGTAGTGAGATGTGTAACTTAATTTTTTTGGTGCATTTAGAGTTACCATACAAGATTAACATAATAAATAATTTGTTTACCAATCCACTCTTCTTTATAACCTATTCATATTTGCGAAGCGACTAGATACAAGAGAAGTGTATGTTTGTAGGACCTTATTCGAGATGCATACAATTAATGTGGCATAGAGCCAAGGAGCCCTGTGCTCAGGAAAGAGGGTAGATATGAAGATGTATAGGCTCATAGACATCTATAACTTGAATTGCCAGTTTAGATGGATTTCTTCCTATATGGATCATATGAAAGAGAGTGAACTCTACCATTACATTGTTGACACAAAGGAGAGTTTTGTGAATTCAACCATTGAAAAACAGAAATTAAAAAAGTTATTGTAGGAATATATAAAATAAAATAATAAAGATTTAGAGTAGAGACAGAGAATCGAGACGATAATGATAAATATGAGACTAGGATTTGTGCATATGAGGTATAAGAGATATATTTGGGTTAATTAAGTAGTTTAGATAATCTTAGCGTAATCCAATCATTAATATTTTATATGTATATTTAATATTATTATATATTTATATGTACAATTCAAACTTTGAGTTGCTTGATTATCTACTTAGACCCAATCTAAATTCAATTTGGACTTCTAAATTGCTACTCAAACTCTCATCACATTCAAAAATATATCAAGCCTAAAAAAAATGAATTGGACTTAAGTTACACTCTCTTAAATTACATCTGTATCTTAATTATAAAACAAATTTCAAATGACAAAGCAATAATTTTTTTTTTTATATTTTAAAAAAAGGAAAACTTCTATTGTCATATACCTTTTTTACTTCGCTCACACTGCCCATAAATTTTTTTTAGTTACAATTCTATCTTAAAATAAAACTTTTAAAATATCATTATCTTTTATATCTCAAACCTTAATCCCTATATCATCATAGTTTTTATCACTATATCGTAGTCAAATCTACACTTGTCGAGCACTACCCCATGTCCTTCCTTACTGTTGCCATCCCTTCATTGGTGCTGTCAACTGCTTCACCTTTCTCCTGACATCGTTAGCCTCACCCATACTATTTTTCATTGTTTAGAATACCAATGTCAAACTAATCATCATTATTCAAGTATCAACCACAAAACCAACTTGCTTGGTCCTATTTTTTCGAACAGAATTGATTGGTAGCTCGAAAGAGAGGCCCCTGAATCTTCCCAAAATCAAAATGACGTCGTTTTCGTTGTTTTGATTTTTTTTTTTCCAGAAGAAGAAAATCAGAAAAGAAGAAGAAGAAGAAGAGAAGGAAGAGCAGAAAGAAGAAGAACTGGAGGGGTCATCAACCATTCATCTACATCATCAACATCATCAACCATTTCAGATCTAGAAAAAAAAAAAAAACAAAATCGGGTTGGGGCGGAGGCGCGACAATCGGCGATGGAAGCGGAGGCGGAGGCAGGGCGATCTGCGACGAGCTGCGACGATCGGCCGGGCTATCGGCAGAGGCGGATGGGCCTCTCTCTCTCTCTCTCCATTCCCCCTTCATTCCCTCTTCCCCTCTTCTTTCTCTTCTTCTCTCTTCTTCTCTCCATTCTCTGTTTTCCTCTTTCCTCTCTTCTTTCTTTCACTCTCAAAAAAAAAAAAAAAAACAGGGGATTTGGGGAATGATTTTTCGGGGGAAAAATCATTTTTCTTTTTCAAAAATACTTTTCAAAAAATTTTATTTTTTTATTTTTCGTATTTTTTTTATTTTTACTGAATTTTTTTAATATTTTAAGTAATTTCTTTACTTTTTAGACACACCTAACATAAATACACTTAAAAAGTAAAAAAATTATAATTTTTTTAAAAATTCACTAAATAGTAAAAATACAAAAAAATACAAGAATTCAGTACATTTTTTTTTATATTTTTATGTATTTATTAATTTTTTAAAATATTTTTTCACAAATATTTTACTTTTTAGATACATCTAAGTAAAGTATAGGGTGAATTATATTAATAGTCCTCATAGTTTGGGCTTGTGTCGCTTTGATCCCTGACTTTTTAATTGTGACACATTTGACCTTGAATTTTAAATCTTGTTCCAAATAAAGAATGTTGAAGATATCATTAGATTTTTCAAGGGTAAAATCATCAATTTGATAAAATATAAACTAATTTGATAAAAATAAATGTCAAACAAATATTTTTGAATTTTTTAAAATTATTTCTACCCACTAAAAATAAAATTATGTAAAATTGACAAATCTTTTAAATATTTTTTTTTACCAAATTAATTTTTATTATGTGTTTGGATGATGATCATGTAAAATTAATTTTAAAAAATTAATCATGTAATTTTTATTAATTTTTATCAATTTTACATAATTTTATCATTGGTAGATAAAAATAATTTTTAAAAAATTTAAAATAATTTTTTGACATTTATTTTTGTGAAATTAGTTTATATTTTATTAAATTGATAATTTAGCCCTTGAAATTAAACAATGGTATCTTCAATTGTCCTTATTTGGAACAAGATTCAAAATTCAGGGTCAAATGTGTCACACTTGAAAAGTTAGGGATTAAAGTGACACTAACCCTAAACTATAGGGACTATTTGTGTAATTTGCCATAAAATATATCAAAAAAAGTAAAAAAAATATTTAAAATTTTAAAAATATTCACTAAAAACAAAAAAATATAAAAATTAAAAAATTTAATTTTCAAAAAACTTAATTCAACTATTTAACCAATAATATTTACTCAGAAAACTATGCCTTAAGCATGTCGCATACAACAAAGGAAAAAAAAAAAAAAAAAAAAAAAAAAAAAAAAAAAAAAAAAAAAAAAAAAAAGAGTAACGATAAAAAGCAAAAGTGAAAGAGGTAACGAAAGTGGAAGAAAGATGGAAATGGTAGATGGTGATAGTAAAAAAAAAAAAAAAAAAAAAAAAAAACATTTCAAACATAATATTTTTTTTTCTTTATATTTTAATTAAAAAATAAAAAATTACTAAAAATAACATATTTCCAAAAGAGGTTTTAATGTTCTTGTTAACTAGGGGCAACTTAGTAAAATACGAGAAACAGGTAGGGGGTAAGTATAATATTAGATCTTCATTTTATCTGTATCTCCGCCCCCCCTTCTCTTTCTCTCCCCGCCCAAATCCCTATCTCCTCTTCTTCACTCTCTTCGTTAAACCCTACACACTGTACACTCTCTCAACACCAACAAGCCTCTCCAGAGAGAGAGTGAGTGAGGAGAGAGAGCCATGAACCCATCAACTCTCTTCCCATCACCTTCCTCTTCACACCCCACTGTCCTCTTCTCTCCTTTCACCAACCCCACCTCTCTCCGACTCACTCGCAATCACCACAAATTTCGATTCCGATACCGAATCTCCACTGTCCGATGCTCTTCACCTGACTCCCCATCCCAACCAACCTCCAATTCCATCACCTCCGATGTCTTCGGCGGCAAGAAGGACCTCACTGGGCTCCAATCCCTCGTCGACGCCATGTCGCCGCCGCTCAGGCTCGTCAGCTCGGCTCTCATCGTCTCCGGCGCCGTCGCTGCTGGATATGGATTAGGGTTTCGTTTTGGTGGGTCCCGGAACGCTGGACTGGGCGGCGCCGTCGCTCTCGGCGCTGCTGGAGCTGGAGCCGCTTATGCTCTGAATTCTTGCGTTCCAGAGCTTGCGGCGGTGAATTTGCACAATTATGTGGCTGGTTCTGATGATCCAGTTGCATTGAAGAAGGAAGATATTGAAGGAATTGCAAACAAGTTAGTATAATTTTTGGTGAATTTTCAATAGTTTGAATCTGTAATTAGTTAGTTAGTTATGTTTTTGTCAATACTCTTATACCTGAGGCAGTACTTTTAGCTTGTGAGAAAGTCAGTTTATTGGTTAATTTTTTCCCCTAATTTGGTTTAAGTATGATAGTTGGAGTTTGATAGGTGCTAAATATGTATTCATGGGTTTAGGTAATTTATGCTGTGAAAGTAAATAAGATGTGGATGAGTAATCTCTTGAAACGACTTGAAAATTACGGGTGTGTTGGATTGACAATTGAGCTTTCGGAGAATCTTATATTAAATTTAATAGAAATTTAATGACTGGGTTGAAGATTTGGACATCAGATATGCCCTACGTGACTGTTTTGAAATTTAAAATTTAGATATTTTTTGTTTAAGTGCTGTTTATAAAGATGGATTTCATGATTTTGGTCTAGCAATGTTTAATCTCAGAAAGGAGCAAAGCATTTATGTTTATGATTTCCTGCTTTTGAAACCTCAGAAAAGCCTACTAGGTTGGCTTTTCCCTTTGAATCAATCAATCAATCAATCTCTCTCTCTCTCTCTCTCTCTCTCTCTCTCTCATATATATATATATATATATATATGCGTCATTTTCTCCTGTATCTGTTTTCCTTGAGCTGTTTTTTCCCATCATTTTTCTTTTCTTCTTAATCTTTCAGGTATGGCGTTAGCAAACAAAATGAGGCATTTAATGCAGAACTTTGTGATTTGTATTGCCGGTGAGTGAAAAAGTATTCTAATCATGGAGCCAAAGATTGGTATTATTAGCTGTTCCTTTTGGTCACTTGCTTGCAATCTCTCTCTCTCTCTCCCCCCTGAATGGTGAACTATATATGTTAGAGACAAGAATACTGCTTGCTTTTAAATTGGCTGGATATTGTTTAATATCAGCTAGTATCTATGTGTTTTCAATTGTGTGTGTGTGTTTTAAATTTTAATACTTACTCATTCGGTTATTGTCTTTATTGCAACTTGAGCAAATGTAGGGCTTAACAGACAATTGAAACTTTTTTTTTACATTAATCTTTAGCTTACATTTGAAATTTTGTCTCAATGTTTGTCCATTTTGTTTTTTAACTCTTTTCTCCATTAGGTAAGTAACTTTTTATTTTCATTATTTTAATTTGAGTTTTCTCTCAGGTTTGTATCTGCTGTGCTTCCTCCTGGAAGTGAAGATCTGAAAGGCAATGAAGTTGAAACCATTATCAAATTTAAAAATGCATTGGGCATTGATGATCCAGATGCTGCTGCCATGCATGTGGAGGTATTGTTATGTATCAGTTATATATTAGTTATCTATGTCTATATCAAAGAGTTTGAAAGATAACAGATCTATTTGTAAACAGAGCTTTGTTTTATTTTTCTCAAATGGTGTTTCATTTGTTGGCTCCTTAGATTGGTAGGCGGATTTTCAGGCAGAGGCTTGAAACTGGCGACCGTGATGATGACATAGAGCAACGTCGGGTGGGTTACTTGTGGTTTCGTTTCTTCTTTCTATGCCATTTTATCTCGTAGGTTCCTTTAGGATTTTGAATGGAGATTTGGAGCTTGACCATTGTTAGTGTCTCCAGTGCAGGCATTTCAGAAGCTAATTTATGTTTCAACTCTTGTGTTTGGAGAAGCATCAACTTTCCTTTTACCTTGGAAGCGTGTTTTTAAGGTCACTGATGCTCAGGTATTAATCATTATCAGTTTTGGGGTTGTTTGTGATTTCTTGCGAGTTTTGATATTGTTCCTGTAAAGTAGACAGGAGTTGAGTGGTAGTACTCGTGTTTTCTAATTCTTTTAAAGTTAACACAAAACACATTTGGCTTGTTCACATGCAACAAATGATTTCCTATTTTTTCAGAGGCTTATTTATTTATTAAATTTCTTCATGGGTTTTCAACTTTCTGTGTGGCAGGTTGAGGTTGCTATTCGTGACAATGCCCAGCGACTGTATGCCTTCAAGCTGAAACCAATTGGCAGAGGTAAACAATAATGCATTGATGCCTTGCGTAGTATATTTTGTATCTCAGCCTACCCCACAATTAAGTCCTCTATCTATATTCTATAATATACAATGGTGCCCAGAGCTTGATGTTTTTTATTCTTTCCTTGGAGGTCTGAGTTCAATTTTCTCTACTAGTTACCCATCATGATATGTAGAATGATAGGCCTATTTTGTATAGTATATGGCTTTTTCCTCCATATAAATGAGAAGGAAAAGGATTCAATAGGGGAACAACCAAAATGGTGTTCTTTGCAAATTAATGTTAAATTTTAGTTGGTTGCATGTGAATGTACTGCTTAGATTTGTTTGAATGAGAGGTGCTTAATTTTACTGAAGTGGACACGTCTGCTTTGAACTCTTATAAGTTTATGGCTGGGTTTTCTACCATAAATGATTCCTCACTGTGTTTGGATTGAGGAGAGGGGAAGTGAAGGGAAGAGTTAGTTGTGAGGGAGAAGGAAAGGGATGGAAAGTCTCCCCCCTCTTGTTTGGTTAGACAATACTTAATTAAGGAGGGACATATTTAATTTAGGTATATTAATAAATTATTATGAAAAGCACTTCACATCCCTTCCGTTTCCTCCCAATTTTGGAGGGGAAGTGGAGTGCTTGAATGTTTGTACTCTTTCCCCTCATAACCCGTCCATGCACTTCCCTTCACCACTTTTAAAAAAAAATCCAGACATGATTTTAACTAATTTTATCCCCTCCAAATCCTTCACTTCCCCTCCTCAACCATAATCTAAATAAATATTAGTATGGAACATCCTGTTTATGTTTAGTCTTTTTCTGTAAGCCTAGTTTATGATGTTTTATCTTTTTCATGGAGTAATTGTGAATTTGAGGGAAACATTTTCTTTGTAATTCTGTTACATCTGACATCTGAGTCTGTATAAGGCTCTCTCAATGCTAACGAAGGTTAAATGTTTCAGATGTTGATGTGAAACAGCTTGTTAGCCTGAGAGAAGCCCAACTTCTTTATCGACTTTCTGATGAGGTACGCTTCTAATTGTGCTGTTATTAATAAACCTTAATACATATTTAATGATTTATAGTTGCCTCTTTATGTTTTAGAGATTGTTTTTCGCAGCTTGCAGAAGACATGTTTAGAGTGCATACAAGAAAACTTGTCGAGGAAAACATATCAACTGCGCTCAGTATGCTGAAGTCTAGGGCAAGAACAGTGTATGACCACAACTTCCTTTACTAGAACAACTTATGCCAGTATTAAACAAAATTGGTGGACATTCTTTTTAATGTAGTAAAACACTCATAATTTACCTTAAATGTTTGACTAAGATTGTGTATGGTGCACGCTCTTACCATTCCAAATTATTGACTGCAAAATGATATTTTGTTTCTTTTTTCCTCCCTTGGGCACACTAGACGTTTTGTCTCATTATAGTGGTTAATATTGTTCTCTCTAGCATTTGCCTTACCTAAAATAAACTTAGGGTATCCAGCAGGACAGCTTCACATGTCATTGAAGAGCTTAATAAGATGCTGGCATTCAATAATTTACTGATCTCATTGGGGAAGCATCCTGATGCCAGTCGCTTTGCTCGTGGGGTCGGGCCAGTGAATTTAATAGGTAGGGATGCTAATTGATTGTTTTGTGTTCCTCGTGGAGATTATTTAGTTCTACTGCTTATACATCCTGAATCTGCTTGCTGGCATTACTTCTTAAAAACTGCTAGCTGAAGTTAACACAGACTTTTTGGCTTAGGTGGTGAGTATGATGGTGATAGACAGATGGATGACTTGAAGCTCCTATTTAGAGCATATGTTACGGATGCACTATCAAGTGGTCGCATGGAAGAGAATAAGGTGACTTTCCCTTGGGCAAAGATGTTGCTTTACTTAAATCCAATTGTGGATTATTCTGTAGAGATGTTTATTTTCTCAAGCCATTTAGTCTAGCTGTGAGGCGAATTATTAATTCTGTATATACTGTATCAACTTTCAACTGATCAGATAACTATTCCACTAAATAAACTGTAGTAGTTTTTTGTTTGGATGAAAATTTTCAGACACTATGCTGCATGTTTGTTGGTTGCAATATGAGCTGCACTTGTGCTACCTGATGAATATTGATGCTGACTTGTGTAGTTCTTTTGTTTGTGCAGTGGATTATGTTTGCTTTGTCCATGTAATGTATTTAGGCCAGCAACACACTTCACTGTTTAACTACGCACATAACGGTTTAGAAGATCCAGTTTCACAAATTTTGCATATTACTACTGAGAGGATTATTACAATCATTTAATGATTTCCGAATGAACCTAACCTTTTTCTGGAAGAGCATATGTGCCTCTAATCTAATTATAAAATGAATGGAAAAATGTTTTTAAATGGAGTGTCATTGGAATAAGGATGTTGATCTGGCCATGTGTCCACAAAAGAATCAATAACTCATAAAAGAAAGAAAATATCAACAAAGATAGAAGAAGAAATGAGTTCATTTGTGATAAGCTTAAATTTGCATTAGCACCAAGCAGAGGAAGATAAAAAACTGATGATTTGGTATTGTGCCACAAAGATAAATGACTGCACCTATAGGGAGTATGGCTCAAGGATAAGCAGTTATGAGAACCGGTGGAAGGCCTTAAATGTAAGTTGAGGAGGTGAAAAGACATGATGGCTTGAACCTAACTGGGAGGAGGTCATAACCAGAGTTTAATGGCACATAAGGTTATGAGCTTTTGTTGCTGACCCTTGTTGGGTATGCAAAATGCAACATCAGGAGTTAATTCTTTGTTAATTTTATTATATGAACTTAATGATGTATTCTTCAAATTCTAAGGGAATAAAGCTAATAGTGTATTTCCTAAATTTGAAGAGAAATATGACAAGTGTGTTATGTGTCTCTCTAGTTTTAAGTTGAGACTACTTTATTGTATATCTTTATCTAAAAAGGTGCATGTAGACTAGTGTTGCTTAAAAGATATTGCTGGAAATTTGTGTTAATGCATATAATAAGATAGTGGCATGTATATAATATGATAGTGGTGTTGGTGGTAGATAGTGGCATCTATAGAATATGATAGTGGTGTTGGTGGTAGATAGTGACATGTATATAATATGATAGTGGTAGATAGTGGTAATATATAATATGTAAGTGGCATATAATGGGTTATAATGATGTTTATAATATCTCCTATATAAGGAGTGTCATTTGGTCTTGTAAAATAAGAAGTTTTGAATATAACAGAAATATATTCCTTCTTCCTCATATTTTCGGAGTTCTTCTTCCTCATATTTTCTAAGTTGGTATCAGAGCAACAAAAAACACAGCAGCCTTAAAACCGTCATAGCCATGTCGGAAGTCACGTCCGAAACCACTTCAACCCCTGCCGCTGCCATTCCGGTGAAAACGTCCAACTCTCACTCTGTCCAAATCACCACCATCCGCCTAAATGGTGATAATTTTCTCCGCTGTTCACAATCTGTCCGGATGTATATCCGTGGGCAAGGAAAGATCGGTTACATCACTGGTGACAAGAAGGCTCCTGCTGTTAATGATCCGCTGTTCGACAGTTGGGACGCTGAAAACTCCATGGTTATGACATGGTTGGTCAATTCCATGGAGGAGGATATAAGCTCTAATTACATGTGCTATCCTACTGCACAAGAATTGTGGGATAATGTTAGTCAGATGTATTCTGACCTAGGAAATCAATCTCAAGTTTTCGAATTAACTTTGAAGTTGGGAGAGATTCGTCAAGGAGATGATTCCGTCACCAAATATTTCAATTCGTTGAAAAGGTTGTGGCAGGATCTTGACATCTTCAACACATACGAATGGAAATCGGTTGAAGACTGCAACCACCACAAGAAAACTGTGGAAGACAGCCGTATTTACAAGTTTCTTGCCGGCCTCAACATTGAGTTCGATGAAGTGCGAGGAAGAATTATTGGCAGACCTCCTCTCCCATCCATTGGCGAAGTATTTGCCGAAGTCAGAAGGGAAGAGAGCCGAAGGAGCGTCATGCTTAAGAAAAAAGGTACTGGTGAATCAATTGAAATTTCTGCTTTAATTAGCGATGCTGCGGCCAACAAGGCTGCAAATTACCAGCGCAGGTTTGATGATAAGCCACGGGTCTGGTGTGATTTTTGCAACAAGCCTCGCCATACACGCGAAACGTGTTGGAAGATCCATGGCAAACCTGTCAACTGGAAAAGCAGCAAACAAGGAGAGAAGAATCGTGGCTTTCCTACCGCTAATGAAGCCGATTCAGGTCCCTTCAACAAAGAGCAGATTGATCAACTCTTAAAGCTGATAAAATCCAACTCCTCATCCGGTACTCCTAGTGTTTTGTTGGCACAAACAGGTAGAAATCCTAAAGCCTTCTCTTGCCTAAACTTCTCTCCGTGGATCATAGATTCCGGTGCCTCCGATCACATGACTAGTTTTTCCCATTTATTTAGTACCTATTTCCCTTGTTCTGGTCATGACAAAATCAGAATAGCCGATGGTAGTTTTTCACCTATTGCAGGAAAATGATTTATTAAACTAACTGAGAAAATTAATCTCAATGCTGTTCTTCACGTCCCCAACTTAGCCTGTAACCTTTTGTCTGTCAGTAAACTATCTAAGGATTCTAATTGTCGTGTTACATTTTTTGAATCCCATTGTGAATTTCAGGACCAGAACTCGGGGATGATGATTGGGCGTGCTAGGATGCTTGAAGGTCTTTACTACTTTGATGAAGTACCTGTTAGTAATAAAAAAGCTCAGAGCTTTAATAGTACTAGTTCAATCTCTGTTCGAGAAAAAATAATGCTATGGCACTATAGGCTAGGACATCCTAGTTTTCTTTATCTGAAACATTTATTTCCAGAATTATTTAAAGGGATTGATTGTTCTTCTTTTCATTGTGAAAGTTGCATTTTTGCAAAATTTCATCGCTCTACTTATTTGCCAAAACCTTACCAGGCTTCCAAACCTTTTTATTTGATTCATAGTGATGTTTGGGGCCCTTCTAAAATCACTACTCTTTCTGGTAAAAGATGGTTTGTTACATTTATTGATGACCATACCCGCTTATGTTGGATTTATTTGATGAATAAAAAATCTGACGTGAAAAATTTATTCACAAATTTTTACAATATGATTGAAAACCAATTTCAAATCAAAATTGGTATTTTACATTCTGATAATGGAACAGAATATTTCAATGAGCAGTTGGGTGAGTTTTTGGAAAAAAAGGGGATTTTTCATCAATCTACATGTCGGGATACCCCTCAACAAAATGGCATTGCAGAACGAAAAAATAAACATCTACTTGAAGTAGCACGTGCTATAATGTTTTACATGCATGTTCCTAAATATTTATGGGGTGAAGCAATTTTAACAGCCTCTTATTTGATAAACAGGATGCCTACAAAGGTGTTAACATACAAAACACCTTTCGATTGTCTCAAAACTTTTTTTCCTGACACGAGGTTGTTTTCTGATTTACCCGCCAAAGTTTTTGGATGTACTGCCTATGTTCATGTTCCCAGTCAATTTCGTTCAAAACTTGACCCCCGTGCTATAAAATGTGTTTTTTGGGATATTCCTCAAACAAAAAGGAGTATAAGTGTTTCGATCCTCAAACCAAGAAATTTCATGTGAGTATGGATGTGTCATTTGTGGAAACAAAATCCTATTTCCCCAACACTTCTCTTCAGGGGGAGACAAGTGGAGTAGAAGACCGTTTTTGGGATATTTCTATCCCGCTTCCCAATGTCATTTATCCTACACAAAAATCACATCTGTCTGATAATGATCACTTAGGAGAACCAAGTTCTATGGTGCCTAGTCAAGAAGATTCTTGTTTAGGGGGAGAAGTACTACAAAATGATCTAAATCCTGAGCTTCAGGTTTATACTAGGAAGCGATTTCATCTGAGGAATAATGACCCGAATGTTCATCCTAATGACCCGAATGTCCACCCGAGTTCTGGCATCGAAATTTTAGGTAATCCTATTTCTTCTATTTCCGACCTTGATGTTCCTATAGCAATTAGGAAAGGTGTCCGAAATTGCATTAAACATCCTATTGCAAATTACCTCTCCTATCAAAGACTGTCTAAAAACCATAGAGTTTTCACATCTAGGATTTCACACTTGTTTGTTCCAAGGAATATACAGGAAGCATTGGATGATCCGAATTGGAAATTAGCAGTCATGGAGGAGATGAATGCTTTAAGGAGAAGTGGTACTTGGGAGATAGTTGATCTACCCAAAGACAAGAAAACAGTTGGGTGTAAATGGGTGTTTACGATAAAATGTAACGCAGATGGAAGCGTTGAGAGATACAAGGCGAGACTGGTGGCTAAAGGCTTCACTCAAACTTATGGGATCGACTATCAGGAGACGTTTGCTCCTGTTGCTAAAATAAATTCCATCAGAGTACTGTTATCTCTTGCAGTAAATTCAGATTGGCCTCTACATCAACTTGACATTAAAAATGCATTTCTCAATGGTGATCTTAAAGAGGAGGTGTTCATGAGCCTACCGTCGGGATTTGAGCAGAGACTTGGAAGCGACAGAGTATGCAGATTGAACAAGTCATTATACGGACTCAAACAATCACCAAGAGCGTGGTTTGAACGCTTTGGGAAGGCAGTTATCAGTTGTGGCTTCTCGCAGAGTCAAGCAGATCACACAATATTTTATAAACATTCAAAAAACAGTAAAATTGCAATTTTGATTGTTTATGTTGATGACATCATTTTAACTGGTAATGATGAAGCAGAGTTAGCAGCCCTCAAAGAGAAACTCGCAAAAGAATTTCACATTAAGGATCTGGGAGCCCTCAAGTATTTCCTCGGAATGGAATTTGCAAGATCCAAGGAAGATATATTCGTTAATCAGAGAAAATATGTTCTTGATCTCCTTGGAGAAATAGGTATGCTTGGTTGTAAGATGGTGGAGACTTCGATCGAGCCTAACTTGAAGTTACAAGCTGCTAAGGCTGAAGAAGTCAAAGAGAGGGAACAATATCAGCGACTTGTCGGAAAATTGATTTACTTGTCTCATACGCGGCCTGATATTGCCTTTGCAGTCAGTATGGTAAGTCAGTTCATGCACTCACTAGGGGCAGAGCACTTTGAGGCCGTTTATAAGATCTTAAGATATTTGAAAGGAACTCCAGGGAGAGGCTTACTGTTCAAGAAACATGGACATCTTCAAGTTGAAGTATACACAGATGCAGATTGGGCAGGAAGTGTTACAGACAGGAGATCAACATCCGGATACTGCTCCTTTGTAGGTGGGAACCTAGTTACATGGCGGAGTAAAAAACAGAATGTGGTAGCTAGAAGTAGTGCAGAAGCAGAGTTCAGAGCTGTTGCCCATGGAATCTGTGAAGTAATGTGGATTAAAAGAATTCTTGAAAAATTAAAGCTTTTTCACCCGACACCTATGAAGGTCTATTGTGACAACAAAGCAGCTATATCTATAGCTCATAATCCAGTTCTACATGATCGCACAAAACATATAGAAGTGGATAAACATTTCATCAAGGAGAAAATCAATGCTGGCATAATCTGTATGACCTACCTTCCAACAGGTGAACAATTAGCTAATGTGCTAACGAAGGGACTACACAAGAAGCAATTTGATAAGCTGACTAGCAAGCTGGCTATGGAAGATATCTTCAAACCAGCTTGAGGGGGAGTGCTGGAAATTTGTGTTAATGCATATAATAAGATAGTGGCATGTATATAATATGATAGTGGTGTTGGTGGTAGATAGTGGCATGTATAGAATATGATAGTGGTGTTGGTGGTAGATAGTGGCATGTATATAATATGATAGTGGTAGATAGTGGTAATATATAATATGTAAGTGGCATATAGTGGGTTATAATGATGTTTGTAATATCTCCTATATAAGGAGTGTCATTTGGTCTTGTAAAATAAGAAGTTTTGAATATAACAGAAATATATTCCTTCTTCCTCATATTTTCGGAGTTCTTCTTCCTCATATTTTCTAAGTGATATTAAGTTGGTGCAAGAATTGTTGGTGTTGGGGGGACCTTGATCTTTGACTAAAACTCAGTTGCCATCAAAATGCATTCCTAATTTCTTCTGGTTTTTTATGTTGTCTGGGTGCTTGCTTTTTCTGTCATCTGTTTTTATGTTTGACAGTCATTTAATTTTTTTTAACCTTTATTTTTTCTCTCTGTTTGTAGCTTGCTGCATTGAACCAATTGAGGAATATATTTGGTTTAGGTAAACGGGAGGCAGAATCCATTATGCTGGATGTTACTTCAAAAATATATCGTAAACGACTTGCTCAGTCTGTATCAAGCGGTGATTTAGAAGCTGCTCAGAGTAAAGCAGAATTCCTTCAAAACCTCTGCGAGGAGTTGCACTTTGATCCACAGAAAGCTATTGGGATCCATGAAGGTCAGATAGATTGTACATTTTATCATCTCAACTGAAATTGCTGTTCTGAACTTGTTGCATGCAGCAGTAGACGTTCCCTGTTGTTGTTTGAGCTTTTCCACCATCCACACATGTTTGCATGTCAAATGGTAGTCAGCAACTTCTTTTTAGAGCTGCACTGTAAATATCTTTTCTGCCAATTAGATACGGTACATACCATGAATGTGAAGTGAAACATGTACTGTAACATGGAGTAGCAGAGGAAAGGAATGTAAATCTTTTGTCATGTGCCTTGATATTAATTGCTCTAAATGTTTTCCCTATTTTTTTTAGTGAACTTAAATCACAAAAGAGTCTGATTTGTTTATGTTCATTTTTATTTTAGAAATTTACCGGCAAAAGCTTCAGCAAGCTGTTGCTGATGGAGAGCTCAGCAAGGAAGATGTTAGATCTCTGGAGCGGTTGCAGATCATGCTTTGTATTCCTCGCGAAACTGTTGAAGCAGTTCATGAAGATATCTGTGGCAGCTTGTTTGAAAAGGTAAGCATGATAGCTTCTTTCATGTCGATGTTGCTTGTTGTATAATGTGTTTTAACTAGAAAAACTACCATTATGCAGGTTTGGTCTCTGAGTGAGAGGTTGCTGGGAGGGTAGATTAGGTATTGGGTAATGGCTAAACTTTCCGCTCCCTCTTCCTTAAATTTCTACACCCTGAGCTTTAACTATTGACCAAGGCCATGACTCTATTGCCTACCCTTACTTAGCTGCAACAATTTCTCCATTACCATTCCTACCATGAGTTAGCTGGTTAAGCAAATATTGTTTATATCACAATCATAATCGTATCGGTCTTTAGCCCCTCCAGTTTGGTAACACCCTGGTTTACCTTTGGGATAAAAAATCATATGCGAACCGGCCGGTTTGCGACATGTATTGGCCCAAACCAAATAAATTGTTGATTTATCAGGAAACTGGGCCAGTTCAGTAGATATTCAAATTGTTTAAATTTTGTACTTTTGGCTTTGTGCTGCTTATAACCCATGGGGCTGGCCATTCAACGTCGAAGCCCATCCCTGCAAGCATTGCTATCCATTACCCATAAATTGAATTAGTAATAAAGAGTCTGATAGAAGAACCATGTTTCCTACCAATGTGGGACAGTAAGCTCACGGTAAAACATTAAGGCACAACTGTTGTGCTTATAAAGAAAGGGCATAATAAGACAACCGAAGTTAACCGATATGGGATAAGCACTTTGGCCTCTTTCATATTCTTCAAAATTTCAAATTCAAATTTGTGGATAAGAGAGAAAAAATATATATCAAACCATGTTATAGAATTGATTAATTCTTCAAAATGAGTAAAAATAATGTAAAAAATTAAGCTTAACTGCCAAACTCGAATGGTGCCGTTTATCCATAGGAAAAGAAGGAAGTTGTTAGGTTGATCTTTTTTGGCCCAAATGCAACCCATCAATGAAACAAATCTAATACGAGAGATTAGAAAATGCATATCATTGAGTTTTAGAGAGACTACTAATAATTTAAAAAACTTCACAACCTTGATTCCTGATTCCCAACATGTATCGTTCAATACTCCTGATCCAGATACACTGCGACTGATACCGCTACTTGTCCCGATACAGCGATTTGAAACCTTGATAGGGAGGCAGAGATTGTTTATAATTTTAGAGTTTCTTGCCTTGTTTTGATTAATTAAACTATGTATGACACTTTGATCTGTGGTTTGCTGATGTAGAATGTTGATATGTGAAATATCTCAATCTTGTCTTGCATGTGTATGACACGTTCCTATGATGCTGCGAATGCCCACTGGTTATAATGTTGAGAAGCTTGTTGAGTAACGCTGATCTGGTTGTTTTTCCCAGGTTGTGAAGGATGCAATTGCTGCAGGAGTTGATGGATATGATCCCGATGTAAAAGAATCTGTGAGAAAGGCTGCCCATGGTTTACGCTTAACCAGGGAGGTTGCCATGTCTATTGCTAGTAAGGCTGTGAGTATCCACCTCCACTACTTTATGTATTTGTCCTCTAGTAATTATTGTTCTTTGAATGTGTTCTAGGCAATAGGAATTATTATTTTTTGGATGCGTTCAAACATCTGGAATGAGATTTCACCTTGTGCTGACCTAAATCGTATGTTACACCTATTTTCCACCTTGTAGTTATTGTCTTTCTGGCAGGCCGATTACCCTAAATAAGCAACTTTTTGACTAAAAAAGTCAAAAGGGGAAGGCTAAACTTTAAAAGCAGGTTTTTTTTTAGCAAATTTGTGAAGAGACAATTTTACCCTCTACTTTCAGAAATTCCACTGTCTGGGCTCCACAATACTACAAGGCAGCAAGTTTGGAAAGACCTAAAAAAGTAACTTCTTTTGGCAATTACCAAATGCATCAACTTTTTTAGATTCTAAAAAAGCAAAAAACTAAAAAAGCCATTGCCAAACTGCAGTTAAGAAAGTTTGAGTGGTCTGGGCTGGGGCCTTGAGGTTTGAGCTTGAGCTTGCTCAACAAGCCCAAAATAGGCACGGTTTTGCATGGCCAAATTTTAGGGAAATGGTCCAAACTTGTCCAATTTGTATATCAGTACGTCCCTTGTAAAGCACATGTCCCTGCCATTGTGCCTATGGCACATGTTAGGTGCACCAATAACTACATCTGACGCAGTCATTTTTTATTTTTGTAACATGCTTGCTGCTGCTATAAAATATACTATTATCTCAATTTGATGCGTTTTACTTTGCTTCAAATGACATGGATTGTTTATGCAGGTCCGAAAAATTTTCATGACGTACGTACAACGATCACGTGCAGCTGGGAGCCGTATCGAGTCTGCAAAAGAACTTAAAAGGATGATTGCTTTCAACTCCTTGGTCGTGACTGAACTAGTCGCAGACATAAAAGGAGAATCATCTGAAACTACCTCGAAAGAGGCCATTAAGGAGGACGATAGGCAGATAGATGATGAGGATGAGGAATGGGAATCCATTCAATCACTCAAAAAAATAAGACCCAGCAAGGAACTTTCTGGAAAGGCAAGCCAGACCGAGATAACTCTCAAAGATGACCTTCCAGAAAGGGATAGGGCGGACCTTTACAAGACGTACTTGCTATTTTGTCTTACCGGAGAAGTCACGAGGATCCCATTTGGTGCACAGATCACCACAAAGAGAGATGACTCCGAGTATCTTTTGTTAAACCAGCTCGGTGCAATTTTAGGTTTGACTAACAAAGAGATTGTGGAGGTGCATAGGAGTTTGGCCGAGCAGGCTTTCAAGCAACAAGCCGAGGTTATTTTAGCTGATGGACAGTTAACAAAAGTCAGAGTCGAGCAGCTAAGCGAGTTGCAGAAGCAAGTTGGGTTACCTCCTCAGTATGCCCAAAAAATAATAAAGAGCATAACGACCACAAAAATGGCGGCTGCCCTTGAAACTGCGGTCGCTCAGGGGAGGCTCAGTATAAAGGAGATAAGAGAACTTAAGGAAGCCGGTGTTGATTTAGACAACATGGTATCTGAGAGCTTACGAGAGAACCTTTTTAAGAAAACCGTGGATGAAATTTTTTCATCTGGCTCTGGAGAGTTTGATGAAGAGGAAGTGTATCAAAAAATGCCACAAGATCTCAACATTAATGCTGAAAAGACGAAAAGGGTTGTTCATGAACTTGCACGAAGTAGGTTATCGAATTCATTGATTCAAGCTGTAGCGCTGCTAAGGCAGAGAAACCGTCCTGGAGTGGTATGTGTTTCTGTCTTACTTTCGGTTGACAAATTTTGTGTTGTGAACTTTTACGCTCTATTTGTTTCGGTGCAAAATATTTTTTGGAAAATATATATGTATATATTTGTATTTTTGAGTATTTAATACGACAGAAAACAAAAGTCAACGGATAACAAGCTTCTTGGGCTTTATGTTTTTCACTTTCGAAAGGTGAAAAATATTTTCTGGACTAAAATCTTAGTAATGCCATCATATTACCAGCACCTCCACCAGCTGATCACCACCACCACCATCCCACCACTATCTCCACCACCCCACCACCACCACTAGTAGATTAGCGTCAAGTTTGCAACTAATATTAGAAAAAGTTATTTGCCAAAAGAAATGGAGCGTTGAACACATAAATAGGCACATATAAATATCTGTTTTCTGTTAATGTAGGTTTCGTCTCTCAATGACTTGCTAGCCTGTGACAAGGCGGTGCCTTCACAGCCGCTATCATGGGAAGTGCCGGAGGAGCTTGCTGATCTCTTTGTTATATACATGAAGAGCGATCCTGCACCTGAAAAATTGTCCCGATTGCAGTTCCTGCTGAACATAGGCGATTCGATGGCAGAAGCTCTGCGTGGTTCGGGAGATAGACTGACTGATGGAGCGGAGGAGGAAGAGTTTGTATTTTAAGTGTGTAATCAGATGTGTGTTAGGCAAGGCGAAAGAGTTGTGTGACTCCATTTGGCGGAGTTATATGTATTTGCTATGTGTGTTTTTGAAATTGAATTTTGTCATTAGATTAGAAATATCAACGGACAGCCAAATAATTTCATTTTGGTCAGGGGTCACCGTTCAAATATCTGCCCAACCTGTCCAGACTGGTCCGACAGTGGGTGTAGGGTATCAAAATTCACGGGTTAGGGTCGAGTATCGGTTACAGTGCCCAAGAACGAAATAACCTGAACCCATCAATATAGAAAAAAAAGCGCGATGCCTGTTATTCGAGTAATTATTCGGTGTTTTAAAAATTTTATGTTAGCGGTGTGCACAATCAATAACGGGGCTTAAAGAATTATTTGACCTGATAGACAAGGAAATGATAGAGAAATAAGAGAATAGTATTGGATAGGCAGGCATAATTACATGGTCTTCTTAATCCATATGATAATTTCTGTCACATTAAACATAAGAACAAACACAGAAGCAAACTCCCTCGTCACCCTAGGAGAGAGCTTTTTAATCAATTACAGTGTTTTGTTTAGACATTTTATTAAGAAATAAAATATTTAGTGTAATGGTAGATTTACTAAAATTTTTATCAAATGTTTTATATGAGTGAGATTTACAGAGTGTGAGTCTCACACCTATATAAGACATTTGATAAAAATTTTAATAGAACTTTTCAAATGTTTAACATTTTTGAAATGGGAAATGCTAGAGAGCTCTAGTGATGTGTCCAAGTAAAAAAAAAAAAAAAAAAAAAAACAAGGCAAGGCATAAACATCACATCAGAGTGAGTCTCACATTCCCATTAGAACTATTAGAGCTCCTATATTAGAGCTCTAAAGCATTTTTGTTTTAAAATATTTAAAGTTGACATGGTAGAATTACAAAACAAAACAGTCTGCTAGCTACTCGCACTAACATTTATAAATACACCCCACCCTCATATTTGGTGTAGTTGTAACTGTTTTCAAGAGCAAAATAGTTTTCAATTTTTTTAAAGCTGACACGGTAGAAGAATCACAAAACAAAATGGTTTGTGGTACTCACACTATTATAATGTGGTGCATAGAAAAATGCTTAGAAAATTGTAGTATGGTCTATATTTAATTTATATTAGTAATGGTATACGTGATACATGTGTAATTTAAATAGATAAAAATAAAAACAAATAACAAAAGTTTTATAGAGAAGTGCACGGGATTTCATTTTATATATTAGTATAAATATTGTGAAGTTTACATGTAAAATGAATCTAAATCACATAATAATTTTTTCAAAATATTTTCTTGAATGATTTTTGTGTAACTGGCACTGTTGTTTATAGATACGTCAACTCCTAATATAACAAATTAAGATTTTAGAAACAAAAATTTAGGGAGAAAATAACCTTTTAGAGACAAAAACATTTTCGTTGTAAAAAATATCATTATTATATTTTTAATAATGAAATTGGATACATAGTGATGAATTACTATATTTCTATGACCAAAATTTTTGTCTAAAAACGTAAACATTTTTCACAACAAATTGTCTTGTCCTTAAAAAGTGAATTCATTAATGACATTTTCAAAATTTTGCCGATAAAAGTTTTTTTTCCTATACTTTTCTTGACAGTTTTTTAGTGACGATTCTCATGACATTAAGAATTGATCCCGTAATATTTTTTCTAACAAAATTTTAATTTTTTGAGACAAAAATTAATTCCTACAATCTTTATATGTCATATTCTCTCTCAGATTTAGTGTATTTGTAACTAATTTCTAGTGGAAGTTTTCAAGTGTAAGTGTCGGTATATTTTCTCTCCACAAAAATTTGTATGAATGTGGTCTTGTTTCAACGATTAATATTTTAATACTAAGATGTGTTTGTATCATTTCAAAGTTAGGTGAATGTAGTTTTCAGTCCCATCAAAAAGACAAGGACAATGTATCAATTAATGGAGAAACCAAACCCTATCCAGTTAATTTCAAATCTAATGTGAACTTTTTAGACTTTGTTCACTTCAAAGACCATTTTTTCAAAGACTTATTTGAATCAATGTATTTTCAACAATTTTCTCTTACAAAGGATTGGTAGGTTACTGAAGTTTGGGGGATTAGCAAAACAATGGCTTGGAAATTAAGATCAATGCCAAAAGACACCAAAATAACAAAAAGAACCCCCCAAAAAATAAGAATAATAAATTCAACGTTTTGTCTGACTCACTAATTAGATTCCTTTTGAAAACTTTGTTCACACTAACGACCAACTCTTAAATTTTCAGTATTACTAGAAACTTGGATTTTTTATTCATAATTTTATGGGAAATTTACGTGTTGATCCTAATGAGTGAACTTTTTATGGAAAATATTTGTCATCAAAAAACGTCATTAATTATAAACAATTTATAAAAATCATGATAAAAAAAATTCACTAATTGTCAATTTTTAGCGACGTATGTGAAAAATTGTTACAAAAAAATTATTTTAAGCGACAATTTTATCAAGATTTATTTTCAATAGGACTTGATGGGAATTAAGTCTAACTATTAGGATTTATTGGTAGTTTACCCTTTGTTTTATTTAGAATTATCAATCAACGAATTAAGTCTAGGTTGTTCTATATATGGACTCACAATATTAATTTAATTTTCATCACACAATTACTGTCTGAATAAAATTCTGTAATAATTTTTCTAGACATTCAGGCTATTAAATTTCTCTAACAACAATGATGCATATTTATAAAAAAAAAATTGTTCAAAAAAAAAAAATCCAAAAAAATACTCAAACATGGCCCACCACATTTCAATATATTTAAATCTCCATCATACATTACTTTCGTCATAATTATTCTTGATAAATAGCAATAATTGTTTTTCCTCCCTAAAATGCCAAACCCATAGTCACTTTTTGTAAGCAGTAATAATGTAGACTCAGACTTACACTATCTAAAAATTATTGAGAATTATAATCTTTTAATTCAGATTTATTTTATACATGAATTTACAGTACACAAATTTAATTTTCACCATAGAGACACTCACCTAAAAAATTCTAAAAGGATATGTTTGGATTTTAGACTTTTCCTTTTGTAAGCCACAACCCTACATTGGAGTATTTTCAATCCTTTTCCTTCCAATGCAATGGCCAATTTTGAAAATAGCAATTCTACGTATTCAGAAAAAATATTTTAAAAAATCAAAAAAAAAAAGAAAAAAAAGTGCAAACTAAATTTATTGTAGGCTTGGACGGATGTTAAGTTTTAACGTTTGGGAGACCTCGTTTGGGAACAGGTTAATTTAGTAATTTTTTGACTATTTGGCTAAAATATGAGCTAAAAAAATTAGTATGTTTGGGATGACTTTTTGGTTTTTTACGAAAAGATATGTAAAAAGTAGAGAGAAAAGAGAATATTTGACTTTTGGGTATGAGTTGTTAGTTTTTTGACTTTTTAAATAATTTTTTGACTTTTTGACTAAACCGGCATGTTGCCAAATGAGGCCTAATTGTGTATGTACTAAAAAAAACAAAAAATGTACATTAAGACCTACAATTTAATGTACATTAAGACCTACAATTTAAGGGAGTAGCAGTAGTAGGGATATTTTTATACTTCCGAATCTCTCTCAAAGCATGTCGTCTTCCAGTACCTTTAATTTCATGCTGTTGATGAAAATTTTCTTTGCCGATCAAAAGAAAGACCTACAATTTAAGGCACGAATTCATATAATTTAAAAACATTCTTTAATAATACTATTACATTTTAAAATGATGCTTTTTAAAAATTAAAAAAAAAAAAAAAACTTTGGAATTACAGCCGTCCTCAGCTGCCCCTACCCCTAATCATGGTATAGCCAAATTAAAATCTACACAATTTATTTTATTTTTGAACATTTTTAAAATACTTTTATCTGAGTATACAAGTTCTTTTTTTTTTTTTTTTCTTCAAAAAGTACTTGTCTTGAATTAAAGAAATTGTTTTACGTACATAAAATTTGATTACAAAAACGAACACAACACTGTCATATTGGATGAAATCACACATTTAATAAGTTTCATCTCATGTAAAATAGTCATGTCCGATTTTATGATCAAATTTTGAGCACTTAAATTTTTTTTTATTAAAGAATCAAACTAAGTTGAATCCAAAAAAAAAAAAATTAAAGAATCAAACTACAGAAGTTGCTTTCTCTCCTAATTTTCTTCCACTTTCTTTTTAGTCAGTTTTTTAAGCAGTGGCTTGCAAGTTGGACCTATAGACATTGACAAAAATGTCAAACAATTCAACTAGGAAAGCATCTATAAATATATATATGCATGCATCTCCTTAAGCTTTGCTAAAGACAACAAAAACTAAACCTAGCCATTAATATTTTACAACTCTTTTAAGATGGTCATGGGATCTAATAATTCATACTATTACTATCATTGTAGTTTGTGTTCCTCTATGTTTTTGTTTTTGTTTGTGTTTGGAAATGGAATGGCCTCTGCACAATTGTCCTCAAATTACTATGCATCGAGCTGCCCAAGAGCTCTCTCAACCATTCAAAGTGTGGTGAATAATGCAGTCTTCAAGGAGCATCGCATGGGCGCTTCCCTGCTCCGTCTTCATTTCCACGACTGCTTTGTCAATGCATGCTCTCTCTCTCTCTCGCTGTATCTCTCTAGCAAAAGTTAATTGTTATTTATTAGATTAACTCTTAAGATCTCTTATGCATGTAAGCATGCGCTAAACGTTTAGAATTCTGTAGTGCTACAAGCATGTAAAAATATGCAAAAAAGGATCACTGTATGGCTCAAATTTATCTGTCCACGAAGCTTTACTATTTATAATTACAAGTTAGCGTAGCATCTTGGCTGGCTTAGGATTATCCACTGTTAATTAACAAGCTATTATCATGTCACTTGATTGCCCATAGGGAAGTAGCAACAGTTCATTCAATTTTTAACTATGTTTATTCAAGGAGGCAGATACCTTCAGTCTAAAATCTGGACTGCAGGGCACCTTTTAGGCCCGTAGGGCTCATCTCTGGCATTGTTTTGATAATCTGAATTGTTCATTTTGTTATGCATTTCGTGTATTTTATTCATACATAAAATTAGGTCAATCCGATAATTATAACTTATTCAATTTATTGCATTTATCAACAAAAACACATATGATTTATTTTTAAAAGTACAATTGCCATCTATTAAATTTTTTTTTTTGTGACAAGCGCTGTAAATTAAATAGGTTACGTTTATCCGATCGACTTCAATTTTTTTTGTGTGAATTAAATACATGAAGTGTTCGACAAAATAAATAATTCAGATTATCGAAACGGAACTCGAGATGAGTCCCATGGGCCTAAACAACGCCCTCCAGTCCAGATTTTGGACTAGAGGGGATCCGCCTGATTGTAGGAACTGCATGAAATATGTACAATTTTACACACACAAAAAAAACATAAGTTTGGTCAATTAGTTTATTATAATGAAAAAGTCCTCAAAAGATTGTATGCATTTACTAGCATTAAGTACTCTTATATGAAGTTACATGAGGCATGAAGATTGTTTATTTGAAAGATCCACATCATCATCATGCAATGCTTCTATGTATATAATTGTTAGTTTACCCAGTATTATATGTTTTTAGCCTGAAAGGATTATTAACATAAGAGTTCAACTCCCTCCTTTTTTTCATGAAAAAGTGCTTGCATAAATTTCTTAGTACAGTGAACCTAGCGCTGAAAATGAGCCGAGTAATAAATTATTTAATCTTAGTTTGATAATTTAACGAGTTTAAAATTATGTTCAAACTTGACATATTTACATAACGAGCTGATATTAAATGAGTTTTTAATGAGTCAAACATGAGTCGAGCTCCAGTAGCTTAATTTTTTATAGTGTATATAAATTATTGAGCTGCATAGTAGGTTCAAGCTTAATTTGAAAATTTAATGAGTTTAAAATTATATTCAATTTTGATAAATTTAACTTGTTTACGTAACAAATCGATTTCAAATGAATTTTAAAGAACCGAGTATACGTTGAGTTTGAGTAGTTCTTTTTTAATAGGCTTAGTTGAAGTTCCTAGCCTAGGGAATTTGGATCCTACGCAATACTTGAACCCTTCCTAGTAAGTTGTAAAAATTCTAACCAACTAAACTTACTCCAATTTGTTAAACCCACTTGGTTATATTTCTGTTTCTCCATGTTTTTTATTTTATATTTTATATATTTTTAATGCAATGGTAGTAATAGGATTTATCATTTTTCTGGGGATGAAATGGTGTATGGCTCCTCTTATATTATATATATTTTTAATGCAATGGAAATTATAGGATTTATCATTTTTCTGGGGGTAACATGGTGTATGGCTCCTCCTCCTACAGGGATGTGATGCATCTGTACTGTTAGATGACACTGCAAGTTTTACTGGGGAGAAGACAGCAGGCCCAAATAAAGATTCATTGAGAGGATTTGATGTTATTGATTCCATTAAATCTGAACTCGAGAGTATCTGTCCTGGAGTTGTCTCTTGTGCTGATATTTTAGCTATTGCTGCTCGCGATTCTGTTGTATTTGTAAGCATACTTCTATATCATTTTTCTTTTCTTTTCATTTTACTTTGAAAATTATTGACCATGAAAATATTGGCTACGTCTTCATTTAAAAAATAAATAAAATTCACAAATACTACTTTTGTACAAAGAAAAAATTGAACTTTTCTCCAACCAAAAAAAAAAAAAAAAAAAAAAAAAGGAAAGTAAAAGAAAAAGAAAAAGAAAAAGAAAAAATTGTACAATTTGCAATTTGTTTATAATAATGTGTTGATGTTATGTATAGATGATATTAATGGTTTGATTTTATTTTCCTCCTCCGTTGGTAATATATATGTATGTATTTTTTTTTTTTATTGGGATTTTAGTTGGGTGGGCCAACATGGACAGTTCAATTAGGGAGAAGAGACTCAACTACTGCAAGCTTAAGCAGTGCAAACAGTGAGCTGCCATCCCCATTCATGGATCTTAGTGACCTCATTTCTGCCTTCTCAAACAAAGGTTTTACTACTACAGATATGGTTGCTCTTTCAGGTATATATATACTAGTTACACAGACACCGTGTTACGCTATATTTAAGTTCTGTATTTTAATAATTTTTAAAAATAAAAATATTATTTTATAAAATTAAATAGAATAAATTATTAAATATATGATAAAATTATATAAATTATATTATAAATAGTCATAAGAAAAATATAATAAATCCTATCGTTTTAACATAATTATATTATTTTCTTTTTCAGTAAGATTAAGTGTGAAGACATAAAAATAAACAAAATAAAGTATACATTTTAGTATAAAAGAGGAAGCCCAGCTTTGAGATTTCTGAGGTCCAAAGCCAATAATCAACTAATAAATTTTTGAAGCCCTTTACATTTTTTTTTCATTGAATGAAAAAAAATGAAAAAAAAAAAATTGAAGATAAAAGACAAGATTTGTGTCAAAATCACAAAAAAATACTTAGTATTACATTACAACAATTAATAAGTGTCGCTTGATTCTCACTCTTCTTGCATTTTTAGAAGCAAATAAATCAATCATACTTGCATAATCTAATTTTTTTTCAAAATCATTTTCAATGAATAACAATGTTAATTATTTTAAATGGGTCTTTCAATTTTTTAATGGGTCAATTTAAATGGGTCTTCTTTAATTTTTTTTTTTTTGGATTTAAAACATACCTAATATATTACAATAAACTATAATAACAGGGGATCCTTTTTTTTTTGGTCTATTTTCAATGGATAATAATGTTAATTTTTTTAATGGGTCTTTCAATTTTTTAATGAGTCAATTTATTTTAAGTTAGTTTGGACCTTCTTTAATTTTTTTTTGAACTTAAAACATACCTAATATATTATACTAAACCATAATAGAAGAGGCCTTTTTTTTAGTTTATTTTGAGGGGCCCTAAGCCATGGCCTTGTTGGCCCATGCCCAGGCGGCACTGTAAAAGAGATAAGATAATTCCCCATCTTAAAAAAAATTAAACTAATAAAGAAGTAGAAAGCGAATACATATATATACAAATGACCTATTTTATTAATAAAAAAAATCATACTCGCATAAAAAATGATCAATTTTATTAATAAATAAATTCTTAAATCAATTAACAATTTTTAATGATATGAAAAATATCTTTCAGTTAATCATTTTGTTAATAAATAAAGCATTAAGTCAATTAACAGTTTTTAATGATATGAGAAATATTTTTCAATAAACAATTTTAATAATTTATTACTGCGTAGTAGAGTAGTTATTTACTTCTTCTTTTTTCTAATTATTAGGTTAAATTAAAATTTATAAAAAACGATAGTTATAATTTGTATTATTATAAGACTAATTTATATTTTAAACAAACATTATGGGTGTATTTGTAATTTGTTAAAAAAAATAAAAGATTTATGTATTATAATTGACCAGAATATTTGCATATTTATGAGAAAATCTTCATTCAAATGGTTATACCATTAGTAAATTATACAAAATAAAAAGACAAAATAAGAAATTTTCAAAGAAACTAAGGGCAAAATAGGCAACTCAAAACAAACCTTCCCAACTAAAGCAACCAAAATGTCTAATATAATTTCCAAAACGTCACGGCTCAAATTGTTTCACCAACCAACTAAAAGACAAAATAATAATTTCAAAATAAGCTAAGGGCCAAATAGAAAAAGAAATGACAAGTCATGGAAAAAAAAGAATTTCTTATTATATATATAGATATAGATATATAGGATCCAATCCACCATTAATACTCACATTTTCAAATATATATATAATTATACAATTTATATTATTATATAAAAGTCTACATATACTATTATATAAAGTCTACTGAACTTAGTATGAACACAACATGCCACAAAAACTTTTTACTTTCTCAAAATGTCCTTCTGTAACTGCAACTTCAGCTGCTAAATTTAAAAACAAATATCCATAAATTTGTAACTGCCTGTTTTAACAGGGAGATTTAGGCCTTGTTTAGCATGATTTAAAAAAGTCAAAAAGTTAAAAAGTTACTATTCTATTTAAGTTATATCATCTTATTTAAATCATATCACCTCTCTAACACATCACTTCAAACCCAACCCATACCCAACCCATATTTTATAAAAAGTCAAAAAGTGTACTTATTTAGATAGTCTCAAACCATCCCTTAGTCAAAACACCCTCATAATAACATTTTAATGTATTAAGGATAAGTATAAAAAGTTTTCCTTGAAAAGTCTAACAAATGTCACTATTATTAAAATATTAAATTTTAAAATGATATAACTTTTGATATAGATGTCGGTTTTTAATAAAATTAATATTTTTAGAATTCTCTCATAAAAAACTATCGAATAAGATCTATATTGACTATGAAATTCTTTAAAAAAATAAACAAAACAAAACAAAACAAAACAAAAACAAAAAAACAAATTATTACTGTTGAAATTGACGTAAACAATAACAGTAACATGTTACTTTGTTTATTTGATAGTAACATGTTACTCTGGTAATATTGTCCAAGAAAAAAAATATTTTACTTTATTCTTACTTAATTATGTGTTTTTTCCGTAAGAAATTTATGAAAAAAAATAAATTGAATGGTCCTTTTCACCAAATAAAGATCCAATGAAAGAGTTTTGACTTAAATTTCCCAATACACGTTTACTAGCGTGCACACCTTTTATAAAGGAATAGTTTGTATGCAACACAACTTTGTTTTCTCACATACAAATCAGCACTGACAACTGCATTTTTATTTTCTTTGACTTCTCGAATTGTTTCAAATGATTTGGAATCACAATTATATATGAAAAATGTTTAATACCTACCAAAAAAAAAAAAAAAACTCTTACAATTTGATTTATAATGATAGGATAGGATATATGTCAACTTTTAATTTATCATATATTCAATTATATAGGGCATATATCTTTTTAACACGTCATTGTGGATAATTTAGAGATCCAAATTGTAGGTCTCTAGCATTACACGTTATATATATTTGTTAATTTTTATGGAAAATGCATAGTTTTTACACTAGTAGGGGTTAACCTTTGAGTTCTTTTTAATTTATAATTCAGTTACTCCTAAATATGCTATTAGGTAAGTCTAGGAGTAAATGAGGTAAGTTTGGTGAGTTGTTTAAGCTAATATTGTAAACTTAACAAGTTTATAAAAAATGTTCAACTTTGGCTTTTTATTTTCGAATTGATGATCTCAAATAAATTTTAATTAAATCAACCACGAGCCTAGCTCAAGTAATTTGATTTTTATTTTATTTTATTTTATACAATTCTATGATGCATATAAATTATCTACACAAGTTTCAACCAAGTTGAGAAAATTAACAAGTTTTAAAATGAGTTCAAATTTTGTTTTTAACATTTACAAGTTGTTTGCAAATGAATTTTTAACAAGCTAATACAAGTCAAACTTAAACAATTTGATTTATTTCATATTCTTATTAAGGACTTAGGGCCAAGTATTTTTAGGTATAAAACTTGCAAATGAACTAAGTCAAACTGAATAATAAGCTGTTCAAATTTGACTTGAAATTTTAATGAGCTTCATAATGTGTTCAAGTTTTACTATTTATATAACAATCTAATCTCGAACAAGTTTTTTATGATCTAAACATGAGTTGAGATCTTTTAGCTTGAATTTTATAGTACATATAAGTTTAAAAGTTTAATATGCCGAGTAATAGATTATTAAAACTCTGTTTGAAAACTTACAACGTGGTTAAACTGTGTTTAAACTTGACTTGTTTGTATAACAAACCCATTTCGAAAGATATTTTAACAAACATAAATCCATTTCAAATAACTTGATTCGTTTTGCCACCTAAAATAAAGCAGCCATGTAGACGCATGATATTTAACCTTGGTTCGATTTTGTTGAACAGGATCTCATACAATAGGCCAAGCTGGTTGTGTAACATTCCGTCGCCGCATCTACAACGAGACCAACATTGATTCGTCACTCGCAACCTTCCGCAAATTCAACTGTCCAGCCTCAGGCAATGACACCAACCTCTCTGCACTTGACGCCACCACCCCTCTCATCTTTGACAACGCTTACTTCAAGAATTTGGTGACCAACAAAGGCCTCCTGCATTCGGACCAACAACTCTTCAATGGTGGTTCCACCGACTCTCTGGTCACCACTTACAGCAACAGCCCTGCAACTTTCTACACCGACTTTGCCACTGCCATTGTGAAAATGGGGAACCTTGGCCCTCTCACCGGAAGCAGTGGTCAGATTCGAACGAATTGCAGGAAAATAAACTAAGGTGCTTCTGTGATGTATGTTTTATTTTATTTTATTTTATTTTTGATCTGGTCCATGATTTGAATAATGTGATACAAAAGCAAAGTATATCACTGTATTCATGGGCTTTGCTAATTGTGTAGTTTCTGTTTTCTAAGATGTGTGAAGAATGATTGCTGTGTTGTGTGCAAATAATAGACGAGAAGCTTACTAGAGAGGCTGTTTCTGGAGGCTCAAGATTTCTAGTTTAACAAAATATATCCAATTCCATTACCTGGCTACATCAGAATCCATCCAATTTTAAACAGAGTGAATTCTGACAAATCCAATCTGAAATGATTTTAAATGGATTCAAATTTGGATTGGGTATTATCAAATTTGTTAAATTTGGATTCAAATGGATGACTAATCGGATCAGATTGGATTTTTCTGGATCCAGTCCAAGTCCGATCTGCTGATAAGTCTAGTTTTTGATATGTGGCCTTAAAATAACTTAAAACAGTAAGGATATGTGTAACACTGGATAAAAGATGCAAAATGTCAGAAAATAATCAAACACTCTTCTTTCTTGTATGTTCTGGGCAAAAAAACTTCATACATACAAGGGTGGGTTACAAAGCATTCAAAGAATAAAATGAGACTAAAAATAAATCACATAGATTTGCACAACAAACTCCCAAAGTCTAATACCTCAAAACCTAATATTTTATAGCTTATAGCAAATACACATAAATATCATAGAAAAGGACCATGGACCCAGAAGAAGATGTCAAATCCATTCCAGCCCCACAAATAAATGCAAGGAACTACCACAAACAACAAAAGGATAATGCCTTTTCGGGAGGGAAGAAAGAAAAGAAAAATATATCCAGAAGATTTTCAAGCCTCTGCTAAATCTTGTCCAATAGATCCACGCCATTAGTTTACATAACACAAATACATAAAAGGGCTTGAGCACTTGCCTTGGGAGGTTATGCTTGGTGAATGTTGCAGATTGCAGCACTGATGCTTTTACAATCAAATTCCATGGTCTTCATCCAGTTCTCAAAATCTCCAATTTCCTGTGCAAGGCAAACCCGTACTCAATCTCGGTAATCAAGAGCTAATCCCACACCAAACTCTCCAATTTATGGTGCATTCGGAAGCCATATAAAGTAAGGAATCAAAAGCTTATCACATTCTTCATAAACATATCCTAAAACAAAAAGATTGGACGCAGAATGAAGCATACCCGTGTATATAGTTGGACTCCATAATTTCTCAATTCAAATTTGTATTATAACTTCACAGTTTTACCCAAGCTCTGTTGCCTAATAACACACCTATTCATCATTATATCTAGATTTTTCTAACTATAAACAACCATTCTGACAGGCAGTCATTTTCATAGATTACAAGTTAAGATTTTAAATGTGTTGTTTATTTGAATGTCAATTTGAACAAGCCCATTGTGTTTCACATTACTTTTATGAATGTATTCATCATTAAAAGTATCAAAACTAGAGGAAATGAGCTCGAATTATTTCAAACCTATAATGGGAAACAATAAATTCATTTACATGCCATCAGAATTGCAAGAGATAACTTGAAATTCAATGCAAGACACGATAATCTAATTTGAATTCCACGGAAGACTCGAATTCTCATTTAACACTCGGGGCCACCGGAAGGACGTGGGAGCTGAGAAGAGAAAGATTAAAAGAGCTACTGAATTAGAATCCTAATTCCGATGCATGTGAAATATGAAATGGAAAAGTCACAACTGTACCGGGGGACAAACTACAAATTGTCATGGGGTAGTAATCTATAGTAGCAGTCCGTTTAGTGAGGCCTATGCTAACTCAACAATTGCAGTTGTGGCCATGACTATTCTTTGAGCTATGGTAGCTAAGCAAACAAACATAGTCATCCAAGAATTGAGTGCGTGTGTGTGTGGAACCAACTCTACCTCCATTTGCCAATCTAACAAGAGGTTGTAATAATTGAACTACACTAAGGGGTGCAAGAGAGACCGACGAAACTGAACCGACTGTGAAACTGACCAAAATTTCAGTTTTCAGTCAGTTTTTCATAAGGTATGGCCTGTTTCGTTTTAAATTTGTTTACAACTGATATTGAATGGACTGACCGAAACATTATATTTTAATACTTATTATGTTGTAATATTTTTTAGTATTATTAGAAGATAATAAACACCAATGGTACACATTTTACAATAAAAGTTAGAAGGAGAGATATTTATAGAGCATCTCCATCCATGATCCATCTCTCTTTATTTATTCCCAGTCATTTATTCCAAATATAGGATTCTATAGATTTTATAAAACACTTTAAAAAGTTTATTATGAATCAATATCGAAAAATTGACGATACCAAACCCTAATATGCAGATGGTTTAGGTTCCTCAATTAACAAAACTGAAACTTCAGTTGGATGCCAAATTTTCCCATAAACCCGACCGAACCGAACTGTTTACACTCCTCCTAACTAGCGCAAAAAAACAGGGTATGCACCAAGATGAAAACATGTAAAACAATTCATGAGTCACAATTGAGAGCTACTACAACTAATATACAGAGTAATTTAATTATTATCCAATAGAAAATGAGCAAAAATGAACCAAAATTGAAAAGAGGGAAGTGGATTTGGGGACCTTGATAGCAGTGTTGATAGAACGAGAAACACTAAGCCACTGATCAGTCTGCTTAGCGAAACGCATGATTGTGGCCGCCAAAGACCGAATCTCGAGCTCGATTCGCTTCTCATTCACGAACGATTCTTGTACTCCTCCATTCACAGTCTCCACCAACAGATCCGAAACTCGAATCGCGCTTCGAATCGCATCTTTCTTCGCTTTCTCTGTGTGTTTCGAAACCATCACAAAAAAAAAAAAAATCCACAAATTCCTCAGAAATACAAAACCCTAGGTGTGAGAGAGAAAAAAACAAAGCACGAACGAACCAGTGTGGTCGCGGAGGAGGAGATAGGAGTTGTTGTGAAGGTTGATGAGATGAAGCAGCGAAGATTCCAAACCTCCGAACAAGTCTGGTTTCTCCTCCATCTCGGAAGAAGAAGAAGATAACACGCGCGTACGCGCCAGGGGTAGCTGTGGGGAATACATTCCAGAATTGGAGTTCCGGATTGGGTTTTCTCTGGTACCGGGTCAGCTACTCTCAAACCAAGCTTGTCTGTCTATCTACATGGTTATTGATCCTAATTGGGTTTAACGCAACCGTTATTGGGTCTGGTATTTTCAGTTCAAGGTGAGTTTGGATCAACCTAAAATGGTCATATTTTTTTAAGTAATTTTTTTTAAGGCTTCTATTTACACTTATTTTATTTTTTTGACCCTTTATTTATTTTTATTTTTATTTTTTTTAATTTCAATTTTGTCCAAATATAAATTTCTATTTCTACCCTTATTTCTAATCTTCTAACCCTAATGTCCCAAACTCTAACCTTAATTCCACTGGCCATTCCCATCACCTTCGGTAGTCTTCTTTATCTCTCTCTATAACATCCCAAAATAATTACCAACATCCCTCTACAACATTTATAAATGACAATAATAGTAAAATAATTATCTTCTATTAAATCTAATTGGGATTACAAAAAGGAAAACATATACAGTATTCATTCACAATGCCTAACCCTGAGTGTATAGCATATGTCACAATTAACCAAAAAAAAAATTGAAGTTAAACAAATAAGAAGTGCTCTAAAGACTTACACTTTCCAAGATAGTTCTTTGTTACAATAAAAGTGAGTCTTAAACTCAATACAATTAAAACCCTAGACTTATACCAAAAGTAAATGCAAAATAACAAAGCTGAGCATTCAGCTTTACAGTCCTCCCAAGCTAAGTCCTTGGTGGAGTTATATCACTAGTACCTGAAAATGTTTTTTCCACATAGGTTGAGTCAAAACCCAGTTGAAATAATCTAACACCATATATGAATCTTAACAAAGATATAAGTATAATATGCACATGCAATGCTATTGATAAACCGTTTCATAATCCTTTTGCAAACCAAGTAGTACCAACTATATATTTCAATTCATAAAATTAATTTCATCTCATTCAAATGACCAAGCTAAGAATACAACATAATAGGTTTCTAACTAGTACAACCATCATACAATCACTTATATTTGCTATTTTACAGATATTTCGTCCGCAAGAATCGGCACCCATGTATACGCGCGGTTTTCAGGATTTTCACCCTGGACACATAGGCCAACTTAATTCAATAGAGTACATTCCCTTCTTCTCTTACACATGAAGTACATCCCCTTTCTTCTCCCAAACTTCATACATTTACAATGTATTAAAACATAGTCATATTCAATGACAACGGATGAGAGATTAGTTTCGATTTGCTTAATCCTAATGCAATTTCTACAACAATCATAACTATCCTCCACCGATAGCCCAAGACAGATATTTCTAAACAGATATATAATCTCTAAGATAGATAAACTATCCAAATTTCTATAGGTGAGAGATAATACATATCCAACTCCACCATTCATATAAATGTCCATCCAATTTCACATTTTCAATACCAATTCCATTTATTTGTACAAAACAAATGTTTGAGTTATTTAGGGCAAACTTCTCTTTTTCCAAAATCCATCCCAAGCATCAAAATCAACAATTTTATCACAATACAATCTCATATTCACTCCCATAACCCTTCTCAAGAATACCTTAGAGAAACCCCTCTTTTAATTTTAAACCAAAACCCTAGGTTTGTTCAAAATCACAATGTTGTTTATACAAAACAAATAACTAAGTTAAAAACTATAGAAAAGTGTAGAAAATCCCTACCTCAAAGCTAGAGAACGAGCAAAGTAGGAAGAAACCCGGATGAAGCCGAAACCCAACTTTATTGGGATGAAAACGTAGCCCTTGAGATACTCTACTTTTTTAACAAAGGCACACGGGTAGAGAAATCACTAAATCTAGATGAAAATGTAGAAAGAGAGAGAGAGAGAGAGAGAGAGAGAGAGAGAGAGAGTTTTATAGAGAGAAGCTCTAGATCTAGGGTTTTGAAACATTTTAGAGAGAGAGAGAGTGATGAAAAAAGTGAAGAGAAATGGCCTGATTACAAACTGATATACACGCAGTCTGCTCGAGCGCAAGAAATGACGCTTGAGCGTCCAGACACAACAAGTCGTTTCGCTCGAGCGTAAAAAGTGATGCTCGAGCGCAGATGACACACTTCTACTAGTTTTGTAGACAGCAGACCAACACTCGAGCGTAAGAAATGCCGCTCGAGCAGAGACTGCTCGAGTGTAGAAAGCGCTGCTCGAGCGTAGAATACACTCTTCCAGTAGTTTTATAGACCTGCAAAAGTATTGAGAGTTCATAAAGCCCGCTCGAGCGCAAGAAGTGACGCTCAAGCGGGAAAGTAAAATTCTAGACAACAAAAGTTTGAAAACCAAGTAACCAATCTATCACGACCTCAAACCTGTCCCTATAAGTTTAGCGTCGTAACCGACCAGTAATCATTGAATTATCAAAGGCCTCTGAACAGAATAACATATAATTAGGGGCTGCGGAAGCAAATATACAAAAATTATACGTAGTCCATTGAGCTGCGCAGACATAAATGGGACAGATAATTTTAAACTTTGATAACACACATGTGACATCATATATATATATATATATACATTAGTCGTGCATCACTCTTATATACAGATAAAACAAAAGTGGGACTTAGCCCAGTGTACAGATGAACAGAACTTGTTCTATACCAAAAAGAAGACAAAGTTTTAAACATAAGCCATTTAGACTTGACTCACTCACAAAAGGGAACCTACTCGGAGACACAATGGCTAGCTGACAAAACTAAGATGCCAGGTCATCAACTCTAAGCCTGGTCACGCGCCTGGTCACCTACATACATAATATAAATAGTGAGCGAAAGCCCAGCGAATAATAATAGAGTAAAAGGGTTTAATGAATGATGTCCGTCATTGATATAACTTTCAAATCTCTTATTGAACAAAAGCATTAGCATATTTGTATAAAAAACAAAGTCATAAACATATTCATATCATGAGTGGTGTTTCCGTTAGCATTAAACATATCTGTTTGGTCAAGCATATTAAGTTTCACATTGGAACCTCCGGTACCAGGTAACATATCTCATATGTGGGCCACGGTATTATTTTCCCTGGGTGAGAGCTTGTGCTACGGTATTGTTTTCCCTGGGCGAGGACCTGGGTCACGGTATTATCTCCCCCGGGCGAGGGCCTCATGACCATAAGCCACAGTATTATGTCCCCTGGACGAGGGCCTCTGCTAAGGATACCACAATTACATTTCAAAGAAGTGGATCATCATTCATGTAATCACAACACATTCTTTTCAACCATTCAAACACAGTTCATATCATATCATAATATTCAAAAAGTATTTTATATCGAACATAACTTTACTAAGTTATTACTCACAGATAACTTGATAGCAAACCAATGGACCAATAACTCACGGCGCGTGACCGACACAAACATAACAAATACATATATTGAAACACACGTTTGGATCGTACATAACTCATGTCATTTCGTTCTTAGTGTGTTTCTAGCCTTTACTCTCATTATTATGTCTTAATTTTGGCCTAGGAATGCCTAGGATGCAATGAGGATGCCAAAACATGTTGTTCAACACTTAGTCACTGAAAACAGGAGCCTCGCTCGAGCGGAGGCTAAAAAATGTGACTGGTCGCTCGAGCGCAACTTCTGTGGCTCAAGCGGTTTGTAAACTTTGCAAAAGTGCTGGTTGCTTGATTTTTGTCACTCGATGTTCGCTCGATCATGAGATTCAAGTCCTCGCTCGAGCACAACTTTTGTCACTCGAGCAGTTTACAAAACATGTAAACTTCTGGGAGCTTGCATTGCACGCTCGAGCCAACTTTTGATCGCTCAAGTGGAAGTGCAAGATCACAGAGTGGTCGCTCAAGCGCAGGTTCTTTCACTCGAGCAGAGAGTATAGAATCTAGAATTTCCATATTGCTCTTCCCAGCTCAAAACTCCAATTCCAAGTTGAGATTCATGTTTTCTTGGGCCAAAAACTTAAGGAAACTTGTGTAATCTTGGAAAACATGGAGAATTAAAGATCAAGCTCAAACCTTTGAAAACATAACATGCATGAAGGATCTTGGTTTCAAAGTTTCCAAATCATGAACTATTGAGATACTTTGGTTGTAAACGTCATGAATTCTCAAATCAAAAGCAAGATGAACACATGCATGTGAGGTTTCTTTAAAATTCAACTTACAATGCCATGAACTATGCATGCATACATGCATCAAGTTCCAATTCATCAATTCTAGCTCAATTATCAAATTAATCCATCTCTTTCACTTAAATTCTTACATGAACTAACTCAAGTATGCAACTAAGAGTTTGATTCTGTAACAACTCCGACCTCTGATTAATATTAATCCGTATTTAATTATGCCTAACAGTAATTTAGGAGAGATTTGGAATTAATTTACATGTGTGTTGCATTATTTTTGTGTCTTTATCTGTTCGGTGTGGAAAGATCTGTTCACGTTTTAGTTTCGGGTTATGAATTGAAAGCCTTATCGGCGTCTGAATCAGAAATTGACTTGATTTATGTGCTAGTTAGGATTTATAGGATTTTATGGTAGGTTTGATTAAAATTCGGTTCGGAACGATTAAATTTGATTAAAATAATGCCATTTGTTTACTTTTGAACAAATTACTACTTATTAGGCTAATTGAGCCCCACTCACCTCTTTTATTCATTTTGATCATATTTGAGCTCATTCTAAGGGAGAGAACCGAGAGAGAGAGGGAGAGTTGGGAGAATTGATTCAACAAGAAAGTTTGCTTAGAAATTAGAGGAGTTTGAAGAAGACTTGGGAGATTGGGCCTCTACACTTAGAATTCAAGGCTTGAGGTAGGAAATTCACCCTTTTGTTTATGAATTTCAGTTGTTCATGCATGAATTCAAGTTAATTGAGCTATAAGATATGAAAATCAAGCTTAAGGGCTAGAGAGGAAGGTCAATCCATGCATGCATGCATGTTTCATAGCATTTTGAAGGATGATTTTCAAGAATTCCCTCATGCATGTGTTGAGTTCACTTTAATTTTAGGAAAACAATGAGTTTTATGTTATTTAGTAGCATTTTATCATGTTTTGGAGAGCCTTAGCTCAAAAATGTACATGCATGTTATGTTCATAAATTGATTTTGAGTTTAAAGTTGAATTTTGTACAATTGGTTTACTCTTAGGCCATGATTTCTTGAAATGAAGCTTTAAACATGTTGTTTTATGAGTTTCTAGGTGTTTTCCAAAGTTTTGGTCCAAGAAAATTGAGTTTGATGCATTTAAGGTCGAATTTGAGCTTAGTGATCAAATCTGGAATTTCCAGAAATTTGATCCATGCTTGAGCGTGGAACTTTACGCTCGAACATGCACCCTAAGTACATGCACTCCGTTCGAGCGTGGAACTCTACGCTTGAGCGTGAAATGCATATACCCAGAAGTTCTTGTGTTTTACAGTCCACTCGAGCGAGGGAATCCACGCTCGAGCGAGGTTCTGAGTCTTACACTCGAGCGTAGGTCGAGCGCCCGTCAAGCGTGAAAAACTCGCATCCAGTACTTTTGTCTGGGTTTACAGTCCGCTTGAGCAAGGAAGTCCGTGCTCGAGTGGGGCTTCATTGTCTGCATGTCCGCTCGATCGTAGACCTTATTTTCAGCAAATTTAAGAAATGTTTTCCAATGCATTCTTGTATCCTCACCCCATCCTAGGCATTCCTAGGCCATGTTTAAGATTCCATAATGAGGATTAAAGGTTAGAAACACACTAAGAGCCAACGAAGTAAGTTATGAACAATTAGAACGTGTGCTTCAAGTGTGTGTCTGTTATATGTTATGTAGGTCACGTGCCGCGTACTGTTTGACCAACCTGCTCCGTCTATCTGTCTCAAGGCCAACTGTGAGTAATAACATAGTAAAGATATGTTCAACTTTACTTATTTTTTGTGTGATAAATTAAGATCTATTTTCTGAAATGATATGTTCTGTACAATGAATGATTGTCCAATTTCTGTTATGTATTCGTGACATCCTTAGCATCATGTGATATCTATTGGCTGTTACCCGGTATCGGAAGTTCCTTTATGGAACTTAATCTGTCTGCACTCTGTTACCTGTACCGGAGGCCCCGTCATAGGGGCTCAGCGTGTTTACTCTCTGTCACCCGGATCTGGAGGTTCCTTTAAGGAACTGGTTATTCGTAACCCTCACGTGTCTGCATCTGTTCTGTATCTGCTCCGTTAATGCTAATGGATGTATCACGTATATTTATGTATACCTCATGATTTCTGTATATGATCTGGACAAATTGTGAATTATGATTTCTGAATCTGTACGGACTCATTCATTGAAACCCTTTTACTCTGTTATTGTTCACTGAGTTTTCGCTCACAGTTTATATTATATATGTAGGTGAGCCAGCACGTGATCAGGGCCAGAGTTGACGGCCTTCACCTCTGTTTTTGTCTACCAACCGTTGTGCCTCTTGAGGAGGTTCCGATCGAAGTCTAGTTATATGGCTGTTTTTGTACTTATGCTAGTCTCTGTCTGTTTTGTAAAGTCGGGTCCTGGGAATTACACTTTTGTAAATGTTTGTAAATATTGGTGTCCTTCGACTGACACGCTCATGTATATATATATAAGTTTTGAAATCGTTTGTCCCATGTATGTCATCACAGCTCATTGGACCTTGTCTATTTTGTATAATTACTTCTGTAGCCCCTTACTATTTGCTAATCTGTCAAAGGCCTTTGGTAATCCAAGGATTACTGGCCGGTTACGATGCTAAACCTACAGGGGCGGGTTTGGGTCGTGACAGATTCCTTACCTAAGATGCTTATTTGCTCTAGAATGCTAAAATCCTCCAAAGTCTCTTCCAATGTTTAGCAATCCATCTCTTTCCTTATTTGTTTGTTGAATTCAATTCTCAAGCTTTCCTCTCATTCTCTTCTCACGTTTGTGTTCTCAAGACAACAAAATGAGAGAGTGTAAAATATAGTCAAGGGTCCACTTATGCCTTATATAGACTTTATTAGAGAATTGATTAATTAGGCTTGAGTGAACATTAATTATTCTAATTTAATTCGTTTCGAATTGAAATTCAATTAAACCTACCATAATGTCCTAAAATTCCTACTAATACATAACCGTAGTCAATTTCGTGATCGGATGGCGATAAGACCTTCAATTCGCAGAACAAAGCAAAAACACAAACACATAATCCAACGCAAAACAGATAGAATTTCACATAACATATAACACATGCAGTTAATGTAACATTTCACCTTAATTACTTGTTAGAGATTCTTAATCATGGTTTAACAGTTAATCATAGGTCGGGGTTGCTACACAATCTGTTCCAAATGCAACCACTACAATCTAATAGTCAAATTCAAGGACAGATAAGAGAAGTAAGGCAAGAACAACAATACAGAACCATGAAACCCGAATTCAGAATATCAAATGAGTCAGGTCTAAAACCAAAATTGTTATACTCTCAGTCGCCCGTCTACCTTTGGTCGTCCCCTAACGTCGATTGTCCTCTATCGCCAGTTGTTCATCTTCTTTCACCTCTTCTGAAACCTTAATAACCCTACACCTGGGGTTTTTAGAAATCGGTGGTGGGAAATGATGGGGGCGAAGGGTTGCAATCTAGGTTGCTATCTGGGTCACGATGGAGAGAAGAAGAAAAAGGGAATGAGGAGAAAATAGTAGGGTAAGTGGTAGACAGTGGATCTGAAGAAGAAGAAGAGATCTAGGCAAATAAAGGCTTGATCTAGGTGAAGGGAGGAAACTAGTTGCTTCGATATGGGGCGATAGAGGTTAGTGTTGCGTGGGTCTTAGAGTAATGAAGTGTTGGTGGATGGTGGTAGTGCTTGCAAGGAAGGGGGTTAGGTTAGGGCTTTAAAGGTGAAAAAGAAGAAGAAAAAGAGACAAAGATAGAGAAGTGAGTGGTTGGAAATGGAGAATGGAAATAGGTTGTTGGTGAATAGGTTGCAGATTGGTTGCTAGAGGCAACGGTAGTGTAACCAGGAGGTGGTGGTTAGGAGTGGAAGCTAGGGTTTGGGCTTGGGATTAGAAATATAGTTTGTATTAAGGTAGGGGTTTAAAGAGAAAATGAAAGGGACTCATTTTGTTAGGTGAGGATTCAAAGAAATGGGGGGCCAAAGTAAAATGGTAGGGATAAATAGCAACTCTCTCTCTCTCTCTCTCTTGAACCAATATAATGTTTAGGATTGAATAAGGAATCTGAAAAATCTGCAAATTGAATTGGTTCAGTCCAATCCGGTAGGCTTGGTTTGGTTTTTCTAATCCGTGGTTCATTTATGGTTTGAAAAATTAGAGAATCGGTCTTCGTGGATCGGTTCCAGATTTAAGTCCATGGTTCCGGATTAGAATTGAGTCATACCTTATATTACTTAACCCATATACCTATTATATACCCTGATGCATGTAATCATACCCTCTTATATATAAAACCAAATCGAAATTCATATCATTTCAGTTTTCTCTTCTCTAATCTATCCCGCTAGAATTGATTTTTTTAATTATTTAGCATAATTTTAGTTTTGTAATTGTTGTTATCATGACAATATTTATTTAATGGAAGTTTTATACTTATTACTTGTTGCACAATATGTTTATTTAATAGATATTATGTTTGTTTAAGTTGATGGTAGAAAAATATATTTATATGTTAAAAAATTATGGATAGATTAAAATTAAACAATGTTTGTTTGATACTAGTTTGTTTGGTGAATGTTTGATATTTGTTTTATGAACATATCATATGAAATCGTAGTTCCAAATCAAACTGAACCGTGTTTAAATGGTTTGGTTCGGATTGATTCCATGATTTAAATGGATTGATTTTGTTGCATAATATTTGCTACAATTTATTGTAAATTATTAAAAAAAGGAAAAGATACCTACTAATTAAAAATAATTAACTTACTTTAGTCATTTTTACTTAATAAAATATAAACATAAGCTATATTAAACTGCTTAGTATAATCTCCTAATATATATATATATATATATATATGTAAATATCTCATATAAATTGTACTGAACAATCCCACTCTTTGTAGTTTGATTTATACATACATGTTTCTATCTTGATCTAACAATGTTACACAGAGAAAATCTTACCTCGATGCATCTCCATATTTTGTGCAGTGTACTAAGAATTCGATTATACTCACACAAACAAAACACTTGTTACATAAAATGGTTTTGACAGAATGATTTTTTAGTAAATTTTGAATTAAAATCAAAATGGGTTCCACATGTCGTTTGTCGCAAATTGACGTTGCGATTTGTTCACCTCCATGAGTAGATATGAATAACAAATTTTAGTTTGTTCAAAATTTTTGGGGAGTGAATGAGAAACTGATTCCATAGATCACTATTTGAATTTTGGTTGAAGAAGGATAAAAATCTTTGCTGGAGAAAATTATATTAATTTATTTAATTAATTTTTGTAGAAGAAACATAATCTGTTATTGTTTCGTTTTCAGAACAAATGCGTCTATTCTTTACATCTTCTTGTATGAATGTGACTATTCTAAACAATCACCAATCCATCTATATATATATATATATATATATATATCCCTCATCTTCTTCTTTCATGTCCTGCATTCATACTGTATTAACGTCGTATTTAGTTGGAAGATTTGAAAATGAATTTAAAAAATAAAAGAGAAAAGGTAAGTGAAATATAAATAAAATATACATATATTTCATATAGTTTTACACTTATTTTCCCTTTTCATGTCCAAATCCTCCCACCTAACACAACTTAAAAGAAAAGAAATGATTAGAGGTGAGAAAATAAAAGAAATTATTATAGTTTATTAGCTTCTTATTTGGATGGATTATGATTAAAAGAATAATTTTGATTTCTCACCAAATCTCATTACTTTTGGTGAGAAACAAAACTTAAATTCAGTGTGATTTGACTTTCTCACAATTTTTATTTTTATTTTTTTACCATTACTCACATTGTACGGGGAGGAAATAATTCTCCTCGTATAATCCTGTTGACCAAGTCCACGCTCCTCCGTACGACGTCGCTTTATCACCTGAAAACACAAACGTAAGCTAGCTGGCGGGTGTGTGCCGGAAACCTCTCCGATGCCTAAGTCAGTAAGCTTGACAAATAGACAAAGTTTTATGCTCTCAGAAAGAATTATGTTCAATTACCTCCTCCAAGGTGGTGCTTGTGAGCTTTTATAGGTTTCGAATGGCATAATCCTAATAGGACTTTTATTTCTCCCTACAGAGTCCTCCTAGGATTCATTCTCCTAAGGATAATGCTTATCCTTTTACACCCTCCCCCACTGCTTAAACCAAGTGGGATGGTTTCCTCCATGGCCGAACTACCATTCGACCGAAATAAAACTTGGCTATACTGAGCCACCGAGCGGACCGAACTCATTCATAGTTCGGTTCTTTTGTCTTCCCTTTCTTATCTTGGCTTTCCATGTAGAACCCATAGTACGGTTTTAGACCGAACCAACGACTTTCGACCGGTATAACCCCAAGACCGGCACAACTCCAAGTTGCTTTCGGACCGAAGTACCTTTTATAGTCACTGTGCCGAAGTAACTTTGTCCCTCTTATGCCGGAATAGCTTTGCCTCTCCTCGGCCGGAGTAACCCTGTCTCTCCTGGGCCGGAGTAACCTTGCGGCCTTTTCACCAAGTCCTTGGCACTTTGGGCCACGAAGCCTATCACATAGCTCGGCCCAATTTTTACGAAAAATTGCCCTATCAATTGCCCCTTAATTCCATCTGCATAGCATGATTGGGATTACTAGTCCACCAGCCGAGCTGGCGTCGTTTTAAGCTTTTCCAATCGAGTTAAAAATACTTTAGCCTCTCCAGCCGAGCTAAAAACTCTCGAACTTTTAAGCCGAGCTAATTTTACTCCGGGCTCCGTTTTGTCCAGTCAAAAACGTCTCTTCAATCATAGCGTCTGTAACGCTTCCCATTCCAGTGACACGTGGCAAGCTCTGATAAGCTGTGGCCAACTGTCACGCCGCCCTACAGAAATTTTGTACAGTTCCCGCCTTTTCTCTCTCTCTTATTTCACAAAACACTCTTTTCTTTTTTGAACCATTCACCCATTCTCTTCACCTTCTCTTCTCCCTTGTTTCCTGAGCCCCTGAGTTTTGAGCTTGCTGTGTTCGTGCCTCCATTGCTGCCATTGCCTCCATCTCTTAGCTTCTCTCTTACTCGGGTAAGCAAGCCTATCCTTCTTGCTTTTTTGCCCGTTTTATCATCTGTTTTTGTTTTGTATGCTTTTTGCAAACACTTTTCTCCATTTGTTGCTTTGCTTTTGTACTTTCACGAAGAAATAGTAGCAGAGTTCATGTGTGTATGAACTTCTGTAAAAAACTAGCCTTAGATCCAGAATAATGTAGCGACCGATCTAGGGTACTGTTTGTCCAAATAGGCAAATTACTTCAGTCAATAGCCGAACTAGAACTTGTAGAGATGACAGTAGCTTCAAAAAATAACCTTCTGATTCACTTTAGCCGAAATAAGATCACCGAACGAAGTCTGAATACATTGACCTAAGAACCTTAGTCTTCAACCAAGCCAGCTTTCTTAATTCCTAAACCGAACTCAGAAAGCTGCCCTTAGAGGCTTAACCGAAGTAACTTTATTCACACTACAACCGATTTAGGCCTTGGGGCTAAACCAGCTTTCTTAGTTTTTTAGACCGAACTCAGAAAGCTGCCCCTAGACGTTAAACCGGTCTACCGAGCAAACTGCTCAAACCGAGCTACCAAACCTTTTGATGAACCGAGATAGAACCAGTTTTTTGAGGCCGAAGTAGGGCTCTTATACCTTGCTTTTAAATTGTAGCACGGTCCATTGATCAGTGCTTTAACCCCCTCTGTTTTTTACTTTGCAGACTTAGGTTACCCAGGCACTCCTGCGTGCACTCAACCGAGCTACTGAGCACGATTTTTGCACCGATATAAATTATAAGTAAATTATTCATCAGATGGGTAAGTATAGGTATCTAGTTGAGACCCCTGGTGGCATGGACGAATTTAGGAAAGATTACCAAATTCCTGATGACGTCCATCTGACGTTGGCCAAAAAAGATGTTATTCCTTGGGAAAATGAAGGCTTCGTCCCTTTTACCCTTCAATCCATAATAGAAACCGGACTACGGTTTCCTGTCCAACCGTTGATCTGCGAATTTCTTAGGCAGACTAGATTATGCCCCACCCAACTGTCCACCAATACATACCGCATTATAATGGGGATAGCCGCACTGAACCACCAAACCGGATTAAACCTTAGCCTGGCCGAAATATTCCATCAATACTCCATCGGCTCAAAAGATGCTGGGTGGGTCTATTACCTTAGGATTCGCCGCCGCCGAGAGAAGATAGTTAAACACACACAGGACAAAGATCTTAATGACGACGATTTTTTCTGGGTCTCTGGGAACTTTGAGGACTTTCAAGCCCAAATTCCTGGCCGACCTATAAATTGGAAAAAGGGAGAGCCCGGTAATTTGACTTCGGTCTTCTTCCTTGTATTTTATTTCGGTTTTTTTAGTCTATTAACCGAACTAACAGTTCTTGTTTCGCAGATTTCGCCCACCTCCATTCCTTGTACAGCTATCCCAACCTTGCGATCTTGCGAGCCGCACTACGGTGTAAAGAAAGGAGTTGGGCTAAGCTTCTAAACTTTGAGCCGACCTACCGGTACAGCGGTCGCCGAAAAGCAAGAGTAACTGACTTTCTTCTTGAAGAAGCCCCAGAGCCGGACCCAAACTTGCCGCAAATAAGATTAATTCCTTTAACTGCTGAAGAGGAAATGGCCAAGAAGAGCAGACTAAGGGCGCTTCTGACCGAAACAAGCAGGCCCGAAGTACCGTCACCCAACCAAACGCAGCCTGCCGTTGTGGCCCTCCCCTCTCAACAACCGTCTTCATCGCGCCGAACCAAGCGCGCCCGAACCAGCGAGTCTGAACCAAGTTTGGTTGATGAAGATGAGACTGTTATTCCACCAATCTTGCCACCGAGCCCCCAACCGGAACCCACCGACCGAACTACCACCAGTTGGGTACCAAAATTGACTTCTAAAAACCGAGATGTCGTGGATGCTGATTCGGTTGTCGCCGAAAAAGATCACGAGTTGGCCTTTAGTCTGGCCAAGAGTGTGTGCCTCCCCAAGGATATGGAGCACCACAAAAAGCAGCTAAACACCGAATTAAAGTCCATTCGGTCTGCAACGAAGTCCATGATCCTGGTATGCCGTTCTGTCCATTTCTCTGTCTAATTTTGTGAACTTTTATTTCGGCTCATGGTGAGTCCTCGTTTTTTGCCAGGCAATTCAAAAAAACTACAATACTCACAAGAAGGTGCTGGAACTCAGAAAGACGGCAAGGGATGCTGTTGCAGAAGCCGAAGTGAAGTCGGCCGAAGTAGAAGAAATCAAGAAGCAAATGGCCGAGCTTCAGGCTGAGAACAGCAGGCTGACCGGACTAGTTAGTTCGGCTGAGGCAGAAAGGCAGAAGACTGCCATAGCTCTTAAGGACAAATACCTGCGCGAGCTGGTGAAGCTCGAAAGAAAGAAAGATACCGAAATAAAGGAGAAGGCAAAGGAAGCTGACAAACAAGGCTTCAAGAGGGCAGAGGATGCTTATGCCCAACAATGCAATGCTGCCAAGGAGCTGTTCTTTAAGTGCGGCTGGAGGGGAGCCGTTGAGAAGCTCGGTCATGATCCACAGACCGAGGTTTTCAACCCTCCAGCCTACTTTATACCGAACTCCCTGATGGAATACGCCAATGCCATGCAACAGCAGTTTCTTGAGGGCTCAGACGATGAAGACTCTAATGAAAACTCTGCCCTTGAGGATACTCCGGTTGTGAATGCAGATCAAGTAGTTCGGTCGGAGCCCATGGTGGAAGATTTAACTATTGATCAACCAAGTGAAACCGTGGCTCCGGCCGAAACCATTCTTTCTACTGAAAACGTCCTTGCGCCTGAAACCGGTCTTCAGGTCGACGCCGATGCTGCCTTCGACGCCGAAATCGAAGATCTTTTTTCTTGATTTTTTCCTTGTTGTTCTTTGCCGTTGTAACCGAACTGTGAATCTTCTTTGTAATAGTTTCAATGAATGAAAAAATTTGCATCAACTCTTATTCCGGTTGTGATATGTATGCCTGTACTTTGTAATGTCTTCTATTACTCCAGCTGTTATTTCGGTTTTGGCTGGTTAAAATATGCTTACTAGCCAACCACTCCTTAGCCGATATAATCACTTCGGCTGAGGAGTACAAAGTGTTTAATCTAGCCAATCCAGCTTCAGCCATACCCTTACTTTGGCTGGAGAGTAACAAGAGTTGGTTTATTCCAGCCAACCACTCTTCAGCCATGCACTTACTTCGGCTGAAGAGTAAAAAGTGTTGGTTTATTCCAGCCAACCACTCTTCAGCCTTGCACTTACTTCGACTGAAGAGTAACAAGAGTTGGTTTATTCTAGCCAACCACTCTTCAGCCTTGCACTTACTTCGGCTGAAGAGTAACAAGAGTTGGTTTATTCCAGCCAACCACTCTTCAGCCATGCACTTACTTCGGCTGAAGAGTAACAAGTGTTGGTTTATTCCAGCCAACCTCTAAGTTAGTTTTTCCAGCTAACTTAGAATAAAAATGCTTGCACTATACCTAATGTTAACTAAGGCTAACTTTTATAAAGAACATCTTGTGCTGAAAAGAATTGCTTGTTTTATTGAAGGAAGAAAAAATTACATATGTTTGAAAAAGAAAAGCTAAAAGTAAAATAACTTGAGATTGGCTGTATTCCATGGCCTAGGGATTGCCTTGCCATCCTTGTCTTCTAGGTGGTATGCCCCTTTGCCTGCTAACCCAACCACCTTATAAGGACCTTCCTAATTTGGGCCTAACTTGCCGTCTCCTGGGATCAAGGTGTTTCCCATTACTTTGCGTAGTACCCAATCCCCAATCTTGAATTGTCTTGGATGAACCTTTTTGCTGTATTTTCGGATTAACTCTCGTTGGTATGAGGCGATGTGGACTAGTGCTCTTTCTCTTCTTTCTTCTGCAAGGTCGAGTTCTAAGGCTATGGCTTCTCCATTTAAGTTTGGATCAAAATTTTCGCTTCGAATTGTAGGGAGGCCAACTTCTAGTGGGATCACTGCTTCCATTCCATAAGCTAAGGAGAATGGTGTTTCTCCAGTTGATCGCCGGGGCGTGGTGCGGTAAGCCCATAAGACGTGAGGAAGTTCATCTGCCCACTTGCCTTTTGCTTTCTCTAGCCTTTTATTTAGTCCATCCAAGACGACTTTATTTGATGCTTCAGCTTGCCCATTTGCTTGAGGATATGCCGGTGTGGAATTGTAGAACTCTATCTTGTACTCTTCACAAAAGCTTCTAAAGATTCTGCCGTCGAACTGAGTACCATTGTCTGAGATTAGTGCTTTTGGTATGCCAAACCGAGTGATGATATTCTGCCAAACAAACTTCTTCACGTCTTTCTCTTTGATTGATGCCAACGCTTCTGCTTCCACCCACTTTGTGAAGTAGTCTGTTGCTGCGAGAAAGAACTTCCTGCCGCCGGGCGCTGTTGGAAGTGGACCTACTATGTCCAAGCCCCACATTGCGAAAGGCCATGGGCTAGTTAACGGTAGGAGTTCTCTTGCTAGTTGATGTATTTGGTGCGCGAATTTTTGGCATTTCTCACACCTCTTCACATATTTTTCTGAGTCTGCTTGCATATAGGGCCACCAATATCCTTGCGAAATAGCCCTGTAAGCGAGCGACCTTCCCCCTTGATGACTTCCACACACCCCTTCGTGTATTTCGAACAAGAATGCTTCTACTTTGCTGGGATGAACGCACTTGAGGTAAGGCCCAGAGAATGACTTCTTGTATAATACTGAGGATGGAGATAGCCAAAATCGCTGCGACTTTGCCCTTATTTTGTTGGCTTCTTTTTTCTCTTCTGGTAGGATGCCGTTTTTCAGGAACAGGATGATGGGATCCATCCATGAAGGGCCTAATTCTGTGCAACATACTTCTTCTGCTTCGGGGTCTTCTATGCTTGGTCTTGGTAAGAAGTCGATGAGTAGTGGATGAGGGATTGATGTATCTGCTATTGAGGCAAGGCCTGCTAGCTCGTCCGCTCGGCTGTTTTCCTCTCTGCCAATTTGTTCTATCCTTACTACATCAAACTTCTTGATCTCTGTTCTGACTAACTCTTGGTACTTGGCCATTCTGTCATCCTTTGCTTCGTATTCGCCAGAAATTTGGTTTACCACCAACAGAGAGTCACTGTATACCATTAGTTCGGTGGCCTTCATGTAGTATGCCGACTTGAGTCCTGCGAGAAACGCCTCATACTCCGCTTCATTGTTGGATGCTGGGAAGCCAAGGTTGATCGCTTGCTCTACAACCAGGCCGTCTGGAGAGATGAGGACTATGCCAAGCCCTGCACCATGTCGGTTGGATGCTCCATCGACAAAGAGCTTCCACATTTCTCCAACGAATAACTTCCAGCAAGTGGAAGGATCAGATGATGCCGTGGGGTCAAGGATGGTGTTTTCTTCATGGTCCATGTTGGCTATCTGTCCTTCGTCCTCTGTTTGAACTGTTGGTGGGCCTTTGTTTGTCTCTTCCTTGTTGTCCTTAGTACGGTCTGCCTTGGTGCTTGATTGTCTATCTTCTACTAGGGGTTGCGCTATTCCGGCGTCAACTTCCGTCCCCAGTTCGGTTGTGTCAGTTAGGTCGACTGGGCAGATATGATGACTTCCAGGAGTAAATTCTGCGACGAAGTCTGCCAAAGATTGGGCTTTTATTGCGGTTTTGGGTTGGAACTTTATGTCGAATTGTCCCAACTCTACTGCCCATTTCAAAATTCGCCCACTAAAGTTCGCCCTTTCAAACAGAGCTTTTAGTGGAAAGGCCGTGAGGACGACTATGGTGTGGGCGTGAAAGTAGTGCGCCAATTTTCTGGATGCCATCATTAATGCTAATGCTAGTTTCTCCAAGGGCAAGTACCTTGTTTCGGCTCCCACCAATGTCTTGCTGACATAAAAGATGGGTAAGTGTTGTATTCCTTCTGCACGAACCAACACTGCGCTGACTGCGTGCTGAGAGACTGCTAGGTACAAAAAGAGTTCTTCACCAGGTATTGGAGTAACAAGTAGTAGTGGGGAAGACATGTACTCCTTCAAGCTTTCCAGAGCTCGGTCGCATTCTTCATCCCACTCAAATTTGGCTTTTAAAGCTTGGAAGAACGGTCGTAGTCTGTCTGATGACCTGCTTATGAACCGGTTGAGTGCAGCCGCCATACCAGTGAGATGCTGCACTTCTTTGACTGAGTTTGGTCTCTCCAACTCCTGGATTGCTTTGATCTGAGAGGGGTCTGCTTCTATACCTCGGTTGGTCACCAGGAAGCCCAAGAATTTGCCAGATCCAACTCCGAATGCGCATTTGGACGCATTGAGGCGCAACTTGTGTTTCTTCAGGATCTGGAACATCTCGCCTAGATCTTTAAGATGGTCATTCTTATCCTTGCTTTTGACCACCATGTCGTCGATGTAAGCCTCCATTGTTTTGCCTAACAATGGTTCAAACATCTTGGTGACCATCCGTTGGAATGTTGCCCCTGCGTTCTTTAGGCCAAAGGGCATGACCTTGTAGCAATATAACCCCCTTGGTGTTGTGAAGGATGTGACCTCCTGGTCTGGTTCATGCATGGCGATCTGGTGGTAGCCTCTGTATGCATCCAGAAAGCTAAGTCGGTTATGCCCTGCCGTTAGGTCCACCAGTTGATCTATCCTCGGTAGAGGAAAGCTATCTTTTGGGCACGCCTTGTTGACTGTTTTGTAGTCGATGCAGACACGCCATTTACCATTCTTTTTTGGCACTACGACTGTGTTGGAGATCCATCTTGGGTAGTGCACTTCCCTTATTGCTCCTGCCTCCAGCAGGTTGCCTACCTCTTCTGCCACTATTTCGGCGTGGTGGAGTGCCGATCTGCGTGTGCGTTGAATGACAGGTCTGGCGGATGGGTGGACATTGAGTTGGTGACTGATGAAGTTTGGATCAATGCCTGGCATGTCGTAAGGTGTCCAGGAAAACACTTCGATATTAGAGGTCAAGAATTCCAAGACCTCTAATCTCTCAGTGCTGGACAACGATGAGCCAAGCAAGAAGAACTTATCCGGGTTCTTCTCATCTATTTTTACCTCCACCAAGTCCTCCACCGCTTTCTGATCAGCCTCTTTGCCGATGTCCGCGAATAGTTCATTACTCTCTGGTTCTTCCACCGAATGAACGTATCCTTTGGCAGTTCGGCTTCCATTCGCTGTGGCGAAGCATTGTTTTGACATGATCTGATCGCCATAGACTTCTTCAATTATGCCGGTGTCATTGGGGAACCGCATTACCTGATGGTATGATGACGCTACCGAACGCATGGCATGCAGCCATGTTCTGCCCAAGATGATGTTGTATGTGGAGGGGACCTTCAATACCCAGAACTCCACTTGTTTTGTTACACTCCCTGCTCTGACTGGAAGAATTATTTTGCCAACAGGCCACTCTGGCATGGAGTTGAATCCAATCAGGGGAGAAACTGCAGGCGCCAAGTCTTTGTCTTGCAGCTTCAGTTGTTTAAATGTGTCGTAGTACATGATCTCACATGAACTACCCTGGTCAATCAGAATCCGCTTGACGTCAAAATCTTTGACTCGGAGAGTGACAACCAGAGCATCATTGTGAGGACAGTATATTCGATCCAGGTCTTTATCCGAAAAAGACATGACGTTTGTTGCCTCCGTCCTTCCTTTCTTGGTGGTAGGTTGGGCACCTAGCACTTCTCTAAAGTGCTCAGCCTTTTTGATTGACCCTCTGAGCTCGCATACGCGCTCAGGATCAAAAACTCCATGTATGACATTGATAATACCTTGAGGCGGTGCATCGATTGGCATTCTGTTGGGATGGTCATTATGATCTTGGGGGGCCGGTTGCGTCCTTCCTTCAATGTATTTGTCCAAGTGGCCTGCTGCCACCAATTCTTCCAAGTGCTATCTCAGTGGCGTGCAATTCTCAGTTCGGTGCCCCTTTTCTTTGTGGAAGGTGCACCGTGATCTGTCGTCGTAATTTTTCTGAGCTTCCCCTAGCTTGGCTGGCCACTTGACAAAAGGCTTATCTTTTATTTCGCTCAGAATCCGATATATTGGTTTTTTGAACACCGTTGTTATGGCAGTGCGGATTCTCAACCATCTTTTGTCTGGGTCTTCTCCGTTATCTCGTCTGCCACGCCCGTTTTTATTCTGCCGATCTACTGTATTGACCTTTGCTGAGGTCTTCTTTTCTGGTACTATGGTTGTACTAGATTTTGCTTTTGCATGTGCGCCATCCTCTTCTACCCTGATGTGCTGATGCACTCTTTCCATCAGGGCCTCCATGGTGAGGGGTGGCGTCATAGTAATCGAATCCCTTAGTCTGTTCCCTACTGGTAGGCCTCTTTTATATTGTGCAATGGCTAGATTGGTGGGGCAGTCTCCAATCTGGTTGAATGTCTCCCAGTAGCGACTGTTGTAAGATCTGAGGGTCTCTTTTTCACCCATGTCGATGGAGAGTAACTGGTCTATCTCCACCGGTGTTTTAGTGTTTGTTCGAAACCTCGTTACGAACGCTTCTGCCAATTGGGCCCAGGAGGCTATGCTGGGAGCTTTTCGAACCAAGTCAAGCCGAGGTCGCCAAGGCTTGATGGGAAGAGTATGCACATTAAAGCCTCGTTTCGCCTGTACACAGCCATGACTTGGCGAAAGTGGCTCAAGTGTGAATACGGGTCCGTCTTCCCTTCATATGTAGTGAATTTCGGCTGAAGAAAGCCTGATGGTAGGGGCACGTTTTCAATTGCGGGAACAAACGGCGAAGTCTGTAGTCTTGCTAAGGCTTTGTCCGTTGGTTCATACGCTGGGCGCAGTATTGGCATTCCAACCTCGACGCTTCCATGTGTCCGAGGAGCCAATCGTTGTAAGGCAGAGACTCTGTGTGGATCGCGCACCCTAGCATCCTCTTTGCATCGTGCTTTTTCTTCGAGCACGGTTCGTAAGTCGGATGACCTGGGCAGCTCTGTCTGTCTAGATCTGGTTTGGTGTGAGTGCGAAGGCCAATACGTGCTTCCTTCAGTGTATGATCTCTCGGATCTCGTCCTCTCAGACCTGGAGTGACGAGTTTTGGAAGATAAGGAATGAGTGTCGCCTGTCCTGAGGCTTCTGCTTTCTCCTTGGGAGGGTGTAGTATTCCTACTACGATTCTCTGGGTGGCGAGGGGGCGTCTTGTGCTTGCGCCCCTCTCCTGTCGCCACATCTTTAGTCTTCATCTGGCGTTTCAAAGCCTCCATGTCCGCCGCCATCTTCCGAATTAGTTCATCTTGCTCCTTCACGCGATCTTCCAGGGCTTGAGGATCAATCCTCCTCCTTTGCCTGTCAGGACTTTGAGAGTGACAAGGGCTGTTATTCCGCCTTCCCCTGCCACTCCTCCTGGAGTTATGTTGTTGGGGCTCCAGATCTGCCATAGGAGGGACAGAGGGTAATCCTTCTCGTCTTGCGCCCCCGTCTGGAGTTAGCCCGTCGACGGCGGACTGCGGTAGTTCTTCAATGTGTGCCATTGATTGAGAAAAGGAGAAGCTTAGTCAAGAGGTTTTTGTTCTTGTCTGTTTGTTCCTACAGACGGCGCCAATTGTACGGGGAGGAAATAATTCTCCTCGTATAATCCTGTTGACCAAGTCCACGCTCCTCCGTACGACGTCGCTTTATCACCTGAAAACACAAACGTAAGCTAGCCGGCGGTTGTGTGCCGGAAACCTCTCCGATACCTAAGTCAGTAAGCTTGACAAATAGACAAAGTTTTATGCTCTCAGAAAGAATTATGTTCAATTACCTCCTCCAAGGTGGTGCTTGTGAGCTTTTATAGGTTTCGAATGGCATAATCCTAATAGGACTTTTATTTCTCCCTACAGAGTCCTCCTAGGATTCATTCTCCTAAGGATAATGCTTATCCTTTTACACCCTCCCCCACTGCTTAAACCAAGTGGGATGGTTTCCTCCATGGCCGAACTACCATTCGACCGAAATAAAACTTGGCTATACTGAGCCACCGAGCGGACCGAACTCATTCATAGTTCGATTCTTTTGTCTTCCCTTTCTTATCTCGGCTTTCCATGTAGAACCCATAGTACGGTTTTAGACCGAACCAACGACTTTCGACCGGTATAACCCCAAGACCGGCACAACTCCAAGTTGCTTTCGGACCGAAGTACCTTTTATAGTCACTGTGCCGAAGTAACTTTGTCCCTCTTATGCCGGAATAGCTTTGCCTCTCCTCGGCCGGAGTAACCCTGTCTCTCCTGGGCCGGAGTAACCTTGCGGCCTTTTCACCAAGTCCTTGGCACTTTGGGCCACGAAGCCTATCACATAGCTCGGCCCAATTTTTACCAAAAATTACCCTCTCACACAACATTAATCATCCAAACAAATGATAAGAAATTTCATTCTTTCCATTACTTTTCTGTTCTCACCCAACCTATCAATCCAAACTAAGTGTAAGTCTGAGAGTACAAGTCGTAGTTGGTTCACTAGACACACAGTCAAAGTGTTGTATATGTGTGAATGTGATCGCTGTATGCTAAGAGACACACATCTATTAATCTCATATATAGCACCCTAGCGGATGACAAATTGTCTTAAAAAGATAGTGTCCACACTAGATTCAATTCAATTCGATTCTATATCTGTGTTTGGTAAGTTTGCATGTTTTTGATACTGTTTAGTTTTTATTAAATAAGTATTGCCTATATTTTTGTTTGATTTTTCCAAAAACAGTTTTGATATATTTAAATTATGTTTTTTTATATAATTTCAATACTATTTTTCCAACCACACTATCCTTAATGAATCTTTGTTTTTATGCTTCATTCATTTTTAATTTATACTGGCCCAATCACAAAGAGTAAACTTCTTCAGTAAGGGAGCTTAGAGTACTTAGTCGAGTGCAAGATAAAACCTAATGTCACAGCATATTTTTATTAATATTGGTTGGACACGTGTGTTGTACATAATACGTGATTTTTTTTTATCAATTATTATCATTATAATTATGTATGTCTCTTAAATTGATATGTGATATGTATACAAAGTATGTACTTGTATAGATAAATTAATCTTTATCCAAAATACAATTAAGCAAGAATGAATACATACTCGGCTGAAGAATTTAAATGATAAATGAGAAATTTTATGAACATAAACATTTATTTATAACTAGATTGTTGATATCACAATTTTATCTTAAACAATAAATGATAAATAGGTCCTTCAAATATATAGTGTTACACAAATTTTTTTGTCAACTTTTCCTTTTAATTTTTCATAATCCGTACATGTAATGCAATTGAAGGTATGAAATTAATTACACAATTTTGTATAATAGTTCATCTCGTAATACAAATTCATTGAACCTATTATTGCATGTTATTTGCATACTATTAGTGTAAGAATGCATTAATATCAATATGTAATATATTTTTTTTACATCAAGAGTTGTTGAGTCTCATTTCTTATGCCACGAATATCCTGTATGATGAAAAATATAACATTAGTCATTAGTATACAATTGCTATACGATTATCGTGAAAATAAATAAATATAAAAAGGTACAATTATTGTCGTGATTTAGGTGTTTTGCAAAGTCTTGATTTGTTATTGAAAATGTTTATTGTGGACACTTATTTGTATGACATATATGTATATATGTATTGAACATAAGTTAATAAGAGAATAATACAAAATTTTATAATTTTTTGGTAACAAATATAATTATTTTACTAAAGCGATATAGGTTAGAAAATTAAAGTATTCGATGGTAATATAATATTAAAGATTGATAATATATGAATACAGTAATATATACAAATTTACATTTGTATTATATATATATATATATTTATATATGTAGACATTGACATATATCAGATATTACAAAAATAATATGTGAAATCTTTTGCAATAATATATAAGTAACAATGAGAAGTTAATTATTCACAATTAAATAATTGGTAATAATGTTGATGTTTTGTTACATTTTTGTGTATATGCATCATTTTTAATTAGATTATTAAATTCACATGAAAATTGAAAAAAAAAATTGTGAATAATTTGTGTAAAATTAGATATTAGTAAAGAAAGATTTTTTTTTTTTTTAAAAAAGAGAAGCTTATAGTGTTTGGTTTGGTTTTTTTTTTTAAATTTTTGTTTTGAATTTTTTTATTTTCATATTTTTTTTTGTCTTTGGCACTGTTTTTTTTAATACCCATTTTATTTTCTTTTTAAATTCACTTAATTTTAATTCTTTTTTATTTTTTAATTTTACTTTTAGATTTAGATTCCTTTCATCTAAATAAACATAGAAAATGTCACGTCCCAAATTTTAATTACTCGAAAATATTACCAAGAGCTTGAAATTTAAGTCCATTTTTTTTTATTTAAAAATATCTATTACTCTCGAGTAATGGAAACATAATAGTACATGCTCTCTCTCATGATGAATACAACAATAATAATGAAAATACATGCCAAGCTCCCGCTACGGAGTTACAAATAAATAATTACAAACATCAAGATACAAAGAGATTACACACAAGATATACATGAACTTCCTAATCCTTCAACCAATCAATCCGAATTCTCTTCCTATGAAAAAAAAAATGAAACAACAAGGGGTGAGCACAATTGCCCAGTAGGAATCTCATAGTTCTAAAACAATAATTATCTTATAGATAGAAATGATCATGCATGCAAGGTGGTACCATATAGTAGATGACGTTCATACGTAGAGTATCTTTTTCTCAAAGTTTATTTGAACATTTAAGAAAAACCTTTAACCATCAAAAACCATCATTTTTATCAAAAAACCAAAAATCCTTTTTGGAAACAAACATGTTTAAGGAACCACATCATTTTATATTTATGAAACCATTCCAAAATATTCCTCATTAAATTTCCATCTTAACATTCCTCATTTTTATTCTCATTCTCCCTTTTTACTAGTTACATTTATTATAACTCCATACCTCACGTTCATGTTCCCGTAATACTCAAAACAACCCTCATACACTCCATTCCCACATGTCCATCCTTTATTGCTATAACTCTTTAACGTAGAAATCCAAAAATAATTACATCACATCCACATTTGCATTATCAACTATAACTCAACACATCACACAAACAATAAATCCTTGTTAATTCAATTTCTCAATTAATTACAAAGCAAAACTCTTAATCTTTCCTTATAGATACAAACAACCCGGTGAGTTCTTTATCACCAATCCCTTATCCAATTATTATTTCATTATCCATTTTTTTCAAATAATTTCTATATGCATTCCCATTCCATACCAATTTACATATCAAATGGTAATTTCACAAGTTCATCACAAGTCACATATATCATCACTAAACTCAACACACTTCACAACACATTCCACCTTTTCCTGGCTTGATACGATGGGCACCCAATTCATAGCACATTCCACCTTTTGCCGGCTATTATACGGCGGGAAGTGAACTCCCAAAAATCATTTTCTCAAAAACCATATCTTTTTTCGAAAACCATTTTCAACTTTTTTAAACCATCCCCCACATTTGCTGGCTATTATACGGCAGGACGTGGGCACCCAAAACATTTTCGAAAACCATCCGTTTTTCCACTTTTGTCAGCTACAATACGGCAGGACTGTGTGAACACCCAAAAATCATATTTTCACTTTCGCCGACTACAATACGGCAGGACTGTGTGGGCATCTAAAAACATTTTTTCCACATTCGTCCAACGATAAGCCTAGATAGGGCAATTGGGCACCTTGAATTCAAACCACCCCTACATTTACCGGCTATTATACGGACGGTTGTGGGCACTGAAAAACCATTTTTTTTTTAATTTTTAAAACCATCCCCTACATTTACCAGCTGTGATACGGACGGTCGTGGGCACCGAAAAACTATTTTTCAACTCCCCGCCCGGGTACCAACCATAACACAACCCAACACAACTCAACACAACCCAACACAACCCAACACAACTCAATTCCACACAACACAACTCAACCAACTCAACACAACATAACCCAATACAGCTCACATAACACACAACAAGATTCAACACAAAGCTCATACCATCCATAACATTAGTAATTTCCTTTCCCCCAAGTTTGGTTCGCATTATAACATAATTTAAGACATCAACCTTATGAGTTCAATCACAACTTTTACATACATTTCTCAAATTCTTTAAAATTTCAATTAAACTTGTACATGTGTAATTTAACACCTCAATTTCATGATTCTACTATTAATTGAAGCAAAACCATTAACCATCTTCATAAGCCAAACTAGGGTTTTTAAGAGAAGTTAAAACTTTTCACAAAAATACATTTTATTCCAACCCTTCTATTACTTTTGCACCCAAACTCATGACCTAAGATCATAACCTAACAAATAAACCCAACTCTCTCTTCAAACCCTAACCTTCAATCTCGTGATTCATCACAATATGTATAAAAATATAAACTTTTGTGTTTATATAAGGAAAATACCACAAATCTATCCATAAACGAGGGTATTGAAAGAGAACTAGAAACCCCTACCTCTTGAAGCCAAGAGATGACGACCCAAAAATCAATGTCAATGAAACCACAAACCAATCAGACCAACAGGAAGCCTTTGACGAGATCTACACTTTTTCTCAAAGGACCATGGTGAAAAGATCACTCTAGGTGAGTAGATCTAGAGATCTTAGTGCCAAAAGCTTGAGTTTAGAGAGAGAGAGGAGAACTCATGGTTTGAGAGAGAGGAAAGAGAAGAAAATGAAATGAAACTATGTTTAGAGCCTATTTATAGCAGTAGAAAAGTAGCCCTAAGGTCAATAAAATAATAGGCCCAAAACTCCCCTCAAGGTAGGGCCCATTCGAACCTTAAAAAAAAAAAAAAAAAAAAACACGCTGGGGTCGACCCTTCGGATAGGGGGGTCGACCCTTCAGGTAGAAAAGACAATCTGGCACAAGCAAGGGGGGTTGACCCTTAGACAAGAGGGGGTCGACCCTATTTTCAGCAACTAACACACAAATTCTGAAACATAAGAGGGTCAACCCTCCCCAGACTAGTGTCTACCCTATTTTCCAGCAGCACATCCAGAAACTTAACCAACAGGTAAGGGTCGTCGACCCCAGAATAAAATTTCTAAGTTTCCAAACAACTTTTTAACAAAAACAAGCGTAAACAAACAAATCCAACGAGTTTAAATCGGATCATACTCCTCCAAAACCAACATTCAACAATTTCAAAGACTCCCAAAAATGAAAATAAAGGAATTAAATACAGTCTCCAATAGATTAAAGGATGCGGGTGTTACAAAAAATAATTTGTTGTGTACAATTTTTGTAAAAAATAATAATATTAATATTAAATAATAATAATAATATAATAATAATAAATCAGTACATGTTTGAATTTATAAATTTTTTTACGAATATTTTGCTTTTTAATTCTATTTAGATTATTAGATATTAGATTTTCATGTAAAAGTATAGTTTAAATATAAAATATGAAGAACTTTCAGTATTTTTAATCACCAAAACTGAGAAAATATGAAAAATCAAAACTGAAAATAGATTTAAAAAATAAAATTAATGAAAGTGATTCTTGTTTAGAATTTTGACATCATACATTAATTATTAAAGTACCATATAAAACATTACAGTTCATAAAATATAATTTAAACAAAAGAAAAATGTATGAAGATAACTTGCTAATTTTTGAGATGCAGCACAAATCTCTATTTTAAAAATGCATGCGCATTCCTCTGTTTAGATTCAAACAAATGCATACAATTTTAATATTCAACCAAAATCATTTACAATGATTTGATCTATTTTTTTTATCAACAAATAGAAGACTTTATTGATGGATGGCAGAATATAAGGTACAATACAAAAACATCAACAAAGAAGGTGAGTGCAAAGGTATCACAGTGAACAAAATCATCCTAGCTAAATTGGTACCAAATTACACTCTATCATTTGCTAGTACATCACCAAATTGGTGAGAAACCAGCATAAGAACAAAGAAAAAAGAGGACAACACCCAACAATAGACCACACAGAGGCTTTGAGGACAACCAGCCACAACCAACCCCTGTTATGCCCTGCAATTCAATGATTTGATTCATGATAGATAATATAGACAATGATCCAATAAAACAATCCCACATAAGGAAACACCTTGCGTGCCACCACAACCTCCTAATGTGCCAACCAATGTTTTCAAACCAAACCGAACCGGTCGATCGGATCGATTGAATCAGTGACCGAACCTAGTTCTGGTCCGGATGACCCTCTAAATCCAGACTATGTTTAAAATCAACTTAGAATTTGAAAATCGTGAACCGGTCACGGGTCAACATAAGAACTAGTCAGGTTTCAAGAATTGAAATTTCTTTCAAAAATATGTTGCGGAGAGAGCTTGAATATGAAACCAAGTGCATAAAAAGCAAGCACTCAAACTATTAAGCCATCAACACAATTGTTGACAATGTAATAAGTATATATACTATATATTCAATATTATCTTAATTATTTTTATTAAAAATCAATGTATAAAAAATGTAAAATAAATTTTAAGAAATATATATATATTTTTGTAAATGTTTATTATTTATTAATTTTTGTAATTTTAATATTTATACTTTTATAGTTATAAATTTTAATATATTTATAACATAATTATGACATCACAGTTCAATTCTGATTCATTCACGATTGAACCAGTGATCCATCCACTCGATTACTTTTTCGGTTCGCTCACCGATTTGATTTTCAAAACATTGGTGCCAACCTTTACAACCTCCTAATGTGTATTAAAAAATCATACACTGCTACGGTTTCTTCAAATTTTTCTACTAAATTTTCTCATAAAAATTTAAAAAGTGTTGTTATTTATGTTAGTTTTTAATATAATATATGTATTTTTTTATTATATAATTTTTGTAAAAAAATAAAATAAAATTTCCTTCTTTCAAAACTGAAAGGAAAAAAAAAAGAGTGTAAAAATTTAGTAAGGGACAATTTAAATAATTGAAACGATGTAAAGCAATTTATTAACTCTACATAATATATAATGGACAGTTGTAAATGTTAGGTCCCTTAGTCTTGCCAATTTCGCAAACAAACATAGTATATCAAGTTCTATAGTTTCCTGGAATTTTGACTTGCTCGCTTGAGTGAAGGAATCCTGGCTTGAGCGAAGAAACTTTGGTTCTAGTAATTTTCCATGTTTGCAAAAATGCTGAGAAGGGTTATTGTGCGCTCGAGCGAACCTTTTGGTGGCTCGAGCGAAGACACTTAAAGATCACACACATATTAGTCTCGTCGCTCGAGCACATTCGAGCGAAAGATTCTGTGCTCGAGCGACCATCACGAATCTGTCTGCTGTAAAGCTGCGAACAAGTGCAAATCTAGGGCACGACTTCCAGATCTTCTATAAGGGAATTAGGGTTTTCATCTACAGCATCTTTGCTAGTTTCTTTGATGTTTGCTTGAGTTTAACTCATGGTTTGATAAGTATACATCAAAGGATTGTTTGATAGTTCTACACAAGAGTGTTCTTCTTCGGTAGATTCCGGAGATTCAAGCGTGGAGTGTTCGAAATGAGTTCGAAGTTGCTCGTAATCGTTGATTCGACATGGATGTTGTGGATTCGATATCAACCTGATCAAATCCGAGGCGTTGGCGAAAGATACACGAATTGTTGAAGACAATTTTATAGAGTTTGGGTAAATTGTTTGGTAAATTTGTGTTATTTCTTTCTTCATAGTGGATTGATTAGTGGCGTTTCACCCGTAATTTTTTATCACAATTGGAGGTGCTCCAATTGTGATTTTTTTTTACGTAAAAATCATTTGTGTCGATTTATTATTTGTGAAATAACCATCTAAATCACTTTCGTACGGGCTAGATGATTTAGATTGTTAGTTTTGGTTGTTTGAGAATTGTGGCAATTAAATCTATTACAAATCACAAATCACATAGTTTTTCAATAGTAAATAATATGTATATCAGCATAAAAGTACACACAGAAAATAAGAAAGAGTAATTTGTTCTTCAATCATCATCAATGTAAAAAATAGAAAGATGATTTTTTTTTTTTTTTTTTTTTGTGATAAGAAATGAGATGATTTGTTTATATTTATGTATAACTCTTGAAAACAGATATATCGTTTTTGAGTGTTCAACTCCTAAAATAAAGATAATTTGTTTATATAGGACTCTTCATGATTTTTAAAAAATATAGTAAATTTGAGAGGATAAAATTAGAATTTAAAAAAAAAAAGTAAAAAACATAACAGACTCTTCACATTTTTATAATAGTAGTAAGTAGTAGATAGATAGTAGATAGACCAAGGGCGACTACAGTGAATAGAATCTTATTATATTTTACTATTTGATTCATATGATTTAATATATATATATTTTTAATTAAATTGATTCAATTAGTAATGTTGAATTTTAATTTGAGTGAACTATATGAAACAAATAGGATTCATTAATATTCACACACTACAATATATAAGAGTTTTAAAAATTAAATTTTCTGATCTTTAAAAGTGAAAATTTTGTTGCAAAAGACATTTAGGGATTATTTCTATCGTCGTGAAGATAGTTGCTAAAAGGTCGTCCCGAAAAACCAAAAATAAGGCTTTTAGCGACAAAATTTTGACAATGTTACTAATACATAGACTTTTAGGGACAAAATAATTTAGTCGCAAAATGGTTTATTTTTTGAGACAAAAAATTTGATCCCAAAATGATAATAATTCATCACTGTTGTCCAATTTTCGTTGTTAAAAACATAATTGTGTCGACTTTTTGCAACAAAAATATTTGGTTCTTAAAAAATAATTTTATTCTTAAATTTTAATCTCTAAAACTTTAATTTTTTTGTAGTGACAACACGATTCAATGTGATTTAAAATTTTTTTTAAAATATATTACTATACGTAACTATTATATGCATGTAGGTGTATTATTACATATATGTATATACACACAAAAGAGTATTACGTTAAATAAAGTAATATTTATAACTTCTGATTTTTATACAAGAAAAAATTGATGATAAATTCAATTTTATGAATATATATGCCATTAAATACGATGATCGATTTATTTTGATTACACAAATATGATTAATAAATTATATTGGGGAGAAATGCAAACACTTGTTTGGATAGGCCTTAATGTGCAGGTTGCACAGACAAGAAGTGATTAACTAATGGGGTAATTACACTGGGTGTCAGAAAAACAAAAATATTCATAAAAAATTTATAATTTTAATTATTAATATATACATAAAATTTCTCATTAATTTATAATTATTTTTTTTTAAAACTATACTGATATGATATTTCCCCTTAAGTTGTTAGGTTTGAGATTTAATGGCCAAACAGTACACATATTGATCGGAGCTTAAATGTTATACATTTGGCCCATTAACATATATTTTATTAGTCTATTAATTTGTATTATTTTATAATTTTATGTGATTTTGTGTGTTTGTATATATTTCAGTATTTATACATTAATTAGTATAAATAATATATTTTAAATATTTTATATTATATTATTTAAATAATAAAAAATAATAAAAAATAAAAACAAAAACAAACAAACAAATGAGGTGGTGGTGGCTAATCACCCCCACTCCTCAATTATATATAAATATATATGTTTTATTTTATTATTATATTATTTATATTATTATGTTTGTTTTATTTATAGGATTTTTCTCCTATAAAAAGAGGGGCTGAGAAGAGAAGAAGGGACTTGAAACTGGAGAGGGGAGCTCAACGGAGCAGAGGGTTTCGGTCCATGGAAGGAAGAGAGGAAGAGAAAAAAATAAAAAGAAAAGAAAAGTGGGAGAGTTTATTTTGTAAATATTAGAGTGTAGTAATTTTTCTGTCTTAGGGTAGAGATAAAACCTTAACCAAATAATTGGGTACGTTGTATTGATTATTTTTAGTTTTAATTTGATTTGGACACAGTTATATATTTTTTAGATATTTTTGTGTAATAAATGTTTTATTCAAATTATGTAATACAATGATTTTCACTGCTGTATATTAGAATTGTTAGACGACTCATACCTACTAAGACGGGTCGTGTATTAATCATAGTTTAGCTTAGATTAGTGGTGACGGTCCATGTTAAGCGAAGATGATTCGTGACTTTCTGATTTTGATATACAAATTCTCTTGATGATGTATTTCTGATCAACTTACATCACAATATCTAAATTAATGATATTCTAAAGACTGCGTACACACAATTATAAAGTTAATGGTGTATTCGAAATTCTAAGATATTTATTTTATTTTGTTTACTTAATTGTTTAATTAATTAGTTTAATTTTCACTCTAAATATTTACAACTAAATATAATTTTTTAAATTAAATTATTCACCATTAGTTCCTGTGAATCGACACCCGCTTTTAACCACTATTCTACGAAATAATTGTTTTTACTTGATTATAAGTAAAATATTTTAGTATGCAAACCACATATCACGTACTACTTTTATTTGCTTTGTTAATTAAGTCAATTTTTTTATTATAAAGTTAAAAAATTTGTTTCTCGTTAATAAAAAATAAAAATAAAAAATATCATATTAATTTTTCACTCATAATGAAGTAACTTTTTTGGCAACTTTCTATTAGTTTCTTTGACTTCTAATAAAAAATAAATAAATATCCACACCAATAACAATAATAATAATAATTCTAAGAGTTCATTTGAGATGTGGGTTGTGTAGACACTTCATTTTTTACCGTCCTTAAAACTTGGACGCCTTAGGTTGATCACTCGATGATGAAAGTTACGCTGTCCAATCGCTCAATTTCTTTAGCAAGAAGAGCTTTTAAATCCCAATCTTACACTCAAATTTGGACCAAAACTATTTTAGACCTTAAAACTCTCTCTTTTAAAATATTTTGTGAAAATGTTTCTACGATGTTCCGAGACTCGCATTTCATTGAATATTGCACTTTTTGGTAAACCGAGAAAGGACAAAGTGGAAATAAATGGAAAAGAGGGAAATTCTTTGAAAAATCTTTAAAAACTTTTTATTTAGAGTTTGAAGTTGAAGAAAATTAGAGGAGAGAGAAAAAAAAATTAGTTGGTGAGAAGTTGGACATGAAACCGTTGAGAGAGAACTGAACAACTTTCATTAAATCAGGCCTATCTCTTTACACACTTAGACTTTAGTTGTGAGGCCACCACCATTGGAAAAGTTGACTTCTGGGGCTTCAATTTAAACTGAAGAATGATCTATAACCAAGTTCGGATGAAGCAGATATTCCCGTTTGAAGTCGGGCCTGGAAGCAAATTTTTGGTGCCTGGTAGGTGGTTGGCAATTCACACTTCTGGCCGGCCGACCACTAGTGTAAAATCCAGATATTTTTGCCTGTTGTTTCCACAAAGCTCCAGCTGTCCCTTTTTTGATATTTTCGACTGAGGCTCATCTGTTTCTATATATGGATGACCTTTTCTCATTGTTTTAGAGTTAGAAACATTTAGGAGTGAGGAAATAATTTTAAAAAATTCTTCTCTCTACAATTCTCTCTCTCATTTTCTATTTGCATAGCTTTTGCCCAAACATTCTAAAGCAAACCTAGAGAGCTTCTTTCTAAGGTGATTTGAGCTTGAATTTGAGCTCTTGAAGCACTTGAGAGTGTGAAATTAGTGGTTTAGGACTTAAGGATTCATTCCTCTTCAAGAGGTATACATTCTCTTGCCTTTGTACCATCTTTACACCACTTATTTTCATCTTTTCTACTATACTTTAGACTGTTTAAAACCTGTATTTTTTGGCCTGAAACTTGTAGTTTAAGGCCATTAAAGGTAGAGAGGTTGATAGCCTTTCTTTACATCTTGCTTCTATGGCCTTTGCCCTTGTGTTTCCTACGTTGTTGTCAACTCTTTTTGAGTTTTTTAACACTATTTTTCAGAGTTATTTTAGTGGCTAAAATCACATTTTGAAGTCCAAATTTGGAGGGATTAGCCTCCCCTTCTTGTGTCTTGCTTACTAGCCTAGCTTGTGTTATGTTTTAGTTTATTAATCTAGCTTTTTTTGTCTTAATTCTAACATGTTTTAGGACTGTTTTTAGATTGTTTTTGGTTGATAGTTGCATTTGATCTTTGTTTTGCATGCTTGTAGTATAATTGTCCTCGTGAGTTTGGTGTTCTAGGCCTTAGACACCATCTTATTTGAGTTGATTGGATTTATTTATGGCTTTCCATACTTATGATCACTCTTAATCATCTCTGCAACCTCCCTCCTCTCTTGGCTTTTGTTTTACTTTGAAAGTAGTTCAAACTACTTGTTTGTTTAAACATGAGATTGAGATGTCATGCTTAATGGTTTAATCCCTTAGGGGATTCATTACCAATGGTATGATGTCTCTTTTATGCCTTAAATAACACTTGGTTTGAGCCCTCTTTTTATTAGAGGACTTAAATTCACCTTTGGACTCAAGAATTAAAGGATGGTTGGTAATTAAAATGGGACTAAAATGATGCAAGATAAGAATTTGATTTTGTGTTCAATCGGGCGTTAAGTGAACACATAAAAGCTTGAGGCATTTCATACTCATTAGTGATAAAATGATTCAAGTTTTCAAGGTCACCACTTTCCTTAATCAATTCATGAAAGGGAGGAGGCTAGAGTCTTATTTTCTTGCATTTATTGAACTTACACACTTTGGTTCATAAGCCTTCATGCAATTAAATTGCTTGAGTTGATGGTTTGTGGACCAAGTTTTGTCTCTCCTTTGATCTGTTCATGATAAGGAGGGGTGAGTTGTGCAGACAACCATTGAGAATACCCTGTGCGTGCTCTGTTTGTTCTCTGTTGTAACAAAATGAACTGCGCAGCAATGGCTGGTAGGCCACTTTTTATGGCCGGCAGGCCTTCACTCCTGGTCGGTCGGCCACTAATGCAAAATCCAACATTGTGTTTTTTGAGCAGAGCAGAGCTATTCTGGAAGTGAACAAAGGTGTAAGTGTTCTGTTGTGCAACAGAGACCTTCTGGAAGCAAAACAGTGGCTTTTTGGTTGGAAACCGAGCACGTGCATGAGCATTCCTCGCGTACCGGGCTTGTTTAAGTTTAAATATTTAGCTTAAATATTTGTAATAATTAATTAGCTAGTTAACTAGTTGTTTGATTTCGTCTTGTAATTATTTTAGTTAGTTAAAATAGTTAATTAATTCGGTTTGCAATAATTAGTTAAGTAGTTTAGCTAATTATTCATTTCGGTTTGTAATAGTTAGCTTAGTTAGCTTAATTATTACACTGCGCTCATTTCGCTTAGTTTTAATTAGTTAACTAGTTAGTTTATTCAGACTCTTCTTCATGAGAGCGCAGTGTAATAACGTGTATGTCTTCCAACCACACGTCTTTCTCCTTTTTATTTAACTACTTACGATGGTTAAATTAAAGCATCATATTTTGTTTAGCATACTTCATGTTTGCATCCACTTGTATTGCATGCACCGAGACTCGGTTCATCATTCTAACTGCATTGTTAGTTTAATACTTCTTTGAATACGTGTTTAGACCGCATGCTGTTTAATTAATTTATATGCCATATTAGTAGTCGAGTCTGTTTAGATTGCATATTGCATGTGTTGCATTAGTCATATTACATAAGTTAGGATCATGCATCTTTCTAACTTTATCTTCTTTTGGCTTGGAGAACTATGTGAGCCTTTACTCGCTTTAGCATATCGCAGGTGTCGATGTTGCCATATTTGGCATGCTTGCCATGAGGCAAATTGCTTAAGTGCTATAATTGTTTGAATACCTGTGGATGGAGGCTAGTTGCTTGAATTAGAATAATATGAGTAAATGTTCATATGCGATTATTTTTTCAAGTGGTACATATTCGAAACAATTTTGCAAAACAAACATGAATCAAGTGCTCAAATTCTTGAAAAGTTAGTCTATACTCGTGCGTGTGCGCATCACATACTAAATGCTAGCCTAATAAACTGGAACAAGAGCATATAATATACATAAGATTCATATCGTGATTAGTAGAGGTCAATATTTGATCGGACGACCAGGGGTGCTCAATTCATGACATTCCCCTCTCGTACCTAAGTTCTCGAGCCTAGACAATCTTGGTGATGACGGACACGTGGCCTTTGGCATGAGTCATAGGTTTCCTAGATTTTCCAAAAATAAAATATTTAGGTGGCGACACTGTATCTGCCAAAGCAATCTATTTTTGGCAATTTGATTCAAAATCGATTTTCAAAAGATTTGCCAGATTGAGACTCTTTGGTGTTTATCTATTTCACATTACACTTGTGAGATCAGATTTAGAATCGCGAAAGTTCAATATTGTAGGGCTTATTTGCCTTTTGAAAGAGGGCACGAAAAAGCCGAGCTACAGGTTGGTTTTTTTAACTTTTTAGCTATTTTAGTTTGAAACTACAAAATTTCATTTGAAATAAACTTTTTAACTTTCTTTGACTTTTGTAAAAAAAATAATAATAATAATTATAATTTAAAATTAATATTTTATTTTATTAAATTAAAAAATTTATTTATTTTTTATAATTAAAATATCTTCAACCTCACCCAAATTAAAAAAAAAAAAAACTAGCGCCAGGTTAGTCAATTTTTAGAATATGTGCTAGGCTCTGGGGGATGTATCAAGGATTTGGTGTTGACATGACAACAAACTATTACTTAAAAATGAAACTCGCAAGTTAGATAGGATTTCGTAGTTTGATTATCATAATATAAAGTACTTAGCGTACTTTTCAATGTTCTTATAGACAGACAGAAGCCCGTTTGGGAAGAATTAAAGTGGACTTTTTTAGTTATTTTAGTCATAAAAGATAAAATAGGTTATTTTAGCCACAAAAAATAAAATAACACATCCAACCCATAATCATTACACTCTTCTCTTACAAAAAAAGTCAAAAAGTCAAAAAAATCCTTCTCAAACTAAATTTTTTAGCCCAAGTTAAAATAGTTAAAAAAGTTAAAAAGACAACCCACTTCCCAAACGGAGGCAGAATGTTACAGCTAATCATCTTTTCTATAAAAATAAAAATAAATAATCATATGATATACCTAACCCATGACTTGGGTTAGCAAGTTGGAAAAGTTATTAATTGCTTTTGGTCACGCGCAGTTTTAATAGGGTTGTAATTGATGAAACGATGAAACTCACGAATTATTGAGGAATATAAGAAAGTATAATGAATTATAATTAGTATAAAATATGTTCATGTGGCGCCTCAAGAACAACAAATAATTTTATAACAAGTTGAGTGCTAAATCCAGTCAAATGCATGGATTTAATTGGTCAAACTCATGTTTTTACAAATGAAGTGAGGCCTCAAAGGTCATGTAATGTCGGTCTAGGATTTTGGGTAGTAAAGGTCTTCATGGAGAAAACAGATTTGAAAACATCTAGTAGTGGTTAAATAAACTTAGGTCTATTTTGGAAACTAATATTTTTCAGTATTTAATTCACTTTTTTCTTTCACAAAAAAGTTAAAAAAAATTAAAAAATAATTTTTAACCATCTTCTCAAAACACCCCCCTTAAATGATCCTTTAGGTCTCAAGTAGTGAAGAGTCCTAAATAGAAAATAATCTTATTTATTATATCTTTATTTTACAGTGTGTATATACATTAAAAAATAAATAAATCGTCAATCAAAACATTTTTTAAATATTAAAAAAGTAAACAAAATATTTGCTTAAATAACTAAAAAATTATTATGTTGTTGGTACTATAAATAAATAATTTTATCATTAGTTATTATCTATATAATTGCAAGACATGTGGCACTTTTATACTTATTTGGAGGTTATGAGAAGTTATGAATCATTAAACACATGTGAATAGATAATGAAAAACAAAGTGGGGAACATAAAGCATGAATTTGAGGTTAAAGGAAGTTATGGAGACATAGAGATGAAATAGAAGATCATGGAGTATGAAGCGTGGGAGATGGAAGGATATGGTAGTTATTAGGTAGTTTTTTTTCTTACAAATGTTTGCCTATAAATAGCCATTCATGACTACATTGTAAAAGAGATCCAACTCAAATCAAAGAAAATTGATTTCTATTTTTTCTTGTCATTTATATTTCCTACACTTTATTTTCAACACTTTCTTTTCGAAGCATATGAGTAGAGAAAATTTTATGCACTTCCTTTTCAAATCATAGGAATAGAGATAATTAATTGTTACTTTGATTGTTCACTCAGTCACCCCGATTGTTTACTCAATCATCTTTTTCCGTCTCTTTTTTTTTTAATTTTTTCTTTTCTCTACACTTGACAATTTTGAAATCTTCTTCAATGAGACAAAAGAACCATTAATACAATCGCTTGATAATTGATTCGAATTTAATCTGTAAGAATTTTTCAATCATTACTGATAACTTCTTCCCATTTATAATATTTTCATTCGTAAAAAAAATAAGCGAACAATATTAATTTAGCAAAAACAAAATACCATTTTGTCAGTCATCTTATTGTATGATTGGGGCTCCTCTTCTCATTTTGACTACAAAAAGCAATCATTCCTCTTCACTTGGTTATAAAAATTATAACAATTACATTTATTTCATCGTATATTGTGTTTTTATTTTCTACAAAAGTATATTTTACTTGATTTGATTTATTAAACACAAAAATTGCTTTTAAGTGTGGAAATTAGAGATATTGGATAATTGTCCACTAAAAAAATCAATGTCATAAAATTTATATAAAAATATAATTTAAAAATTATTGAGGGTCTCATTCATTTTTTTTTTGCCTCAAGTTTCAAATAGATTTGAGCAGGCCCCGAAATTATCCACACCTAAGTTTGGGGGCTATTCAATCATTTGCTTTTAATTTCGTTTAAACTATTCAACAAAATTATGGTAATTATGTTTGTAAAACTATTACCTAACCAATTTAACTATTAATAAGAAATAATTTTAGTGGATAAAATTTCAACCATTTTTTTTTAAACTAGATAAAAAAGTGCTCATTGGTGGTATTATTGCAACCCGTAGGTGCTGGTGTATAGGTCAGACTTATCCCAATCCAAAAGAAGGAATCCACCATCAGGATAAGAAAAGAATGCACCAACTCCCAGTACAAGAGGCTGAGTTACAATTGAAGTACAACGCAATTAACTTCATCGTTTAAAAATTATTTTGTTAGGTCTTTTCAAACTTGTTTTTGTTGATGCAAAAATACCATATTATAAAGGGGTGTTTGGTGCAGCTTTTTTAAGCCAACTTATAGCTTCTGGCTTTTAAAAAGTTATTTTGGACTGTTTGGTTAAACTTATTTCAAACAGCTTCTGATTCTAACAACTTATTTTAAGTCAAAAAAGCTGATTCTGAGAAACTGCTCACCCTTCTGCTGTGGACATGTTAATTCACCGTTATACTCTTAGATTTTTTTATTTTTTATTTTTTAAAAAATAGAAAAAGACTTAAATGGACTATTAAATATTATTATTATTTTTTATGAAAAATGTAGACAAATAGTGAATAATAAAAAATAAAAATTAATTGAAAAAGCTACTTCACAGCTTATTTTACAAACACTACTCAGCAACTTAAATCTATAATCCAACAGCTATACCAAACAGATTAACCGCTTCTGATTAAAGTCATAATCTATAATCTGTTAAGCTATAATCTATAATCTGTTTTAACAGCTACACCAAACACCACCAAAATTGTGGATCCTTTGTGAATACAGTGAAATCTCTAATGCATATTACGACTAGTTTGCTCTTCTGTCATTTTTTTTTCCTGAGATTTTCAAATATTGAGGCTTATTTTGGCAATATAAAATTTTAGTTAAAAAATTATCACAAAAAAATAAACTCATCTTTTTATTTTTATTTTTTTTTCACACGTTTTTTATTTATTTATAAAAAATAAAAAAATATTATTAAAAAAATTAATTGTCAAATGCCGTGTTTTTTTGGTGGGTAATTGGTGGGCCAAAAATGGACACTATGCGCCAGAAATATCCAGACAGTGGTATTGTTTGATATACCTGTTAAAACAGATTATAGATTATAACTTAACAGATTATAGATTAGAACTTAAATCAGAAGCTGTTAATCTGTTTGGTATAGCTGTTGGATTATAGATTTAAGTTGCTGAGTAGTATTTGTTAAATAAGCTGTGAAGTAGCTTTTTTAATTAATTTTTATTTTTTATTATTCACTATTTATCTACATTTTTCATAAAAAATAATAATAATATTTTATAGTCCATTTGGGTCTTTTTCTATTTTTAAAAAAATAAAAAATAAAAAAATCTAAGAGTATAATCGTGAATTAACATGTCCACAGCAGAAGCTAATAATCAGAAGGAAGGGGTGAACAGCTTCTCAGAATCAGTTTTTTGACTTAAAATAAGTTGTTAGAATCAGAAGCTGTTTGAAATAAGTTTAACCAAACAATCTAAAATAATTTTTTAAAAGCCAAAAGCCATAAACTGACTCAAAAAAACCCCACCAAACACCCCCACTGAATGAGGAAAAGATGTAAAAAGTATTGAAACGTGATTAGAAATATTTGGAACATGTCATCTCAAGCTTTGTTAGATGGCAGTGGCTTCGGTCCGGTCCAAGATCGGACTGGACCGTGCTCGGGTCCATCACGGGTCTTATTTTAATAATCCAAACCGTTCAATATATAGAACTCGTCGAGTACTATATGTCTGTAAAAAATCACGTTGATCGGATATCGATAGCTATGTGAAAAAAATAGCTTTTTATCAACCGTTAATTTTTTCACTGTCCATTTTTTTTTTATACAAAATTGATTTGATCACATAACTATTGATATCTGATCAACATGATTTTTTACAAGCATATAGTACTCGACGAGTTTTACATATTAAAACGGTTCAGATCATCAAAACGGACCCAAAAAATAGATCCCATGGGCCGAACTGGACAGATCTAGTCTTGATCTCAACTTGAGACAAGCTGGACCCTCACACATAATTGATGTCTTTGAGAATTTTCATTCAAAGAATTTCTATCAATGTCCATGCATGATTTCATTCAAACCTCAATGCATAATGTAGTTGTCATTGATCAACACAATGTGTTCATTGTTTTTATATTTAAATTGAATAAATTATATTGATTTCCTTTTTAATAAAGTTAAAAATACTAGAATTAACACAAATAATTAATATGAAAATACAATAATAAATAAAGAAAAATATATACTTTAATATGAAAGATATGATAATATTATTTTTTTATCTGTATGACTAACAAATTATTATTGAAGCGGGGCTAAGTTTCATATAAATTAAAATCTTAAGAGAGTCCAATATAATTATGTCAAAATTATAAAATTTATCATTTTTTTTTCAAGAAAAATTAAAATAATTTACCCTTTAAATTTTTATACGCGTCAGTCACATGAAAAAAGCACATGTAGAAAAATTTGGCCATAATTTAGATAAAAAAGATTAATTTGCAACTCAACACAAAATGTACATAACACTCTTTATTAGTTCAAAATATTAGGGATGCACTTCTTCAATAGAACACCCACTGGACCAATTAGAAATTGTGTTTTATTCACAAACTTTCAAAATGTGAATAAAATCATTTTTTTTTTGTTCCTCTATGGCACAACTCGAGTATAGTTTTTCGCCACATTTATTTGGCAAATTAGATTGGATGGGATAAGAGTGTGATGAAATTATTAATGTCGCAGTATTAGACTAAATATGTAAGACAAAAATTGTTTGTTTGGATACAATTGGATTAGTAATAATATGATAATATTCCTGTTTGTTTTTAGGGTAAATTACAAATACACTCATAAGATTAGATTAAAATATGAATTGCCTCATGTGGTTCTGGAAATTATATTCGACTCCTTGAGGTTTTTAACTTCACAACAAATCGTCCATTTTATTAATAAATCATAAATCAATAACAGTTTTTAATGATATTAGAAATATATTTCAATTAGTAATTCAGGTAATTTTATTATTGTATAGGAAAGCAGTTATGATTTATATTTTTAGTTAATTCTGTTAAATAAAAAATTCTGATAGTAAAATATTTATAATTTTCAAATCACAAAGAATAATTTATACTTTAAACAAACCTTAAGAAATGTATTTATAATTTACCATTGTTTTTCTCATTTTTGGGTTGATTTTTCAGCACCAATATCTTCATAGGTAAGCTAATCCCGTTACTATACAGGATTTACCAATTCAGTTGGATTATCTATCCGCTTACTAATTTGCCAACTAAACACACCCTAGGTGACGCCTACTTCATTACTAGGCCAATCCCACTATATATAATCGGAAAAAACAAATGGAGCCTATATGCTATAAGGTTTTTAATCTTTTTAATATTTCTTTTGAATTTTAAATCTATAAAGAGAAAGACGAAGAGTAAAGAAAAATGAATGATGTTATCAAACTTTTACATTTGTTTACTTGTTTTTTTCTTTACAAATTTAAATTTTTAACACAGTCCAAAGTAGTAAAAGGAGAGCTAGTTGAAGCTAAGCTTGGAGCCAGACAATTTATTTCTAGAAACTAAGATTCAAAGATTAAAATAATATAATTATACTTTTTCTTTTCAGTACTTATATTTCATTTGGATTAATTGAAAGCTATTTTATAGAGGGAATTTTTTTTCAGCTTTCTGAAACTTCTTATTGAAAAAATCTAGAAATTCCCTAGATGTTGATTTGTGATTATGTATCAATTTTAAGCAAAATATAACAATCCCAATCAAACAATCAAGACAAAGAGACACAACGATTTTACGTGGAAAAACCACAATTGGACACCTCCAACTGTGATAAAAAAACTACGGGTAACAGCCACAAAACAATCCACTAAGAAGATTTAAAGGAATTACACAGGTATACTCTCAATTACCTAGCGAATCCACAACGCCTAATTGAACCAACCTCTATGTGCCTCTTCCAACCCCATCTTCACCACGGAATTGTCTTTCTGATGAGCCACTCTGGATTCCACCAAAGCTTCAGGCTCGAATTCTTCAGAATCCACAACTGAAGAACAACTCTCTCTTTTGTGTATAACAAACAAACCTTTGATGTACTCTCTTTAAAACATGAGTTGAAGACTCAATAAAAGCATCAAAGAAAACAAACAAAATATCTCCAGATATAAACCTTAAGATCCAAAAAATAAGATCTGGAGAACTTCAATCAATAACTTAGTTTTGGGAGAAAACCAAGTATTTATAGAGAACCAAAAGTAATCCTAGATTGGGAAGAAAACAAACTCCTTGAGAAATCCGGATTCTGAGGCTCGCTCGAGCGAAGCTTTTCTGGCTCGAGCGAGTAGTGTATTTTTCATGATTTCTACTAGTGCCTTGGCTCGAGCGACGAATCCTTGGCTCGAGCGAGGAATACACTCTTTCAGGTTTTTGTATGGACGCAATCCTTGGCTCGAGCACGCATTCTTTGGCTCGAGCGAGCGACGAATCCTTGGCTCGAGCGAGAAATACACTCTTTCAGATTTTTGTATGGACACAATCCTTGGCTCGAGCGAGCAACGACGAACATGCAATTTTGAATGCAATTTTGCATTTTGTTTCGGCCGCGAGCTGACCCCCGTAATAATCAGCGAAGTGGCAATCTTGAAAGCATTAACATCACAAACTTCTCTGCATGGTTCGATTCGGGTTTGGATTCGCATCTAATAAACTCATAGCCTCACTGAAATAAAAGTGCGAAAATAAATATATCTGAAAGGAGTTTTGTCAAACGGGGTTGTCAAGAATAAAAACCTAACACTTATAACATACAGATTTTTTATTTTTTTTATTTTTGTTTTTGAAAATAGCAATTATCCAATCAATACAAACGAAAATGATGTGAGTTATTTTCAAAGATGTTGGTAAGGTGGCCACATAAGTTTTTTCTTTGTGCCCATAATTTGATTAGCTGTATATATGGCACTGGTACTGAGAGATTTTACAAAAGCCAAAAAGATTACATTATTGAAATATGTAAGAAAAAAAATACAAATGTCTAAAAATTACCTTGAGAATACAATATTTTAACTTTTTCTTGTCTTATTAAAATTCATTGCCCTGTCATTAGCAGAGAAAAAAAAGAAATGAAAAGAAAAGAAAAGATAAATTTATTCACAAATCCTCTTAATTTCTTTTTTCTCCTCTATAAATATTTTCACAAATCTAATATATATACATCACATAAAAGTTTGTTCTTATTTTTTGTAAGAAAGTAAGGATAGAAAACATGGGGTTCAATTCAAGAGGCTGAGGATCTATATTTATTAAAAAAATTAAAAGAAAAAAAGAAAAAAGAGAAGAAATTGAAAAGTCCTCTTTCCACTGGTTTTTCTTTTCCTGGTCTGGGGGTTGCTTTGCCTTAACCTCGATTGGGGTTTTTTTTTTTAAAAAAATAATTTTTTAAATTTTAATTTTTTTATGAGATAAAAAAGTTATTATTATTAGTTTGATAAAAAAATGTAAAGAATTATTAGTATGTTAAACTTTAATTTTCGTAATGACTTTTTTAATAAATTCTTAATTTTTTAACTATTTTATTTTATTTGTGATTGAATTTAATGTAAATAATATGAGATAATTGTGATTTTCATGCAAGTAAAAACTAAATAAACAATAATTGTTTTGCACAATGAGATTGCAACGATAATTCATGGTATGATGTGATTGGCTCACTTCTCTTTTACTTTTATCTTCACCAAAAAGAGATCAAAGAAAAGTCCAATTTGTTGTCGGCTATCTTCCGCTACTGCAAACATATTAGATTAGATTGTTTTAGGCCAAGTTTGACATGATTAAAAAAAAGATAAAAAATTAAAAAATTATTATCTTATTTAAGTCACATTATCTTATTTAAGTCATATTATCTCTCTAACACATCACTTCAAACCCAACTCATATTTCATAAAAAGTTAAAAAGTTCACTTATTTAATTTTTCCAAACTAGGCATTAGTTTCAATTTTCATAAAATTTAAGTTGTGTTTGATTGAGAAATTTTTTTAAAAAAATAAATAAATAAATAAAAATATGAATAAAATATATTTATATTTTATTTAATTTTACATATTTTATTCATTTTCTTTTTAAATTCCTCTCAAAAATTAAAATGATCATGTAAAAAAATAAAAAATAAAATATTATAAATAAAATCTTCATTCACTATCATAATAAAATGTCCACTTCATATTATAATTTAAGAAATGACCCTCCTATTATGGGGGTGTTTGGGAAGAAAAAAAATAGCCTAGTTTAGGCTAAAAATCACAAAAAGACAAAATATGTTAAAATAACTAATAAGACAAAATATCACATCAAATCCATAATCATTTCACTTTTTCTCTCACAAACATCACATCCAACTACAAAAAAATCCAATCATCTTCCCAAACACAAAAATTTTAACCTACTAAAATAGTCAAAAACTAAAATAACCAACTAAAATAGTCACTTCCCAAACGAGGCCTATATTATATCTCATTTCAATGAATCAGGTAGAATATAATGAGTGTGTTTAAGATGAACCAGGGAGAATATAGTGAGTGTGTTTAATATCTCATTTTAATGAACGAGGTAGAATATAGTGGGTGTGTTTTGTATCGAAGTCTTGCTTGAGGGACCGTTACCAGCCAAAATAAAAGATGGATGACTCATCACAAAGGTTGCTTAGGTTGATGGGCTACGTTAAAGTCCATTCGAATATATTCAATTTTGAGTAAAAATTGATGGAATCCAAAGTTTCAAATCATCTCTCATATTGATCATCGGGTGGCGTTCTCAATATGCAGCCCAATATTATAACAAATAAAAATGAACAAGGGTATTGGAAGTATTTGGTAGCGTTTGGTAGAGCTTTAAAAATATAATTTGAGTATAGAGTTGTATTTTGAGTTTGTATGTTTTAGATTTATGATTTGAGTGTGAAAAATTTATTTGGTTATCAGTTTTGAAAAGAGTTTTAAATTGAGTTTGTTATTTTTTATATGACATATGATATTTGATTAAAAAATTTACAACTCATAAACAAACATACAATTTAAAATTTTATTAAAAGCTCATAAAAAATTTTAAAAATTTTGAAAAATATTTTTATTTAAAATATAAAAAAAATATCAAGTGCCAATTGTCAAAAAAAATACACGAACATTGTTCTGGTAAATCGACCGGACGTCCGGGTAGGCAAAATTTCAAAATTCAAATCCCACTTGAAAAAAGTAATCAAAAGTGATGTGGAAATATATTTTGAAAACTTTATCCAAACACATAGCTCAAATATGATGTGGAATCATAATTAAAACTCTATACCAAACACGGCCTTTATTTTTTGGTTTGGCACATCACGAAGATGACTTGAAGGTGACAGGCTAAAATATTTCAGGAGATTTGAACTCATAATCTATATTTTCTTAAGAAAAATACTCCATTCCCCAGTTCTCTCCCCCTTCCCCCGCCTCCCCCGGTCCCCAAACACTCCCTAATAATGTGACAAATAATACCAACTAATTAACTCACTTTAAACTCTTTTTTCTCTTATCAAAATTATTTATCTCATCAATACCAATCAATTAACTCCCTTCAAACTCATCTTTCTCATTTCAAAATTATTTATCACATCATTAGGAGAGTTTGAGAGGAGGAGAAAGAGGAGAAACTTTTGCTCATTTCCTTAAATGGTTATCATGGTATAACTTGTCACTTGATTAACTCTTGTAGTTCATAGACAAGACTATTATATAACAGTCTTTTTTTATAGCAGAATTATTTTTACAACAAACAATTACTATATTTTTCTGTTTTCTACAACATATCTAATCTAAGGTCCTGTTTAGAAGTAAAAGAAAGTTAAAAAAAGTAAAAAATTCAACCACAGGTCTTATTTTACACATAAATAAATCATTTTTTTGTCACAATTATCTATTTAATTAAAAAATATTTTTGATATATTAATTTTTTACCTCATAAAAAAATAAAAAAAATATTAAAAAAGTTAAAATTTCAAACCGGCCTAAATATCTCTGGTACTACACCACATAATTTTGAAGAATTTTCTTATTATAATCTCCAGGAAATGTAGCATAGTATAATTTGCAAAATAGACAGACAACTACTATTGTTGCAAAGTCAATCTAATCTAATCCTTTAATATAGTCAGCGAATTTAAAGTTGTCTCATCTCATGACAATGTTGCACGGCTTCTCCGTCATCATAACAAAAATTAACGATACATATTCGAATGGTCCACATTTGACTAATCTTGTTGTACATATATACCTACTACTTCAGACTTCCAACTGTTCCTCATTCATTTTACGTTTAACTTGCTTTTCAGAGTTTTCTTTGTTTATAGCCATCAATCAAATCAATTATAAGCCCCTACTTAGAAAAAATTATTAGGTTGTTTGAAATATAACACCTTGAGATTGAGATTTCTACAGGGTGATTGGATCGGGCAAAGCCCATCGCGATTTAACTTTGACAACCTATCAAAAGTGACGTTTTGTACACTCGGAACACTACACAAGTTTGTGTCTATTAAGATGTTGTTTAGGATGATTTAAATACATATATTTTTTTATTTTTTGATAAATAAAAAAATATAAAATATAGATTGGATTTAAAGTGATGTGGTAGAAAGATGATGTGATTTAAATGAAATGATGTAATTTAAATAGGATAGTGATTTTTTAATTTTTTTGTATTATGCCAAATTAGGCCTAAATATAATAATTATATATTATGAATATTATACCCATCGTATTATATTTATTATCATATTTAGGATTACTATATTTTAGATTTCTCTCTGCTTACATAAATGAATCTTATATACATTGTTATGTAATTTATTCAACACAACATTTAATATAATACAGATCTCTCTCTCTCTCTTAGATATTGTATCATTGTCACGTTTTAAAATTCGGACAATTAAATATTAAATTAGGACTAATCTCAATAATATTCCATCATCCAAATCTTAGGGGTGAAACTAAAAAAACTAAACGCCAATCAAACCATCCATCATAATTTCATAACTAACAAATACCTCAACATTCAGGTAGCAACAACCAGTCAAAACAACTTAAATAAAGTACGGTTACAAACCATGTCAAATTATTCCAATACTAACATCATTAAAAAAATAATAAATACATAAACTAATATCAACGCAAAGCTCAAGAAAACAAAAGAAGTCCAAACGACAAGTCAAACACTATAGTAATTTCACGTCACCACCGTAGCCCCAACTAATCTTATAAAGGAAGCTCGGCTGCGCTCAAACAGAACGCACCTGAATTACCAAGAGATAAAACGGGTCAGTACACAAGTATACTGGTATGAGTACAAAATTCAACACCCACATGTCTACCAGACACAAACAAAAATACATTAAATTCTTATTACGGGACAAGACAAATAGTTCCAACCGCACTGAGACAAATGGGTAGTTTCCCAAGATACGATGACATTTAGATTCTTGTCCGTACACAACGAAATATAAATTGATTATAAAGTAAACAAAATAGAAATAAAAATATGATAGGTCAGCCCTGCATAAAAAAAAAGTTAGTAAGACTCACCATCCTGCAAAATAAAGTTAGTATAATTTAATCATAAGTAACTTGCTAAATAAGTATAAAAATGCACCATTTTATGCTTAAATAATTTGAATTGACCAAAACTCAAAGAACGAAAGTTGTACAGAATCAAATTTTCTAAAAGACAATGTGAACGAATTTAACAGAAACTGAATAGGTTGAGAGAAAAGCTTGATAGAAAAACCTAAACAGAATTCAATCGAAAAATCTGAAACTGAAAACGAACAAAAACTGTCATAAGATGATTTTTTTCAAAAAAGTTCAAAATATAAAAAGTGTATAGAATAATGTTTTACTTCAGTTTACGCGAAACCAATAAAAATGAACTCGTTTTGTGGGTTAAAATAACCTCTAAAATCTTTATTGCTAAAATGAATCAAATCGACAATAACCAAGATCATCTGATTATAAGTTCTAATTGATCTTTTTAATAACAAGCTAAAACACAAAAGTTGTCTAGAATCATGTATACATGCCTCTGCTCAAATTTCATAATTTATCGAGGTCGTTTACTATTTTTTTAAGATGTACAAATCAATACAATTTACACTATACTAATAAACTCTTAATTAAATTCTTTGTACTTTAACTCCATCACTTTGGCCCTCCACTTCCGGCCTACTCATATATCTCATATGCCTCCTGTATACCTAATACCGCTCCGAAGCCAAATTTGCACGGAGATATCGTCCCGAGTTTAACTCACACTCTCTAGATGGTTAGCATACATGTACGCGTGTAAATTAAAGCGCTCGTCTACTCATGAGAACGAGGCAACAATATACATATACAAAACATTTCACTCATGAGAACAAACAAAACGATGCTAAGCATAAGGCATTCAAATAAATCTCATAATCCTCCATTTTTTTATACACTTTTTCTCACCAACACTCAAATAAAATAACTGTACGGGGAAGAAATAATTCTCCTCGTATAATCCTGTTGACTAAGTCCACGCTCCTCCGTACGACGTCGCTTTGTCACCTGAAAACACAAACGTGAGCTAGCCGGCGGGTGTGTGCCGGAAACCTCTCCGATGCCTAAGTCATAAAACTTGACAAATAGACAAAGCTCAATGTGTTCAGGAAGAAAAATTGTATGCTGTGTTATGTTACCTCCTCCAAGGTGATGCTTGTGAGCTTTTACAGGTTTCGAGTGGCACAATCCTAGTAGGACTTTTATTTCTCCATGCAGAATCCTCCTAGGATTCATACTCCTAAAGGATAATGCTTATCCTTTTACACCCCCCCCCACTGCTTAAACCAAGTGGGATGGTTTTCACCACAGCCGAACTGCCATATGACTGAGATAAACCTGGCTATACTGAGCCACAGAGTAGGCCGTACTAACAGTAGTTCGGTTCTTCCTCTTGCTGCGCCATATCTCGGTTCTCTCATACACGAACCATGGCGTGTTTGGACCGATCTACCGAGTAGCAACATTCCAACCGACCTACCCAGAATACATCATGGCCGGACTATCTCCGAGACCGGCCGTACTAGAAAAGTTGTACGGACCGAAGTAACTCAACATCTCTTCTGGGCCGAAGTAACTTTACCATTCCTGAACCGGAGTAACTTTCTTACTCTTGGACCGGAGTAACTTTTATATTTCCATTGGGCCTTTCTATCCAGTCCTTTATACTTTGGGTCATAAAGTCCATCTCTGTAGCTCGGCCCAATTTTTACCAAAAATTACCCTCTCAATTGCCCCTTAATTCCATCTGTACAACATGATTGGAATTACCTGTCTTCTAGCCGAACCGAAGTTTTGTAAGTATTTCCAGCCGAACTAAAATTTCCTTTAGCCTCTCAGCCGAACTTATCTTACTCCGGGCTCTGCTTGTCTGACCGAAACGTCTCTTCAATCACAGTGACTGTAACGCTTCCCATTCTATTCACACGTGGCACGCTCTGATTGACTGAGGACAGCTGTCACGCCGTCTTTCGTACTCTGCGAATTTTGAACAGTCCCGCCCAAATTTTGGGCTTTCTAACAAAAACAATCTCTGAGGCTAGGTCCCTTCACTTTTGCCATTCACTTCCTTCCTTCTCTTCGAGTTCTTCATTTTTCTTGCAACTGTAAAGTATACTTCGTGTGTGCCTCCTTTACTGTTGCCGCTTCCATCTAGATCTTCTTCAATCTGGTAAGCAAGCCTATCCTTCTTGCTCTGTTCATCTGTATATTTTGTTTTGTATGTTTTTTGCAAACATTTTGTCCATTTCTGGTTTGCTTCTGTACTTTTATGAAAAAACATTAGCAGAACCCATGCGTGTATGAACTTCTGTAGAAAACTAGTCTTAGATCCAAAATTATGTAGCAACCGAACTAGGATACTGTTTGTCCTATATAGGTAGATCACTTTAGTCAATAACCGAACTAGAACTTGAATAAATAACAAAAGTTTCAATGAGTCACCAACTCCTGATTCACTTTAGCCGAAATAAGATCACCGAGGTTTGAACATATTAAACTAGGAACCTCGGTCTTCAACCGAGCTAAGCTTTTGGGGCTAAGCCAGCTTTCTTAGTTTCTAAACCAAACTCAGAAAGCTACCCCTAGTAGCTTAACCGAAGTAAAAAACCCACTGTTCAAACCGAGATAACAAACCTTATACTAAAACCGATCTTGCATACCCTTAGTTCAAACCGAACTACCAAGTATTTTGCCGAACCGAGACAGAACCTGCCCACAAAGCCGAAGTAGGGCTCATTTACCTTGTTTTTTAATTTGTAGCACGGTCCAATGATCTGTGCTTAACCCCTTTGTTTTCTACTTTGCAGACTTAGGTTGCCCAGTCACTCCTGCGTGCGTTCAACCGAGTTACTGAGCACGATTTTTGCACCGATATAACTTATTCGTAAATTATACATCAGATGGGTAAGTATAGGTATTTGGTAGAGACCCCTGGTGGCATGGCCGAATTCCGAAGGGATTATGACATTCCAGACGATGTACACCTTACCCTAGCCAAGAAGGATATCATACCATGGGGCGAGGCAGACTTTGTACCTTTTACCCTACTTTCAATTATAGAGACCGGACTAAGGTTCCCAGTCCAGCCTTTAATTTGTGAGTTTCTTAGGCAAACCAGACTATGCCCAACCCAGCTATCCACCAATACATATTGGATAATAATGGGTATAGCCGAGCTAAACCGCCAAGCAGGCCTGAACCTCGGTTTAGCCGAAATCTTCCACCAGTACTCCATAGGTTCCAAAGATGATGGCTGGGTTTATTACCTTAGGATACGCCGCCGTAGAGAAAAGATAATAAAAGATACACCGGATAAGGACGTCAATGATGATGACTTTTTCTGGGTATCGGGCAATTTTGAAGATCAGCAAGCCCAAATCCCAGGCCGAAGTATAAACTGGAAGAAAGGAGAACCTGGTAGAGTTACTTCGGTTTTATGCATGTTTTTCTTTTACTTCGGTTTCAGGCATCATGACCGATCTAACAGTTGTATATTTTTTGCAGACTCAGCTCATCTTGCTTCCCTGTATAGTTACCCAAATCTGAACACACTCCGAGCCGCATTACGGTTTAAAGAAAGGAGTTGGGCTAAGCTTCTAAACTTTGAGCCGACCTACAGATATAGCGGTCGCCGAAAAGCCAGAGTGACCGATTTCCTTCTTGAAGACGCTCCAGAACCGGACCCAACCTTGCCCGAAATAAGACTTGTCCCACTAACCGCTGAAGAAGAGATGGCAAAGAAAAGCAGAGTCAGGGCCCTTTTGACCGTAACAACCAGGGCCGAAGTACCACCATCAATCCAATCGCAGCCTGCCGTTGTGGCCCTCCCTTCTCAACAGCCTTCTTCATCTCGTCCCTCAAAACGCGCCCGATCTACATCGACCGAACAGCAACTTGTTGATGAGGTCGAATCCATCCCTCGAAGTCCTCAACCTACCCTTCAACCGGAACAAACTGACCGAGCAGAATCTTCCAAATGGGCTCCGAAGCTAACCTTCAACGACCGAGATATCAAAGATTCTGATTCGGTTGTTACTGAAAAAGATCATCAATTGGCCTTCAACTTGGCCAAGAGTGTGTGCCTCCCCAAAGATATGGAGCACCACCTAAAGTAATTAAACACCGAATTGAAGTCCATTCGGTCTTCGTCGAAGTCAATGATTTTGGTAAGTAACTCTGTCCGTTTTTCTGTCTAATTTTTCCAACTTTTACTTCGGCTCAAGGAAAGTCTTCGTTTTGTCAGGCCTTACAGAAAAACAACATTACTTATAAGAAAGTCCAAGAGCTTAGAAAAGCCACAAGGCAAGCAATGGCGGAAGCCGAAGCAAAGGTGGCCGAGCTAGAAGAAGCCGAAAAGAAAATGGCCGAGCTACAAGCTGAGAACGGCCGACTTGCCGGTCTGGTTAGTTCGGCTGAAGCAGAGCAGCAGAAAGCCGCCATCGCTATGAAAGACAAGTATCTGCGCGAGTTGGTAAAACTTGAAAAGAGAAAAGATACCGAAATAACACAAATAAAAAAGAGCGCGAAGGGAGCCGAAAAGCAGGGCTACAAGAAGGCAGAGGATGCTTATGTCAAACAGTGCGATGCTGCCAAGGAGCTGTTCTTCAAGTGTGGCTGGAGGGCAGTTGTTGAGAAGCTCGGTCACGAACTGCAGACCGAGGTTTTCAACCCTCCAGCCTACTTCATACCGAGCTCCCTTGGGGAGTATGCCAATGCCCTGCAGCAGCAGTTTCTAGAAGACTCATATTCTGACGACTCCTCTGCTTCTGAAGATACTCCGGTTGTTAGTGCGGACCCATCACTTCGGTTGGAGCCCATGGTAGAAGACCTACCTATTGAACAGCCAAGTGAAACCGTGGTTCCAACCGAAACCACCCTGGCAACCGAGAGCGAACTTCCTCTTGAAACCAGTGTTCAAGTTGATGGTGATGCAGCTTTTGACGCCGAAATTGAAGAACTTTTTTCCTGATTATGTACTTTTTCCTTTCGCTATTTTTTGTTCTTGTAACCAGGCTATGCCCCTTCTTTGTAATGGGTTTTCAATGAATGAAAAATTTTACTTCAACTCTTATTCCGGTTTTGATTGATATGCTTGCACTTGTAATGTCTTCTATTACTTCAACTGTTATTTCGGTTTTAGCTGGTTAAACTATACTTACAAGCCAACCACTCCTTAGCCGACATATTTACTTCGGCTGAGGAGTACACAGTTTGTTTAATCCAGCCGATCCAATTTCAGCCATACCCTTACTTCGGCTGAAGAGTAACAAAAGTTGATTTATTCCAACCAACCACTCTTCAGCCATACCCTTACTTCGGCTGAAGAGTAACAAGAGTTGGTTTAATCCAGCCGACCACTCTTCAGCCATACCCTTACTTCGGCTGAAGAGTAATAAGAGTTGGTTTATTCCAGCCAACCACTCTTCAGCCATACCCTTGCTTCGGCTGAAGAGTAACAAGAGTTGGTTTAATTCCGCCAACCACTCTTCAGCCCCTTACTTCGGCTGAAGAGTAACAAGAGTTGGTTTAATCCAGCCAACCACTCTTCATCCATACCCTTACTTCGGCTGAAGAGTAATAAGAGTTGGTTTATTCCAACCAACCATTCTTCAGCCATACCCTTACTTCGGCTGAAGAGTAACAAGAGTTGGTTTATTCCAGCCAACCACTCTTCAGCCATACCCTTACTTCGGCTGAAGAGTAATAAGAGTTGATTTATTCCAGCCAACCACTCTTCAGCCATACCCTTACTTCGGCTGAAGAGTAACAAGAGTTGGTTTATTCCAGCCAACCACTCTTCAGCCATACCCTTACTTCGGCTGAAGAGTAACAAGAGTTGGTTTATTCCAACCAACCACTCTTCAGCCATAACCTTACTTCGGCTGAAGAGTAACAAGAGTTGGTTTAATTCCGCCAACCACTCTTCAGCCCCTTACTTCGGCTGAAGAGTAACAAGAGTTGGTTTAATCCAGCCAACCACTCTTCAGCCATACCCTTACTTCGGTTGAAGAGTAATAAGAGTTGGTTTATTCCAGCCAACCACTCTTCAGCCATACCCTTACTTCGGTTGAAGAGTAACAAGAGTTGGTTTATTCCAGCCAACCACTCTTCAGCCATACCCTTACTTCGGCTGAAGAGTAATAAGAGTTGGTTTATTCCAGCTAACCACTCTTCAGCCATACCCTTACTTCGGCTGTAGAGTAACAAGAGTTGGTTTATTCCAGCCAACCACTCTTCAGCCATACCCTTACTTCGGCTGAAGAGTAACAAGAGTTGGTTTATTCCAACCAACCACTCTTCAGCCATACCCTTACTTCGGCTGAAGAGTTAACAAGAGTTGGTTTATTCCAGCCAACCATTCTTCAGCCATACCCTTACTTCGGTTGAAGAGTGACAAGAGTTGGTTTATTCCAGCCAACCACTCTTCAGCCATACCCTTACTTCGGCTGAAGAGTTAACAAGAGTTGGTTTATTCCAGCCAACCTCTAAGTTAGTTTTTCCAGCCAACTTAGAATAATGTTTGGTTATTCTAACCAAACGTCCTGCAGCCTGGATCCTTATCCTGGGCTTAGGAAGGGTGTTGGTTTATTCCAGCCAACCTCTAAGTTAGTTTTTCCAGCTAACTTAGAATAAAATGCTTGCAATGTACCTAATCTTCACTAAAGCTAACTTTTACAAAGAACAATTTATGCTGAAAAGAATTGCTTGTTTTATTGAAGAAAGAAAAAATTACACATGTTTTGAGGAAAGAAAAGCTAAAAGTAGAATAACTTGAGATTGGCCGTGTTCCATGGCCTAGGGATTGCTTTGCCATCCTTGTCTTCTAGGTGGTATGCCCCTTTGCCTGCTAACCCAACCACCTTGTAAGGACCTTTCCAGTTTGGCCCTAACTTGCCGTCTCCTGGTGTCAAGGTGTTTCCCATTACTTTGCGCAGTACCCAATCCCCAATCTTGAATTGTCTTGGATGCACTGTTTTGTTGTATTTTCTGATTAACTCTCGTTGGTATGAGGCAATGTGAACCAGTGTTCTTTCTCTTCTTTCTTCTGCAAGGTCGAGTTCCAATGCTATGGCTTCTCCATTCAAGTCTGGATCAAAATTTTCGCTTCGAATGGTTGGGAGGCTAACTTCCAGTGGGATTACTGCTTCCATTCCGTAAGCCAAGGAGAATGGTGTCTCTCCTGTTGATCGTCGAGGTGTGGTGCGGTAAGCCCATAAAACATGAGGAAGTTCATCTGCCTATTTGCCTTTTGCCTTCTCTAACCTTTTCTTCAGTCCATCCAAGATGACTTTATTTGATGCTTCTGCTTGGCCATTTTCTTGAGGATATGTTGGTGTAGAATTGTAGAACTCTATCTTGTACTCTTCACAAAAGCTTCTGAAGATTCTGCCGTCGAACTGAGTACCATTGTCTGAGATTAATGCTTTTGGTATGCCAAACCGAGTGATGATATTCTGCCAAACGAACTTCTTCACATCTTTTTCTTTGATTGATGCCAATGCTTCTGCTTCCACCCATTTTGTGAAGTAGTCTGTTGCTGCGAGAAAGAACTTTCTGTTGCCGGGTGCTGTTGGAAGTGGTCCTACTATGTCCAAGCCCCACATTGCGAAAGGCCATGGGCTAGTTAATGGTAGGAGTTCTCTTGCTGGTTGATGTATTTGGTGCGCGAATTTTTGGCATTTTTCACGCTTCTTCACATATTTCTCTGAGTCTGCCTGCATATATGGCCACCAATATCCTTGCGAAATGGCCCTATAAGCTAGTGATCTTCCCCCTTGATGGCTTCCGCACACCCCTTCGTGTATTTCGAACAAGAATGCTTCCACTTTGCTGGGGTGAACGCACTTTAGGTAAGGCCCTGAGAATGAATTTTTGTATAATGCCAAAGATGGAGATAGCCAAAATCGCTGTGACTTCGCTCTTATTCTGTTGGCTTCTTTTTTCTCTTCTGGTAAGATGCCGTCTTTTAGGAACAGGATGATGGGATCCATCCAAGAGGGGCCTAATTCTGTGCAACATACCTCTTCTGCTTTGGGATCTTCTATGCTTGGTCTTGGTAAGTAGTCGATGAGTAATGGATGAGGGATGGATGCATCTGCCATTGAGGCAAAGCCTGCTAGTTCGTCTGCTCTGCTGTTTTCCTCCCTGCCAATTTGTTCTATCCTTACTACATCAAACTTTTTGATCTCTGTTCTGACCAATTCTTGGTACTTGGCCATCCTATCATCCTTTGCTTCGTAGTCGCCAGAAATTTGGTTTACCACCAGCAAAGAGTCGCTGTATACCATTAGTTCGGTGGCCTTCATGTAGTATGCTGATTTGAGTCCTGCAAGAAGCGCTTCATACTCTGCTTCATTGTTGAATGCTGGGAAGCCAAGGTTGATTGCTTGCTCTACAACCAGGCCGTCTGGAGAGATGAGGACTATGCCAAGTCCCGCACCATACCGGTTGGATGCTCCATCCACAAAGAGCTTCCACATCTCTCCAACGAACAACTTCCAGCAAGTGGTGGGGTCAGATGATGTCATGGGGTCAAGAGTGGTGTTTTCTTCAATGTCCATGCTTGCTGTTTGCCCCTCGCCATCTGATTGGATTGTTGGTGAGTCTTGGTTTGCTTCTTCCTTGCTGTTTTTAGTCTGGTCTGCCTTGGAGTCTGACTGAGTGCTTTCTACTAGGGGTTGCGCTATTCTGGCGTCAACTTCCATCCTTAGTTCGGTTGTGTCAGTCAGGTCGACTGGGCAGATATGATGACTTCCAGGAGTAAATTCTGTGACGAAGTTTGCCAAGGATTGGGCTTTTACTGCGGTTCTGGGTTGGAACTTGATGTCGAATTGTCCCAATTCTACTGCCCACTTCAAGATTCGGCCAGAAAAATTCGCCCTCTCAAACAAAGCTTTTAGTGGAAAAGCCGTGAGGATAACTATGGTGTGGGCATAAAAGTAGTGTGCCAATTTCCTTGAGGCCATCATCAAGGCTAATGCCAGTTTTTCCAGTGGCAAATACCTTGTTTCGGCTCCCAGCAATGTCTTGCTGACATAATAAATGGGCAGGTGTTGGATCCTTTCCGCACGAACCAACACCGCGCTAACTGCGTGCTGAGAGACTGCCAGGTACAAGAAGAGTTCTTCACCAGGTACTGGGGTAACAAGTAGTGGTGGGGAAGACATATATTCCTTCAAGCTTTCCAGAGCTTGGTCGCATTCTTTATCCCATTCAAACTTGGCCTTTAGAGCTTGAAAGAATGGTCGTAGTCTGTCTGATGATCTGCTTATAAACCGATTGAGCGCAGCCGCCATGCCGGTGAGATGCTGCACCTCTTTGACTGAGTTTGGTCTCTTCAACTCCTGGATTGCTTTGATCTGGGAGGGGTCTGTTTCTATACCCCTGTTGGTCACAAGAAAGCCCAAGAATTTACCAGATCCTAGTCCAAATGCGCACTTGGACGCATTGAGGCGCAACTTGTGTTTCTTCAAGACTTCAAACATTTCTCCCAAGTCCTTGAGATGGTCATTCTCATCTTTGCTTTTGACCACCATGTCGTCGATGTAAGCCTCCATTGTTCTGCCTAACAATGGTTCAAACATCTTGGTGACCATCCGTTGGAATGTCGCCCCTGCGTTCTTCAGGCCAAAGGGCATGACCTTGTAACAGTATAGTCCTCTTGGAGTTGTAAAAGATGTGACCTCCTGGTCTGGCTCATGCATGGCGATTTGGTGATAGCCTCTGTATGCATCCAGAAAGCTAAGTCGGTTGTGCCCTGCCGTCAGGTCCACTAGTTGATCTATCCTTGGTAGAGGAAAGCTATCTTTTGGGTAGGCCTTGTTGACTGTTTTGTAGTCAACGTAGACTCGTCATTTGCCATTTTTCTTTGGCACTACAACTGTGTTGGAGATCCATCTTGGGTAGTGCACTTCTCTAATTGCTCCTGCCTCCAGCAGGTTGCCTACTTCTTCTGCCACTATTTCGGCGTGGTGGAGTGCCGATCTGCGTGTGCGTTGAATGACTGGTCTGGCGGATGGGTGGACATTGAGTTGGTGACTGATGAAGTTTGGATCAATGCCTGGCATGTCGTAGGGCGTCCAGGCAAACACTTCGATGTTAGAGGTCAAGAATTCCAAGACCTCTAATCTCTCAGCGCTGGACAACGATGAGCCAAGCAAGAAGAACTTATCCGGGTTCTTCTCATCTATTTTTACCTCCACTAAGTCCTCCACCGCTTTCTGATCAGCCTCTTTACCGACGTCTGCGAATAGTTCATTACTTTCTGGTTCTTCCACCGAATGAACATATCCATTGGCAGCGCGGCTGCCATTTACCGTAGCGAAACATTGTTTTGACATGATCTGATCTCCATAGACTTCTTCTATTATACCGGTGTCGTTGGGGAACCGCATTACCTGATGGTACGATGACGCCACCGAACGCATGGCATGCAGCCATGTTCTGCCCAAGATGATGTTGTAAGTGGAGGGGACCTTCAATACCCAGAACTCCACTTGTTTTGTTACGCTTCCTACTCTGACCGGAAGAATTATTTTGCCGACGGGCCATTCTGGCATGGAGTTGAATCCAATTAGGGAGAAACTGCAGGCGCCAAGTCTTTGTCTTGTAGCTTCAGTTGTTTAAATGTGTCGTAGTACATGATTTCACATGAACTACCCTGGTCAATTAGAATCCGCTTGACGTCAAAATCCTTGATTCGGAGAGTGACGACTAGGGCATCATTGTGAGGACAGTATATTCGATCCAGGTCTTTATCCGAAAAAGTCATAACATTTGTTGCCTCTGTCTTCCCCTTCTTGATCGCAGGTTGTGCACCTAACACTTCTCTAAAGTGCTCAGCCTTCTTGATTGATCCCCTGAGCTCGCATACACACTCAGGTTCAAAGACTCCATGTATTACATTGATAATGCCTTGAGGTGGGGCGTCGATTGGCATTCCGTTGGGGTTATTGTGATCTTGGGGGGCTGGTTGCATCCCTCCTTCGATATATTTATCCAAGTGGCCTGCTGCCACCAACTCTTCCAAGTGTTGTCTCAATGGCGTGCAATTCTCAGTGCGGTGCCCTTTTTCTTTGTGGAAGGTGCACCGTGATCTTTCGTCATAATCCTTCTGGGCTTCTCCTAGCTTGGCTGGCCACTTGACGAAAGGCTCATCTCTTATTTCGCTAAGAATCCGATATATCGGTTTCTTGAACACTGTGGTTATGGCAGTGCGGATTCTCAACCATCTTTTATCCGGGTCTTCTCCGTTATCTCGTTTGCCACGCCCGTTTTTGCTTTGACGATCTACTGTATTGACCTTCGCTGAGGTCTTCTTTTCCGGCACTACGGTCGCACTAGATTTTGCTTTGGCACGTGCGCCATCCTCTTCTACCCTGATGTGCTGATGCACTCTTTCCATCAGGGCTTCCATAGTGAGGGGTGGCGTCATGGTAATCGAGTCCCTCAGTCTGTTCCCAACTGGAAGGCCTCTTTTATATTGTGCAATGGCGAGATTGGTGGGGCAGTCCCCTATCTGATTGAATGTCTCCCAGTAGCGACTGTTGTAAGATCTGAGGGTCTCTTTTTCGCCCATATCGATGGAGAGAAGCTGGTCGATCTCCACCGGGGTTTTAGTGTTCGTTCGGAACCTTGTTACGAATGCTTCTGCCAATTGTGCCCAAGAGGCTATGCTGCCCTCAGGAAGTTTCTCGAACCAAGTCAAGCCGAGGTCGCCAAGACTTGATGGGAAGAGTATGCACATCAAGGCCTCGTTTCGCCTGTATACAGCCATGACTTGGCGAAAATGGCTCAAGTGTGAGTACGGGTCCGTCTTCCCTTCATATGTGGTGAATTTCGGCTGAAGGAAGCCTGATGGTAGGGGCGCGTTTTCAATTGCTGGAACAAACGGTGAAGTTTGCAGTCTTGCTAATGCCTTGTCCGTCAGTTCATAGGCAGGGCGCGGTATTGGCATTCCAACCTCGACGCTTCGATGCGTCCGAGGAGCCAACCACTGTAAGGCTGAAGCTCTATGTGGATCCCTTGCCTTGGCATCCTCCTTGCATCGTGCTTTCTCTTCGAGCACGGTTCGTAAGTCGGATGATCTAGGTAATTCTGTCTGTCTAGATCTAGTTTGGTGCGAATGTGAAGGCCAATATGTGCTTCCTTCAGTGTATGACCTTTCAGATCTCGTCCTCTCAGACCTGGAGTGACGAGTTCTGGAAGACCAGGATTGAGTGTCGCCTGTTCTGAGGCTTCTGCTCTCTCCTTGCGAGGGTGTAGTATTCCTACTACGATTTTCTGAGTGGTGAGGGGGCGTCTTGTTTTTGCGCCCCTCTCCTGTCGCCACTTCTTTTTTCTTCATCTGGCGTTTCAAGGCCTCCATGTCCGCCGCCATCTTTCTTATCAATTCATCTTGTTCTTTCACGCGGTCTTCCAGAGCTTGAGGGTCAATCCTCCGTCTTTGCCTGTCTGGACTTTGTGAATGAGAGCGATGGGGGCTGTTATTCCGCCTTCCCCTAGCATCCCTCCTGGAGGTATGTCGTTGGGGCTCCAAGTTCGCCATGAGAGGGACAGAAGGTAATCCTTCACGCCTTGCACCCCCTTCTGGAGTTAGTCCGTCGACGGCGGACTGCGGCAATTCTTCAATGTGTGCCATTGAATGAGAAAAGGAGAAGCTTAGTCAAGAGGTTTCGTTCTGTCTGTTCTTCCCACAGACGGCGCCAATTGTACGGGGAAGAAATAATTCTCCTCGTATAATCCTGTTGACTAAGTCCACGCTCCTCCGTACGACGTCGCTTTGTCACCTGAAAACACAAACGTGAGCTAGCCGGCTGGTGTGTGCCGGAAACCTCTCCGATGGCTAAGTCAGAAAACTTGACAAATAGACAAAGCTCAATGTGTTCAGGAAGAAAAATTGTATGTTTTGTTATGTTACCTCCTCCAAGGTGATGCATGTGAGTTTTTATAGGTTTCGAGTGGCACAATCCTAGTAGGACTTTTATTTCTCCATGCAGAATCCTCCTAGGATTCATACTCCTAAAGGATAATGCTTATCCTTTTACACCCCCCACTGCTTAAACCAAGTGGGATGGTTTTCACCACGGCCGAACTGCCATATGACTGAGATAAACCTGGCTATACTGAGCCACAGAGTAGGCCGTACTAACAGTAGTTCGGTTCTTCCTCTTGCTGCGCCATATCTCGGTTCTCTCATACACGAACCATGGCGTGTTTGGACCGATCTACCGAGTAGCAACATTCCGACCAACCTACCCAGAATACATCATGGCCGGACTATCTCCGAGACCGGCCGTACTAGAAAAGTTGTACGGACCGAAGTAACTCAACATCTCTTCTGGGCCGAAGTAACTTTACCATTCCTGAACCGGAGTAACTTTCTTACTCTTGGACCGGAGTAACTTTTATATTTCCATTGGGCCTTTCTATCCAGTCCTTTATACTTTGGGTCATAAAGTCCATCTCTGTAGCTCGGCCCAATTTTTACCAAAAATTACCCTCTCAATAACAATCCATGAAGTCATAGTGGAGTATAAGGAATTTATCTATGGGTTCCTAATTAATTTTAATTTCATATAACCATGAGTGTGATTACAATCATAAAATAAATCCATATAAAAACACTAAGCCTTGCATACACAACTAATCAAAACAATTAAAATCAATCAATCATTTAAAAATCCTAAACCTTACATACACAACTAATCAAAATAATTAAAATCAATCTATCATCTTTATATAAATATAAAATCAAACTAACATCAAATAAATAAATAAAAACAACGAATTAAACATAAATCAAGACAAGTGAATTTTATACTCACTATATTTTTTTGAAGACCAAAAAATTATTTAAAGAATTAATGAAATCATCAAAACAAAATCCTAATCTTTTTTTTTTTTCCCTTTTCCCTCTCCAGCCGTCTCTCCCTTTTTTCTTCTTTTCCCAAGGCTTTCTGCTGCGGCTCTCGTTTTTTCTTTCTTTCTTTCTTACTTAGCCTCTAATCATTTAACCTAATTGACTATTAATATAACACCTTCTGTTTGTTTGTTTGTTTTTTTTTTTTATATATATAATATTAGATTATACATATACAATATAATTATAATATATATAAATATAAATATAAGATAATATATATATATATATATATTTATATATAACACTTTTTTTTATATAACAAATATAAATATATAAATATTTAAAATAATTATATATAATTAAATAACACATTAAATTAATTATATACCACATTAAATTCTCATGTAATCACACAATTAATAGAACCAAAAATAAAATAAGATAATAATAATCATAATAATAAATAAATGACTTAAGAAAATTAGGATCGCTACAATCATAACATTAGAGTTATAGGTTAAGCTCTTGGTATTTTTTGCCTTACCTATGGACGACAACCTTGGCTTGGTTGTTGCCCACCGGACTTCAACCCATTCCCCTGTTATATTTTTTTTTAGTATCGTTTCGTGGTGATCTCTTCTTTTGTCCACTGGTTTATTCATATCCCAAATATCTATATCATATATTTTGTTTTTTACTCGCAATCTATTTTTTTATGTGTTTCTACTCCACATTGTTTTTCCTTCTATTTTAACCTCAAATAGATTTTTATCTTCAAACCTATTTGAGTTTGAGGGGGATATTATACCTATATCATGGTGTGTATGGTGATATATCATATAAACCACCTAAGCTGCCCCCTTTGGCACACAACCCAAGCTGCCTCTTGGCGTACCACTTAAGCTGCCCCCACTAGCACACAACCCAAGTCATTCCCTCTGGCGCATAACCCAAACCGCCCCCTCTGGCGCACCATCAAAGCCGTCTCTTTGCGCACTACCAAAGCTGCCCCCTAACGCACCATCCAGGTAGCCCCATGGCACACTTTCTAATAAGTCGCCCCTGGTGCACTCAGTCATCTGTTGTCATTTTTGTTCAGTACCACGTCATAAGTTATGTTTGCATCATGCTTGCTGGTTCAACATCCAGTTCTATACATCGGTCCAGCATGACCCCATAAATTGTCCTGACGTGAATTCCGATCAGTTCTTACAATGGTACGGCATGATCTCGTAAATTGTCCCGACATTGATTCTGGTTAGTTCTTACAACGGTCCAGCATGACCCCTTAAATTGTCTCGACATTAATTCCGGTCAGTTCCTACAACGGTTCGGTATGACCCCGTAAATTGTCCCGACATTGATTCCAGTCAGTTCCTACAACGGTTCGGTATGACCCCGTAAATTGTCCCGACATTGTTTCCAGTCAGTTCTTACAACAGTTCGGCATGGCCTTAAACTGTCCTGACATTAGTTTCGGCCAGTTTCTGCAATGGTTCAACACAACCATAAACTGTCTCCCAGCATTAGCTCCAGCCTCTAATCTACTCAAGTGCCCTTGTACTCCCATTCGGACTTTATAATCTATTTGCCTTCTATTTTATTTTTTAGTTCTATTTCATGTTCTAGTTTATGTCTCCAAACTCAAGTTGGTATCCCTACTTGAGTTTGAGGGGGGTTGTTAGTAACTATATATTCTGTCTATTATACATATCATATTATATTCATTATCATATTTAGGTTTCTCTCCTCCTATATAAAAGAGTCTTGTATACATTGTTACATAATTTATTCAACACAACATTTAATATAATACGTATCTCTCTCTCTCTCTATCTCTCTCTTTCTTAGATATTGTAATATGGCCGACCAAACATGGTCCATGTACTTAGTGTCACACACGTGTTGGGCCGAGCTAGGCCCAAGTGGCTGGGCGATAATATTTGACTACACAGAATATACTAGGTCTATAACTCGGTAGCCTTTTGGGCTGAAATGAGTTAATACACTTCACCAATCACTAAAGATTCGTTTGGGAATTGATAATTTAAATTACTTTTTTTTAATTTTTTATGAAAAGATATATAAAAAGTAAAGAGATTAATGTGATAATTTATAGCGACTTTTGATTAAAAATCCTCATTCTCAAACAAACAAAGCCTAAATGTTATATCTTTCTATATTGTTCTCCCATGACCTAATATAAAATTGTAAATTTTACTTTTTCTACTCATCACAAGTATTCTTGAGGCACCATCTAATTATGTCTTGAGACTAACACTCAACTTATTCCCTACTTGTGCAAAGATTATATGGTAGTCTTAAGACAATTAACATGTTTTGATTGATTGAAACATTGAGATTCAAAACTTTTTTATAAGTTTTTAATGGATTACTTGTCAAATGTCATCATATAAATGACGTGGAGTATTATTCCAATACTATCAAATAATTTGTCATACTTTAGACCTATTTCTTTTTTTTTAAATATTGTTTTATACCAAAAAAAAAAAAGGAACCCTTTTATATGATACAAATTAAAATTTTAATGTGGCGTTGGTTCCAATTAAAATAAATTGTGCTTACTCATTTTAAATTCTAAATAAAATTACTGGTTTTTTTTTTCTTTAATTAGTGTGAAAAATATGTTAGAAGTGGAGTGGAAGAAAAAACGTGACTGGAAAATATATTATTTGTATGCATTTACTTTTGCTGATTTATTATTATTATTATTATTATTATTATTATTATTTTGAAAGTTAAATTTTGTGTATTTGTTGTAAAAATTGAAAATAAAGTTATCCTGTTAGAATCAGTCATACAAGAAATTTGAATTTCTTATATTTAACACGTAGATTGCTTTATTTATTTATTTGTAATCAAGCGCAAATGTAGCAGTTACATGGGAAAACAATTTTTCCTATATATTTTTTTAGAAGAAATAAAAGTCAAGGAAAATGTTTGGGACCCAAAAAGGTGGATCCCATGACCTCCACTGATGTATTAATTATTCATGTATTTAAATTTTTTTTCTAGAAAAAGGTTGAGACCCCTTTTTTTTCTTAACCCCACCATCCACAATGTATTGGGATTGATCAATTTTTTATTTTTTGTTTTTTTTCCCCTTCTATCACTCACTGACATGTGTCTGTGGGAGTTGTAAGGATCAAGGAAAAAAAGGTGTCTCTATCATTTCTATTTTTTCTATCTCTGACAATGACATAAATGATTCAAATTATTTTAAGAGTTGTGGAGATTGTATTCTATGAAAGCCTCGATCATTATTAAAAAGTCAATTTGTCATGCTAATATGAATTTTATATAACTTTTAGTTTTCTTGTACTTTTGTGAATGAAAAGGTCCATTACAGATGGAAAATACTTGGAAGCCCACAATATTTGAACCCCACAACCCCCAATTAATTTATAACCGCACATTATTTTTTTTTTTTAATTTTTTTATTTTCTCTCTCCTCTCCCTCTCTCACAGAAGTGTGTGGGGGTGTTGGGAGTCTGGAGCAAAGTCCATTACAGAAACACAACGGGCTCGTTTGGTTTGATTTTCTGAAAAAATTTTGGGAAATTTTCTCTACAAATAAGTTTTCAAAAATAATCAAACCAAACAAATTTTCCCAAAAAAATTTCTCAAAACTTGTAAACCAAACAAGTTTTCCAAACAAATCTCTCTCTCACACATATCAAATCAATCACTTTTTCCAAAATTCTATCTCAAAATAATTTTCCAAAACATCTTTTAAAAAAAACTAAACCAAACATATTTTCGTACTTTTTATCTCTAAAATACATCTCTCAAACACAAACCAAACATACCCAACATATCTCAATTTCAAATTTCAAATTTCAAATTAACTTACATACCCAAAAAGAAAAAAAAATTAAAATTAAAAGAGAATTTTTTTTAAATTCAAATTAATATGATCATTACTGACCGATGATTTTTAATTTAAATTTTAATAATGTGTAATAATCTCGTAAAATCTCTTTCCTATATAATCACGTAATAGAGAATTTTAATCTGTATTTTTTACAATTTTTATAACTAAAAAATCTGAAAAATCTTTACTGTCTTGCACTATCCGCCACTTTTGATATTCTTGACCAAACTCAGACGTAGAAAATAATACCATGCACTAATCTAGAAAGATTAGGTAACCTGCCCGTGCCAAACACGACCTTAAGCACACTATATATATAACGCCTACACTCATGGCTTGTTCTCACCACATTCCTTCATCACCACAACGCACAAACTCATTGTTTCATTTTTTCTTTTCTCTTTTTTTTCTCCAAACAATAAAAAATGGCTTCTTCTTCTCCTTCTTCAATGGTAATTAATGTGTCATTTGTTTTGTTTGTGTTTTTATTAATGAATAGTTCTTCTGCTCAACTCTCCACCAATTTTTACTCCAAGACTTGCCCAAAGCTACTGGATACTGCGAAATCAGTGGTTAAATATGCGGTGTCACAGGAGAGGCGCATGGGTGCTTCTCTCCTTCGCCTCCACTTCCACGACTGCTTTGTTAACGTAATTATTCTTCAACGACTGTTTTTTTTTTTTTTTTTTACCCACTAACTGATTTGAATTTTTTTCCGACATTTTATGATGCTTTATGGGTCATGTTCAGTCGTGGAACAAAATGATACATAGGAATGTTGTACAAATTACTAAATTATATTTAAACTAGACTCGTAATAATAATACGATAATGTTACTCATCTTTTTGAAATTGTGTTTGACTTATGAATTTGGAGATAGATTTGAAAATAGAAAGAGAAAGAGAAAATGTATAAGTAAAATATGAATGAAATATAATTTTATTTCACATATTTTTCATACACATTTTTCTTTTCTATTTCTAAATCTGTATTCAAATTCATGAACTAAATACAGTATTAAGATGAGAAATAAAGTATTTAACCAATAATATAGACATAGACATACGTGACATAATAAACTATTTAAATGTGACATAATAAAGTATTTAAATGTTTTCTGTGTTGACTTGTTCCCAGGGTTACATGTTTTTGTACAATTCTAACTAAGCTTCTTTTTAGGGAGATTTACAATCCAGCAAGTCTTTATACACACACAAAAAATAAAATAAAATAAAATTCAAATACATGAAAATATTTATAATATTAGTTATTAATATTTATAAAGTTCATCATTAATATGTGATTAATTTTGAAAAATTACATTGACTTGTATTTTTTTTCTTCTATTTACAGGGTTGTGATGGGTCAATACTTCTAGATGACACTTCGTCTTTCACCGGAGAGAAAACTGCAGGTCCCAATAATAATTCTGTTAGGGGATTTAATGTGATAAATGATATCAAATCTAAAGTAGAAGGTATTTGTCCTGGTGTTATCTCATGTGCTGATATTGTAGCTATCGCTGCTCGTGATTCTGTTGAAGTTGTAAGTGTTTCATATCTCTACCAACTCTTCCAACCAAACATCAACTTCTCAAGATTGCTAAACGTAGTTTGGTTCTCATTATATATAACTTGTTGTAGCTTGGAGGGCCGACTTGGGAAGTAAAACTTGGACGCCGAGATTCTAAAACAGCTAGCTTTTCTGCTGCCAATAGCGGCGTAATCCCGCCTCCCTTTTCTACTCTTAACAACCTTATCAATAGGTTCCAAGCTGTAGGCCTCTCCACCAAAGACATGGTTGCTTTATCTGGTACTCACTCTCTCTTTGTCTAACAATATATCTCTATGTCTCATGAACTTTTCTAAAATGGTTTCATTGGTGGAATGATCAGGAGCCCACACAATAGGGCAAGCGAGGTGTCTTCTCTTCAGAACACGCATATACAACGAGACCAATATCGATAGTTCCTTTGCTAAAAAAAAGCAAGGTAGTTGCCCAATTCCTTCTGGGTCTGGAGACAACAATTTGGCACCTCTAGATCTTGAAAGTCCCACTGTTTTTGACAATGAGTACTACAAGAACTTGATCAACCAAAAAGGACTCCTCCATTCTGATCAAATATTGCACAATGGTGGATCCACTGATTCCCTGGTCGAAAAATACAGCCAAAGTTCCAATACCTTTAACTCTGACTTCACTGCAGCAATGGTTAAGATGGGAGACATTAGTCCCCTCACCGGATCCAAAGGCGAGATAAGAAAGAAGTGTTGGAAGGTGAATTCATGAAGAGATTTGAGTCATTAATCTCCTTGGAATAAATATAAAACAATAGTTTTGAGTTTTCCCCCCCCAAAAAAAAAAAGAAGGGAGGCTGCTTGTTTTTTGTTCTTTTGGTTTGCTTGTTATCCAAGTAGGAATGTTGAATTGTGAATTTTTTAGTGGCATAAGCTTTGTTTGAATTTACCAAATTAATTAATGGATGTACCCTTTTTTCCCCAAAGATTCATGGCTTAAATGAGTTCATTGTAATTTCTTTTTAATTGAGTTGCGTAGGGGAAAGAAAATGAAAAATGGTTTTCCTTTTTGACTTGTGTATTTGTTGTAAGAAAATGTCGGTTCCTTTTAACGTTTTGTTCAAAGAAATATTTTTTATAAAAAAGAAAAAAAAAATTACATACATCACTAGAAAATCCAATTTTTTACTTTTATTTAAAGTTACTTGTAAATTAAATAATTAACGAAAAAATAAATAATTTTTATTAACTTTATCTTTCTTTACTTTTATTTACTCATTGTTCTCAACAATTTTTATTTTTATTTTATATACAATAAATTTTACAACTAAACAAAGTCGTCCGACATTATCTCATTGCTAAAAGAGAGTCCTTAAAAAAGAATCTTCTAAGCACCTTTCTTCCATGCAGTGGTTAGAAGAATCAGTCACATGTTTTGACTGGGAGTTTTAAATTCACAACCCATGAATACCATCTTTCTAATACAAAGGGCTATTTGATCCAACTGCTTAATTTTTTTATATATTTTTAAATTTTAGAAGTTTATGTTAAATTATTTAGTGTAATTTTTATTTACAATTTATTAGACAAATAATTGAAATAAATTAAAAAAAACTAATTATGTTGAAGTTTTGTTTTTTAATTATTAATTTTTAATTTATAATAAATTTTATAAATTTAATATAATTATATTATGTTTCTTTAAATCACATAATAAACTTTCCAACTTTATCAAGCCCGGTACCTATAAACGAATATCTCCATCTATTCCTCCTTCCCCTAGGTGGATGGTTAATCGATCAGAAGTCATTCCAATGCGAGGGGTAGGCAGAACATATGAGCGCGAGTGAGATGGCTACAACAAAAGTAACGAAAACAGTAGACTATATAAAAATAATTGGTGAGAAATTTATAAATTTTGTCATATATAATAAAAAATAAAAATGATAGGTGATGAAAATTTATTTTTATCAATAAATACTTCATTTTAGGTGAGGAAAAATTAAGTTTCGTCACAAAAAAAAGTTCCTGCTAATTTTTTTGGGTGGCGCTAAAATTTTGAGATTTTTAGTGAGAAAAAAAAATTGTCATTGATTATAAAATTATTTGTGAAGAATATATTTTCGTTGCCAAAAACTTTTTAATATTTTTGAGATCTTTTGGTGAGGAAAAAATATTGTCACCAATTTTGTTGGGAAATTTGTGATATATTGAGCCGCAATAATAAAAAAAAGGTAAATTACACTGACACCCTCTGAGATTTATGTTTATTGCAGTTCTCCCTTCACCTTTTGAAATTGCATCTTCCCTCATGAGGTTTAAAGTTTCATTACAGATTTCTCTCATCAGCAATTTAATTTTTTTAAATACCAAATTTAGCCTCATTGGGTAAATTACATTGAAACCTCTCACATTTTAGAAATTACAATCCCCTCCCTAAGTTTAAAATAGCATTACAAATTGCCCTCTCGATTAGTATTGGTTGGAAAAAAAATTCATTGAAAAAAAAAATTATTTGGAAAAAAAATTATTTGGAAAAAAAATTAATTGAAAATTTTTTTTGTTAGTAAAATTTTTACATTTTTTGTTTAAAAACCAACGTAAACTCATTTTTTGAATTTACATTTTTTTTTCAAATTTACAAACTGAGACAATTATTTATAAACAAAAAAAAATTATCAAACAAGTTTTTATGACAGTTTTTAAAATTTTTGTAAATATAAATTGAAACCTGAAAACGAAATGGTTACCAAACAGGTCTCAGTTGGTAAAAATGTCATAAAATTAACAAATAATTAAATAAGTTACCAACGTAAGAAATGACTTATCAAAAAATTCTTAAGCTATGGACCTGTTTGGTAGGGCTTATTTCTAACTTATCTCAGTTTTTAACTTAATTTAAACTATTTTGATATATTTGGTTTAGCTTAACAATACAGCTTATAGCTTTTTGTAAGTCAAAAATCAACTTATTCTTTGAGTAGAGGAGGAGAAACTTAATTTATAAGTCAAAAATCAGCTTATGTTTACAGCTATAAGTTATAAGCTGTTAGCCTATAAGTTATAATCACTTTCCCACAGCTCTACCAAATAGGGCCTATGTATGGTTTGATTTTTAATTTTTTTTTTAAAAAAGTTAAAAATTAATTTGGTTAAGAAATAAAAAATAAAAAATAATTATCATTTAAGGGTAAAAAATAATTATCATTTTAACTTTTGGGCAGGTTATATACATACGTATGGCTGTTTCAATTTAATTTGTAAAAAAATATTTCTAATCACTCGAAAGATAAAAATTATATAAAAATGATAATTATTTTTTATTTTTTATTTCTTAACCAAATTAATTTTTAATTTTTTAATTTTTTAATTTTTTAATTTTTTTTCTAAAAATCAAACCATACATAGCCTAAGAATATTTTGATAAGTCATTTCTTACGTTGGTAACTTATTTAATTATTTGTTAATTTTACGACATTTTTACCATCTGAAACATGTTTGGTAACCATTTGGTTTTCAATTTTCAATTTATATTTACAAAAATTAAAAAAACTACCATAAAAACTTGTTTGATAATTTTTTTGGTTTATAAATAGTTGTCTCAGTTTGTAAATTTGAGAAAAAAAAAACGTAAATTCAAAAAATGAGCTTACGTTGGTTTTTAAACAGAAATTTAAAAATTTTACGAACAAAATTTTTTTCAATTAATTTTTTTTCCAATTAATTTTTTTTTTCAATGAATTTTTTTTCCAACTAATACTGACCGAGGGGGCAATTGGTAATGCTACTTTAAACCTTAGGGAGGGGATTGTAATTTCTAAAATGTGAGGGATGTCAATGTAATTTACCCAATGAGGGCAAAATTGATATTTAAAAAAAATAAATTGCTGAGGAGGAAATCTGTAATGAAATTTTAAACCTCATGGAGGGAGATGCAATTTCCAAAAGGTGAGGGGAGGAACTGTAATAAACCTAAATCTCAGGAGGTGTCAGTGTAATTTATCAAAAAAAATAGGGTATTAATTTTTTTACCCCTTTTCTGTTTATCATCTCTTTCTCTCTCTCTCTCTCTCTCTCTCTCTCTCAAAATAGGGTATTAATTTGTCTTACTTCTTGCTCCTCCACCACGCCGATAACCATCGTCGTCGCCTCTGTTAGCCTTGCCGATCGCCGCCGCCACTAGTAGCTTTGCTGGTAGCCGTCGCATCTTCTTCGCTAGTTGATTTGGTACGTGATTTCTCTTTGCTTTTTTTCTGGTGTCTCTTTCTCTTATTCTCTGTTTTGGTATGGTGACGAAAATTAGTGATGAAAACAAATTTTGTTACTAAATAAAATAAATCCATGAGGAATTATAAATTTTGTCACGTATAATAAAAAAATAAAAATAAAAGGTGACGAAATTTATTTTCGTCAATAAATACTTATTTTTAGGTGAGAAAAAAACTAAGTTTCATCACTGAAATTTTTCCCACTAATTTTTTTTATGGTGCCAAAATTTTGAAAATTTTGGTGAGAATTTTTTTGTCACCAATTTAAAAATTATTAATGAGGAATATATTTGTATCACCAATAATTTTTATTTTATTATTATTTTTTTTTTGAAAAACTTGATTTTAAATATTTTAAGACAATTTGGTGAGAAATATATTTTTGTCATTAATAATTTTTAATATTTTTAGGCCTTTTAGTGAGAAAATTATTTTGACATTAATTTTGAAAAAAGAATTTTGACATATTAAGCGGTAATGAAAAAAAATAGTCTATTATTTTACTCTTTTTTTTTTTTTTTTTTTTGGTGTATTGATTAGTTTTCCTATCAATCTCTATCTCTCTCACTCTCCCTCTCAAAACAAAACACAAGCGCTGTGTGTTTTGCTTATTGACGAATCAGTTTTCCTATCAATCTCTATCTGTATCTCTCTCTATCCCTCTCCCTCTCAAAACAAAAAGACAAGTGTTGTGTGTTCTTCTCCAGCGCCGCTGCCGACGTCCCTGCTCTCCTCCTTTAGTGTCACCACAGACGTCGTGTCTCCTTTACTAATGTGTGTTCTCTTCCATCAGGTATGGGTCCTCTCTCTCTCTCTCTCCTTTCCCTCTCACTCAATTTCTCTATTTTTCTATCTCTGTTTTCCCTAATTTTCATAATTAATGCTGTATTTTATTCTTTCCAGCAAGGTTTCTCTTCAATAAATTGTGAATGTGTAAATTGTAAACTTGGCAATCCTCAATGTCTTTTGCTTGTTTCTGCTATAAACTTGAGAATGAATGTCCTTTGATTATAATTAACAGTTTGAAATTAGTAAAAGCCCTTGACTAAATGTGAATATTTTATATGATTTGGATTGATTGTTTGTATTTCTAAGAAAATTAGGGTTCAATTCCTCTATATTTGAATGTTTGTTTAATGTATGTTTATTTTATAGGTTTTTCTACTTAGGTTATTCATAAAAAAATAAAATTGATTACTTAGGCCATGAGATCGATTGATTCCTTTGCTTCTTTGATCATCCTTTCTATTTGGACTAGCCCCTGATTCTTCTTAGATACCATGCCTGGCTATTTGAGGATCCTTGTAGATGCCTGATGCTCTGCTATTGCCATTATTTCTTGCCTTTGTTTTAGTTGGCTATGGGCATATCCTCATTGAGCAGTTCCTCCTTGCAGGCTGCTTTGAGGTCTCCTTCTGTTAGCAAGTTCACAGACCCTATCTCTCTTTGTTTATGTGGTCTCTGAACTTGGGTGGAGTTTTCTTTTTATTTATTTTCTTTTCACTTAGCCTTACCATATAACATACATAGAAATAGTTCTACCTACTTCACTCCAACTATGGACATGAGAAACAGAAGCTTGTCATTGACTTCCATAAGATCAGATGGTTGGCTTTTATATGAGACAGGCTCGGGTGTCTTTGCATAGGAAGATGTAGAGAGCTTTTAGTTCCTCTACGCACGTTGCATGGGATGCAGCTTTATATCCTACTATAGTTTTCAATGCATCAATCTGTTCCCATATTTTTTTCTTCGCTCAGCAGTACCTACAGCAACAATGGCAAAGGTAGATCCTATCAGAAAAATTTCCAATAATGCAAGTTATGACAAAGAAACGACCAGATATTAATAATCGAGACCTACACAATCAGAATAGTCCATAACAAGTTATTACGAAATCAAATCATTGGCCTTATATTTTTCCAAATGAAGAAGAGGTTAGATGATACAACTACAATATATCAGTGATAATTGAACCTTTATTGCTGTGTGCTCCAGGTTCCAACTATCTAAGAACCCATGAATGCATGTGGGCTGCACATGGATTTAGTTTGTTAATCTCTGCTTCTGTTAGGCATGTTCATAGCCCATATTCCATTAGGCAATCCATGTCCATGGCCCTGCTAATTCAAGCTGCTTTTTTGTTGCTGCTCATTTGCCTTGATTTCCTGGATGTGCTAGCTGCTGGATGTAGGAAAATAGGTCTTCAGTTGGTCCTACTTATTTTTGGATATCCTATCTTTGGTGGGGTTGCTTGGCTGTTGTTATCGTTGGTTTGGCCTGCTGTTTGGCTGCTGTGGTGTTGCTTTTGGCTGCTGCTTTGGCATCCCTGAAGAGGTACCAGCAAGACCTGCAAAGAAGCTCATTACAGGAAATAAGGAGTGGCTCCATCCAACAAGCACCCGCAGCCTAAGGAGACCTACAAGAGTAGTAAGTCCAAGCATACAAGATTCAGATAGCACTGCTTGTTGTTGCCCACCCACCTTTACGGACAGTGAGGCCAGTTGAGTTTACTAGAAGAATGAGTCATAATGAAGTAGGATGAGCTTATTTCTATCAAAACCCTTATTTCCCACATCCTTATCCTCTTCCATGGGATGATAATAACCCTTCTTCTAGAGACATCACTGGAGGAGAAGAAGGAGGAGGAAATATTTGAAATTTTAGAGCACTGTCAGTCAGTGTAACAAGTCACAGCCTATTTAGGGTTTGCATCTGTCAGCTCGGGAATGTAACTCTCCTATTATCTTATGGTATAGTATTGTGTTTGGTTAAGGGTTTCTAGCTAGTTAGTCGCACGTGGACATATATGGACATATGTTTTTAATGCATTACATGGTTATGCTATATTTTGTTGTGTCTTTTCAAGTAAATATTCTGCTTTATATTTTATGTTTTATATCAATTTATGCTTTTTTGTTACCAAAATGGCCAAAGGATCAAACCAAGTTTTCTAGCGAAACAGAAGCGAACACAGTACGAAATGGAAAGATATAAGACAATCAAGAAGAATAATAAGAAAATGGATGCTCTATAATTAAAGCATTTAGCAGCTTCTTTGATAGGTTCTACTTAGCTCAATCGTGTTAATCAAAAGGGAAAGAACATTAGGGTTGAGGTAGATGATGATGACTACATACCGTCAAATCATGAGGATGACACTGATGATGCTGAGTCCTTTGAAAGTGTTGACGATGAGGTACTATATGTATGGCCATTCATTTTTGTTATCATGTCTCATAGCTATATATTCGTTAATGATACTTTGTTAATACTATATTTATATTTCCATATACTTTTTTGGGTGAATAAGTCATAAAATAAAACTAGAAAATATACATCCTACATACAACCTCCATAACATCAACTTCAGCGTTCAAACTAGGAATATAGAAACCAATCCAAAAAAGTAATCACTAGGCCCTCAACAACAAATTCCGTAACAAGGCACAAGCACAGATAGAAACCTGCAAAAGCAACCAGTTAGGAAAAAATATGGTACTGCAATTTCACTAAACCCACCACTCACCACCACTCCTCAAACTATTTATATTCTTACAGATACTCAACCCACTTTCCCTAAGAAGAGGCTAGATTGACAACCTGCAAAGCACACATTTACTCTCACCTACATTCAGAATCAAAAACAAGTTCAGGTCACAGTTTTTTTTTTTTTTTTTTTTTTTCCTTCTTGGAATGACACCCTGAATTTTTATAAACAAAGCACCACTCTATCATGTATGATGCATTTTGAGCTATGCTACCTATGATATGATGATATAGTTTGCAATAGAAGACAAAAATTAGGGGCTTCAAGGTTGAGGGGTACATGCAAACAAAAGGTTAAATCTATTCTCACTCCACACCTCCTACAATCCAACACTAGTTGGGAAACATTGGGTAATGATATTTAAAAAAAGAAAAGAAAAGAAAACACTCGGTAATGATCTTTTCTTCTGGACATTTTATCACCCTAACCATGCAGCTACAAATCATGTTAAGTTTACCAAATCATAATAAGAAACTTTAACTGATTCTAACTTTAAAGGTAAATAGACTTGCAACTTTTTTGTGCAAGTCTCCACAATGCACGTTATGCATTGAGTGGCAAGGAAATAGAAGTGTGACTTTATTTATTATGGATTAGCGATATAGGCATATTCCTTTAATTGAGTTTGTTATTGATATTTTAATTTGGGTGCTTGTATAATTTTTATAATGTTTAAGAACACTTGAAGAGTCCAAATCTTATGAAGTTTCCAAACCGTAGTTGTCCTGGCTGTATCTAATGCTTTTTTATTTAGATATGGAGATATATCTTTTGCTCTTTTATTGATAACTCTCAGGCTTTGGTATGACTACTAGTAGACTCTTCCTTCTAGTCTATTGGCATCTTTTATCTGCTTTGAAATGCTTTCTGGTATGTGGATGGCTTTATTATTGTTCTTCTAGTTACCCACATTAAGAAGTTGCAAGTATCTTATTTATTTATTTTTCTCTTGTTTGTTATTGCCTTTCTCTACCCCAAATTAGTGTTTTTTTTTTTTTTTTGAAACCTTGAAACTGTTTTTATTTTAAATATATGTTTTCCTTTAATTATTTCACCATGAGTTCATGACTGTTAAGTGATATATTTGCTATAAATTTAAATTGAACTATTGATATAGTCTACATTATCACACCTAATTACACAAAAATATTCTACTACTACAATTTTCACAACAATAGTAATATTCAATAGACTTTCTAGATATTCCCATCAATCAACAGTGCTTCTAAAACTCAATTTCTCAAGTTTCAAGAGTTTTGAAGTCCTTTCCTCTTAGGAGGAAGACCAGCGACATAATTCAAGCCTCTGCAAGGGAATAGAGCCTCCAATAACATCCTACCATCCTATGGTAATAACGTTAAAACATTGATGCCAAAAGATGTATATGAACAGCAAAAAAATTAAATAATCTAGAAGGTTGAACATGCAACTCTGGGGAAGAAAAGAAACTAAAATAAAAAAAGAGAAAGGACAAGAATAGACACGGTACTGTTGCAACTGTTGTTTTGAGAGACAAACCATGAACACGAGGCAAGATTGATTGCTTAACTAACTGCAAAAAATTTAAAATTGATAAGCACAAGAAGGTTAGAATTATCAACTAAAGTAAGTTTAGAAGTTTCGTTATGCTTTTGTATATATTTTTTGTTCCTAGTGTGATTTCGATGACATTTGCCTAGATGTGGGTATCCCAATTCTTTTAGCTATTATGTAACAATGCATCAAGGGATAACTTTATGTCATTACCTATTTGTCTTAATTATGGATGAATTGACTCAAAGACATTTAGGATGATGTTGCATGGTGTATGTAGTTCGTAGATTATTGTTCTAGTGGATGAAACTAATAGAGGAATCAACCTTAAAATAGAAATCTAAAGAGAAGCAGATTTTATAGAGAATAAACCATTAGGAGAAGGAGTCCAAATAAACTTATTAGGACCAGTCTTGGGAAGAAAAGGAGTTGACTGGATCATATTACAAATATCAACAGTGGCCTTGATGAGTTTCCATATACATATCTTTACTTATCATTTTTATGTATTTATTGTTTATGCTTTTGTATTATGTTTTTTAGGGCTTACCAATGCCACCAAAACGATTGGCGCAGTCATCTCTTCAACCTTTGCACGAGGCAATTGTTGTTCTGAATGGAGATTTACATGACAATGTAGAGACCCAACACTCACAACCACTTGATGTCGATATAGAGGCACCGAGGGAGGCAGCCCCCCAATCTAGTGTCGGTAAGATGCTGAATTTTACTATTAAAATAAAATTCTCTATTTTAATATAATTCTATAGTGCAAAAGAATAGACTCTAATGAAAACAAAAGAACAGACTCTAATGAATGTTCTAGACCTTGAGTGCCTAACTGTTAAAGAAAAATTGAGTGCCTTACTGAAAACAGAGTTTTACTCTAATAAATTCCAGAGAAAGTTTCTCTATAACTTAAGTTACAGAAAAAGTTTTCAGTAAATTTTTTTTACTGGCCTTGAGTGCCTAACAGTTAAAGAAAACTCTGTTCTCTGAAAACTTTCTTGGTGCAAAATTCCTTTATTACTGAAAGCTTTTTCTGAAATTGAACTTTAAAATGAACAAAAGAACTGACTCTAATGAATGTTCATTTCTCAGCTCTAAGCTAGACACACACACACACATAACAGTTAAAGAAAGAGAAGAGTAACGAACTAACTAATAACCAACATCTGGAACCAAGAGACATGTAAAGGCTTGGTAAATATATCAGCAACTTGGTCCAAAGAAGCAACATAAGAAACCATAATCCGTTTTGTGCAAACAAGCAAATTCAGGATTATGAGAAGAATGAAGAAGCTGCAGAGGTAGGAAAAACTGAAGAAACAAGAAAGTGGAAGAGCAAATATAATTGTGAGAAAGAGAAAACAACTTGAGAAAGGCAAAACATCGACTTGAGGGTAGGGAATAAAGCTACAGCTGTACCTGTGCGGCTGCTGGTAGTGCTATTTGTGCAAGGCTCTTAATGGCAACAAATGTGTTCCAGTCATAATCATCCCAATTTATACCTTTTGTTCCATGTATGAATCTCTAAATGCTTGGTTTAAAGCTAATGGCTAACCAATATTTGGACCTTTCCCAAAAAATGTAATGTTTATGGCCCACTTGTAGGTCGGTTTAAGGGGCAAGCGATCATTATAAATCATAGCAAGTTGCAGAAACTATCGTGTGTCTAGTTTGCAAATTAGTGCTCTTACTATGGTTGCTGTCATTTTAGAACTATATTGTTTTTCCTTTTCCTTTATTTTTCTTGTATTGTTTCATTCTTTTGTGAAGATAGGTCGGGTTCTAGCCAATGAAACGACAAACATGACATGGAACACCATTTAATTAACCATGAGCTGAACCATATTTCCCTTTTGATGTTCTGATTAGTTAATTCTGTTTCAAAGTTTCAGCTTCTATGCAATGTTAATTTTAAGGTATTTTTCACAACATATGCAACGTTTTACCAGTACCTTTTCCTTTTTTGTGGGTTGAAAAGAAAATGTTTTGAGTGGTCATTACAAAATAATTTGTTTTGGATTTGCTTCTGAAACCTCTTGAGTGCAGGGCTTAAAGCAGTTGCTGGAAAGCAAAGCAAGAACAGTAACATTAGATGAGGGTGTGCCATTGACTTTGACATAACAAAGAACACAATTTACTTTAGCATTTTTATTGGCTTCAAATTATTCTCTTCATCAATTGAATCTCTGTAGAAAACATTGCTTGTTTTGTGACTCTCATGATTTCCTTTCGAAACCATCATTGGCATTTAGATACCCATTAAGTCAAGCGTGTTTTGAGTACTTTCTCTTGTTGTCAGACTGAAGAGCTTTTAATCCATACAACTTGATCTCTAGTTTTGCTTGCTTTTTCTCTCTTGAGGGTTGTACAACTGTATTTTGTATTGTTTTGGCTAGTCTATTGAGTGTTCATATCCCTTGTTTCCTTATGTGGTGAATTAACATTCCTTTGTGTGGTTTATTTTAGGATGATTCTCTTTATAGTTTATTTAGTTTAGTTTAGCTGTTTGGTTTTGTTTCTCTTGTATAGCTCTAGTTTTTTTTTGTTTGGTGTTGTAAGGCCTGGGGAATGCCCCTTGTATATCTCTGTATGTTATCATTTTATTTTATGACTTATTCAACAACTACAAAAAAAGTTGCTTATATTGCTTTTATGATTTCGCTTTAATTAATTACTAATCAGTCAATGTTATGTCTTTACAATAGTGCCTAGTAGACACCCTCGTGGCTTGACACACGGGTTGAAGGTTCAAGCAACGGTTGAGAAAGATGGAAAGCTCAAAGTTCCCATACCACATGAGTATCTTGCGCCAGTTGGGGATCATGCCTCTCAATTAGTCTCCAAAATTGGTGTTGAGGTCCGAACACACTTGCCAGACTTTAGCATTCGCAGGTGGAAACATATCAACGAAGAAGTTACGACACCTATGTTTTAGCATCTAATGGTAAAAGTTTTACATAATTGATTGGATTCATGTAATATAATGAATTATGACTCACAATATTTGTGACTGTTGCTAGAATCAATTTGACATATAAGGTGAATCCACAGATATTAGCAAAGAAGTGGCAACAAAGTGTGGATGGAGCTTAAGCATCCACACCTACCGACTACGATAAAATACCTGAACCTTAAAAGTACTAAGGGAGAGGAGTATGCTAGAAGCCACCCACCACCTGAATGTGACCTCGAGAAAATGGAAAAACTTGATTGACAAGAAGTGGAATGATAGCAATTGGTTGGTAAACTTTTCTTATGTTTATTTACTGCTGACAATTACCTTGTCTTCCTAATATATATATTTTACTATTGGAACTTGCTCCTTGTAGAAGCAATCAATAGCTAACATTGACAATAGAAATCAATTGAAGACGAAGCATAGATGTGGGTCAAAATCTCTCCCAGTTAGAGTACACGAGGCGTGCGTCTTCTTTAAATTTTTTTTTTCTTTTTTTTTTTAAAGATGATTCTACTACCATCATTCTTATTTAACTTACTAGTTGAAAAAAAAAAATCAAACATGCGCAAATGGAGGCCAACTGCCAGAGTTGTCATGTGTTTACAAATCCACACACTTTAATGATGTCACAAAGCAGTGGATTTCTCCAGAGTGCAAAAAGAATTATGTATGTATATTTACCTTTTGCATTAGGATGATTGTAATTTTATTGTATCTTTATTCACTTTTCTATTTTTTTTAAATGATAGGATAATATGATAAAGATCCAAGCTGAACATGACTCCCAACCTAGTATGGTTTCAATTTCTCCGGAGGAGCTATCTATGAAGGTGCTCAAGCGAAGGTCGGGATATGTTAAAGGACTTGGGTTGAGGCCTTCCTTCTCTGTCAGGACTACTAGTGCTTCGACTGACAGTGACTATGTGAGGTGTCTAGAGATGGAAATATAAGAGCAAAATGAGAAATTCATTCACAAAAAGAGGAAATTCAAGCACAAAAAGAGGAAATTCAAGCACAAAATAGTGTGATAGGGAAGATGAATGAGTTGCTTGAGGAGAATTTTGAGATGACATCAAGCATCATGAAGTTTCTTAAGAAATAAGGCTTCAAAGGACAATTTGGAGGAGGAGGTATCCCATGAACTCGTAGATCGCCGTTTTGGTAAGTCTTGCTTGTTTTATGTTTTATTTATTTATTCTAATGTTGCTTAGTATATACTAGTTAAAGCACAACAGTTTCACTAATTATTAACTAAGATTTAACAAGTATGAAGATGTATTTAATGAAAATAGATTCATTAGTTACTTCTTACTTAGCATGACCCTTGTTAAAATACATAGTAACCTAAGTACAGACAAAACTATATGTATACTTTTTTGTGTATTTTTGCTAGACAGTGTTGGAGTTGCTCTAAGTTAGTAATGTGATTAATAGGAGCTTGCCATGTAGAAAGGAACTTCTACTTGTTAAGTTAGACTTATTGTGTACACAATTTGTATTAAATGGATAGAGTGGTCTACACAATGTAATTGATAATTTGTTATTGTTTTTTTTTTCTCTCTCTTTATTTTCTTTGCAGATTGGTTTTTGATGACGTCTGGAAGCATTCCTGCAAATGAAGATCAAGTGTTGAATTTTTTTTTTTTAACTGATACTTAGTTTTAGTTGCAAATCAAGATCGAGTGTTGATTTTTTTTTTTTTTTTTGGTGGACTCCATGCTAGTTTATTTTGGGATTTGCTTTGATGGTTTTTTTTTTGTTATACTTAATGGATTATTATTAAATTTGTTTGATGGATATATTTTAATTTATAACATAAATTGTTTAGTGAATTTTTTTTGTGGAATGGTGTATAATAGCTAATGGATTTCTTACTACATTTAAAAGGCTATTAGGATATGAGCAAGGATATTTGTGAAATAATAATTTAAATTGAAATATAAAATATGGGACAAGTTTAGTGACAAATTTTTTTCGTCATTTGTACTTATTATTATGACAAAGTGATTATTCGTCGCTAATAAATATTTGTTGTGACAAAATTTATTGCAGCTTATATATGAAAGTTTTTATTGGTTTTGTTGTTTGGTGACTAAAAATTTAGTCACATATATATATTTTTGCCACGAAATATATTTCATCACCCATGTATGACGTTTGGAGATGAAAATTTTCGTCAACTTTATATCTTACTGTGACAATTATTTCCTCATCAATGATCAACATGAGTGACAAATTTATTCGTCAACTAAAGTTATAAATGTGGTACTGAATAACTATTTGGTGATGAAAATGAGGATTTGTGGTGACAAAATGTTGTTTTATTGGTGACAAAAAGTTTCGTCACTGAAGTAATTTCATTGGTGACAAAATTATTTTTCGTCACGATGGTTTTTAGTGACAAACATTCAATGACGAACTCGGTAACGAAAATATTTCCTCACAAATATCTATAGTGATGAAATTAGCTCTTTGGAGACAAAAAAAAAAAAAAAAAAAAAAAATCGTCATCCATGACCCAACTTGTTGTAAGGGCATCGTTGGCGGTTCCAAGTCAATAGGAACTCTCTTATCACAAAGCTCGTTGAGCAAAAGACTTCGGAATCAACGTTGACTCATGGTCGCCCACTTAGTAGGGGCAGCTTCAATTGTGATATAGAGTGTTTGGCCACAGAATTCCTGAAACTCATGGACAAACAAGAAAAAGGGCAAAACTAAATGATGCTGATTGGAATTTTAAATTATATGCTTTTATTTAATCAAAATTATTTTTATTTCTTAATATTATATTTCTTTTTAAAATATTCTTGACTAGCAAGAATATATCTTTCCTTTTTAGATATTCTTGACTAGTAAGAATATATCTATCATTTTTAGATTTTTTTTGGTGAGCAAGAATTATTTTAGTATAAATAAAGATGTAAGCCTTAAGGTAAAATCAGTTTATGTTGGAGAATTAATATATTTTAGAGAGAGTATCTCTTTTATTTAATTCGTGGTTATTCTTTGTGTTTGGTTTTCATCCCTTGCAATTTCCTGCATCAGTTGGTATTAAAGCATAGTTCAATTCAGACCAAAGAGTAATTTCGAGATTCACAATGGTTCGTGAAGGAATCGTTGCTAGGGGTCTTGGAGGCCGGCATGCTATTATTGATGAAGTGTATGAGTGTAGACACTCCATTTTTGACCGACCTTAAGACTCAGACATCACCGATTGAGCGCTTGGTGATATTACATAATGTGCTCATTCGGAAGTTTCAGAGTCGCGGCCGTGAGCCCTGCCTCCGGACTTCCGAACCCTCTTCTGTGCCTTGCCTCGGTTTGCGAACCAGACTCGGTTTTCTCTGTTTCTTTTCCTGAGGGGAGGGAGAGGTCCCGTAGACCATCTCTCAATGGCCGTGGGCTACATTTTGTGGCCGTAGGCCATTTTGCCCATTTCGGAGTCCGGTTTTCAGTTTTTCGGGACCGTTGGCCGTGTGCCTCGGTTCGGGACCGCCTAACCATCTCCGTTTGCCCCAGTTTTTGGCATACTTCTTATTTGCTCCCTTTTGAGGGACACTGGGGTCTGAGAAACCCACTTCGTGGCCGAATGCCACTTTCGGTGCTTAACAGCCCATTTTCGGGACCCCGAACTGCGCGTTTTGGCCCCAGAGCATTCATTTTGCATCGGTTTTCGTTCATTTTTGGCAGGTACCTCTGTTTTATCACTGGGAAGGCCGTAGAAGGGTGGGAGGCTAGTAATTGTTGCAGCAACCAGTTATATATCCTCTGACGCCCTCCGATGCCCGTTTTTCACACTTCCGGGCTAATGTTGGACAACTTGGGCCCTCTTTCTTGAACTTTGAACCACATATTTGTGATGTACACACATGGGAGGACCCTAAAAGTTGGTGGCCGGCCACTAATTCCATTTGACCCTTTTGAACCCCTCCTTCTGAGCCAATGTTGAACACCCTTGGGCCACTTGCTTGAACTTTGAACCACATACTTGTGATGTACACACATGGGAGGACCCTAAAAGTTGGTGGCCGGCCACTAATTCCATTTGACCCTTTTGAACCCCTCCTTCTGAGCCAATGTTGAACACCCTTGGGCCACTTGCTTGAACTTTGAACCACATACTTGTGATGTACACACATGGGAGGACCCTAAAAGTTGGTGGCCGGCCACTAATTCCATTTGACCCTTTTGAACCCCTCCTTCCGGGCTAATGTTGAACAGCCTAAGCCCTTTTTCTTGAATTTTGAACCATAGGGTTGTGTTTTACACACATGGGAGGACCCTAAGAAGTGGTGGCCGGCCACTATTTCAATTTGACCTTTTTGACCCCTAGCCGGCCGGCTAGGGGGAGTGGCCGGCCGGCCACCTGCAAGCCCAAAAAGTGGCCGGTCGTGTTCCTTGCAACACACACTTTACAGCTGTATAGCTGTTTCTCCCAGAAAATATCCCAATCCGGGGGATATTTTGTGGGGGAAAACTTGCCTAATTTTTCCCAACCTTTGCCCCTCCTTTACTCCCTCTTTTTTGTCCTTATAACCAGCAGGTGATATCACATTTAGGGGTTAGAAAAAAATTGCTTCAAGCCTTGATACACTTATCTCACTCCATCTCTCTCATTTTCCTTGAAAACTCCTAAGCTACACCTCATTTTCTTCATCACCACCAAGCTCTACCACCACCACTCCATTCCAGCAGCAAGGGGAGGAATTCCAGCAACTAAGAGGCAACAAATTTGGTCCAAGAAGCAACAAAAGTATTGATCTTCAAGGGTGAGTCCATTTTCCCTCTTTTCTAGTTCATTTTTGCACCATTCCTCTAGCCATCATTCTTACTGTTTTGAGCTCCGACCAAAACTGAAAAGGTCATTTTTTTGAGCTCATTTTCATGTCTCATTAAGGGCTCAACCCTGTTTGAGCCCTCCATCTTGCACTTGCTTCAATACCCTCTTTGTATGTCAATATTTTGCATTCTTTTTCTAACCTACGTGTGATCTATTTTGGAGTTTCTCATGAACTGTAAGTAGGCTTATTTTGAGCCCCTCTTCAACATTGAAGAAGGGCTCATATTTTTTTGGGACCTCCATGTACCACTTGTCTTTATATCCATCTTTGGACCCCTATTCTTGTATGACTCGGCAGCCAATCTTGGGTTCCATTTTTGGTCATTTTACAGAGCTATAAAAGTTCTTATTTTGGCCTATTATTCATGTTTCATTAAGGGCCTTTCATGGTTTGAGGCATATTTTATACACTTCATGTTATATCTCTCTTTTAATCCCCATTTTTGCATGATTTGTTAGCCTATCTTGCTTCTGTTTTTGGACATTTTACAGAACTGGAAATAGTCTTATTTTGACCCATTCTTCATGTTTCATTAAGGGTCTTTGGCTGTTTGATGAATGTTTTGTATACTTTGTGTTTTAATCTCTTTTGGCCCCTATCTTGCATGGCATTTTGAGCATGTTTATATACTGTTTTGGGTCCGGCCATAAACTGTAAATGTGCATATTTTTAGTCCCTCATCAGTGTTGTAGAAGAGTCTTTTTCTGTTTGGGCTTTGCATCTACTACTTCCTTCTTTGGCCACCTTTTGGCCCTTTTCTTGCATGGGAGTGCAGCCATACCTGTGTTTGTTTTTGGGGTTTTTACAGTTCTGGAAAACATCATATTTTGGGCCCCTCTTCAACTTTGTTGAAGGGCCCTAACCCGTTTGAGGACAGCAGCTGTGAGTTGCTTCTTAATCCCATGTTTAGGGCCATTTCTTGCATGCTAGTTTTGCATTGTTTTTGCTTGCTATTTGGCCATGTTTTGAACTGGAAAAATGCTTATTTTGGGGATGCCTTGCTTCTTTCTTTTCATTCCATGTACCAATTATGCATGCTTTGTATAGCTGTAGTTCATTCTATGTGCCTAATTTTGCATTTCGGGAGAGATTCCCTGCATCGGGTGTGTTTTCGCCTCATTTCGGGGCTGTTTTCCCCCACATTTCATTGCTGAAAATCCATTAATATGTTTGCATATCATTTCCATGCATTTGCATTGCATATGCCATTGCCTCGGTTTGCGTGCCCGTGTGCACGCATTTCGAGGCACTTCATTTTCATCTATCGGCCTCTTATGTGGGTGCGACTGAGGCTCTCTCATGTTAGTATAAGTCCATGTTGCATTTTATATGCCATTTCCATGCATTTGCATTGCATATGCCATTGCCTCGGTTTGCGTGCCCGTGTGCACGCATTTCGAGGCACTTCATTTTCATCTATCGACCTCTTATGTGGGTGCGGCTGAGGCTCTCTCATGTTAGTATAAGTCCATGTTGCATTTTATATGCCATTTCCATGCCATTGCATTGCATATACCATTGCCTCGGTTTGCGTACCCGTGTGCACGCATTTCGAGGCACTTCATTTTCATCTATCGGCCTCTTATGTGGGTGCGGCTGAGGCTCTCTCATGTTAGTATAAGTCCATGTTGCATTTTATATGCCATTTCCATGCCATTGCATTGCATATACCATTACCTCGGTTTGCGTGCCCGTGTGCACGCATTTCAAGACACTTCATTTTCATCTATCGGCCTCTTATGTGAGTGTGGCTGAGGCTCTCTCATGTTAGTGTAAGCCCATATCACATTTCCATGTCATTTACATTGCGTATGTCATTTTCTCGGTTTGCGTGCTCGTGTGCACGCATTTCGAGGCATCTCATTTTCATAGCATTGTGCATACTAGGCTGTATCTTAGTCGCATTTCATGCATGTCATGCATATTGCATCGTGTTCGGAATAGGAGTTAGCTTGGGCACGGGAAACGAGGTGCATTTCGTACTCCGAGTAACGGAATGTGTCTCAATTCCCCAGTCACCGACACTCCGGATTATCCATGAAGGAGTTAGGTTTTAGTTATGTTTTCATGTGCATTCATCCTATATTGAATTGTGCAATTCGACTCCTTGGCCATCATGCCTCGATATGCGTGATTGGTGGCACGAGGATCGAGGCATGCATATATCTGTGAAAATACATTGCTATGCCCCCTTTCCTGCTCTCTGTTGCAGCAAATCAAGAATCAGCGGTCTTCCGAGGCTTGGCACACATTTCAAGAATAAGCGCAAACAGAGGCTAATTGGGGCATCCCAGTGGATTTCCGCGCAAGGCAGCCCAGACATATATCATTCATCAGGAGCAAGGCAGTCCCTGGCTTGCACGCCAGTTTTACAGTTTTCTTAGTTAATTTGTTAATTAATTAGGAATTTGTACATTATTCGGACTGTAATATTTGGACTGTATTATTCTTTCATTTGGGACTGTATATTTATTCGGACCCTCTGCGCGAGGGCATAACTGTAATAAGTGTGTGTGTGTGTGTGTGTTGTATGTCTTCCAACCCCACGTCTTTCTTCCCTTTTATTTACCTGCTTATGATGGTTAGATTAGGGCATATTTCAAATAGCATACAGTATGACAACATGTTTGCATCATTCATTTGTTTTGCATGCACCGGGCTCGGCGCATCATACTAACTGCATTTGTATTTCAATTCCAAGTTGAATACTTGTTAGCTGTAGCATCCCATATGCCATGTTTAGAATAGCCGAGCCTGCTATAGTTTGCATTCTTGCGTGTGTTGCATTAGGCATTTCTGTATATTTAGGATTCATGCATGATTTTTAATAAAATTTCTGTTTTGGCTTGGAGTACTCGGTAAGCTTTATGCTTTAGCATCCTTGCATGCGTGTGAGTGACTGCCATGAATAGCATGCTTACCATGAAGCTATGTGCTTATATGATATAACTGCCTGAATGCCTGTGGGTGAAGGTTGGGTTACTTAAATTGGAATAAATCATCAAATGTTTCAAGCCTACCTGCGGGTAGCAAACCATTTTCAAAAAGTGAACATGAAATGTTTTGTTCTAATTCAGGCGATCCAGTCTATACTTGTATGCTGTGCACATCACATAGTAACCTAGGCTAATAACCGGAATAAGAACTCACAATGTTTTCAAAAATAGATATCATGGTTAGTAGAGGCCGGTCTATGACCGGGCGAGTGGGGGTGCTCACGAAATGACCTTCCCCAATCGTACCCAAGTTCCCGAGCCGAGGCAACTTTGGTGATGACGGACACGTGGCCTTTGGCAACGAGTCAGGGTTTCCTAAATTTCCCAAAATAAAATATTTAGGTGGCGACTCTGTATCTGGCAAAGCAGTCCATGTTTGGCACTTCTTTCAAAAATCTGTTTTCTCAAAACGATTTGCCGGATTTGGACTCTTTGGTTCAGATTTAGAACCGTGACTACGAATCGAGTCCGAGCTGTAGCGAGGTCCCCCGCGGGCTTGTTACAATGAGCAAGATAAAGCGGTATGAAAAACCTGGATGGAGGAGAGTTATTAGCATATGGAGAATCGTTTCGACTCCTTGGGACGTTCTGATGCCATGACTGTTAGAGACCACCCTCATAACTTTCAACCAAACCAACATTCCGTGGCAGAGGATACTGGTTCGAAAGACGATATCGCCAATAACCCATTCGGGATTATCCAGGAAAGGTTAGAGGCTGAGGAGTCATGGTTCCTAAACTTGATTCTCGTCACTGGGAGTCTAAGCTTAAGATCGACATTCTTGGATATCAAGGAGGTCTGGCACCAGAGGAATTCCTAGACTGGGTGGTTATTGTTGATGAAGTCTTGGAGTTCAAGGAGGTTTCCGACTTTAAACGGGTCCCTTTAGTGGTTACCAGGTTTCGTGGTAGGGTGGCTGCATGGTGGCAGCAAGTCAAGATAACTAGGCAGAGATGAGGGAAAGAGAAGATTAGTTCATGGGAGAAGTTGAAGAAGCACATGCGAACTGCTTTTTTGCTTCTTAATTATACGTGGCTCATGTACCAAAGGTTGCAAAACTTGTGGCAAGGAACACATACCGTGGATGACCACATGATGGAGTTCTACCAGCTATAGACCGCTCGAACTCGCTCCGCGCGCTCCCCTTTCAGAGAGGGCGGGGATTGTGTCCGTGCTACTACAGTTCGGACTCCTGTCACGATTCTGAATCTAATCTCACAACGTGCAATGTGAGACTAATAAACACCAAAGAAGTCCAATCTGGCAAATCATTTTGGAAAATCGATTTTGAATCAAATAATGCCAAAACTTGACTACTTTGCCAGACCACATAAATATTTTGTTTTGGAAAATTTAGGAAACTCTTACTCGTGCCAAAGGCCACGTGTCCATCATCACCAAAGTTGCCTCGGCTCAGGAACTTGGGTATGAGAGGGGAAAGTCTTGAAATGAACACTCCCGCTCACCCGATCAGAAGATCGGCCTCTGCTAACATAATATGTTGTTTTATAAAGACATGTGTTCTTATTCTGATTTATTAGCTAACTTACTATGTGATGCGCACAGTATACAAGTATAGACTAAATCACTTGATTTGAATGAAAACAATTCATGTTTGTTTTCGAAAATGGTTTGAAAGTGCCACTCGCAAGTAGGCTACAGTGCGGATTTTGCCACCCTCAAGTGGGCTTAAAACAACATGATTTTGCCACATCAAGTGGGCTTAAAACTCACATTTGTCGAATTGTCCTAATTCAAGCAATTAAGCCTTCATCCACAGGCATTCATGCAGTTATAGTAATTAAGCAAATAGCCTCATGGCAAGCATGCTATCATGGCAACACTCACACTCATGCAATGATGCTAAAGCATAAACACTTACAGTGTACTCTGAGCCAAAATAGAAAACTAGTTAGAAACAATGCATGATCCTAACTATGTTAAAATGCCTAATGCAACACATGCAAAATGCAACTAAGTAGGCTCGGCTACTTAATCATGACATATGAATGCGACATTTGATACATGTATTCAAATAGGTATTGAAATACAATGCAGTTTGAATGATGCCCTGAGCCCAGTGCATGCAAGACAAATGAATAATGCACGCATGCAAGCATAAGGTATGCTAATCAAAATATGCCCTAAACTAACCATCGAAAGCTGATAAGTAAAAGGGAGAAAGAAGTGGGGGTTGGAAGACATTCACTCACGCACGCACCCTTATTACAACATTTTGCCCTCTCGAAGGAGGGTCTGAATGAATAAGCTAAGCTAATCTAAGCTAAGCTAGTTAACTAATCTAATTAAGCTAATTAGACTAATTATTACAAAACAAACGAATAACTAGCAAACTACTTACTAATTATTACAACAATTAACTAATTAACAAATTAATTAATTTCAAATTCAAGCTAACTAACAAGTAAAGCTCTAAACCACACTGTTTCAGCTATGTTGGAAATTAGAAGATGAATGCCTCAACTTCTGTCCCGAAAAGCTCTCCGGTTTGCTCTTTAGAGGCTCTGTTTGCAGGGTGTCTTCAAGAACTCTCTGCTGAACCTTACCACAACAATGCTGGGGAGTGCACCAGTGGCCTGCCGGCCATGCATGGTGGCTGCCAGCCATCTGCCGACCAAGAGTGTGCCTCTGTCGGCCAAGGATGTAAGGGTGTCGGCCAACAATGAAAGGGTGTCGGCCACTGGTGTGCTATGACACCAAACTGTAACAGAGCACAAACAGAGGAAAATAGAGGTTCTCCCAAGGACATGTTTGTACCATGCCACTCCTTATCATCTCAAAACATCAAAGGAGAGACACCATTGGATCTAAAACCATCAATCAAGCATGTAATGCATGATGGCCAAAGATCCAACTTGCACGCATTTCAATAAATGCAAGACAAACAAGACTCTAAGACCACTACCTTATCATGGAAAATCAAAGGCAATGGAGACAAAGGGAATTGGCTCATTTTCATCACTTTGAGTATGAAATGGACCAATTCACCTTGTGTTCAATATGACGTCCGATTGAACACAATGCAATGCACGCATGCAACATGCTTATCTTGGCATGTTTTACTTGATTCAATTCCTGTTTACACATTTTACATTACTAATTAGTCCTTCAACCGGTTAAGTCCAATGTGAAAAGTCCTCTAATTGGAAAGATGGCCTTAGCCACAAGCACCTTAAGCATGAAAGAAGCCTCATGCTGTTGGTTAGTAGAAACCCTCAAGAGAATGTTAAAACCATTAGGCATGAGAGCCTCAATTCCATGCCCAATCCAACAAGAGGCTTAAGATCACTTTCAAGGAAAATGAAATATTGAAACCATGGAGTGCAATGACATACATTTCAGCACTGAAATAACATGCTGAGTGTCTCAAAACCATGCAAACAACCCATGTAATGCATATTGAAAGGCTTAAGCATCAAAGCTAGTGAAATGTATTACACTAGAGGCATGCAAGACAATGCTCAAATGGCCAAACCAGCCCCAAACAAACTTCATGCATGCCAAAACAATGACCAAAATATGCTGAGATGGTAGCATGAAAAGCAAGAAAAATCATGTTCATGCATTGGCTCATAAACGAGGCATAAGGCTCAACTCTCAAACACAATTAAAGAGTGATATATACGAGAGTATGACAGTGATATATGCTCTGAAATCACATGAGAAATGATGCTATATCATGCAAACATCACAAGCAAAGCATGCTAAAGGCCCTAAAGCTCAAAGTTAGTTAAGGCACTTGCACTATAGCTATGCAATACAATCCTCAAAGGCCTAAGACCTTTCAAAATAGTCCTAAAACAAGTCAAAACAAGGCCAAAAACATGCTTGAAAATAGCCAACATATGCTAGAATAAAAGGCCAAAACACCAAGTAAGCTAGGCCAATGAGCATAGTTACACTACAAGTGTAAGAAGCAAATGAGGGATGCTCTAACCAACCAAAAATAGAGTTAAAGCATGTTAAATAATGGCCAAAAACATGCTGGAGTGGAGCCAAAACATGTTAGAATTATAGGCTAAGACATGAAGCATGTTAGGCTAGTAAGTAGGATTACACTACAAGTGTATGAAGCATGCAAGAGGCGACCAAACCAGCCAAAAACTGAGTTATAAAAGGTCCTAAAAGTCACAAAAACATGCTCAAACTAAGCCTCAAGAAAGGAGAAATACGTGCTCATTTGATAGGCCAACAACACATGCTAACAAGATAAAAGGATGGGGGACCACCCCCTCCCATTTTGGGCCTCAAAACTACCTTTCCACCACTGAAATTCCTTTGGAATTCAGTAGTTTTAAGGCCAAAATGAAGTTGTTTGAAAAGCTTGAAAGTTAGCTCAAAAGGCCTTACAAGCTAAGGAGCAAAAGGGAGGAAACACCCCCTAGCCAAACAAGGCTTAAACCACCATTTTAGAACCTCAAAAACATTGTTTCTAACAGTTCAAAACCAGCCCCAAAATAGTCCAAAACAATGGAAAAATGATGGTGAAGCAAGCATGCAAAATAAGCTAAAAGGGAGAGAGTTCTTACCCTTGAAGCACAGCTGCAAAACATGTCTAAATTCTGAGCTAAAACCACCTTAGGAGCTCCAAATGATCTTCAAAGAACCTCAGCCCAATGGTGGTTAAGTTTGATCGAGGGTCTTTTTGCAAAAGTGTAGAGGATTTTAAGCTTAAGGCTCAAAACAAGAAGAGAGAGAGGCTCCTAGAGGGAGGGGCTGGAATTTTTGCTCTTCAAAATTCTAGAGAGAGAAAATTTAGAGAGAGAGGCTCCCCAAACTTGCCAACCCTTGAATATGAGAGAAAATGGCTCCTATATAGCAATATACAAGAGCTTTGGCCAAAAATATCAGTCCAGAAATATCTGGAGCAGTATGGGACACAGCTGGATGTAAAGATCTGGAAAAATCTGAGTTTTGTCATTGTTGGCCGGCAGAGGATCATTTGTGGCTGGCAAGCATCATCAATGGCCGGCACTGCATCATCCATGGCTGGCACCCTTCACCAGTGGCCGGCAGAGAAAATCTACTCTCTAGGTCCAACTTCAAACAGGCATAACTCCTTCATCTGGACTCCTTTGCAGGTCATTCTTGTTTGGAAATTGTAGCCCCAGAAGTAATCTTTCCAATGGTGTCAGTCTCACATCAAAATTCAACGGTGCTAAGAGATATCCCTATTTTAGTGAAGCTGCTCATTTTTGGTCTAATCGAATTGATGCCCAACTTCAACCAGCCATATCTTCCCCATTCGGACTCGGCTTCAGGAGATTCTTGAGTGTAAAATGAAGCCCCAAAAGTCTTATTTCCAATGGTAGTAGCCCCATAGCTGAAATCTATGTATACAAACGGATAGGCCTGATTTAGCGAGTACTGCTTGACTCTCTTTTAACGGTTTATGCCTATCTTCTTCCCCAACTAGGTTTCTTCCCTCTTCTCCAATTTTCTTCAACTCCATACCCCTAAGTAAGGTGTTTTGAAATATTTTTCAAAGAGTTCACCTCTCTCATTCATTTCCACTTTGTCCTTGCTCGGTTTACCGAAAGGCGCAACATTTAACATAATGCGAGCGTCGGAACATCGTAGAAACTTTATTTCAAAAGTGTTTTGAAAGGAAGGGTTTCAAGGTCTAAAATCTTTTGATCAAGATCGTTTTAGTCCAAAAGAGGTATGAAGTTGGGATTTGACTCTCTTCTTACCGAAGAAATCGAACCCTTGCACTGCACAACTTTCACCACCAAGTAAACAATCAGCGGCGCGCAAGTCTTAAGGGCGGTCAAAAATGGGGCATCTACACTAGCTTGTAACCAGAAATGAGTTAACAGAATTAGATGAGCAATTGATTTCGAGGTATATTAGAGGGCAGAGACCACAATTCTAGAACATTCTGAACATATTTGATTTGTTTAATGTCTCTGATACTTATCAGCGAGCATTGTAGTAGGAAAAACAAAGCAATCGAAAGTCCACAACAAATACATGGGGTAATTCAGTACCACCCCTTTGTGCTGTTGCAGCCCAGGCAATGGCTAAACTATTGGTCTAATTTGTCACTAGAGCAACGGGGGTAGCCGACACATGCCCTTGATGTTTCAAGTGTGGGGAAACTAGACACCGAAGATCAAAATGGCGATTCTGAGCACACACCAGATTATGACGGGTCTAAACTAAAAGTAGAAGAGGTTGCCGGAGATCATGGTCCCTTGTTGGTTGTCCGACGGGTTTGTCTATCTCCATGAGAGACTGATGGAAACTCATGGCTACGTAACAATATCTTACAGTGGACTTGTACCATCAGTGGCAAGGTGTGACAATTTGTGATTGCCTCGGGACGTTATAAGAATGTGGTGTCCAAAGAAGTTGTTCAAAAGTTGGGCTTAAAGAGAGAACAACACCCAAACCCCTATAAATTAGGGTGGTTTACAAAAGAGAAGAAGGTAAAAGTAACTAAACGTTGTTTAATTTCTTTTTCCATTGGATTGAAGTACAAGGATCAAGTGTGGTGTGATATAGTGGCCATAGATGCATGCAATCTTCTCTTAGGACGGCCATGGCAATATGACCGTCAAGTCAAACACAAAACCCACAACAATACTTACAGCTTGATGTTCAACTCCACAAAAATTGTTATGCTTCCTTCAAAAGAGTTGATCCCCAAATAAAAATCTGGGGAGCGTTCCAATCTATTGACAAGGGTGCAGTTTGAAATAGAGTTTGTTGAGACAAAGATGATATTTGTGCTAGTTGCAAAGCAAGATTTAGTAGAAAAGTCTAAAGGAGCATGAGTAGTTAAGGTGTCAGGTTGAAGAACTGCTGACTAAAGGCTTCATCAGAGAAAACATTAGCACTTGCATAGTCCCAATTCTACTTATGCCAAAGAAAGATGGGATGTGGCTTATGTGTGTTAGCTGGGCTCTCAATAAGATTACAGTGAAATACCGCTTTCCTATTTTACGGTTAGATGACTTGCTTGATCAACTGGATGGGACAAGGTATTTACCAAACTGAATCTTAAGAGTGGGTACCATCATATTTGAATCAAACCTTTTATGACTCGAGAAGGCCTTTTTGAATGGCTAGTCATGCCTTTTGAGCTATCTAATACCCCCAACACTTTCATGCGAGTAATGAACCAAGTCTTGAGACCATTCGTTAGTAAATTCGTAGTTGTTAAATGATTGTTTGGAATGATTTAAATAAATATACTTTTTGACTTTTACGAAAAGATGTACAAAAAAGTAGAGAAGTGATATAACCCCCAAAAAATAAAAAGTGTACTTATATAGTACACCCCAAACAAAGTCATATGTCCTACTCCTGAATCACATATGTAATATATTCGAGAGGTACTAACAGTGTTGCAGCGAGAGAAGTTGTTTGGGCCCACCAACAAATATTTATTTATGACAGATACAGTTTTGTTTTTTGGATGCATTGTTTCCAAAAATATGATTTTTGTGGATAAGTCCAAGGTAGAGGCAATCAAGCAGTGGCCTCAACGAAAGACTTTGTTCGATGTGCAAAGTTTCCATGTTTGTACTTCTTTTTAAAAGAGATTCATTCCTCACTTCAGCACCATTATGGCCCTAATCACAGATTGTATGAAAGGGGAAAACTTATGTGGACTGACAAGGCTAGCCAAGCTTTTGAGGTCATTAAGCACAAGTTAACAACAACTTCAGTACTGGTTTTACCAGATTTCACCCAACCTTTCGAATTGCATTGCGATGCATCCAAGGTAGGAATTAGGACTGTCTTTAGCCAAAATTCCAAGCCAGTTGTGTATTATAGTGAGAAGTTCAACGGTGCCAAGTTGAAGCATAGCACCTATGATATCGAGTTCTATGCCATTATGCAGTTCCTTAAACACTGGTATCACTACCTCATCCATAGTGAGTTTGTTATATATTCTAACTATGTAGCATTGAAGCACCTCAATAATCAAGAAAACTTTCTGATCACCATGCCAAATAGGCTGCTTATGTCTAGTAGTTCTCTTTTGTTATCAAGCACAAATCTGGTACTTTGAATAAAGTTGTTGATGCCCTTAGTCGCCAAGCTCCATTCCTTACTCTCATGCGCACAAAGGTACTTGGGTTTGATAGTTTACTAGATTTGTTATCCTCTGATCCATTCTTTTCCAGTGTACTAAGAAATATGATAGCAGGTGCGTATCGTGACTGTCATGTCCAAGATGGATTCCTTTTCAAAAGCAACCGATTATGTATTCCAAAATCAAGTTTGAGACTAAAGGTTATCAAGGAGCTGCATAATGAGGGGCATGTGAGACAAAACCTATGAGCTAGTGGCATCATCCTATTTTTAGCCAACAATGTGGAGGGAAACCTACAAATTTGTAGAAGGATGTCATACTTGTCAAGTTTCAAAAGGGATCACCAATAATGTTGGGTTATATCTGCCCGTACCTATTCCTTCTCATCCTTGTTCAGATGCTAACATGGACTTTGTCCTTGGTTTGCCTCGAACCTCACAAGATAATGATTCCATTTATATAGTTGTAGACTAGTTTTCTAAAATGACCCATTTCATTCATTGTAAGAAGACTACAAATGTAGTGATGGTGGCACAATTGTATTTTCAGAAAGTTTATAACTTGCATGGGTACTTAAATTCATTGTCTTTGATCGAGAAACACATTTTTTGGGTCATTTCTGGCACTTTCTTTGGAAGTTGGCACCAAACTGGATTTCAGTACTGCCTATCACCCCTAAACAGATAGGCAAATGGAAGTGGTGAACCGTTCTTTGGGCAACGTCTTGTAGAGGATTACTTGAAATCATAGGACCAGAAATTGTGTCAAGTCGAGTTCGCATTCAACCATTCTGTAATTTGTAGCACTGGTTTGTCTTCATTCCAGATTGTCTATGGCATTGTTTCGCGTTTTTCGCTTGACCTTGCATTCATCCCCAACATGCACAGGTTGCATGCTAAAGCGTAGGATTTTATAGCTCACTTGCAAAAAATTCATCTAGCCACCCAACAACAATTAAAGACAAGTTTTGCAAAATACAAGGAGAAAGCTGATAAAAAATTTTGGCAAATTTGAGGTGGGAGATTTTGTATACATTGTCCTCACCAAGGATAGGTTTTCAGTAGGGGAGTATAACAAGTTAGCTGTACGAAAGATTGGTCCTGTGGAGATTATTGAGAAGATTAACCCAAATGGCTACTGTTTGAAACTTACAAGTCATATTCGCACTGCTGATGTTTTTAATGTTAAGTATCTTGTTCCCTATCATGGTAATTCTTCGAATGATGGCTTTAATTCGAGGGTGAATTCTTCTCAACCTGGTGGGGATGATGCAGAGTGTTTGACCACAGAGTTCCTGAAACTCATGGACAAACAAGGAAAATGGCAAAAGTAAATGATCCAGATTGGAATTTTAAAATTGTATGTTTTTATTTTATTAGAATTATTTTTATTTCTTAATATTATATTTCTTTTTAAAATATTCTTGACTAGTAAGGATATATCTCTCTTTTTTAGATTTTCTTGGTGAGTAAGAATTATTCTTGGTAAGCAAGAGTTATTTTAGGCTAAGTTTGGCAACTCCAATATAATCCATCTTTTTATTTTTTTATCTTTTTTTTATCACATCACCTCTCTACTTTTCTGCACATCTTTTCGTAAAAAGACAAAAAATATACTTATTTAGGTCATCCCAAACAACCCCTTAGTATAAATAAAGGTGTAAGTCTTAGGATAAAATCAATTTATGATGGAGAATTAAATATATTTCAAAAAGAGTATCTTTTTTATTCAATTCGTAGTTATTCTTTGTGTTAGGTTTTCATCCCTTATAACTCCCTACATCAAATTGCCTCCACCATTGGTTCTTAATTTCAATCCTGGAGTCTTGATCAAACTAAATCAAGATTAACTGTTGCATTAATTCATTTTTTCATCAATAATTCATTAATTATATGAATGAAAAAATAATTTTGTCATTTCTCTTACACTTAAATATATATTTACCTTTTTAAATTTTTTTTTTATCTTTCACTTTTTTCCTTTCATAGTCTTACTGAATGGGTTGATGTAAAAAATGCAAAATTATATAATTTATTATATTTTATCCAAATCCCAAGAAAAATTATTGTAGTTTACCCAAATTTATAGTATAGATTAAATATGTAAATAAAAATTGGAGTGAATTTGTTACATTATCTATAATTTATGTATATCATGTCCCACATTTTGGTTGTGGTTTTATTCCCTTTATTTTTTTTCTTTCACACATAATTATTAGGAAAAATTATAAATTTTTTTTTTCAAGATTTAAACCTTATAACAAAATAAATTTTAAATTTTCATTTTTGTCAATTTAAATCTTAATATCTTCAGTTGTTTTCAATTTAAACCATTTGTACATCTTCATTAAGTAAAACTAACGAAAAATGATATTTTAGTCATTATACTCAATGTAAATGTACCAAAAATGGCTAAAATATTTATTTTCATTGACTTTAATGATTAAAATATTATTTTTTTGTCACTTTTACTTAACAAAAATAGACAAATAGTTTAAATTGAAAATAAATTAAAAGATTAAAATTTAAATTGACAAAATTAAAATTTTATTTTGTTAAAATACTCAAATCATGAGTTTGTTTTATAATATTTATGTCACGATCCGTTCCCCATACCCAATGGTTAAGTATCGTGATAGCCAGTAACTGAAGTTACCTCCAGCCAATTCTTAAACAAATTACTAAACGTAAATGGAAAAATATTTAAGTATGGGTACCAAAATAATCATTGAAACTTCTATTTTTATAACGAAATTTATTGACCAAAAAGGTCGATATTTACATATGAATAATAGAATTATAAATACTATAAAAGTGCTATGTGTGTCTATTCCGCAGCCCCGCATCTATGATTTCTTGAAAATTTATAAACAGCTATAAGCACATGGCAGAGTGAGAAATATTATACTGAGAGCATGAGGGTATAAAATCACCATGGATAATTTTTGGCTAAACAACGCTTGATATTAAAATACAGAATATATAATACGAAAATCATTTGACATATAGTACAGAAATCATATAAATAGAATAATCATAACCACGGCATAGAATGGAACAGAACGGATGTATGGACTCAAGAGGTAGCTCGTACGAACTCTAGAGGTGGCTCCCAGCATAGTGTAGCACTTAGCTCCGTACAACACTTTGTTTCACACCAGAAATCATAACCATGGTACAGAACGGAACAGAACAGATGTATGGACTCAAGTGGTGGCTCGTACGAACTCTAGATATGGCTCCCACAATAATGTAGCACTTAGCTCTGTACAACACTTTGCTCCACACCAGAAATTAGAGAGTCACTGGATCTATGACAGACAGAGGGTCACAAAGTGACTAATCAGAAGGCCAATGGTTATTTAAGTCCCTCAAGGCATGGGACCTCCGTGGTGGTACTTATAAAATAATTACTTAAAACACATTTTAATAAACAGTTATATCTATGGATTTTCCTTATTATATAAAATAAGGTTCATAAATTAAAAATGCTAATATAATTTATAAAACACAAATTGCGTAAAATAAATTATGGTAACTCAAAATATACATAAAATATATGATGATGATTCAAGGTATAATTTAACTTACCTTAATGTTAATTTAAACTTTTACCTTTCGTTCACTACGACTCACTAAACACTCCAAACTAAACTCAAAATTTTATATATAAACCAAACAATTAGAGGCACAGAGAGAGACACTAAGAGTGTTGATGAGGATGTTGTTGATGGATAGCTATATATATATATAGTGAAGATGGCGTGTGGAACAAGACTGCTTGGGGCACAAGTATTTTGTTGTATAGAAAATATTATATTTCAGTGTATTTTAGTTTAGGAAAAATATAATAAAAATACCATAATACTCAAAAAATAATTTCAAATAATAATATAAAGTTAAAATTATTTTTTTGAAATCATTTATAATTAAATAATATTAATATAAAATTTAATGGACAACTTAAATTTTTGGGTTGTGATAATTTATGCTGTAAATATTAGAGAATTACATGTAGGTTGGAGAAAGGAAAAAAAATACCAATCCATGGAGTGGTGCAACTGACACTTATACCCCTCCAACTTTTCATTTACACTCCACCACAGACACATTTACACCCCATGTGTTTGTAATTTTCTTTTCTTTTTCTCCCACCTGTATGTAATTCCTCTTAAATATTACTGATTCATTGTATTTCATTTATTGCAATACACTATAATAATAATTTAAAAAAAAATTCTCATGACACAAAGGTTATTGTCATGACAAAAAGTTATTAGCTTATTTTTTCAGCAATGACGCATAAGGCTATGTATAATACTGCCAAAATTATCAAAATCATGTATCAAGATCCTCTAGATTGGAACCTTGAAGTAATCTCCTAAAGTGAAAGATCCAACAACTGAAAATAAATCTCACCAAAACGACATCATTTTGGTGAGTAATTAAAAAAAAAAAATCAACTTTAATTCAAAACATCAATGTTCTGCAGATATGAAGCATTACACACACACACACACACACACACACACAGAGAAAGGGTTAAGAGGAGGAGCTCTTCCCACCAACCCCCAACGCGCCGCTGCCACGCCGCTACCCGCTATACTCTAACAGATTGAAGAAAAAAAACCACAGGTTCGTTCATCCTCCAAACTTAAAATATTAGGGCTTTGATTCCAAAAATTAGGAAAAAAGCTAGATTGAATGATTTTCTTTGAAGGCATTTGTTGTTTAGGCGGTTAATTGTTTAGATGCGTAAAAATGAGCCATAATCTGAACTTGGCTACCTTTGTAGAGTAAAAATCTGAACTTCCAAGGTGGTATTTCAAGTCCCAAAAAATATGTTCTTAGGGTTTTGATTTGGGACTTTTTACATAGATGCTTCAGAATCAGTTTTGCCATCTTGCTTTGATTTCTCTATGGTCATATGAAATTAGTCATGTGGTGTGTAATGTCCATATAGGGCACTATTAAATAGGCAAAAGAAGCCAGAAAAATGTGTTCAACTGAATATATATTTTGACTTGCCCATTGGCTATAGAAAGATGCAACAAATGCTCCAGAGCTAGTTTTTGCCATTTCACTTTGATTTCTCTGTGGTCATAGAATCAATCATGTGAGTTTCATTCAATGTTGTTTCCCCATATGCTTGGTGTCAATATAGGACATTGTCGAATAGGAAAAAAGAAGATAGAAAAAGGTATTTGGGTGAGTTTTATAGGACATTGTTGAATAGGAAAATAAAAGCTAGAAAAGGCCTTCGCTTTGGTGAATTGATTGCAACTTGGGTTGCTTATTGAGCACAAGATATCGGCATTTGTTTTGCTGGCTTAATTGATTACAACATGGGTTGCTTCTTTCTTCTACCTTTTTCTATTTGAAATTTTCCTACAGCAGAATTGGGCTTGGGAGTTGTTGTGTTCACTAGATGGGTATAATATGTTTGCTATATGGTTTTGGTACTCTCTTGGTGATTTCACAGAACATTGTTGGAAAAATATTTCTCCTGAGTTGCTTCTTTATCGGTTGGTAAGGGAAAATTATTTACATGATTTAATTAAAATTTATTCTTAGAAAGCCGATTTGAGTCCTGCTCATTGTTGTATTTATTGTTGTTAAATCTGTTTGTTTTATTCACCCAAAAAAATCTGTTTGTTTTATAAATTTTCAATTCAATGCTTGTAATTGTTTTGTTGGAAATAGAAAATTTATTATATGTTTTATTATACTATTTGTATATTAGAATTATGTTTTGTATAATATTCTTGTTTGATATTTTCTGAAACTGTTGGGTTTCAATTTTTTTTTTTTTTTAACATACTCCAATTGTGAAATTTATAAATTTCAGTGCACTTGTAGTTAAACATATATTTGTGTGTGTGTTAAGTCTTTTTGTTACAGACAAAAACAAATTCTAATTTTGTTTATAGAGTCATATGTAGATATTGTTGTTCCATTGTTATTCTATTATTGTTCCATCGTTATTATTTCAGGTAAAAAAATGTCAACATTAAATGCATCTATGAGTGATACTAATGAAATTCAGTTTAGACATCGAAAATGTCGTTGCGGGGCGAGAGCAGCATTCAGGATTTCAGAGTCAAAAGAAAATCCAGTGATGGTATACTTTGCTTGCCTTTTCAACAACACCAATGGATGCGGCTTATTTGAGTGGTGGATGCCTTTACATAAGCAGCGTCAATGGTTAAAGATGGTAAGTGAGGAAAGCGACGAAAATTGTAATATCAACCCTTTGGTCCACGAACTAATTGTATCCAATGATGAGCTGAAAGAGATGGTTACAAAGTTTAGGAAATAAAGTAAACAAATGGTTATAGAGATTAGACAAGTTCAGGAAAAGTTGCACTACGCCATTGTACTAGTATTAATTGGATTTGGACTTCTTCTTTTGTTGTTTAAATATTTAGTGTAAATTAAGTTCGGATTTGGACTTCTTCTTTTGTGAACTAAATATTAAGTGTAAATTAAGTTGCTTGTTTACTTGAAATGCACAATGTTGTAAGGTTCATTGTGGAAACCAGTATTTTGATATCCAGGTTAGATTGTATTAGTAGACCTTTTGAAGTGCTCAATTGATATGTATAAAAAGGTGCTTTGAAAGAATGGTTTCTTTGTTTGTTTGTTTGGGTTCTTCGATGCATCTTAGGCTTATATATATCTCCAGTGAAGGGAGGCTTTTGTAGAACACTTGAAATTTGGTTTTAGGCCATTTCAGCAACATGTTTGAGCAACATTTCAACATGTTTGAGCAACATTTCACCAAAAAATCCAATAACAATTCAACAAAAATTTAGAAAAAAAATCTACAAAATTCCATCAACATTCAGGACAAATTTCAGCAACAACATCTGCTTTATTTCAGCAACATTTGAACCAAAATTCAGCACCATTTTAGCAACATGTTTGAGCAACATTTCACCAAAAAATTCAACAACAATTCAACCAAAATTTCAGGAAAAAAAAATCTACAAAATTCCATCAACATTCAGTGCAAATTTCAGCAACAAAATTTGCTTTATTTCAGCAATATTTGAACCAAAATTCAGCACCATTTCAGCAACACATTTGAGCAACATTTCACCAAAAATTCTAGCAACAATTCAACCAAAATTTCAGAAAAAAAAAAAAAAAAACTGCAAAATTCCATCAAAAATCAGCACAAATTTCAGCAACAAAATTTGCATTATTTCAGCCAAAATTCAGCACCATTTCAGGAACATGTTTGAGTAACATTTCACCAAAAATTTAGCACCATTTCAGCTATATTGTCATTTCAAAATAAGAGAAATACAACTCAAAATACCCCAATGATCAAAGAACACAACAATATTTTCTACATCCATATGAAAAGTTTTCAATATTACATACACGAACACTATATCCAACAAAAAAAAAATCAACACTAAGATATTGATGTGTGATCCACATGCCCATGCCTATGACCACGCCCACGCCCACGCCCACGCCCATGCCCATGTAGTACGTAAAAAATAAAATAAAATACTTTTATGTCAAAGGAACCATAAAATAAAATGAAACTTTAAATGAAAGAATGACAAAATAAAAGAGGAAAGGTGAAAAATAAATTACTTGACTACATGCAGGACTATTCAAGACTTGCAAGTCATAACTGCTTGCATTGTTAAGCAATGCTTGATAGCTTCCGTGGACGGAATATATCGATGGCATTGAAAAAAGCATATTGTGACGAAGAAAACTTGGCTACAACAATAACAAACACATATCAATTTAAAATGGTGATAGTCACTTACAAATAAACATAATAAAACTTCTTATTAAACTAACTTACATCATAGGCGGAATACATCAATTGAGACGAAGAAGCATTAACTTGAGGAACACTTGTCGAGAATGGAGGAAGTTGAGGAGCACTTATTGAAAATAAAGGAGCCAATTGAGGAATACTCAGCAAAAACAAGGGAGGTGGTTCAGGAGCACTTGCCGAAAATAAGGGAAGAGGTTGAGGAGCAACAGACTTGGGAGTTTGAGAAGCATTATGTGAACTTGTTTTATTTTTCTTTGCCAACGCAAGCTCCAAACCACATTTTGTCCGCCTTTGTCCCTTGCTAGTGCGCTCTCTTCTCTTGAGTTTTTTTGCTTGAACTACATTTGTATCCGCTGCACCATCCACTTCAAAGTTTTCGAGGCATGTGTCGAGAGGGCTTTCTTGTTCAATAGTATCTGAAAAAGGCATATTGAATTTTATGCTTAACATGCTTTTAATGTTTGCAATTAACTCATCCACTTTCTCTACCATCAAGTTATATGTTTCCTCACTTTTGGAAGCTCTACACGCTACTGCTCTGAAAATTGCATCAATGATCTATAGCGTGAAGTTTGATGCAATCTTACATTAACCTTAATATCATGCCCACACCTATCTTTCACATTTTCAACTCTTGCTTTTTTAGTCCATTTCTTGAGAATATATTGCGAAGGAATCTCTTTGAATTTGAGGGTGTCTCTGAGGATCTTCAAACAATGACTATACATATTGCCCTTCATTTCAAACTTCTTACAATTGCAAGTGAGTAAACTATCACACTTTACTCTCACTTTCCTCACCTTTACACCATCACTATCAAGAACCGTATAAACGGTACTCTCACCATCATGTTCAGTTTCTTCAATGTTTACTTCAGGGACTTGACATACTCATCCTGAAATTCTTTATAAATTTTAGTTGTGTAAATATCTGCAGCTTACTCCATAATCTTCACTTTAATATTCACTCTTAACAACTTTTGGCATAAAGCATATTCGACTTGTAACTCTTTGTACCTCTTCTCACAAAGAACTTGATCAAAATGCATGAAAAATTGCATTACGTTATGATTTGACTGAATGAAATCCTTCAATAATGCATTAAAGGATTCACCAAGTTGGGTGCTACTCATGCTCGCATCCCATGCATTTCTAACATATAGCCAACCCCATTTTTCCCTGACCCCAAATGTTAACTTCAACCAATGATTATCTCGCACTTCATACTTGTCAAGCATTTCCTCCCATTTTAATGTAAACTCATCCTCATCCTCAATGTCGTACATAAATTTGGATAAAATACTTTTCATCCCCTTATCCTTCACCTCCTTATCCTTGAAGATAGAATTTGCATGCCGTAATGCATTTTGCATCAAATGCCAAGTACAAAGGCGCTGTTTTGTGTTAGGCATGACAATAGGGATAGCCTTAGCCATTGCAGCATCTTGATCCATAAAAATTGTTTTCGGAGCCTTACTTGACATTGTCTCCAAGAATTTTCTAAAAAACCATATAAAAGAATCGGCAGTTTCATCATATATCAAAGTTGCGCCAAATATAATAGTTTCCCTATGATGGTTAAATCCAACGTAAGATGTAAATAGTCTAGGTGCACTATTTAACTTGTAAGTAGTGTCGAAAGTCACAGCATCACCAAATTGCCCACAATCCATGATCATCTGAGCATCGGTCCAAAATATGTTTGTAATCTGTTCCTCGCTATCTAATTGGACTGAGTACAATAAAGATGGATTCTCAAATGTTTTCTTACAAAAATATTGTAAAATGCTACTTGCCTCCCCATATGCTAAACTCTTTTCCCTCTTCATTCTCAAATAAATTTTTTGGTCTAGTTTTGTGAACCCAAGTGACTCCCTTCTACCAGCTTCATTACCCATGAGCTCAAATGTAGCATTAAGATGGATTCCAAATTTTTCAGCTAAACCTATTTCAGTTGCCTGTGATGCAGATATCTTCCTTTGGGATGGTAACATATGCGTACATTCTGCTGGTACAAAGGTATGATTATGTTGTTCAACAAAATCACCAACAAAAAATTTCTGAACATTCCTATCCCACTTAATGATAAGTCGGGCTTGATAACCAGTCCTCACTTACTGCTTAGGATTTTCTATTAATGGATCTCACTTGTCGAAAACCTGAAATCCCTCCTTATTACAAACAAATAGCCTTGAAGTGATTTTCCCCTCCTTGCTCTTGTTTACATAACCCCTTCTAATACTAAAGCTCAGCCTTCTTCCATAAGCATTATAGAAATTATATGCTTCTTGTTATATATCAAATATTATGTGAACTCTAGGCTTCCAATCACAATCACCCCCGTCATTCTCAACATTGTTAGGTTTCATATCAATGTGCCAAGTCACTTAAAAAATAAAAAAGTGCTCCATATTAGCATAAAAACTGTAAATTATGTTTGCAAAATAATACAACTGAATAAAAACACTACAAGAATTGACTCATATTAGATTATATAAACAAATGGGAACAAATCCGTTCAATAGTAAATTATGCTTGCAATGATCCAGATTTAACCCAAATCCCTTAATTTTCTTATAATCAACATGTGAGCATACAAAATCAAAATTAAACAACAAAAATAAACAAAATAAAAAAAGAAAACAAAAACAGAAATTAACAACAACCAAAACCCAATCGGCAATAGCATTAACAAAATAAAAAATTAGGCATCTCACTATAAATAAATAAATAAAATAATAGTAAAAAAAAGGAATCTCTGAATTCAGAAACAACATTACAACATTGTGCATTGTTCACAAACAAAATATAAAATTAGGTATCTCACTGTAAAATAATAATAATAATAAAAAAAAACGTAACAGTGAACGTCCTAAGTATTTTGTTTAGAATGCAATGCATATTCTTCAATGAACAAACATATATATTGTTCTTCAGTAGCAGGATTCTTTAAATGAAAAATATCCACATGTAGTATATGAAGAACAAGCTATTGTAATAGAAGATGATGGTCCAAACAAGCTATTGTATTTTGTTTAGAAGATGACTGTAAATACCTATATTTTTTCTTCAATCGGCTAGAGCAGGGGCTCAGCGGAGGCAGGACGACGGCGACAGCAGCAACGGCTGGACAACGGCACTCCCGCCTCTTTTCTCTCTCTCTCGCACTCCCGCCTTCTCCTTCTACTATACCTGCAAGTATATTGAGGGAATTTTGAATTAAAGTTGATTTTTTTGTCTTCAAATTACTAATCAAAACGACGTCGTTTTGGTTAATTTTATTTTCAGTCGTTAAATTCTTTTATTTTAGGAGATAACTTCAAGACTCCACTCTAGAGGATCCTGATACAAAAATAGTACAGAAACACGCCAAATTGCATATTTTTTCACTTCTAGCGAGTGGGTTGGACGGATTAGGGGTCAAGAAAGATGAGTCGGTGCGGATTGTGATTTATAAAGTCGACTCGCCAAATCAACTGACCCAACCCGTCACTAATTTCATACAATATATACATATATCTATATATATATATATATATATATATCTAGGTTACATTTCAATCATTGGATTAAATTTATGTAAATGTACACACACTTGCGCCTGCGTGCACACACACACAATCAATTCTCAAACAGCCCTAATTCACACCCGAAAACATCTCATTGCATACATCTGCTTCGTCTTCCCTGTTGCTCTTCTTCCTTACCTTGCCGATCGGCACCACTAGCCTTGTTGTTACTGTCGTTAGGCTTTTCGACGCTGGTTCTCCACTCGCCGCTGGTGCTCTTTGCTCGTCGCCGCTAGTCTCCACTCGCCGCCGTTGGTATGTAGCTCTCTCTTTATCTCACGATGCATCGATAGGTTTATTTGTAGTGTCTCTCTTTGTGCTCTGTGTAGAGTATATATATATGTAAGACTGATTTTCGGACTCCATTTTTAACCATGAACCCTTCTTCAGCTTCTTTGGATCAATGTCTAGGGTTTTCATGGCTCGGAATTTCACATTTCACACCAATGTTGCTTTCATAATCACTACCCTTTGTGGGTTTTGTGTTATATGTGGTTTTTGCGATCTGGGTCATTCCCATTTCTTCGTTTCACAGCCTTGTCATTATGGGTTTGAGTGATTTTGTGGTTTTCGATTCGAGTCTGTAGAATTTAAACCCTTTGGTCATGTATTTACATTAAGAGCTCTCTTGGGTGGTTCTTTGATTTTGTCTTTCTGAGTGCATAGTATTGTTGAAAATTAATTTATAAAAGATTTGTATTTTGTAATAGATAATGGACGAAGGAAATACAAGTTATGCATAATATTTTTTTGGGCTGTGATTGGGGCCTCGAATTTGAGGCTCGAAATTGCCTCAAATGCTATTTTTTTTTTTTTTTTTTTTTTGGACTTATACATTAAAAAAAAATAATAATAATAATAACAAGCAAAACATCAACCCAGCAAAAAAAAAAAAAAAAAAAAAAAAAAAAAATAGAAATTCGAGCCAAATTTGAGCCAAAAATTTGAGGCCTCAATCTTTTTCCTATTTTTTTGTTAGTATTTATTGCCTCGTTAAATTGTTATTGTATAATTTGTTTGGATTGTTGGATTTTTAGTTTACTAGTTTGTCAATATTTAATGTTAGATTAGATAACTGAATATCTATTTTAATTTTGACTATTTTAGTTAATTTATAAATTAGATCTTTTTACTCTTTGATTCAAATTTTGTAATTTAAATTATGTTTTTTTTTATGAACCTCCAATCCACCCAAACCACCAAGTTGAAATCATCATTATTTGCCAACCGAATCACCGATTTTTTATAAGAAAAATGACAATTTCTAATGACACTTTTAGTAATCCTTCACCCGCCATATGATTTTTACTTTACTCCTAAACTGCACCGACCCGTATCGTGCATACCCCTATGACGCATGTAGCAGTTAGCTCTACAAATTAATAAGAAAAAGCATTCTCATACCAAAATCAAATATGTATTGCATCGAAAAAAAAAATGATACCAAAATTCTTCTATATAAGATTTGAATTCACAATTTTATACTATAAAGTGGTGCACACTATACAACTGTTAAACCAAAGGACCTAATTTGAACATTCTTATTTAGATCGTTGAATATGTGAGGAAAACAATAATTTGGAATGTAGTTTGGCAAAAATTACTTAAAAAAATGAGGCGTTATGAAATTATTAATTTAGAGAAATTACAAAAAAAATCATAAGTGTTAGACTTATTTATTTTGATGATTTATTTAATTATATTTTAATTTATTTGAAAGAAAAAAATAGAATCTAAAATTTATTTTGATCATTTATTTAATTATATTTTAATCAAAATTTATTTTGATGATTTATTTGGAAGAGAAAAATAGAATTAAAATTTATTTTGATGATTTATTTGAAAGAGAAAAATAGAATCAAAATTTATTTTGTCTCATTATTTCTCACCTAAGAGCATCTCCAATGCACTAGGCATATAATACTTGTTAGTTAAAATGTCTAGTGTGATTCACTTTTTTCAATTCCAATGCACTAGGCATATGATTAGGCATTTTGGCTCAACTCATATTCACTAGCCACATGTGGCTAGCCTTCAACGCTAGGCAAAATGTATTCAATCATTAGGATCATTTCCCTCCATCTTTGTTGTTGACGTGGCATTCTATAAAATTAATAGTATTTGGATAAATAGGTAAAATAAAGAGCATGGTTGGAGTAAAAACATAAAACAGTTGATAGGCAAAATAAAATATATACTTTATAGTAATATTCAGATAGGTAAAATGCCTACTACCGTTGGAGATGCTCTAAACCTTTATCCTAAATGTTGTTAGAATGTATTTAATATTTGATTAAATCAGGAGTTCAAATAACCCAAATCAAAGGTTCAAACAGCCTAGCACAGCAGCAGGCCAAAAGGTTCAAGTGAAAGATATTCAAATTAGTAATGATGAAAGTACAACGGCTATAAACGGTTATAAAGGTTCAAAATGCCAAAATATTCAAGTGGAAGATATTCAAATTTGTAATGATAGAGTGGAAGATATTCGTAATGATGGAAGTACAACGGTAATAAACGACTATAAGTACAACGGCTATAAATTCAAATGACTACAACGACTATAAACAGTTATAAATTCAAATGAATGCAACAGCTATAAACAGCTATAATTTTTATTATATATACTAAAGCCTCTAATGCAAACAAGTTACAAAAAACCTGAAAATATTCTTTGATCTATAATCACTTACATCTATTCTTCGAAATTATACATTGAGCCTTATAACTTTAAGCCCATCTTTCCTGTGTGAGATTTATAGAAAAATCAAAACTTCATTTTATATATCTATCTTTGAGAGATATTTGTTGTAAGTTTTCTTTGAAAGCAAAAATATCATTTCATCTTGTAAAAGTGTTGCAAACACTGTATTCTTGAAATCTTGAGAGTGATTGTGAATCACCTAAGATTTGCAAGGGTTTGGACTTGTGAAGTCTATGTAAAATCTGTGGAGGATTGCTCCATTTGTAAAAAGGTTGCTAGCACCCCTGTGAAACTAGAAGATAGTGGAAAATCTCAAGTGAAGCTTGAAGAGTGGACGTAGGCCGAGTTGAAGCCGAACCACTATAAATTTGTTTGTCTCTCTTTCCCTTATCTCTTTATTTTATTTTAAATTGCCATACCTATATTTCATATTTTTACTGTGCTAAAATCATTAACTGACATAGTTGTTAAGACACTTGTTTTAATTATTTTTATTTTATTAATTATATTTATCTATTGTGTTAGTCATAATTTTTATTAGGGTATTATTAATTTTAATTGTAAAAACCTAATTCACCCTCCCTCTTAGGTTTTCTTTTGGGTAATAACTAGTATCAGAGCCTAGACTCTTATTTTAGATTTAACCATCTAGGAATTTCGATCCATGGCAACCTTAGCTGAAGGACAAGCCACAAATAGGCCACCATTGTTTGACGGAAACAACTATAGTCATTAGAAGGATAAGATGACCCTATACCTACAAGCCACTGATTATGCAATGTGGATTATTGTCACCAAATGTCCAAAAATTCCTACCAAATTAGTAGACAATATTAGTGTACCTAAAACTGAAGATGAATGTGATGAGAGAGATCATAAATTATTGCAAGCCAATGCTAAAGCCAAACTCACCATTGTTTGTGGATTAGACTCTAAAGAGTATAATAGAATTTCAAGTTGTGATTCGGCAAAAGAAATTTGGGACAAACTTGAGGTAACGTATGAAGGTACAAATCAAGTGAAGGAATCTTATATTGATATGCTTGTTCATAGTTATGAATTATTTAAAATGAACTCTGATGAATCTATTTCAAATATGTTTACTAGATTTACTGAAATTGTAAACTCTTTGAAATTTCTTAGCAAAATTTATACTAACAGTGAGTTGGTAAGAAAAATTCTTAGGTGTCTACCAAAGAATTAGGAAGCAAAAGTCACTGCCATTATAGAAGCCAAAAATCTCTTCACACTTGGATTGGATGAGCTTATGGGTTCCCTTATGACTCATGAGATTACCATGAAAGGACATGAGAATGTTGAAAACAAAAAGAAAAGTAGAATTGCATTCAAAGCCTCATCAAATGAAGAAGAACATGAAAATTCCAATGAGGATGAAAGCTATGCCATGTTTAGTAGAAATCTTAAAAAGCACTTCAAGAAAAACAATTATGGAGGAAGAAGACATTTCAAGAAAGAGTACAACAAAGATAACAAGAAAGAAGCCTATTATTTGCTATGAGTGCAAAAATCCTGGACATATGAAGATGGATTGTCCAAAATTGAAGAATCATGGAAAAGACTACAAAAGAAACAAAAAGGCCATGGTAGAAGCTTGGGGAGAAAGTGAAGATGAAAGCTCAAGTGATGAAATTGAAAATGAAGTTGCCAACTTATGTCTCATGCCTCTTGAAAATGAAGACTCTACTCAAGATGAGGTAACTACTCTTTATGAAGAACTTGAAAGTGCATTCCATGAACTATCAAATGAATTTAGAAAAGTTTGTGCCAAAAATAATGTGTTGAAGAAATCTGTTGCATCTTTATCTATTAATATAGAAGAATTAAAGAAAGAAAAAATTATTTTGAAAAATGATTTTGATACTATCTCTAATGAGAAAACTACTTTAAAAAACAATATTAATGATTTAACAAAAACACTTGAAAATTTTTTAAAAAGTAGAGATAATCTCAACATACTTCTTGAAAATCAAAGATGTGTTTTTGATAAAGCGGGTATTGGATATGACCCTATTAAGAAACAAAAGAATCTCAATACAATTTTTGAAAAGGCACCTCTCATGACACACCCTCATATTACTTGTCATTATTGTAGAAACAAAGGCCATTATATATCTTATTGTCCATTCAAAAAGAATATGAATATGGAAATTAAAAAGATTTAGATTATTAAGGGATCTAACAAAACTAACCAAAAGGACCCAAGAAATTATGGGTACTAAAAACCAACACTTGATTGTTATCTTGTAGGTTTGCTTTAAGTCCAAAGCTAAAGAAGAGAAGTGGTACCTTGATAGTGGATGTTCCAAATACATGACCGGAGATAAATCATTTTTTACTAAACTATCATCGAAAGATGGAGGATTTGTTACTTTTGGAGACAACAAGAAAGGAAAAATCATTGGTATTGGTAGCATCGGTATTTCTCCTAACCCTTCTATTGAAAATGTTTTACTTGTTGATGAACTTAAGTATAACATACTTAATATTAGTCAATTATGTGATAAAGGTAATCAAGTTATTTTTGATAAATCACATTGCACAATTGAAAGCACAAATGATCATAAAGCTTTATTCGTTGGTAATCGCCATGATAATGTTTATGTTTTTCATCTTAACGATCTCTATGCTAGTGATGTTAAATGTTTATATGTTAATAATGAAAATAGTTGGTTATGGCATAGAAGATTTGGTCATGCTCATATGGATTTAATTGCTAAACTTTTGAGAAAGGATTTGGTCATTGGACTTTCAAAAATTAAATTTGAAAAAGATCATCATTGTAGTGCTTGTCAACAAGGAAAACAAACTAAAATATCATTTAAATCAAAATCTTATATTTTCACAACTAGACCTTTACAACTATTGCACATGGATTTATTTGGTCCCTCAAGGACATCTAGTCTAGGTAGTAAACATTATTGTCTTGTTATTGTTGATGATTATTCAAGATTTACATGAGTTATGTTTTTAGCACACAAAGATGAAATATTTTCTTCTTTCACAAAACTCTGTCGTAGAATTCAAAATAAAAAAGGCTGTCTTATTACTAATATTCGAACCGACCATGGTAGAGAACTTGAAAATGAGAAATTTGAATTGTTTTGAGATGAGCATGATGTGGGAGCTAAATTATTTCCTTGGGCTTCAAATCAAACAATGTAAGGAAGGAATTTTTATCAATCAAGCTAAATACACAAAAGAACTACTCAAAAAGTTTGGTATGTATGACTAAAAAATAGCTGGAACACCTATAAGCACATCCATTAAGCTAGACAATAATGAAAAAGGTAAATTCATTGATCAAACAAAATATCAAGGTATGATCGGTTCACTTCTTTATTTAACTGCAAGTAGACCCAATATTATGTTTAGTGTTTGTATATGTGCTAGATATCAATCAAATCCTAAGGAATCACATCTCAGTGCTGTTAAAAGAATTTTAGATATCTTGTTAGCACTCAAAATTTGAGACTGTTTTATCCTAGAGGTGTTGCATTTGATTTAATTAGTTACTCGGATGCCGACTTTGCCGGTTGCAAACTTGATAGAAAAGCACCAGTGACACTTGTCACTTTCTTGGTGACTCATTAATATATTGGTTTAGCAAAAAGCAAAATTCTGTTGCTTTATCAACGGTCGAAGCTGGATATATAGCTTTCGGAAGTTGTTGTGCTCAAATATTTTGGATGAAACAATTGGAGGACTTTGATTTGTATTATGATCATATCCCTATTAAATGTGATAATACTAGCGCCATCAATTTAAGCAAAAATGATATATGTGTATTGCTACATTGATATGAAAACATTTACATCAGTTGAATGCTCTCAAATTCTTCATAGATCTATTCTTCTTAACAGTTTGTTATTCTCAACTGAGTAATTTTTTTTTGGGTTCTGCATCTTAAGGTAGAATTAACTTTGCATACATTGATGTTTTTAAACCCTCATGGTATTTTTTTTTACATTACCATTCCAGTAATACCAACGTCCCATTAAGTTTAATTTCTGCTGGTATTATTTTATTTTTATTTTTTTTATTTTGCTATTAGGCTTAATTTCTTTTATTTTTATTTTTTTTATTATTATTTTTTGTTTGGGGTTAATTTTCTTTTTTTTTTTTGCTTTTTAATTTCATTTTTCAGTACTTAAACATAAAAACAAAAACAAATCAAAATACAAATATTTACATATAAAAAAAACACCATTCATTGTTTTACGGCCACACACCGATCAAAATAAACATAAAAAAAACACCCTACATTTTTTTACGACCACACGCCGATCAAAATAAAAAAAAAAAAACCTTCATTTTTTTTTTTGGCCATACGCCGATCTTACTTATTCGCCTCTTCCATCATTTTCTTCTTTTTTTTATCACCTTGGGTGACCCTTGACGCCCCTACTCTCGTGCTTTCGTCGAGAGTGACGGCTCCTCGCTATATCGAAGGCTAAGAACGACGTTGCTCCAAATTGGGCCATGGAGGTGGTTTTCCGTTTAAGCTCTTTATTTTCGGCCTTCAGTGCGCCTATTTCTGCTCGCGCATCCTTGTACATGCGCTGATGCAGAGCGAGTTGGGCGTTGACCTGATAGAGCTCACTCGTCCTGTTCTACAATTGGTGAGCCAATTTTATGACTGCAGTCACCGTCTCCATACAGGACGTCAGTGTGAAATGATTGGCTTCAATATCTGATTGAGCTGCCATGATTTGCTCAATCGACATCATAGGAAGGTTAGGCAGAGGAATGACATGAAGAGTAGGAGTAGGGGCACTCAGTCCCGCAGAGCTTATGGGATTGTTCAGGTCCGGAAATGGAGTGAGGGGACGGGATGAGGAAGCCATGGTTTAAAGGTGAGAGATGTAAAAGAAATGAGTTGCAGAGAAATAGCAGAGAACAGACTGAGAGTAGTGAAGAAGAGATAGAAGAGAATGGTGAAAGCAGAAGGAGAAGAGAGTGATTAAGAAGAAGACGGAGGAGACGACGCCAAGAGGGAGAAAGAGCGGAGGCAGCTGATTGACTGATTGACCCATCTCGCTTTTGTCTGTCGGCTAACGCAAAAGTGAGGACGCTTGTTCAATGCAATTTTCGACGAACAAAAAAGAAACGCGGGCGAATCGTATATATATATATATATATATATATATATGTATATATATGTTTTAATTCTCTATTTTTTTATGCCATTTATCACTATCATTTTCCTCCTCCTCCTCCTTCTCCAGATTCTGACTCATGATTTTCTTTTGATAATATCACAGAGGGGAAAACTTATGATGTTATGATGTTATGTATTATGGTATTATTTTCAAACTAATTTGATGTTATCTTAGTCTCATACCTTGTCTCTAATTAAAGCTTATTTATTACACATGTGCAAACCTATGCATTTAGAAATAAATTCAGGGAGCATGACTTGAGGGAGAGCTTTTCTTATTCTCAAATCAAATCAAAACATCATTATGTGCCATTATCAAAAATGGGGAGATTGTTAGACTTATTTATTTTGATGATTTATTTAATTATGTTTTAATTTATTTGAAAGAGAAAAATAGAGTCCAAAATTTATTTTGATGAATTGTTTAATTATATTTTAATCAAAATTTATTTTGATGATTTATTTGGAAGAGAAAAATAGAATCAAAATTTATTTTGATGATTTATTTGGAAGAGAAAAATAGAATCAAAATTGATTTTGATGATTTATTTTAAAGAGAAAAATAGAATCAAAATTTATTTTGTCCCATTATTTCTCACCTAAACCTTTATTCTAAATGTTGTTAGAATGTATTTAATATTTGATTAAATCAGGAGTTCAAACAGCCCAAAACAAAGGTTCAAATAGCCTAGCACATCAACAGGCCAAAAGGTTAAAAAGGTTCAAATGGAAAATATTTAAATTAGTAATGATGGAAGTATAACAGCTATAAACGGTTATAAACGGCTATAAAGGTTCAAAATGCCAAAATGTTCAAGTGGAAGATATTCAAATTTATAATGATAGAGTGGAAGATATTCAAATTGGTAATGATGGAAGTACAACGGTAATAAACGACTATAAGTACAACGGCTATAAATTCAAATGACTACAACGGCTATAAACGGCTATAATTTTCGTTATATATACCAAAACTTATAATGTAAACAAATTACAAAAAATTTGAAAATATTCTTTGATTTATAATAACTCACATCTATTCTCAGAAATTATACACTGAACCTTATAACTTTAAGCCCATATTTCCTGTGTGAGATTTACAAAAAAATCAAAGGTTCATTTTATATATTTATCTTTAAAAGATATTATTGTAAGTTTTCTTTGAAAGCAAAAATACAATTTCATCTTGTAAAAGTGTTGCAAACACTGTGTTCTTGAAATCTTGAGAGTGATTGTGAATCACCTAAGATTTGCAAGGGTTTAGACTTGTGACGTCTGTGTAAAATCCGTGGAGGATTGCTCCATTTGTAAAGAGGTTGATAGCACCCCTGTGAAGCTAGAAGACAGTGAAAAATCTCAAGTGAAGCTTGAGGAGTGGACGTATAAATTTGAGTGAAGCCGAGTTAAAGCCGAACCACTATAATTTTGTTTGCCTCTCTCTCCCTTATCTCTTTCTTTATTTTAAATTGCCATAGCTAAATTTCACATTTTTACTGTGCTAAAATCATTAACTGACACTACAAGAAAACAGCCCAAATAACACGGAACTTTTTGCGACGGTATAAGTACCGTCGCAAAAAGTGGTCTTTTGCGACGACATTTTCAAACCGTCTCAAAAAATGGTCTTTTGCGACGGTGCTGACCCCGTCGCTAATGAATATATCACAAAAAAACATAAAACATTTGCGACGCCTGATATACCGTCGCAAATTTTTTTTTTGAGACGAGAACATTTACTGTCGCAAAGGTATTGTTAAAACGGTGTCGTTTTGTTTGTTAGGATTCATCATTTGTGACGGTTAAAGTACGCCGTCGCAAAAATTAATGGAATTTTTTCTATCCCGCTCATTTCAAGCCTATTCGTGGTCATGTGTTTCCCTAAAATTCCCAAACCTTTCTGAACCAACCCAAAATCTCCAAAGCCATATCAACTTTGATTATTGTACAAATTTGTTGATGGCGGAAGCGAAGATCCATGACCTAGACCGATCTGAGTTCTGAAACTGGGAATACCTCCCAATCCATGAACCGCGATGTTTCGGCCGAAGAACAGACCAGGCACAACATCAACGCCATTGGCAGTAAGCTTTCCGATTCGGGCCTCCTCTGAACTTGAATATCGTGAATCGGCAATAGCGTGGGCAAAATGGAACCGGATGTGAGATTATGGAGATCCGCGAGGGATAACCGGAGAGGAATGATGTGGTAGCGGAGGGCGGTGATGTAAACAGAGGCCGAAGAAGTCATGTCGAGAGCGAAGAGAGAAGAGTCGGTGGGGACGAAGACGGTGAAGGAAGTTCCGGCGAGGAGATTGAAGTAGAGGTCGGAGGTAGTGAGTTTGTTGCAGAAGAGGTTGTAGCCTCTGGTTCTCAACACCGCCAGCATCGATTCGAGTTCTTGGTCTGGTACAGCGATGATGGTGACGGTGGAGAGGAGGAAGAATATGAGGAGGAAGTTGCAAAACCCCCAACTTTTGGTAAATATTTTCCAAATAGTACAACTTTTTGTAGTTTGTTATATTGTTATATGTGTTCTGAATTGATAGGGGAAAATGGAACAAATGAATGACCACATAAGAAAACTTAAGCTCTATTTAAAGTGGTTTCAACAAGTTGAAGAAGACCATATCAAGGAAAAGGAAAAGCTATGTAATACATTGGAATCTGCCGAGAGAAAATGCACAGAAACAGGTAAATTTTGCACCTTAAGTTTTTACAAAACTCTAATGAGAAATTAATCTTCTAATGTACCTCATGTTCTTTCAGAGATGGCTATGAAAAAAAATGGAGGTGGACGGGACTCCACCTTGACCAGCATTTGAAATATGTTTGGTAAAAGTAATTCAAGGATAATTTTGTTTGGAGTTGGAAATGCTATTTTTTACCCAGGTATTAGACCTATTTTATTGAACCTACAAAATTGGAAGTTTTAGAATTTAGGGTTCATATATATAAAATCTTAAAGTGGACGTTTTGATAGGTAGAAATGCACTTTTTTATTTTAATCATTGGTTCCAAGCTATTTTCATCAAAACTTGCAATTGATTTCATGCATGTTTAAACACTAAGCACATGTCTACTAAGTATCTAAAGTGTAATGGTACATGTTTGGAAGTGTCTGTGTCTTCACGTATTCGGCATTGTCTTCTGTTTGTATTTATTAGTTTGTGATATTGGGTCCATTAATTCACTTTCAAATCTCAAATTGCTGTGTCAATTCTGGTTTGATGTCGTATGCATGTTTGGTTAGGTTATTAGATTTTTGTCCTTTATTAGTTTCAATTCACCTCATAAATTGTTAGGTTGTCAATCATAGAGCTTTGAGTAGTATGATAATTGGTGCTTATCATGTTGCTGTTTTGGGCTGAAGGTGATAGGCAAATATTGAAAGGAAAATGATTTGATGTTTGTTAGGTACAACTTATGTTTGTATGTTATGGGCACGTGGTTAGTGACTTTGTGACAGTGCTTGAAGAAATTAGTTGGTTCTAGTTGAGTTTGCAGTGCTTTTGGTTTCTTTAATAAAATTTTAAGTTTCTTCCCACTTGCCATTGCTTCAAGCTCATTTTGACTTCTTTATCCATTTTTTAAGATTTCATTCACGTAGATTGATTATTCATTTAAAAAAAAAAGAAAAGAAGAAAAAACTACTAGAAGGTAGGTTTATATGATTGAATACAAATGGTGGACTAGTGTGGATGCTGAAATTTGATGGATTTGCGGTCCTGTTCTAGATGAAGTCAAATATTGTCTTCATGTTTAAATTGTTGACATCCTTTTTAGACATATTTCAGCAGCTGCAACTTGGAAATTTTGATTTGTATGTGTTTTTTGCTTTTTATTTTTATTTTTAGTAGTACAATATTATATTTATTCATTACTAATCCTGGATACATGTAGATCATACATGGACTACGCTGTCTTTCTTTTCTGTGGTAAGGTTATAATTTCATTTCTGGGTGGAATGATGTATGGCATAAACCATGTTAAAGGTTATGGTGCTTTGTTTGAAGAACATTACTTTACAGTGTTACCTTATTTTAACTGCATGTGTTGAACAGAGTTGGCATGTCTTGAGTTGTTTGAATAATTGAATCTTTGCCTTGAGATATGTATAATTTGGTATTGTAATTAAGGTTTTTATTTTCAATTTATGGCACCGAGTATTTACTGAAGTGTTCTATTTCTATCCTATGAAAGACGTGGAATCCATATCCCCATTTAAGACGAAAAATTATTGGGCAATGTTAAATCTGCAGCCATTTTGGCAGTATCAACAAGCCACCCTCTCACATTGGTGGTGCCCACATTTTGAGAAATGAGGCCGTGTATACAACCATAATGGTTACAAATTAGCAATCTCCAATTATTTTCATGGGTGCCGTATAGAAATCTTTTAGTAGTAATTTGTTCCATCTATATTTGGAGTGGGGGAAGTAAATGTTAGTCCTCCATTTAATACAATCTTATATAGCCGTGGTATGCTCTGTTTGCGTCACTGTGGGAGCTGGTGTATCTTCTTTGTTGTTATTCCTAACTGATAACTCTCTACATCTCTTGTGCTATTTTAGCAAATTAATTTGTGCTGTAATTTTTCAGCACTTTTCATTTGCCAGGATGGTGAGAGTTAGTGTCCTGAATGATGCTCTCAAGAGCATGTACAATGCAGAGAAGATAGGAAAACGACAGGTCATGATCAGGCCATCCGTAAAAGTGATAACCAAGTTTCTTATTGTCATGCAGAAGCATGGTTTGTCCTCTTGCATAATTCATCTCCATCAATTTTAAAATTTTAGTCTTCTTTCTCATGAAAGTTGAAACAAGTTTGTTTGAAATATGTAAAGATATGTTTATTCGACTTTCAATTGGTGTTGTAGGTTACATTGGAGAGTTTGAGTACGTTGATGATCACAGATCTGGAAAAATTGTGGTTGAATTGAATGGAAGGCTGAACAAATGTGGGGTTATTAGTCCTTGTTTTGATGTTGGGGTCAAAGAGATTGAACCTTGGATGGCCAGATTGCTCCCCTCAAGACAGGTTAGCCTTGGAAAATATTTGTTATTTAGTCTATGAATGAGGTGTTCTTGCTCATTGAAATGAAAATTAGAGGCTACAATTACTGGATTTTTTGGAATTGATTGGAGAATTATACTTCGTTCATACCTTTGTGAACCCTTTGAATTTGAGTGATATGCAACATTCACAATGTACACCGTGCCTATATTTTTCTTATGCTTCGTTTGTGATCTCATTGTATAATTTACATTTTGGGTTATGTGATAATGATGGATGCTTAATGATCTTGCAGTTTGGGTACATTGTGCTGACAACATCTACGGGTATTATGGACCATGAAGAAGCTAGGAGAAAGAATGTTGGTGGCAAAGTACTCGGCTTCTTTTATTGAAACTTGTTTCAGAGGATTGTTTTCAGAATTTGTGGTTTAGTGTTATTTTTCCCCCTTTTATCCTTGAATTTGTGGGTACATTGAGCAGAAACTACAGTATAATGATGCTCTCGAAGATATTGAACCTGAAGAAATTCGTCCAATGGGAAACTATGCTATATCAATAACATGGCTAGATGGATTTACCCAGGTATTGGACCAATTTTATTTCCAAATAACTGTAATCTGCAAGCATTATTCATTAGACAAACACACGATAAGATTTCAACCAAGTGACAAAGTGATTAATTTTACTTTGCGGGATATATGAGTGAAGTTCTAATCATATTTTTCTTTTCCTATAGGCATAGTTAAATGAAAATTGGATGGTGATTATATTTTGAACATTCTTAATACATACCAAATGCGCACTAAAAAGATCATTAAGTGTCTTTAATTTTTCCTTTTATGTTGATTTTTGGATGTGGTGTAATTCATCATTCGGCTATATTTACTTATCTGCCAAAAAAAAAAAAATCTGATAAATTATGATTCTAATACATTTATGTAACTTTTACCTCCACCCCCCCTCTTCCCTATTTTGTCAATATTTGGAGGTTTTGTTTATGTATGGATGAATAAAACACAGTTACTGATTATAGATCTACATAGTAATAGGCTTGTTATGTAACTATTCTGTTATTCCAATTTCAGTGATTTTTTGGGTGCACAGTAGAGCTAGTTAGCATCGAGTGATGCTAAACATGCAGTGTTTTTTTTTTCTCCTCAGGTTAATAGGTACACTGTTGTCATACATGGAAAACCCTAGGAACTATTTTCTACAGATTGACACATGATAGGGCTGGTTGGGTGCAGCTTATTGGAGTTTGTTATACCTTTTTATTTTGAAAATATGGGTGAGAACTACTGCATGCAACTTTTTAAAACTTACCAAGAAATTAGTTTAAATGAGATTTGAAAAAATTTATTATTAGAAAGTTACAGAAAGGATGTTTTTAATTTGTGTTTACTAATTATTAATTTTTAACTTATTAAAAGCTATGCCAAACAAAGTGTGCTCAAGAATATTAAAGTTTTTTATTGGTTAAATTATTTTATTTATTTATTTATGTTAAGGAATTTGCAAGATAAGATATTTTGGACTTCCTTAGATATTATCTTTGTAATTATATAGTAGTTAATTTTTTATATTTTTTTGTAATTAAAATATTAACACATAATTATATTGTCATTAATTATTTTTATTTTTTGTTTTCAGATATTTCTCGAGTAGCAGTTTGCTTCTTGCGGAATACAGGCGTGTGAAGATTGCGATTTACTTTTGTTTTTGTTATCCACGGAAGAATCATGAGGGAAACTTTTATTTTTGATTTACGTTATTTTGAATTCTGAACAATATTATGTATTTAAACATTGTGTATGTATTATGCAATATTATGTAGTAGGATAATTTTGCTAATGTGTTGTAATGAATGAATGCAAGAATATTTGTATTATGGATGAATTGTTATTTTTGTACTGGATTTTTTATATTATTATGTAATTATTGGTTTCTTTTTTAATTATTTTTCATTTAATGCAGGTAATTTTTTATATTTTTAATAATTTTACTGCAGTTTATTTATTTATTTATTTATTTTTGAGACGGCACCACATTGCCGTCGCAAATGATACGGGCAGATTGAGACAAAAGTTTTTTGCGACGGTACTCTTTGCCGTCGCAAATAATCTTTTAGCGACGGCGCATCGTGCTGTCTCAAATATTTTTTAGCGACGGCAAAAATGCCGTCGCAAATAACACCTTTAGCAACAGCAACACAGTGCCGTCTCAAAAAATTTCAGATTTTTTCGTATTAATGGCGACAGAAAAATGCCGTCGCAAAAAGCCAACTTTGCCGTCGCAAAAAAAAGGCGACGGTAATGTCCCGTCGCTAAAACCCTTTTGCAACCCCCTTTGTTGTGACCCCCCACTTGCCGTCGCTAAAAGTCATCTGCTGTCACAAAAAACCTTTTGAGACGGCATTTTGAGTATTTGCGACGGCATTTTACCGTCGCAAAAAGTCAAATTTTTTGTAGTGTGACATAGTTGTTAAGACACTTGTTTTAATTATTTTTATTTCATTAATTATATTTATCTATTGTGTTAGTCATAATTTTTATTAGGGTATTATTAATTTTAATTGTAAAAACCTAATTTACCCCATCTTAGGTTGTCTTTTAGGTAATAATAAGGTTTGACTCTTGTAACAAAATAAATTCCAATTTTTTAATTTTGTCAATTTAAATTTTACTTTTTTATTGATTTTCAATCTAAACTATCTGTCTATTAAACTCTATACAACAATGGTATTTTACATATTTTTATACACCTATATTGAGTTTAATGATTAAAATATATTTTTTCAATTAGTTTTACTTAACGAAAATAGACGAATGCTTTAAATTGAAAGCAAATAAAAAAAATTAGAGTTTAAATTAAAAAAATTAAAAATTTATTTTGTTTCAAGAATCAAACTTTAATTATTATTTTTATTTTTATTTTCCCTATTAATTTTGCTCAAGGTTAAAGTTAAAGGTGGTAATGCATTCATCGAAAAAATTAATTCTATTCAATAATCATACATTTTTATTTTATTACATTTGTCTATGAAAAAATGAATGGCATGTATGTTTTTAAAAATAGATTTCTTTTAAAAGACAAAAGTAATAAAATAAAAATATTATGATTTTTTATATGAATAATATACCCGAAAAACTTAGTTTGGAAAACAAATAATACCTAAGAATTAAAAAAAGCAAATTTTTAGTACCCTAAAAAATTGCTATAATTTGAGAGCCCAACGCAAGCCGCCTTCTTCTCGGGCTGATCAATTTAGAATATGTTACCCAAACCAAAACTTGATAAGTTTTTTGTTTTTTTGGGTGAATCAAACCTTATTTTCTAAGCTATTTTTGAGAAGAATTTTTTATCTTCATTTTTTATATATTTTAATTTGATTAGAAAAATTTCCTGTAGAATGAATTTTTAATTTTTTTTTTTAGTTTTGTGAGAGAAAAGTGAAATAATTTTGATTTGAATATGACATTTTATCTTATTGATTTTTTAATCTATTTTATCTTTTAATAAATTAAATTAATCCCATCTATCTTACCAAATAGGGCCTTAGTTAGGGCTGAGCAAAAATTCGTGAAATCTGTAATCCGATCTAGTCTAGTCCAATCGGTAAGTTTGGATTGATTTTTTGAATCCGTGGTTTGATTCCGGATTGAAAAATTAAAAGTCCGTAGTCCACGGATTGGTTCCGGATTGAAATCGATCCGAACCATATATAAATAGTCTATATTTTTATTATACACCCTCCCGCATAGTATCTTTTCTTATTCCATATAAAACTTAAACCCAAACCTAAACCCGCATAATATCTTATTTTATTAGTTTTGTTTGTTAGTTTTTAGCTTTAATTTGTAATGGTCTAAATACTTATGGTAAAACCAAGTTTCTTATATTTGTTTAAATTCTAGCATGTCACTATTATGAAAAGATATGTTGCTATTGTGAAACTAATATGGTGCTATATTTATATTTTTATGAAATTAAAGTATTATATATTTTTTGTTATTTAATTATGTGAATTCGTGATCCTAAACTGATCTAATCCGTGTTTAAATGGATCGGTTCAAATTGATTCCACGATTTAAACGAATTGAATTAATTCTAATTTCTCAAAAATTATAAATAACAAATTAAGAGTGCTGCTATTAGCACCTGTCAAAATTCTTTGGACCCCCATTTTATAATTTTTTTTATTACAATTATGCCCTAAAGTAAAATTACATTAAAAGACATTATGAAATAGAACACCTACTTATCAATAATAACTAATACTCTATAATATTGGACACCCACCCCCACCCCCACTCCCACCCCCACCTCCAATTCCAACTCCAACTATACGTATTCCATGTTTGTAAACCCTAAACCTATTACTTTTCATAACCAACTAACAGAAACCCTAAATCTATTATGTTTCATAATCATCTTAAATCATGAATGCGTCACCTTTATGACCATCATCAACGCTATTGAACTTGAAAGTTTTGCTTCAAGTATAACGTATACTTCATCACTTATTTCACTGTGTAGAGCAATGGAGGACGAGGACAACATTCTCGGTCGTTTATCTGTCTTGTATTAACATTCTCGGTCGTTTTCGGTCGTTCTTGTTTCGTTTGAGCTGTTCGGTACTGGTTTGCTGACTGTTATAATTATGTTCAATAATACAGTACTGAACATAATCCTTTCGTTCAATACATAGGTTCTGAACATGAATGCAGATAGTCAGTTATGTAATTTTCTTTGTTAAACTAACTTAGAATGGAAAAGAGTGAATTGGAATGGATTTAAGTTATGTATTTTGAACGAATTTAATTCATGTGTATTTTGAGTTGTGAATTAGAATGGATTCAAGTTACACAGTGATGAACAAATTTTGTTCAGACATACAGTGCTGATAGGATCATTATTGTTCAACAAAACAGTTCTGAACAAAATACATTTTTTCGACTACACAGTGGTGAACAAATTGGGTGGGTGTGCATTTCATTGTGAAAATATGGAGATTAGTTTTCTATTCTGAAAATATTATGAAAATATTATGGAGATTAGTTTTCCATATATATACATTGTTTTCTATTCCTACAATTCGCATCAATTTTCACTTTCTGATCTGAATTTCCCAATCAATAGCAAATTCCAAAGAGACCCATGTCGTTGAAATCCTAATCGACGAAGAACACCAACCCCACAAGTAAATGAATTGTGATTTTAGGAACCATTTTTTAGATGTGGTTAATGTTGGAAAGAGAAGAGAGAGAAAAAACTAGGGTTTTGAAGGGGTTTTGAGAGAGAGAGAGAGAGAAAAGAGAGAGAAAAGAAAGAAAAATCTTCACTTTCTCATCTGAACAAAAAGGATTTTGAGAGAGTGAGAGAAAAGAGAGAGAAGAGACATCACTGATGAGGAGAGAGAGAGAAGAGAGGGAGGTAGAGAGTGGGTGTGGTTGGGGGTGTGAATTGTGTGCATATGTTGGAATGGATTTAGGTGGGTGTGCATTTCATTGTGAATATGGATAGATTTGGTAATAAATGAAGTATTCAAAAAAATATTATTAAAATTTAAAATTTAGGGTTAGGGTCCAAAGAATTTTGATGAGTACTAATAATAGCACTCCAAATTAATCCTAATTTTATTTCAACCTGGACCATACTCACCCCTAACCTTAGGTTAGTCAGGTTGAGCGACTCATGTTACAAACAAACCCGTAAGAAACAAAAAACACATTTGGGCACTATTTGACATTCCAAAATTAACACACTTTTTATCATTCTATTTTTTTTAAAGACATTTTGACTTGGTTTGGGGAGCGACTGATTTAGCAAAAAAATAAAAAAAAAAGTTAAAAAATCAACAATTCATATTAAAAAGTCAAATATTCTCTTTTTTCTCTACTTTTTGCACATTTTTTTATAAAAAATCAAAAAATCATCACAACCATACTAATTTTTTAGTTTATATTTTAATCAAATAGATAAAAAATTATTAAATTAGCCTATTCCCAACCTGACGCCAAAAACGTATACATATTTGGCTGATCCCAAACACCCTCTTGGGTTTTTTTTAGAAAGGAGAGAATAAAAAATAATCAAAGAGGAATTTTCTAGTGTAGAAGAAAGAAAGAAGACGAAGTCAATCGGGGACGCCGGAGCTGCTGTTACGGTGGTTGTCGGCGCTACGTAGTTTCACTGCCGTTAGTCCTTTTTATATCTCAAATATATACTATTTACGCTGTTTGGTTGCTGAGAAAACGAAGAAAAGAGAAATAAAATTTTAACATTTTAATAATTCTAGAGTTTTTCTTGTTTAGAACCGTACAAAAATGCTGTTTCTACTCTCTTTAGATGATTCTTTCATTTTTGCGAAACCCAAACACCAAACCATAAGAATAATTTTATATATACTCTTTTTGTGTGCGCGCGCGCGCGCGTGTTAAACTTCGTTGAGAAGTATGAAATTCTTTATAAGGCGATTGATTTGTCTAAGGAATTAACTAATCTCACTCTTTTATGCTAGTTATTGTGGTAATCACTCATGTAGTGCTTGCATTTGAGATTTTAAGCTCGCACTGTATGTGTTCGACTTTTTGTTTCTGTGACATGTATCCACCTTTGTAGACCTGTGTTGGCAATCAGATTGGAGAAAACTATGGGAATTTTATTGTCAGAGTTGCTTTTGTTGTTTCTACTGCTTTCTGAACAATTGAAAGACTCATGAATCAACCCCCATTCTATTTTTTGATATAGTTAGTTATTTTTCATTTAGATTTTTCACAGGCATTGCCTTGCAAATGATGTACGTTGATAATTGATGTGATGGTAAATGAGTAGAAGAAAATGTAAACCCAGTTGCTATTGGCTCTACCCAATTGGCATTCGTGATTAGAATTCCAAAATGGTTATGAATCAATGGCTGCAATTCATAGCTCTGATAGTGTTTTGTTTATTTCTTGTTCTAAAACCAAAAATAACGCAAAACTACAAAGTCATATGGGTTCATATAATATGGTCATTCCCCATTTCAAGTTAGCTTTCTATTCTAGGAATTGGACAGGTTATGTTCTCTCTTTTTAGCCCTAGTTAAAACCTATTTTTCAGAATATGGGGACTTCAACATAATTGCAGATCCAGTGGCAATGGCTGTGGAGTTTGCCTTTAAAATAGATGCAGGACACTGTCACAATGATGTTAAATCCTTTGTGAAGTTCATATCTTTGGGAACCTCCTTGAAAGCAGTAATATATTGGCATTAGGAAAATGCTATGTAAACAAACTTTTTGTATAACTTTTATTTATTTTTAATAAATTGTTGTGGCCTGCAATAACAAACCATTGATAAGAACAACTTAGCTACAATATCAGTTTGTTTGTATGGCATTACTCTTTTCATTAATATACATAATTCTTACCTTAGGAATTTATTCAGGGCTCTAGTGCTATGAATTCTGATGACTAGTCAAAGTGTATTGCACAGCATGGTTTTCTATAGTTGTCTAATCTCAACTGCGAAACTGAAACTTTTGCATAAATTTCCAGTATTTATGTTGTTCCCTCCTTGTGTTTGTGCACATCTTTGTCTCAAATTTGATATTGAACCATCTTGGTGCAATTTTGTGTCTCTGCTTCTCACGTGACTCTGTTATGAGTTTTCCATCTCGATCAGTAACTTTTGCTGCTATGTGTAATTGAGCCATGCAGAAGCTAGTATTCTCCTATGGGATCTGAAGAACCAAAAGATCAATTGAAAGGAATGGACTGGAAAAATATTGGTGATTCCATCCATAATGAGCCCAGTGCAGGGCCTGTTACTAAGAAACGGCTTCCAAGAAAGGTTAGGCAAATCCCAGATTGTTATTTTCTTCCTCGGAGATCATTACCCTCTGCAATTGCCTTTTACGGGGCATGGATTGTTGCTGGAGTTGGTGCAGGGATGCTGGCAGAAATTTGGATAAACAAGAAGGTCAAAGGTATGCCCTTCATTAGCCTAAGGATGTGTTTGGATTTTGGATTTGGTAAGGGATTTGTGGAGGGAAAGGAAATGTGGAGAGAAATGTAAATGAAATATAAGCTAATTTTTTTTTATTTTTCACTTTTCTTTTCCCTCCACAAATCCCTCTCCAAATCTAGGATCCAAACACAACCTAAATATTTACCGGTCATAAGTTTAGATTGAACACCAAGCATTTGTTGGTTGGTTGGTTGGTTATCAAAACACATGGTGATCTAAATATGATGTTCTTCAAGTGAAATTTGAAGAGTAAGACAGCAGGAAGTGTTTGCAATGAACAAATATTTCTATGCCTTATACTTGAGAAAGATTTAAGTTTGGTTATTGAATGGGTAAATTGAAATAGCACATGAAAGTTTTTGGTTCAAGACTGATAAAGATTGTTATTATGATTTAATGGTTGATATCAATAAGGGTTACATACCGAACTTGCAATTTCAAAGCATTCCTCTACAAAACTAGAGGAAGTTGCTTTCCTTCCCTTTCCTTTAGAAAATTGTGCAATCTATAAAGTAAATTCTTAAATTTATTTCTTGTTAGATGATTTGTCATCCTCTTTCTGTATTTGCGCACTTAACTATAGCTAACTTGTGATTTTTTTTTTTTTTTTTTTTTTGTTTTGGTTTTGGTTAAGCAGAGGATGGTGGTATCATTTGGGAGTTTGACAAATGAAAACTGGAAGTCACATTCCGAGGAACTCTCCTGATTGGTGGCCAACAAATTAGTTGAAATCCAAATATCAGTTTTAAATGTTACAGTTTTGGTATTATTACAAACATATGTTATGTTGTTTCAAGCTTTTCTCTTTGATTAGCTTTGATTTGTTCTTTGTAGTACGGGAAACTTAATTAGAAGTTGTTTTAGATTGTTTGAGATGGTTGAATCCTTGTGAATCCAATGGAAAGTTTATTATCAGATAGATTATGTTCTAACATGCCCTCCTCTGAATACTTTTGCTCATGTCTTTTGAGTTTTTAGTGGCCTGTTTGGAAAGTAAGAAAGTATCTGGAAAGTTGAATTTTGTTTCTCTGCAGTTATGAGGCAATTTGTCATTCGCATGTTTGTATCTGCAGCACATTTTCACTTCAACCTCTGCACATGTTGAGAATGGGAATGCAGTGTGTAAACTTCTTCCTATGAGGAAACCGCAAAAAACACTAGCGTTGTGTTTGGTTGGAGGATTTGGGAAGGGAAATGGAAAGGGAAAGAGAAAGAGAAATGCAATTCTATTTTTGTTTGGTTATAATAGAAAACATATTGGAAAAGAAAGGGAGAGGGAAATGAATTAAGAAATAGGAGGACCTTCTAGAACATCAATTCCTTTATATCTGTGAGAAAAGACCCGGGAAAACTAGGAGGAAAAATTTATCGGGGAGAGAGTTTCATTGTTCATGGCCTCTTGCAGGAGACCATTCATGAGTAGCTTCAAACAACCACCACTGACGAGTTTTGAAGATCTAACTCCTGAAGCAAAATCTGATTTTCAGCATCATTCAGCAAACCCTTCCAATCAGGGATCATCATTTGCTTCAATTGGTAATCTTCAGTCACTGAACTCGATTGAAGATTCATTGCTTGGAAATTTCGATCAGGTATTTGTGCCCCTCTTTCGTTTTCTCTTACCTTCTCATCAAACTCAAATTTGTATTGATTTCCATGGATTTGTTTATTTATGTTCAAGCTGCTTTGCAATTTTGCTTTGAGGTGAAATTGCATATCTAACTCTGGTAGCCATCTCTGATTTGCAGCATCATTCAGCAAACCCTTCCAATTGGGGATCATCATTTTCTTCAATTGGTAATCTTCAATCATTGAACTTGGTTGAAGATTCATTGCTCGAAAATTTTGATCAAGTGTTTGTGCCCCTCTTTCGTTTTCTCTTCCCCTCTCATTAAACTCAGATCTGTATTGAAAATTCCATACACACACACCTATATATGTTTTATTATGAATAAGAGATTATAGATACATCTATTTATTTATCTATGTTCAAGCTGCTTTGCAATTTTGCTCTGAAGTGAAATTGCAGAAACCCTTTTTGTTTTCTAAGTAGTTTGATGATTTAATATCTTCTTTTCACTTTGCATGGCTTTAATGAGATTAAATTGGATTTACATTTTCTGTTTGTTTTATTTTGTTTGTTTATATGTTTGTTTGTTATGACAATTTGCTTGTTATAGTCTATAGATGTTTGCCTCTTTGGTTTATTTCACTTTCTTTTGTTTCGTGTTTTTTCATGATTTCAAGCTTTATAAATTAACCCTTTCATTCTCGTGAAATGTTTGATTGAATGTTTATTTGAAACGTGAGCTTTTGGATGGTCTGTTGCATTGGATTAAATTAGTTTTGGGTAATATGAGTATAGATCATGTCAAATGAATTTGTAGGACAGTAGAAGTGGTGTATGATAGAAACAGTCCTATATTTGATAATGAGGTTCCATTTATCACCAGTAGGAGATGTTGCTTTAGTAAACCCATTTTTCTTATGGTAGAGTCCTTATCTACTAGCTGTCGAGTGTGAAGATAAACTAATATTTGAAGAGTGGTCAGTCATTTTTTCTGTGTGTCAAGTTATATTACTCTTTTTCAGGAAGGCTTTGATATTTGCACTTGCTTTTATCAGTGCGTGCAAGAAGTCCTTCCACGAAAATTTGATAAGATGGATCAACTGACTGTTGAAAAAGATTGGTACATGTTAACTTCAAGCAGAGTATTTGTTTGTATTATTTAAATTAAAAGGGGTAGACTCTATTCTGCGTTAAATTAGTTGATTGGGAAAACAGGTTTGAAGCATTGTACCCAAATGGGTTGTCATTTGAGTGTTGCCTAGTCTATGAACTTTTTAATGTATCATTTCAGTTCTGGACTCGGAACTTTTTGATGTATCATTGCAACATGGAAACATTATTAACAAGCGGATGTGATTTTTTATTTTTAAAAATTGTAGATTCATGATCAAAGAGGAATGAGAAAAGTATAGAAAGTGGGCAGCCACTTGTGTAGCTATGGATGCTTCATATGCTATCAGCCTTGTCTCAATTCTTCATTGTTGTAATCATGTAAGGAAGTTAATTTCAAGACAAGGAGATTATGAATGATATGTCCTAATTAAATGGCTAATGACTTTGGAAGATGCAAATTGTCGTAGCCAGTTATGCATGAGCAAAGATGCATTTGCCACACTAGTTAGCATGCTTAAAAGACACTACAACAAAATTGGATTTTTATGGCTTCACATTAACGACATACAGCAAATGCAAGCCGTGGTTTCTCATTTTTACGACTTACTTTTTTTTACATGTCGTAAATAATTTCTCAACCACGACGAGTCTGTTGCGTACGTCGTGAATGCTAATAACGATGGTTTTTTTTATGACTTGCAATGTTAGCCGTAAATAATAAAACTTTCTATGACGTGCATATGGCATGTCGTTAATATATCAACTATACATGACACGTGTACACCAGTTGTTAAAAATATTGAACATTTCACAACTCACAAAAAGCCAGCCGTTAAAAATTTCACTTTCCACGATATACAAAAAGTCAGCCGTTTAAAATATTATACTTTCCACGATACGCAATTGCTATCGTGAAAGGTATGACCGAAAAAAAAGTAGCGCCAAAATAAAAATTTCAAGCGCCAAACACCACAAAAAAAAAAAAAAAACCAAAAGCGGCAGTTCTCATCGTCAATCTATACGTAATGGTTCTAAGCATAAAGAAAGAACAAAGAACATGATCCAAAGGGGGAAAACGAGAAGAGAGGGAGAAGATAGAGGGTTTGAAGGGGAAGGGAAGGGTTTCAATGTCTCTTTCTAGACACTTCGACGGTACGACAAGACTAGTTCGGGGACAGTAACGATCAACGGTACGCACACATCTCATCTCTTCTTTTCTCCCTCAAGCATCTGCATACCTAAACGATTGTCAAGCACATGCTTATAATCACTCCTTTTGATGGCTAAGGTCGCGAATGGCAAGAACGATCTCGTGGTGGAGGTGGTCGGCGTAGATGAGGTAGGGAGGGGTGTAGTTGTGGGTTTGTCGGGGTTAAGGTAGTTGAGGGGAACTAGGGGTGCCTCTCTTTCTCTCTTTCTCTCTATATATATATCTATGCATGTATGTATATGATTGTTTTCAAATTCTGATGATTCTGATGTCTACTACTAAAGGGGTTTCGTCTAGGGCTAAGGATGTAGTTAGGGATTCGAAATCACCAGCTTTATTGGGTTTAGGGAAAACGGAATCGGGTTTGAGCTTAGAGCAAGGGGAATCGGTAATTTCCTCTGAGGAGGTTCCTTCGATTAGTGTTAACAGATTGATGATGGGGAGTGAAGGAAGTCTTAGCCCTAGTTCAAGGTCGTTCGTTGCTTCGGTGGTGCGTTGGCCATTTGTATAAGTGAGGGTTGAGTGATGTGAGTCCCCCTCATTATATTGTGTGAGAGGGTGGTTTGTGGGTTGAGTGACTCAGAAGTGAGGGTTGAGTGATGTGAGTCCACCCCATTATAAGGCAAATAGATTATTCTTCCTATGACTTTTTGTTGATGCATATTTACTCAGAAGTCTCTTGAAATTAGATGAAATTGTTCTAACTGATGGTTTCTCCTTTGTAGCTCATATTCTTCTGTATCTGTACCCTTTTCTTAATACGACAAGCAAATCAAGGCCATTTGAGTACTTGAGGCTGACTAGCTTAGGCGTCATTGGTGCTTTGGTGAAGGTGCTTCAGTATGCTGATATTTGTAAAAAAAAACAATTAATGTATTATTGATTTATGTATTACAAGATATATATTATTACAAATCAGAGTGGCTCATTATATAGGAGAGGGTTTGGGTAGTAGGTGAGGAGTAGGTGAGGGTAAATTGGTGGTAGGTGTAGTAGGTGTGGTAGTAGGTGGTGGTAGGTGTAGGTAAATTCTAACAGCCCCCCGCAAACTCAAGGAGGATAGAAACTAACCAACTTGAGTTTGGAGAGAGGAACAAAACAAGAAAATACATAAAAATAATAAAAAAGGATAGGAGACACTGTAGGGTCGTGTCAGACCATTGGTGAAGACACTGAATGGTGGTGTCATAACGTTTTAGAGGACACTTTATGGTGGTGTCATAACGTTGTAGAAGACAGTTTATGGGGTCATGTCGGACCGTTGTAGAAGCTGACCGGAATCTATGTCGGGACAGTTTACAGAGTCTTGTCGGACCCTTGAAAAAGCTAACCGGTATCAAATGTCGGGACAGTTTATAGAGTCTTGTCGGACCCTTGGAAAAGTGGCACCCTCAAAAGGTGTGCCCAATTTTGTCAAAAGGCGTGCCATCAAAAGGCGTGCCCAATTCATCAAAAGGTGTGTCGGACATGATGGCGAGGCACGTGGGCGCCTTGGCTTGCGTGCCCGTTTGTCGGCTGGTGGTAAGAGGCGCGCGATGCGCGTGGCTGCCTCGGCTATAAGACAGAGGCTGAGGCTGAGGCAAAAAACCTGCGAGAGATATTCTGAGAGAGATTCTGTAACACTCTGTTTTCTGAGAGAGAATTCTGAGAGAGATACTGTGTAACACTCTGTTGCCTAGAAAATGGCTTCATCGTCTTCCCGCGGGCTACTCACCCTCTTTCCCGACCTCAACGAGTCAACGAGAGAGAGAACTGGTGCGGTGGCACTGGAAACTCAACCAAGCGCCCCGGAGTTTGCTCCGTTGAACTTTCCGATGCGGTCGGTGGAGCAAAGAATGGCAGTGCAGTCGGATGTGGAGGCCAATCAGTATACTCTGAAGGCATGTGTGGAAAGCATGACGGCGGTCACAAACTTGTCGAACCGGCTGCAGAGTAGGACAAATGAGGTGCAGCATTTAAACTCCCAGCTGGCTCTGCTCCAACGCATGTATAAGGATGCGCGAGCAGAGATAAGCGTGCTAAGGGCAGAAAACAAGGAGCTGAAGCGGAAGGCCACCGTGATGTTCCGATTTGGAGGGCCGCCATATGCGGCAGTGGAGGAGTATGGGGGAGTGAACGTGCTCGGCGGCGTGGAAAACACGGAGGCAGCACCGTCAAGGACCGCCCAGGACGGAGGCAAAAAGAAGAGACCGGCGGCAGAGTAGGTCGGTGGGTGGCCGTCTGCAGAAAAGAAAACAAAGCTGTTGTTGTTGTGATTTTTTGTGTATTTTTGTTGTTGTTGTTTTGTTTGTTTTTGTGTTTGGTTTTTTTTTTTTTTTTTTTTTGGTTGTAAAATGTGGATCGGGGTTGATCCCGATATGAATAAAATGAGTGTATTGTGCAAAACCGAATGGCGTGAAGGGACAAGACGGAGCAGAAAAATTAAACTGGAATGAATGTTTTTTTTTTTTAAATAAAATAATAATAATAATAATAAAATAATAAATAAAATGAAGTGGGGGAAATCAGTGGAATCAATGAAGGCGATGATAAGATATTTTAGTGGTATCCACTGACTTTGTGGGCGACAGCAGGTCGAGCATCTTTGATTCCAAGGCTGGGATTGTTTTGATTGATTGTGTATTGATATCTATTACAATGATTCATGATTCCTATATATAGAAGAGAGGGTGAGTGTGCGATGTTATTCGGTAAAACCAGGCTGTGTGTCCCTCCCGAGAGAGAGAAGAGGTTGCGGCGAAGGAGGCACCAGGTGGGGCCGTAGGCGGCAGAGCTGAGACGGTCGGAGAAGACGGAGTGGCTTGGCGACGAAGATGGCGGGACGAGACCCAATCTGGAGGGTGACGATGTTGAGCAGTGCGTCGGCGAGGCCGCTGACTAGTGTGGTGGCGCCGGGGCCGTGAACACAGACGGGGACGAACTCAGATTCCGGTGAAATGGCGGAGCAGAACGCAATGGCGTAGAAGTGAGAGTACAGAACATGGGTCCAGCCTCTCTCTTACAATGAGGCCAGCCTCTCTCTTCCGATCGTTCCTCTAGGGACAGATCTAAGATTTGTCAAAACCGATCTCCACGGTAGTGATGAGATCAACAATGAGAGATAGGGATGGTGGAGATTCGAGGACGGCGGCGGGGGTGGTGTATCCATCGGAGATTTTCTCTCTCTGGTGGATTCAGATCCGAGATTAGAGAGAGAGACCAGCATGAAATCAAAATAGCCAAATAAAGTTGAGATCTGTACTTCCTCATGGATAGAAACACCGGCTCGCCTGTTGAGGTCTATACTGATAATTTGATGGAAGGGGATAAGGAGTTCTTAAGGGAACCCGAGATGGCAGCAGTACCGGAAACATCTTTAAAGGAGAAAAATGACAACCTGCAGCCAGAGAATTCTTCCAAGAAAAGATCGCGGATTTCAGGAGATGTGAGTATAGTTGACCTGATGACTTGAGATTAAATTTCATTTCTGAGTGGGAGCTTGGGATTGCAGTAGTGGGGCTTTATGTCTAGTGTTTGTGTTTGTGCTTGGACAGCAGCTGGAGAGGAAGTACATGCAGAGTGATCAAGGTATGTGTAGAGGTCCGGCGGGCGGCCAAGGCGAGACTGCCGCCCGCCGGTGAAGCAGAATGACTAGGTTGTTAACCTTGCTCTGATACCATGTAAAAAAAACAATTAATGTATTATTGATTTATGTATTACAAGATATATATTATTACAAATCAGAGTGGCTCATTATATAGGAGAGGGTTTGGGTAGTAGGTGAGGAGTAGGTGAGGGTAAATTGGTGGTAGGTGTAGTAGGTGTGGTAGTAGGTGGTGGTAGGTGTAGGTAAATTCTAACAATATTAATTTTTATAGCTTATGAATAATCTTGCTCTTTTTCATATAATTTTCATACTTCTATTTGTGGAGGTAATACATTCCTTGAAATAGAGTGGCAACTAAATATGTTAGTAAGGACTCCCTCTGTAGATTGCAACTTGTTTTCAAATGATAAAATTGAAAAACAAAATAATATACATAAAGAATTAAAATCTAATTCATGTCTATAAAAATAAATAATAAAAAAAATCCATAGCTAGCATGAGTTTTATGGGCATGATCTTATCTCTTGAATGTTCCCCAATGACAGAAATATTTTTGAAGAAGTTAATAAGCTGTTTAAAATGAATTTGCATATTCTCTCAGTTCCAACCAATGGTTATTATTATTTTGACAATTTTAATTAATATACATTTCCTTAGAAATTCAAACTGGTTCATAATTTCAAGGTATGTATTATGTTGTCTAGATGTTGGTTTTAGTTTTTATTCTCTTCCTTTTACTTATTTATTTTTTATCAGCAACAAAATGGAACTTTTATTAAAAAGAAGAATAAGAAAGAGATGCAAACAAAGGGGGACAAGGAGTCCTCAAAACAAAAGGTAAGAGAAGGAAAATCCCAGAAAAAAATAAAATAAGAGTCTGAGTCGCACACTGTATTCTCTTCCTTTTATGCAGGCACATATTAATTTAAATATACCTATGTAAAAAGTTTGGAAAAGAAATACAATTAAAACTATTCATTTCTTGCAGACTCTGTTTTTGATGGGCAGCTGCATATATTGGAAGCCATTTGCAGCCAACATTGTAGATTGCTTCTATGACCTTGAGGAGACCTATGATGAATTTTTTACCAAAACAGAGGTGTTGAATTTCTCTTTGATATTTGTTTCAACTGCTTTCTTTTTCTTCTCTCTTTTCCCCAATTTTTGAACCCATAAATTGTGACAATTTTAAGCAGTAAACAGCTGCCTAATCACACACTATGTGATGGAGAAATTTTTATGTGCAGTATGCCTCTTTCACTTTGTTCGCAATAATCTCCTCCCTCTCTCATTGAAAGGGGAAGTTACATGACGTGATTTGTTTAATGTTAATATTCTTATAGAGGTTAATATTCAACAAATATCTTGGGAATCTAGCACATTTGTTTGTTTGTTTCTTTTCTCTTTCTTTTTTGCCTGCCCTATATATAGATTTGACAGCAAGTCAAATGCAGGGTTCAAATTTGATGCCAGAGAATAGATACATATCCTTATACATTTTTGCTCTTTCCTTTCAATCTTTACTGGAAAACAAACAAAGCCCAAAGTAATTGTTACTATCAAGTTGTTACTTTCTTTGTACCGTGTTTTTTTTCTTTAGTTGATATGTTTAGTGATCACTAGTTAATATGATTCCTGTTGAACTTTTCCTTTTGGGGCTCTATATCAGGTGAAGAAAATGATGCACAATATTCGTCAATATCAAGTTCCACTTCAGAAGTACATGGCCATGATGGACCTCCAGATGCCTCTTTAACTCACAACAACAACTCCAACTTGTTGATTTGAAGCCGTTGGTGCATACATGGCATGCTTCGATGCTGCTTGGTTATAAATAATTCATTTTCAACTCATATAACAATATGGAATCTGGGATTATCAGCATTTGCCTCTTCATTCTTCATTCCAATGCCAGTGTACTTAAGATACTACAGACAGTAAAAGCATGACAGATTACTTCATTTATTGTAGCCTTTAAAAGAGTTTGAAACAGATGAAAACAAAATGGTAAATGTATAATTCTTTCATTTATTTATTTTCAATTGTTTTGGTTTACAAGAGAGGAATGAGGCTGTTCTACAAGCTTCTTATTGAAAGAGAAGTATGATTTTGTTTCACCTGTATTTATGAGGCTTACAAGTTCTGATAATTTCAGTTTCAACTTAAAAAAAGTTTCTTGCTTTCACAGGGGAAAGATTCTCGAGGTATTGAAAAATTGGCCTGAGAGGAGCATTCAAGTTATTGTCCTCACTGATGGTGAGTGAATTTTGGGACTTGGGGATCTTGGTTCCCAGGTGAATTCATGTTTTCTTTCTTAACTATATAAATATTTTGCCTCACGTAACAATTCTTACTTACAACCAGCATATGAGAATATTTACAAGACAGTTTTTTTTTAGAACTTCCATATTGACATTTGTTACTAGTGCTAATTCGATACATATTTCTATTTTCAAGTATTAGTTCAATTGTGGAAAATTCTTGTATAAAAGCATTTGTAGCTAATAACAGGTTAAATCATTATCAGGGGATGGGGATACCTGTTGGAAAAGTGGCTTTGTATACAGCACTTGGAGGAGTTAGACCTTCTGTGGTAACCCTCACTAGCAGATAATATACAGTATTCTCTATGTAGATGCTCACCTTCTTTGAAACCCGTACTTAATTACTCATGAACCTCTTTGATTATAATGTGTGTATGCAAGTTTCACAACCATTATGTTTCAAGAAAAACTACATAACATGGTTTAATTCTCAGCTTGACCATATAATCTGGATCAGTGCCTTTTTGCTTGATTGTGCAGTGTTTACCCATAACGATTGATGTGGGGACAAACAACGAGCAGTTGTTGAAGGATGAGTTCTACGTTGGGCTCCGACAAAGGAGGGAAACTGGGAAGGTCCATTGGTTTTGGCATTTTATTGCTTGCTTACAGTCATGAAAGGCATTCTATTTGGTTTTTTTTTTTTTTTTGGCATTCTATTTGGTACTGAGCTAGTTTTAGAAAATTGATCTTCGGGAATATGCTGACCTACTTCATGAATTCATGGCTGCTGTCAAGCAGAATTATGGTGAAAAAGTACTTGTACAGGTGCACACCAGCTCGGTTTCAGCTCTAGTTTGAATATTTTCGAAGCCTAATCTTGTTAATGCAGCTCTAATATTGGTTTGATTTCTTACTGTCACTTTACAGTTTGAAGATTTTACAAACCACAATGCTTTTGAGTTGCTAGAGAAATATGGTTACTCATCTTGTCTTCAATGATGATATCCAGGTATATGGCAACATGGTGGTGGATCTGGTTACTGACTGTTTGGAATCCTTTGTTGTCGTCTAAATTTCAACCCAAATGAAACCTATACAGTTATAAATTTCAAGGGACAATTTCTTGTTTTATTGTGTTCTACAGATTCAATTATTGCTTTAGAAAATTTGTGTGCAGTTGGCTGCTGCAGTTGGCTTAGGATTGGTTAATTCTAAATTAAGCCTTTTCCCTAGTTTCTTTGTTTATTTCATGAATAATTATCTTGACTATGAACCTACAAAAATAACAATTTTGCAGAAAGATGAACAATGATTTTGAGTCAGATGAAGAACAGTGCATATTAAGACTTCATTTGTGTATTGGGGTGCTGTTGGATATGTTATGAATGGTTGAATTGTAATGCTGCTATACACTGATCATTTTATTAGTTTTAAGGGGAAGAAATTAGACATATTTCTACCTGCCTTTTTGCTTTGAACATAGTGTTGGCATTCTACATTGCAAGAAAAAGGGTACTAGTGAACTGTATTTAACCTCATTCCAGTGCTGGTTTTAGGATCTCTTGCTACTTAGTTCAGATTTGTAAGAAAATTGTGTCTAGAATTTTGTTGAACCTCGGACTGCCTGATTTTCTTCTTAAAACCTTTCCACTTCCTCTTTGGAAAATGTCTTGAATGTCTCCAACATCTAGGCTCATCTTCCTTCTAATTTGCATCAAGGTTTTCTATGCCTCTAAATTTTGATTATCCCCTTTTTCGTAGCAGTGTTGTGTCACTGCATGTTAAGTTGGACAAACTGTTGACAAGTAAAGTAGTTGGACTCTTCTTGTAATTTCTTTTCTAATTAGATGCCTAACAGAAGTATTTGGCTCATTTGAGTCGAGTTTTTCCTGCTATCAGAGCAGATCGAGCAAAATGAAAAAATTACCCATTTCAATATGCCCAGCTAGAAAATTTCCATATGCCCAGAAAATTGCTCATTTACAGTCTCTGTTTAGGGAAAAAATGCTCAGAAAATTTTGTTTTCATTACATTACATTCTCCTCAATTCTCTATTTTACCCCTAAACCGCACTTGGGGTGGAGATACTGCGAATTGCATTCCCTGCAGTGCTGACATTAGTTGCTGACCCCATTGCTTCTCTAATTGACACAACATTCATTGGTCTCTTAGGTCTGTCTTGATGTTCTTTTTTGTTTTCTCCTGAATGACCTTAATTACTTTTTACTTGAATAATTTCTTGAGTTAATTGCACCTTGTGAATCAGGTATGCTTTTAGTTCAAATAGTAAGGTCTGTTCGTGGGGAAATAGCAGTAGAGTTCATATCCTACTTTGAGGGCAACTCTACCAGTTGCTATACATTGTGCTATTGCTAAAATTTAGCAAGATGGACACAAAAAGGGGAAAAAAAAAACAACTCTAGCAGTGTGCTATCATTGTGCCAAATTTAGCATGATGCTATCCACATCATTGTATTTTTAATATAAATTCAATAACTTAATATATATATATATATATATATATATATATATTTTAAAGATAACCGTTATATTAAATATTTAGAATTTGAAAGAATTCCATCGGCAAATATCTATTATTAAATTTTATTTAATTCAAGTATGAATAAAGCTAAATGAATTGAAGTTTTAGATATATCAATTACTGAATTATAAGTTTAGTTTAACAATATCCGAATGCATATAATTTGGTACATGTGGTAGAAATTAAATCATGCTAAAAAATAGCATTTGCACTGCTGGAGTGGGTTTCTCGAAACATAGGATTTGGTTGATATGATGCAACTTTTCACAACCATGTAACTGGATGTTGCTGTGTTTGCAGAGCAAGGGTGAGGAGGTTGCTTCATATTTAAATAGTCGCTGTATATTTCTTGTTGGTGAGTTTTCTTTTGAGAATTGTCTTCCATAATTGTACTTCATGTTATTTTTGTGATTGAACTCTATGGAACGTGGAATCCAGGAATGATGGGCTCCGAAAAGACTACAGTGGGCAAGGTTTTGTCTGAAGCACTAGCTTATTCTTTTGTTGATAGGTTAGTGCGTTAACTTTAATGTGCTTGTTCTATCTTTTGATGAGTACAATATTTTATAGACCAAAAAACACCATAGGGGGGTGAACCCTGAACAATACCAAGCAAAAACTATACATCACAATTGGGATTACTTAACATGGAGGTCATTTAGTTTGTCGCCATTAATTGGTTCTGAAAGGCATACTGTATATAGGTTTTGGAATTAAGTTCGGAATTTGAAAAAAGTACGAAGTGGGTGGATTTAGACAATTTAAAAAATATGTTTTTCTCCTTTTGTTTATTTTTATTTTTTTATTTTTTTATTTTTTACCATTGATATGATAGAATGCTGCTAATTTTTAAGATACTTCGACTCATAAAAACAATGTCTATTGGTGCAAACAAGATATGTAGAACTGAATATTAAATTAGTTAGGCTTGAGTTTATGGGATTTAAATTGAGCTTAGGCATTTTGAAACTTGATTTGTATACCTTTCACCAAGCTTCAGCTAGTTAACTAGCCTAATCGAACATACATATATTGCCATTTCATAGCATACTAGTAGAATTAGTGATTGGAAGTTGCTGGTATACTGCACTTGCTTACTCTATTGCCCATGAAACTGCAGTGCCTTTGTAGTATTTGTCAGCATCTTTCACTTTGAATCAAGCTTAGTGATGTTCAACTTGGCTTGTTAGGTCCCCAGAAAGATGGCAAATAGGGGGATGAAAAGAGTGTTTTATCTTTAAAATGTTCCAGATTTCAGATTTTTTTAGTCTCTATTTTACACTTTCACATGACAACATTTCATGTACATATTGGATTGAAAGTTTCCTTTTAAACTTGTAAATGATATAGACTCTAATTTGACTGAACTCCTTATTTTGGAACTTACAACGGTAATGGATAAAATCTATACAAACTTAAACCTCATACATATAGATCCTTTAACATAATTATGCAAGTCCCAAATAGGTGTTGCATTGAAGTGGATTAATTCCACCTTTTCCTCTTTTTAAATTTGTTTTTTCTCTTGAGCTTCTTATGGCTTGGATTTAGTAGCAAACTATTGAGATCTTGAATTTTTGCTAATTTTTCATTATGACATTGCTTTTATGGGGCCATTGATTATCTTATTAATTTTGGCAATGTTTTATTGATATTTTAAAATTTCTTGACCATGTCTTAATACCTCAAGAAATATTTTTGTCCCTGAGTCGTTGGTTTTTGTACTTATGCGAAGGTTCCTTTGTCATGCAGACAAGAAATGCAACAGGGTTAGTTGCTCCAGCTATTGCCACGAGTTTAGGTGCCTTAACACATACATTGGGCACCCTTGTCCAGCAAACAGATTTGCTATAGTTGTAGCTGCAACTACTATAGGAACTGTTATCAGTAGTTTTAGATAATCTTTTAATAGTTGTCGATATGTTTAGAAAGTTAGATATGCATAGTTTTGGATGGTTTAAACTTTTTGTAGAGTTTAGAACTTAAGGATATAGTTTTCGAATGTTTTGAATGTATAGACAATTGTTGAATATTTATAATTTATAGATATAGTTTCTTTTTAATGTTTCAAATAATATTTTGGTAATTGATTGATATTTTGTGATGCTTGTTTGTAATATTTGTTAGATTATACAAAATTGGTCAAATAGAACCTGTTGAATTTAAAAATAAAAAGAAAAAAATTGCATATTCTACGGCAGACATAATAAGTCGTTGTATTATATATTTTACGGCGCACAATCAGCGTTGTTATTTGTCTCACCAATTAACGGCGTGCAAAAGTAGTCGTAGAAAAAGTAACAATGACGCACAAAATTTGCTATTAAATAGTTTTGACGGCGTACTATAATATGTCGTAGAATAAGTAACAACACACAAAATCTGTCGTTAAATAGTTTTTAACGGCGTACGAAACATGTTGAAAGTGAATGACTTTTCATGACTGGTCATGATATAACGCGCGCTGCACGTCGTCGCACGCTGTAAATTTTTTTTTTTTGTTATAGTGAAAACTAAGCTTCTTAGAGACAATCCTCAAAGTAAAGTAGAAGAACAAGTTGCGAAATTCCTTCGTATAAATGGCAATAATTTGAGGAACCTTATAATCAAGTTCTTTTACATACAATCACGTGAGACTATTAGTCAACATTTTCATCAAGTTCTTAAAGTCATTATATCATTGGAAGATATCTTTTTAAGGCAACCTGATGGATTTGAGTGCCCTCCAGAGATTAGAAACAATCCCAAGTATTGGCCTTATTTTAAGGTAGTTACATGAATGCAATTAGGGTATAATATTATATGTTTGGATACAAATAATGAATTGCTTACAGGATTGTGTTGGTGCAATTGATGGTACACATTTTCGTGTAAGGGTGTTGAACAAGGATGCAGAAAGATACCGAGGACGAAAATGCTATCCTACTCAAAATGTTTTGGTTGCATGTTCTTTTGATTTAAAGTATACATATATCCTTTTGGGATGGGAAGCATGGGAAGGATCTACTTCAAACTCAAGAATATTAGATAATGCATTAACAAGAGAAATGGATAAATTGATTGTTCCTCAAGGTGATCACTGAACGTGTATATATGCTTTGATAAATATAAATCTTTTTCTTTTTTTTTTTTTTTTTTTTTTTTTTTTTTTCAAACTAACATCATTTAATTACTTGTTGGTCTTAGGGAAATATTACTTAGTAGATACAAGATTTCAACTAAAAACTGGATTCCTTGCTCTAGTGTTTTAAAAAGCTCTAGGTGCATCGAAGCGCCAAGGTCACCTGGAGCCTAAGTGCCATGACGCGAGGTGAGGCGTGCGCCTCACCAAAGCGAGGCGCAAGTTATAGAAGTTAAGCAAAATATTAATATAGCACAATTTTCGACATAAGCAAATATTTAATATGTATATTATTAATTTTTTTAATAAGAAGAGAAGAGAAGAAGAAAAAAAAAACAATTAATTTTTTTAATATATGTTTTATTTTATTTTATTTATTATATTTTTTAAATAATGTGTTTCAATTAATTTTTATGAGACCAAGAAAATTCTCTCACATGGATTGTAGAGATCCAACAAAGAGATGAGCTTTGCCCTAGTATATCTGCAAAGATGAACATAGTTGGCGCCACCTAACCGGGGTTGCCGGCTAGAGACACTCCGATGATAAAATTAGAAGCCATGAATGAAGAGTATAAATAGTAAAGAGTGTTGTGTGTGGAGTGTAGAGAGAGATCACCTACCTTTTGTGTATGGGGAGCCTTTTTAGAGGGAATAGATGATGTTTGTTTAGGATATTTTACTCATATAACTAGAATATTTTTCTGGCTCCCACTATTTTTTTATTTTATTTTACATACATGTGTTTATTTTTTTTTATTACTATGTATAAGTATATATTATATTTTATATATTATCTATAAGTATATTATATATTATATAATGGAAAATGTTTGGGACCCCCATTTGGGGATGACCCCTACACCCCCAAAGCGATCATGGCCCTCCATGTATGTGTGTGGTTCACATCATGAGTGATCCAGATTTGTGAGGGTCTTGTGGGAGTGGAGGTTTCAATCATTGGTCTTATATAATAGGTATTATATAATATTATATATATATAGATGAATCAATTATATTTTATATATTATCTATAAGTATATATATTATATATTATATAATGGGTATTATATAATATTATATATACATATGAATCAAGAAAATAAAGAGAGAGAGAGAGAGAGATCGCAATCACGATTGCGAGAGAGAGAGCGATCGTGAGCAAGATAGAAGTGAGAGAGAAGATGACGACAGAAGAGAAGGGAAGAGAAGAGAAAAGAGGAGAAGAGAAGAAGCAGAGACGAACTTGAAAAAGACGAGTCCAGTTGATGTCGAAGCTCAGATCAGTCGATGGCTAGTACACAAACACAAAATAGATCAGTCGATGGTGAAGCGCACAAAGCGTGCGCCTTGAGCCTAATCGAAAGGCGCGCGCCTCAGCACCTTACTTGCGCTTCTCGCAACTCGCCTCGCCTCGCCTACTTTGAGCATGGCCCTTACGCCTTGCCTCGCTTAGCGCCTAGGCACGCTTTTTAAAACATTGCCTTGCTCCATATAGAATTACGCGTTACCATTTGAATGAGTGTAGTGTTCATCAACCAAAAAATTCTTGAGAGCTTTTCAACCTTCGTCATGCATCTTTGCGAAATGCAATTGAAAGTCCTAAAGAAAAGGTTTCCAATTTTAGGAAGTGGGACAGAGCCATATTATGATGTTGACACTCAAGCAGATATTGTTTTGGGCTTGTTGTATTTTGCACAACTACTTGTTAGAAATGGTTTTGGAAAAATTAGATTTTTTTTTCAATTTTGGTATATTTTTTAGGTAGGACCCATGCACCAAAGTTGGTAGGTCTAAGTGGTAACGCGTTCTATGCTACGTTGTGATTCACGTAATATATTTGGTTACTCAAAACTATTATTGGGTGAATGGGAAATTGAAGCCAAAGTGAGCTCCATGGAAATGATGTTTTTGGTGGAAATTTCTTAAGGTTTGGTTTAAGCCTCGTCCCACATTGGTTTGGTGGGCAAATTTTTGTGGGTTTATAAGGCATGGATTTGTAACTTGGGGAGGGTCCCAAGGGGCATCTCAAGTTTATAGAAGGAAGAGGTTATGAGCAAATTGGGCTAGACCCATTGGACCCAAAAATAAACACACGTGCGTTGCCACCGTTCGGACGGGCTAGGCTGGGCTTAGGCGCGGGTGCATGGTGTTGGGTTGGGCTTGTTCGGCCTAATACTAATTCTTTTTGGGCCAAAAACATTTGAATTTATTTTTTATTTTTGGAAAATAAATTTTGACCGTTTGAATTTAAATTTCAGTTGGAAAATTCAATTTTTGCACCTCTTCAGAGTTTTTGCACATGCTTCATATCTATCCAAACAGATCCGAATATGTTCAAAATTCAAAACCCAAACAGATTCAAACCAAACAGTTTCTTATCTATCCGAACAGGTATTATATCTGTTCAAACAGGTTTTGCATCTGTTTAATTCAAATTGAACAACCACTTTTCCATCTATAAATAGGCAGTCCCTCAATTGATTTTCATACTAAATCTTCTTCCAAAAATCTGATTTTGCTCTCTGCATTTTGCTGCATTATTTTTCTTATGAGAAAGAGTGTAAACACTAAGTGTGTTCGTTGTGTGAATAGTTTGTAGTGCTGCTACTATTCACTGTTGATCATTTTATCCTGTGAGATAGATGTCCACAATCTGAAAGTACCGTAGAGAGGATGAATCTGTCTTAAGGACACAGTGTTAAACACTGGACTTGACCAAAACTTTGTTCGAGAAATTAATAAAGTAAGTTGTTAATTTATTTTCTGTTTTATTATTTATTTATATCAGATTTTGGTTTTGTTTTTGTAACAAAATAAAAATCTATTTTTATTTATTTATTTTTATTTACTGGTTTGATTTTTGTAATCAAACAATCTCTCTCATTTTCTTTATTTCTTCTGTTTGTTGTTAAGTACACAAATATAATTTATTCATAATACAGTGAAGATTGTCCAACACTACCTCATGGGTATTGATCCCAATGAAAGTCTTATTGAGGAGATTGATACAGTGCAAACTAACGTGGCTAGATCAAGTTTAGCTGAAGAATGTAGAAAAGAAGAAATGTTAAGGAAACGAATAGCTACTGACATGTGGAGGGATTATAATATAAATCTTCAATGACAATCAAATTATAATATAGATCCTGGAAAACATAGAGGGGCTGGAAGGGTTATTTGATGTTCTTGTTCTTGTGATGTACCCATTATGTACTCATTTTCTTTATATCAACATAATCTTTTTCTTTTGCTGATAAAACAAAAAATTGACAAGTTAATTATTATTATTTGAATGTTATCTTGGAATGAATTATATTTTAATTTGTTCTTGTATTACGCGAGACATTGCATTTGTTTGGGTGATAATTTGCTACTAGCTATGCTCTTCTTCCGATATGTTTTTTGGCATTTTTGAGTGTAGGCGGAAGGTGACCAATTAGAATGCTCGATAGAAAATGACAAGAAACATTTGAAATGGAATAATCAAATAGATGTTGTTCTTATTGACTTACTCTTGGACCAAATGTTCAAAGGGCAAAAAATTGGTGGTAGTTTTACATCATCTACTTATAGAGCTGTAAGCAATGCGGTGAGCACCAAGTTTAGCGTGCATTGTGATTCCAGTCATATAAGGAATTAGTTGAAGACTTTAAAAAGGAATATTGCAATGGCTAAAGATATGTTAGCAACTGACAGTGGTATGGGCAGCTTCAACACAACTAATTGAAGCTACAATAGGTATATGGGCAGCTTACCTCAAGGTATATCTTATTACAAGATTGATGTAGTTCTGTACTAGAAAATTAAAATATTCATCATTATTTAATATAATATTATAAATGCTATTCTCTATAGGCAAAGCCTAAAGCTACTCATTTTCCACATACTCCAATTCAAGACTTTCACAAGTTGTGCCAACTCTTTGAAAAAGATCGTGCAATTGGGTGTCTTGTTGTAGGTCCAAAAGAAAAGCAACTTCGTTGGGCTAGGCAACAAATTCTTTTGGACGATGAAAATACTAATTAGACAGAGTCATTCTCAGAGAATTTAGATGGGATTGGAACTCAACTAGATGACCAAACTGCTGAAGTATCTTGTTCCTGTAACTCAAAGAAGAGAGAATAAACCAGGTGATAAGAAATAAGGTCAATTAAGGATGGTCTAGATGCAGTTTCAGCAGCACTTGATTGTGGTAACCTTCGGAACTATACAAATAAACAATTATTTCAGGAGATTGAGAAAGTTAGTGGTCTGAGTGATGCTTCTCGAATGAAGGTGTATCAAGTTCTTACAAAAGAAGTGAGTGATGCTCGAGCATACATAGCTTGCCCTAGTGAACGCCAAGGTCTTTGATTGTCTATTAAATTTGGATCTTCAATCTTTGATGCATAGTACTTTTTTATTTGAAGTTTTTAGAGATTTGGTGAACCTTTGAAAATATCAATAGGTTTGGATTTTTAATATGTAGACTTTCTTAGTTGCTTGCTACACTTGAATGGTAGATTCAGGGCATGTATGTGTCCTTGAGATTCCGAATGGCCTTTGTTGCATAATGGCCTCTGTTGCACTTCTTTATGATATCGTGGATGTGAATCCTATGTACTGCTTATTAAGTTTTATTTAAATGTTGATATTTGTTGTTGTTGTAATGCTCGTGATATTGTTATGATATAACTATGGATCAATAACACTGATTAATGCTTTAATAATATTAACTTGATCATCATTAATTAAATATGTTCATTTTACTGAATAATCATTTTGGTAGTGTTACAATTTAAATAGGAATTCTTGGAATTGTGAACTAATCCGAAGCAAAACTAATTTTTTTTTTTTTTGGATTTGGTCCAGTTTTATAGGTGTTAACTGTTCAATTTGGTTCTCAAAATCACAAAATTGATAGACTGTTTGATTTGGTTTTTAAAAACTTGTTTTAATTTTTTTTTCTAAAATATTAATTAGGTGAAACAAATAAAAAAAATAAAAAATAATGATCATTTTTATACAGTTTTATTTTTTGGGAGGCTATAAATAATTTTTTTAAAAAAATTGAAACTTTTTTTGAAAAACAAATTAAAGCACTTTGATTCTTGAATTTTTTCAAAACTGAACCAATCTAAATCATGTACATCCTTATTTTTCATCATTACAAGTCATTAACGACTACAATTCTTTATTCTTTTTTTATTTAAAGGAGAAAAAAAAAAACTGCTACCTTTTTTTAAAAAAAAATTAAATTAAATCTATCAGTCCCCTAAAATAAAACTTTATGAGATGTTCAATTGTGTACAACTTAATTTTTTTGGTACTTGTTGAGGATCTTGCAATCAGAAAAATATTTGACAAGAAATATCTTGTATTATAATTTTTTTTGGTTGTAGATTCTTAGTCAGAACAAAGTAATTTATCCTTTGTTCTGTGAAAGTTAACCGAATTGTTAGAGCATACAAAGTGAAATGATTTCTTTTCTTTCTCCAAGTCCCCAACTCAACCAAGCATAATTTGGAATTGAAATCCTATTAATTCTTTTTCCTTTTTTTTTTATTTCTCTTTTCCTTTATATTTTCCATTCCAAATCTCCTAATCAAACGGAACGTAGGTGAGTCATATGTTGCCTCACAATTGCGTGGTAAATTTCAATCCGTATAGTTAAACTAGTTAAATTTTTTTGTCACATCATTGATTATGAGTATAGTGCGAACATAATATTATGAGATTATTGAATAATATCCCAAACAGTGGACTATGACAATGGTTTAGTGTCACTTTTTCAAGCTGATAATAAAAAAATAAAAATTAAAAGCACTCTTTTTCCTCAACTTCTAAGTAATTATTATTTTTTAATTTATTTAAGTTATTTTTATCTCATAAATTGTAAACATAAATTATATTAAATGTTTTAGTACAAACTCTTGAAATAATAAGAAGTTAAGTAGTCTTACAAGTTGCACTATATGGCTTATGTAATATGTCAATAATCTCAAATTGGCACAATCTATGAGAGACGTATTTGTGAAAATAAACACAAATGCATGGCTGACTTCACATAAAAGAGCCCAAGCTATTCCAAAAGTCTTTGCTCCCGTTTGGCGAGAAATTTTTTTGATTAAAAAAATAAAAAAAAGTCAACAAATGCAACCTTATTAACAAAATGTCATATCAATCAAACCTTATTCAGTCCTATTTTTTGAAATCACTCCTACAAAATTTCTGTTTTTTTTTTTTTAACCCTTTGGTATTTTTATTGAAATTCCTATTCATGTTTAATAAAAAATAAAAAAATACCATTCAGTTTAAATGCTATTGACCTATTGCTCAAAATTACTAATCAATCTGGCAGGAAAATGAGAATGTACCACAATGTTTTTGGTGCATGAGAAGCAAAAATGTTGATTATCCAATTTATGATTTTGGACTAACATTCTAGTTGTTTGGCATAAAATATTTTCAGACACAAATTTGTATTTTTTTGCACATATTTTCAATAAAAGATTTTACAAGAAAAATACTTCACATGTATTGCTAGAAAATAACTTCTTGTATTTAATTCCACAAGTTATTTTCCAGAAAGATCACGACCACGTGTAGAGAAGGATTATACAAATTAAGACAATTTTGTATTTAATTCAAGAAATGTTGTTGGCTTTATACGTTATTGATAAGTTAGTTTTGAAAGTTTTCCTTGTCAATTATTGAAAAAAAATATACCTTTACAAAAATTTAGATCTCAATATGTGAAAAAAAAAAAATGATTTACATAAAACATTACGCTGTGTTTGGTTAGGAGATTTATGGAGGGATTTGGAAAGAAGAAGGGAAAATACGTGTGAAACTAAGTGAAATATAAGTATATTTTATTCACATTACACCTACTTTTTCCATTTTCCTTTCCAAATCTCTCCTTAAATCTTTCAACCAAACACAGTATGAACAAACTGTTAGGATTAGGCACACCCAGAAATCAATCACTTACATAGAAATGAGACACAAGATATTTACGTGGTTCGGCAATTGCCTACGTCCACAGAGAAAGATTTCACTATAAAATTTCTCGGAGGGAGATTACAGAACTCAAACTCACTTCCTCTCTATAGATTTACACACTCTCTATGATTCTCTCTTACTCTCTCTGTATGTTATCAGCCCTTCCTCCTCACCTCAATTTATACACAAAAGAGAGGACAACAAAGTTAAGAAAAGGAAGCCAACTGTTAACTGCTTCCCTTATTCCAGTGGACATTTATAACAAGAAGAAAAATATGGGCTGGTCTTCCACCTGCTCTCTCCTTTCCTATTCCTTGACTTGGAGCCAGCCTTCAATTAATTCCTTCATGTGGGCTGGAGCTAACAATTCTTCCCCATCATGCTCATATGAATAATTGACTTCTCACTTGGAGTCTATCTCGATTAGATTCTTGCAAACTTTCAGTTTGTCTCTGGTGACAACCTTGGTCATCATGTCAGAAAGATTCTTGTCCATGTGAACCTTCACCAACTTCATCAGCTACTTATCCATCACTTCTCATATCCAATGATACCGAACACCAATGTACTTTGTATGTGAATGGTACATGGAATTTTTGCTCAGATCAATTGCACTCTGACTATCACAATGTACCTAGTATTCTTCATGCTGTAGACCCAATTCTTGGAGAAACTACTTTAACCACAACATTTCCTTTCCAGCATTTGCGGCAGCAATGTACTCTGCCTCTGTTGTAGATAAAGCAACACACTTTTGTAGTTTTGATTGCCATGAAATAGCCCCCCTTGCAAAGGTAAACAGAAAACCTGATGTAAATTTTCTACCATCAAGATCACTCGCTATATCGGCGTTTGTCAATCCCTCCAGAATTGGTTCAACTTCTCCAAAGCATAAACGCATCTTTGAAGTTCCCTTCAAGTACTGAAGAATTCATTTGACCGCTTCCCAATGTTCCTTTCCTGGATTGGTGAGGAATTTGCTCACTACGCCAACTGCGTGAGCTATATCTGGCTAGGTACACACCATAGCAAACACCAAACTTCCTACTGCGGAAGAATAGGGGATTGCCTCAATTTTTTTTATTTCAGAGCTAGTCGTGGGAAATGAACACTTTGTCACTTTGAAATGGTTGGCTAGTGGTGTGCTGACTAGCTTGACATTTTTCATGTTGAACCTTTCAATCACCCGTTTAACATATTTCTCCTGTGACAGCCATATTTTCTTGCTTTCCTGCCACGAACAATATTCATGCCCAAAATCTATTGTGATGGGCCTAAATTCTTCATGTCAAAATATTGTGACAAGTCCTTTTTCAACCTGTTGATCATAGCAATATCTTGTCCAATGATCAGCATATCATTGACACACAACAGTAGTATAATAAAGTTTCCATTCGAAAACCTTCGGAAATATACACATTGGTCTGCTACTGTTCTTTTATACTCGTGATCTACCATGAATGAATCAAACTTTTTGTACCATTGTCTTGGCACATACTTCAGGCCGTAGAGACTCTTCTTCAGTTTGCAGACTAGATTATGTTTCCCTTTAACTTCAAATCCTTCTGGTTGCTAAATATAGATCTCTTTCTCCGAATCATCATGAAGAAAAGCAGTCTTGATATCCATCTGTTCTTCCTCCAAATTCAAGCAAGCTGCTAAACCTAGAGCTACTCGAATGGAAGTCATCTTCACAACTGGGGAAAGGATCTCATCAAAGTCAATTTCCTTCTTCTGTCCAAAACCTTTGACCACCAAGCGAGCTTTATGCTATAGTAGTTTACCGTTACCATCTTTCTTCAACTTATACATCCATTTGTTCTTCAAGGCTCTCCTGCCTTTTGGAAGTGAAACAAGCTCATAAGTATGGTTCTTCTGCAAAGAACTCATCTCTTTCTTCATGGCTTGCAACCAACAATCTTTTTCTATATGACTCTTTGCTTCTGAAAAACTCTTGGGCTCCCCATCATCAATAATCAGAATATACTGAGAAGCAGGATATTTGGTTGATGGCATGGCAGCTCTTCTAGCCACAGCTAAGGTCCAGTTGCCTTTGGAGGAGGGGGTTGCTCCCCCTACTCAACACCTTCTTTATCCAGGTCTTCATCTCCTTCCTCTTGATCCTCAATTTCTAGTATAGGATCTTGCAACTCTGGCACTTTTGGTTGCATTCCATCAGATCTAGCATGTTGTGATGGTTTAGGAGATGAAAATAAGTCTAGAGTGATGACATCTCTAGACTTTATAGACTTCTCAAAATCTACTACTGTCTAGTTTTCCTGGAGCACAACATCTCTACTTTTGAACATCTTCCTATTCAATGGGTCCCACAACTTGTACCCAAATGCTGCATCTGAATAGCCCACAAATATGTATGGAATGGACTTGTCATCAAGCTTATGTATGTTTTCCTTGGAGATATGTGCAAACGCCTTACACCCGAAGACTCTCAAGTGAAAATATGACACCTTTCTTCTAGACCAGACTTCCTTAGGTATAGCAAAATTCAACGGACTGAAGGCGACTTGTTGATGAGATAGCAGGCTATTTGAGTGGCTTCAGCCTAGAATGACTTTGGCAACTTTGTCATTCTGAGCATGCATCTGACTCTTTCAATAATAGCACGGTTCATCCTCTCTGCCACACCATTGTGTTGTGGGGTACCGAGAATTATTGTCTTGTGCAGGATATCTCTACTGGCAAAATATGCTTCAAAAGCATTGGAAATGTACTCGCCACTATTGTCTATGCGAATAAACTTTAAATTCTTCTCATCTCTCTTTTCGCCATTGCATGGAACTCCTGAAAATGCTAGAATACCTTATCCTTCATCTTCAAGACATACACCCACAACTTCCTTAATGCATTATCAATGAAAGTTAGAAAATACTTGAGGCCGCCAACTGACTCCATTTCGATTGGATCACCAACATCTGAGTATACCATATTGAGCACTTCTGTTTTCCTCTTGCTCGTTGAACAGAATGATACTCGATGCTGCTTGCCATAAAGCCAATGATCACACGACTTCATGGCACTCCCTTTAGATAAGGATATCCTGGATTGTTTTGCCAACAGATATAATCTCTTTTCACTCATGTGAGCCAGTCTTCTGTGTCATAAGTCCGGTGACTCCTTGTCTTCTTTTGCATTAAGACTTGCCAAGCAGATCTTCGTCTGAGTCTTGTATAGTGTTGAAGACATATCTCATCTGGCGATTGTCAAAACTCCTCTTGTTAGCTTCCAACGGCCATTTCTGAATGTACTTTTATAGCGCTGTCGGTCCAGGGCACTTTTGGAGATAAGATTAAGGTGCAAATCTAGAACATGCCTCACATCTTTGAAAACCAACTTGTGTCTGATATTAGTATGAATACTAATATCTCCAATACCTATAATCTTCAAACAGTTAGAATTCCCTATTCGAACAGTGCCAAAATCTCCAGCATTGTACGAGCTAAAGAGTTCTCTGTAGGAGATGGCGTGGAAAGATACCACACATTCTGTACAGCTGTCGTCAGCTACGCGAAGGCAATCCTCATCTTCACCAACTGCAAGAAGTATTTCATCAGTTATTGTGGTTGTTGTGTTCTCTTCTCTTTTTGACTTACTACTTTGGCCTTTTGGCTTGGGTAGTTCCTCTTTATGTGACCCTCCTGGCCATAGTGAAAGCAAGTGAAGTTAGAGTTTCCTTGAATTTTACTATCTCTGGATTTACTCCTGATGTTCCATCTGCCTCTGTTCTATCTTCCTCTACTCTTGCTTCTTCCTCTGCTTCTTTTTCTACTTTTGTCTCTGCTCCTATCTTCTATAACAAGAGCATGGGACTGATGACCTCCCATGTCTTTCTTTCTTGTCTCTTTATTGTACAGGGCGTCCGTGACTATGCTCATGGTCAGCTCTCTGGTGCAGAGTTGCTAAGAGAAACCACCAACGTGTTCCAACTGTCCGGTAAAGAACTGAACAGTAATATAGCTTTCATTTCATCGTCCGAGGGCATCTTGACTATTGTAAGCTAATTCGCTAGATTCTTGAATTCATTAGTGTACTCGGTGACAGACACACCATTTTTCAACTTTAGATTTACAAGCCTTCTCATCACCAAGGCTTTGTTTCGGGCGGTCTTTGACTGGTACATTCCTTCTAACATTGTCTAGAGGACATATGCATCTGTCTCTTGGGCGACATGGTAGAACACACTGTGGTCTATCTATTTTCTGATCTGATTGACCGTCTTCTAGTTCATCTTTGTCTAGTCTTCATCATTTTCTACTTCATGTTTAACTCCTCTTAGAGCAACAGGGTCAAACAGGTCTCTATAGTATAGGATGTTTCCATCCGCAGCTTCCAGATTGCATAATTGGAAGTAGTCAACTTTATCATCGATCTTGAAGTTGATGTGGATTCCTCTATCGTCTTCTTACTTATACAAAAATTCTAAATTTGGACAAACGGACCACACCGTTGAGTCCGGAATGATCAAATTAGCCAAAAAAGCACTTTTCCTACCTTTCCAAGGACCTCAATGAAATTTCTATTAACTCAAGGGACCAAATTGCAATATCCCAAAACTCTAGGGATCTTATTGCAATTATCAAAAACTTCAGGGATTGAAATTCAATTTACCACAACTTCAAGGACTAAATTGAAATTTCAAAAACTTCAGGGGTTGAAATGCAATTTACCACAACTTTAGGGGTTAAATTGAAATTTCAAAAACTTTAGGGACTGAAATACAATTTCAAAAATTCTACTGATGCAGTGATGACGTAACAGTGACATCAACCTTCTTTTTCAAATGTCTTCATCGAACTGAAATTTCAGGTGGAATTCTGGCGAATCTTCGGCAAGCTCTACAACACTCGTTTTAGCTCCGATCTTGACGAATTTTATATCATTGGAATCGTCTCAAAGAGACACACCTTCTGGTGTGCTCAAAAATTAATTTTGAGCAACTTCGAAATGTGACAATTTTTGAAAAACACACTTTGATTCGGCACACTCAGAAATCCATCACGCACACAGAAAGGAGACATAAGATATTTACGTGATTCGACAATTGTCTACATCCATACAGAGAGATTTCACTATAGAATTTCTCGGAAAGAGTTACAGAATTCACACTCACTTCCTCTCTATAAATTTACACACTCTCTGATTCTCTCTTACTCTGTCTGTATGTTATCAGCTCTTCTTTCTCACCTCAATTTATATACAAAAGAGAGGAAAACAAGGTCAAGAAAAGGAAGCCAACTACCAACTGCTTCCCTCCTTCTGGTGGACATTTATAACAAGAAGAAAAATATGAGTTGGTCTTCCACCTATCCTCTCCCCTCCTACTTCTTGATTTGGAGCCAGCCTTCAATTAATTCCTTTATGTGGGCTTGAGCTAACACGAGCATGATCTAATTTAATTGATTATTACATTATGAGTAATAAATTAATAATATAATTAATGCCCATTAGAAATGATAGAATTGGAAGAAAATGGACTATTAATTTAATTTTGAGCTACTTTGAAATAAACTATTAAAGTATTGGACTGAATTGTTCAAGTGAAAATCTGAAAGGATTTTATTGTTTTTCTCTAGAAAAGTAAGACTTATTGGTTATTTTCTTTAATAAAAACTGGTTTTGTGTTCAAGAAAGATTTAATTATCAAAACAAAGAAAAAGAAAAGTCAACTTGCTCAGGCATTGGAACTATGTTTTTCGTGTTCATTTGACATCAAACAAAGACCTTGAGATTGAAGAATAACACACTTAATTGCCTGCACGAATTCTTTCCAACAATATATATTTTATTTCACTAAATTTTTTTGATGATTCTGCTTTGTTTTTTTTATTTATTAGACTCCATGCAGTTGTTATGTTTATTTCTTAAACAGGATAAATAAATAATTTAAAATCTGGGGCATTGAAACTAGCTAACAAAGGGTTCCCATGTGATAGACTTTGTAATACGAACAGTGCTGAGCTGTTTTCTCTCATTTATATATGAGCTAATTTTTTTTTTCAGAATTCTATATTTTTTCCCCTTCAAATTAGAATTATAGGAGGTACCTTGGTTTTAACTTTTACCAATGCGGAACCAATGTTAGACAAGTTTATTTATTAGAGGGTGTTTAGGAAGGGATAAAGTTTCTCTTCGTGGATTAGACGGTGTTGCAAGGCTTGTAGGGTTTATTATAGGTTCTAATTTGATGATTTGAATCGTTCAATGTGTAGAATTTATTGAGTATTTTATTTATATAAAAATCAGGCTGATCAGATATCGATAACTCCTTAATCAGATCCTGTTTTTATCAATGGTAAATATGATTTAAAAAAAGTTGTTGACAAAAATGTGTTCTGATAAAATGTCTATCAATATTTGATCAATGTGATTTTTTGTAGTGAGAAAGTACTTAACAAGTTCTACACATTGAACTGTTCGGATTATAAAAATAGAACCTATGGAGGGCCCCGCAGCCCCAACAATACTGTTCAGTTTACAAAGTGTACTGAAGAGAATCTAAACCCTTTAGGAAGCAACCATTTTAGTTGATTTTGCAAAAAGATAGAATGTAATGTAATTAGGTCTTTTGGGTATTTTAGTAAAAAATCACCACCCCAAACAGGGCCTTATCCAAGCTGGCTTTTTTATGGGTTTATGTACTCAACAAAAAATATATAAATTCATATACATATATATGATGTAGATTAAAATTTAATATGATATGAGTTACAATAAGAATAAAATATGTTCCGCAACTTTTAATTTTTGAACAGTTTTCTTGGGAATATTTTTTTTAATTTTAAATTTTTATTATAGATTAGACACCCAAACTGGGAAAGTAATGAGATGCATCACTCCTCATAATTGGAGGAAAAGAGTTGAAAGTTCAAACACGAATGCTAAAAGCAGGAAAAAGAAGTAAAAAAACAACACCCAATTACATCAAAGTTTCGCAAAGCTCTTTTAAAATTTTAATTTAGATAATATTTTACTCTCTTTTTTTCTTCAATTATTCATTAATCATATGAACAAAAAAACTGATATTATTATCACTTTTACATTGCAATACATATTTTTCATTGATTATCTTTGTGTCTATGTGTATTTACATTAATTCTAATTACTTTAATTTTACTAGAAATGATATCAGAATAATTATGTCTACTTATGAATCTTATTATATATTTTGAAAACCTCAAAGTAGTCCATATAATTTACCAAAATAAAAATTATAAAAAATGTACACACTATAATGTGCCTGTTTCATACAGTGCCCCCCCTCCTCCCTCTTTTTTTCCTCAGCTTTTAGTTTAATTTAAGTTGTTTAATTATATTTGGTGTAGCTTAATAGTACAGCTTATACCTTCTTGTAAGTGAAAAATTAGCTTTTTCTTGAAGTGGTTGTGGGGGTGCTTAACAGATTCAGCTTAAGCGGCAAGTTGGAAAGAGAGGGACAAAATTTACTTAAATGCCCCTCATCAACTTCAACTATTACCAAAAAACCAATATATAAACCCACAACCAAACGTTGTTCACTTCTTCAGAGAGAGAAAGCTTGAGAGGCGATTTCCGGCGGCGTGAACCAGAACTAGCTCTCTTTCTCTCTCTCTCTAACGATGGAGGTTGCCGCTAGGGTTTTGTAGGTGACGATTTGACGATGATGACGACTTGACTCTCTCTCTCTCTCTCTTTCTCTCTCTCTCTCTCCGACATTGTTCGTGTCTGCGATCGATCTGAAACCTTTCCATGTCGTCGCGATTGACCTTACGTTGTCGTGCTCTCAAACCCTAGTTCTGCCACGTCGCCATTGTGCCTTCATCGTCGTAGCCCATCTCCCATCGCGATCGATGGAGAAGTGATCTCGGTGAAGCTCCTTTTCCAGTAAACCAGAGCTCTTTCTCTCTCTCTCTCTCCAACGTTGTTCCATGTCTGCCGGAGCTAGGGTTTTTAGTTTTCTTTTTAATAAAATAATAACAATAAAGCATTTTAAGCCATTAATGAAATAAATTTTATATTAATTGATACTAATTAATAATTTTAGTATTAATTGATACTAATTAAGCCGTTAAGTGATAACAAATTAAATTAAAAAATATTAATAAATTGGTATATTTTGTAACAATTTTTAATAAATTTTAAAAATATCAATTAATATTCATGTATATATAAACTAAAATGAATATAATCTGAAAATTTTAATTGGTATTTTAGCATTCATGATCAATCTTGCCACGCATACACCACTTCTAATTTGAAAAAATAAACTATAAACTAAAGAAAATAAAATAAAATGAAGAAAAAGAAAAAAAATTAAGAGAAGAAAAGAAAAAAAAAAAGAAATAAGGAAAGAAGAGAATAAAAAACAATTAAGAGAAGAAAAGAGGAGAAGAAAAAATAAAAAATAAATAAGAGAAAATAAAATAAAATGAAGAAAATAAAAATAAAAAAGGGCAAAAAGGACATTACGCAGCAAAAAGCTATTTTACAACTTATTCAACTAAACACTACTCTGCTCATTAAATTCAAAATTTCACAGCTGCACTAAACAGGTTTACAGTTTATGTTTAAAGCTATAATCTATAATCTGTTAAGTTATAATCTATAATTATTTTCTCACAGTTTTACCAAACGGGCCAATGTTAGCAACAGTGCATTCATCTACTAATTTTATATAGTGTTAGCTAGCTATATTCTATATATTAGGGGTGTTCGTTGTTCGGTTTTGGATGGTTTGCGGATCGGTTTAGACCCGCCCGCATGTATGTGGTTTGGGAAAAATTCAACCCGCAGCTGCCCGCAGTGTGGGTTGCGGTTTCTGCGGATAGAGTTCGTGGATGTGCGGGCGGTTGTAGGTGGTTTGCAGATTGAACTTTTTTCAATTTTCAAATTCAATTTCAATTTCAAGATTTAATATAATATAAGATTGATTTTAATTTTAAAAGTAATTAATAGATTCAATTTTCCCTTCATGAAGAAGTAGATTCAATTTCTTACAATATTCATAGAGCAAACAAAAACAATGTTCTCTACAATATTTCTTTTTGTATCATGAAATTAAGGTTTGGTGTGTTGGCAAAAAATATCTAGGATAAGATGAATGAAATCAACGGTTCAATTTTTTTTTGTATAAAAATAAATAAATAAATAAAATCTAAGTATGGGGGGTTCTTGTAAATGCGGGTTAAAATCACAATCTGCAATTATGTCATATTTCAAATAGCATCCACCCGTATTATGTCCGTAAAACCATTCATTTGTATGTGGATCAGTTTAGATTGGGCGAATTGGGCGGAAAAATTTATTGTTATTGAAGTTTTCCAAAAAGTCTCCTTAGGCATTATTTATTTAGAAAATAAAGTTTGGGATGTATACGTTTGAGAGTATTTGACAAAGCTACATAAATGCGACTAGTTCAAGCAACCACGACGTGAGACCAAATTCCATCACAACTTCATTGGGTGCTGGTATTATTATATAAGGTAAATTACACTGATTTTTTTTTTTAATTTAAAAAACAATATAATAAATTTTATAATTTTAATATACTTATAATGACTTCTCTTTTAATAAGGTTAAAAAGTTTGAAAGTAATACAAAGGGCATTTTAACACCACGATAAATAAGATAAGATATATATTATAGTGTAAAAGAGATGACAAAATTATTTTTCTATTCATATAGCTAATAAATTACTGATGAAAATGGAGTTAAGTGTTATGTGAATTAAAATTTTAAAGAAATCCAACGTAATACTGTATTTTCTCTAAATTTCAAGGGACATCAATGTGGTTTACCCTATTATATGAGGAAAAACACATATATTGTGTGTCAAATTAATTTTTTTTCTTTTTGATTGCAAAAAAAGAAAACTTTATGATTGACAAAAGTATATATTTCATATGAGATTATATCAATAAAGAAGTGGACATGTACAAAATATCATAGCAAATTACCTCAATACGAATTAGGTTGACACCAAGAAGAGAGTCCAATCATTTGCAAGCACAACCACAAAGGATTGGTGAGGAGCCAACACAAACAAAAAAAAGAAGAAAAAACCACAAAGCAACCAGACCCCACGCCACCAGCAGACCACAACCACAATCAACCCTAGCAACAACCAAAATCAACCCTTAATGCAAAGTTTAACTTTCTGTAGCTTACACATAATGTCATTCACTGAGGCCTTATTTGACAATATTACTTTTTAGTTAAAAAGCTAATAATTTATACCAAAAATTCAAATATTTCATTTTCTCTTTACTTTTTGCACATCTTTTCATAAAAAACTAAAAAACCATCCCAAACATATTAGTTTTTTTTACATCATACTATTTTGCCTCAATTGGACGTTTATTATGGGCTTATTTTTATGATCCGAACCGTTAATTTTGTAGGGTTCGTAGAGTGTTTCATTCCTACCAAAAATCATATTAATCGGATATCAATAACTATATGATCAAATTGCACATTTTTATGCTATTTCTGAAAAGAAAAACTTATTGTTTATTTTTTTATGATAAATGTAATTCGATCATATAGTTATTGATATCCGATTAATATGATTTTTGGTAGACATGAAGTACTCAACGAACCCTACAAAATTAACGGTTCGGATCATAAAAATAAGCCCATAATAAACCTCCAATCGAGGCACAACAGTAACCTCATTCTTCATATTTTAGCTAAAAAATCAAAAAATTACTAAAAAAGTATGTTCTCAAACGAGGTCTGAGTAATTGGAAGAATGATAAAATAATTAGTTGTAACTGGTTTGTAAATGAGAAGTTGTTTATTTATTTTTAAATTTTAAAATTAAATTAGTTAAAAGTGGAATTAATGATGAAAATATTGGTGTAATTCAAAAATAAATATATTAGTATTCATTTGTGTAATTTGTAGGTAAAATAAAAATTTAAATTTCAAGTAACCGTTATTAACAATTATTATTTTGCGAAATAGCTGGTTATGAGATTGTGAATGAGTTTTTATAAAACGAAAGAAGAGTAATTTAAGAAATGAAAACCCATTCAAATAAGAATAATAATAATGATAATAATAATAATAAATAAATTGAAGATTCCAAACACCTAATAAAATAGATACAGTAACCAAATTTTTTTTTTTATGTATATTATATTATTATTTATTTGTCATCATATTATATAAATATATTTGATTCAGTGCCTAGCGTAGCTTAGCAAGTCTATGATCAACCCTCTAATGTAGATGAGCTCCACACGCCAAGATAACTTGAAGCACATATATGCATTCACACACAGCACAGAACAGACTTGAAGCACATATGTCTTTGAGGAATACTCAAAACGTGCACTTCATACAATATTAGAGGCTTGAGAGCATTAGATTCAGCTCTACGAGACGAACGGAAAAATTATAATCTTTTAAAAAAATTTCAAAAAAAAAGAAGAGAGGACTAAGCAATATATTTTGACTTATTTTGGTTCTTACAAACTTTTTTTTTTTTTGAAATTTTTCAAAAAAAAAAAAACTTTCTAGATACGCCTCAACAAGAAGGACCGAAAAGTAAAAAAATTTGACATAATTTTAAAAAAATCACTAAAGATAAAAAAAAATTAAAAAAAATAGGTGACTTTCTTTGAGTTGCAAAAAGAGGCCTTAAACTAATCAATTACAAACATATAACAATTTATGTTATTTGTGCTAACAAATGATTGGGCTTGTATTTCTATGCCAATCTGGATGGGATGGATCTGTTTTGTTTTGATACTCTATGCACTCGCCTCTTTTATTGATGATTGACTCAGTATGTTGTACTTCGTTTGTCATCAATAAATTTTATTTTTCGTTGATAAAAAAATGTTATTAAGAAACAAATCAACTAATTGTGAGTATTCATGCAAAGGTGATATAAAATGGTGACTTAAGGGACGTTTGTTTAGAGGGATTGAAAATGAGGATTGAACTCTATGTCCACAATATCGATTAGTCTATTGTTTGGTTGAAAAATTATAAGTTGGACTAATAGTACGACCGAACTTAAGAGTGTAAAAATGGTCTGCGGCCTGAGATGGGACCGGCCCGTTTAGGCTCATTTGGGCCCGAGCCCAGCCTGAGGCCCTGGGCCTAGGCCATCATTTTGAAGTCTAGTCCGGCCCGTGGCCCCGCCCATCGGCCTGCTTAAGGCCCAGTCAAGGCTCGGCTCGCTCGAGACCCAGTGTCTTTTTTAATGAAAAATAATAAAATTTTGGTTCAAAAAATTTAAAAAACAAAAAAATTTGTTTAGACCTACCCAAGCCCGAGACCGAGCCTAGGCCCACCGACTCACCCAAGACCCAAATACCCCCTAGGCCTAGGCCTAATTTTTTAGCCCATAGGCCAGCCCAACCCAAATTTTGGCGGGAGTCTGCGTGGCCCAACATGGGTCAGGCCGGGCCAAATTTACACCCCTAACCGAACTGTTAGTCCCCCATATGTAGGACTATCCTGGAGAGAGGGGTGAGATACACAAACCCTGGACAAGCCCTCATATGGATTAGCTAGTAAAAAGACAATTTTGCCATCCAAATACGTAGGATGTGTTTGGTTTAGCTTTTAGAAACTAATTATTATTATTTTTTTAAAATAAAAAAATTAGTACCATAAAAAAATAAAAAATAATAACTAATAAATAATTTTAAAAATAGTTATTTTTTGACATTTAATCCTACAACTAAACAAATATGAGATAGATATCATTTCCAATTAAATAGTCCAAAGACTATGTATCTCAAGATTAACAGTCTAATGAATTACAATCTCTCTTATTCAGTCCATCCACACATAATGTTTCTTTATTTTCTTAGTCACAATAGTTGAGTTGTGCATATTATATTATTTTAGTAAATTCTATTTTGAATGTAAAAACCTTGCAGCAACACCTTCAAATTGAAGGTGTGAAACTTTTTTTTTTTTTAATAACTTGGTGTCCATATCAATTTACATGCAATTCAACTAATCCTGGGAGTCAATCCCACCGCCCACTTGCAGAGGCCCCATTTTAAGTAAGGGCAAAAGGCTTGTATGAATATGGCTTCAAATAGCTTATTATGGCTGGTGGGTATTAAATTTGAGACATGGAAGAAGCATGCCCCGGCCCCAAGATTTGCCGGCCAACTCCAAGAGGTGAACCTTGCAGCATCTTTTTTATTTATTTTTTAATTTTAATATTACAAAGAAATTATTATGAATATAAATTAAGCAACCATTACATTGACTATGCTCTATTCCTACAATTTTAGCTCAATTCAAGAAGTTCCTTTCTCCATCCATGTAAGAAAGATTTACCTCGTGCAATTTCTATATATGGAAAAATTAACAAATTTAAATAATAAACTCATTTAACTGAATGAAGACACTAGCAGAAATAATTATGTGGTTCTGCAACATCACACATCTAATGAACTTGTTGAATTAAATGCATAGCAATGGAGAGAACAAACTTAAAAGATTATATAAGGACTATATATTCCAATTATGTTCTTGCAAGAAGAAATCTGAAAAAAGTTCATTGAAGATAAAAATAAAAATAAACACAAAAACAAAAACCGGCATATTTTTTGTATTTTTTAATATATTTACTTAATGTTTTCATATATTTTTTTCGTAAATATTTTGCATATTAGATGAATATAGATAAACTGCATCTAAAAAGATAAAAAAATTACCAATGTTTGAAAAAAATTCATTAAAGACAAAAAAATAAATATGAAAAACAAAAATTGAAAACTAATTTTCAAAATCTTGGTTTTCGTAGAAAATATAACTTGAAATACCACTTGGAACATTTGAAGCTGACAAGAAATCCAAGCATAAATACCTCTTTTGGTGGTAGTTTAAAGGGGTAACATTCATGCACTAGCTTCTAAATGTTCAAGTAAATAGATTGATGAAAACTAGTGGATACATAAAACCCAAGTGATTCAATCACACTGACAATGATGTACTACCATTTGATTGCAAATTTGTCCAGAAATGCTTGATATATCATACTCCCACTGAAAAGAAGATTCGAATCAACAACAAATTTTCTACAAATGTATGAGTTGAAAGATAACTAGTGCTCTTTACACATAAGAATATGAAAACAAGAGGAAAGTATAAGACACTTCACCGATTTCATAATATTTTTCTTTAAATGAATAAAACAAAAAATTGCAAATCAATAAAGCACAAGTGGCACACGTATTCAGTGCAATAGAAAATTGTGCAAAAATGACAATTTTGTACTCACACTCTATTAATTTGCGATTATTTTCTTTGCTTCCCATCTATATAATATCCTCCCTTAATGTTATAGTTTCCATTAATGACCAAATGCTCACTAAAATTTCTCACCTTTTGTCTCCTTCAGTTCTTTTAATGAGCATCTTGGAGCACAGGCTCACATGTACATTACACAAATGAACTTCAAGGGTTTCAGTCAAAAACATATTCCCAAATTCTTGAAATGCCAACCCTATAGCGACATTTGTTTACCACACATAGAGACATGACCAAATTCTTTGGGTTGAGTACATATCGAGATTTTGAATTTTCCATACTAGTTTCGGATTCACTACTAATTAGATAATACTATTCGATATCGGCTAATATATAACCATATTGTCCCAATACCATTATTTAAAATGATATTTCTTAGTCAAATGCCTTCTAAAAGTAAAAGAGCTGGAAGATTGAAGCATAAGAGATGAATTATCAAGAAACAAATAAAACGAGTTATCAAAAAAAAAAAAATGAAGATTTTTCAGGTCATGATCCATTGGCCGCCGACAAATAGTAAACCTTGAAATCTAGAGGTTTATAATTAGAATAGTTACCAAAAACGATTTTTCTACATATATACAAAAACAAATCACAAAATCAATACAACTTTCTAACATGAGCTTGAAGTCTACAAAAAAGATTAGAGACCCACTTCATATGATAGAATTGTATGAGATGTTCTGATCAGTTTTTGTGTCCCTAGACTTCTTTCTTTTTTCTTTTTTTTAATCAGAAAACCCACGCTTATCTTTTCTTTTGTGCTAACTTCAAAATGGTGTACTTTCAAGCACATGAACAGTAAATCAGACCAATTTGTTTGAAAAAACAAACTATGATCTTTCAACTATATCAAACATGATTTTTGACAAGAAAATGAACTACAACTCATGATACAGTATTAGTCAAAATATGGAACACTACCACTCAGAATAGAATTATAACCGGCGGTTGTCGTAGCAGGCGATGTATACAACGAAGTAGAAGAAGGAGAAACCACAACGGAAGGCGGCGGTGGAGGCGGTGGTGGTGGAGGAGGAGGATGTGTTTGAGCTGGTGGCATTTCAGCCACCGACACTGCCCCAGAAGAGACTAATAAAGAGGCAGCATGAGTAGTAGAAGCCATGATATTATTAGCAGCCTCTCTATACTTGTATTTCAATATCTCTGCCCTAACTGCATTGAGATCGGCTTGTATGGATTGAACTTGTTGTTGCAAAGCAGAAATCGCACCCATACATCCATAAACCGGGTCTGCGAGCCTCACGTTTGCCTCATAAACTAAACTATTCGCTGCATCAGCTCTTTGGCTCTCTGGTACTTCCTGAATTTTCCATCAAAGTAGAGAGAAATACAAGATCAGAACTTCAGAAGATACTAAATACTAATCTTTCCAAGAAGATAGAAGGCTAAATACTAATCTTTTCAAGAAGATAGAAGGCCGTTAGATGTAGTATCTTGTAAATTAAAAATTGATAATCAGTTTTTTAATAATCAATTATTTTCTTCTTTTGTTTTGTTTTGTTTTGTTTTGTTTTATGTTTTTTTTTTTCAAATTATTTAAGTTAGTTTTTTCTTATAAATTGTAAGTAGAAGGTATACTCTAAATGTAAAAAATAAAAAATAAAAAATTTGTTATAAACAACCCTATAAACTGCACCAAACATGATTAAGAAAAAACTAGCACATGGAATCATGGAATTACTATTTTGTTATGTGTTTTAGAGAGATCTTTGCTTGGTTGTGTGTGTGTGTGTGTTTTTTTTTTCAAAGAAAGTATAGAAAACTTGTTTGGCGATCTATTTCTGAAAGTTATTTTTGAAAACAATTAGAAAACACAAATATGGAAAAAAAAAAAAAATGCTTTTGAATTTTTGAAAGAAAAAAAAAGTTAGGATTTGTTTGGTTTTTTATTTTTTGGGTCTTTTGTTGGTTTTTGAGTTCAATTTTAGAAAGCATAGAAAACTTGGAGCTGATATGTTTCAGAAAAAAAAATTTAAACAAAATTATGAAAACAGAACCCACTTTTTTAGAAAACACAGATTTTTTTTTTTCAAAAAAATTATTTTTACACAAAAATAAACACGATATGAAAAAAACAGAAAAAAATAAAAATAAAAATAAATAAATAAATAAAAATTGGTGTCTCTTGGTTTTTGTTTCTAAAAACATGCAAAATGAAAACGATAAAAACAAAAAAAAGAAACCAAAGCAATTTTGGATACCATGAGCAACTTGGAGACGTTGCTTGCACCGAAGACTTTGTGAACAGCAGCAAATTTCTGAGGTTCATGAGGAGAGAAATAGGGAGAGAAAGGGCATTCTTCGGCACACCTTCTTCTCAATAGCTTACATGCTGCACATGGTGTTACAGTATTCAAGCTCGAACCGCCCTGTCCCATTCCACCTCCTCCTCCCACTATATGTCTCCTTCCCATTTGCCAAGATGCATCGATCTCTCTCTTTATCTTCTTTCCTATCTCATCAAGTCTCTCCCTATACACAACACCCACCACAACAACTAGTTCAACACAAAACTACTTAACTCATCAAAGACAATTCTTTTTTACAAAAATAAAAATAAAAATAGGGTTCTTTTCTTGTTCTTGATATATATATATATATATATATGTATAGAAGGAGAGAGTTTTGTTGAATCTTCTTCTATAGTATTTTACCTTTCTCTGGACATTCAAGCATGCCACTGTGGTTGTGCTCTCTGGAATGGATTGATGGAGTTGCAGAGATGGAGAGAGAAGGGGAAGGAAAGAAAGGAGGAGAAGGAAGAGAAAAGAGTGCTTAAAAGCTAAGGTAAACCAGGGAAAGTAGGTCAGAGATTTTATTTATTATTATTATTATATATATAAGAAACAACAGAAGAGGTATAATATGAGATGGTGATATATATATATATATATATTATAAAACATAGTGGACTGAGTTAGAGGGGACGGCTGGAAGTAAAAGACAAAACTCTTTTAATTGAGGGGGTAATTATTCAATAATTTCATAATGGTAGTTCTTTGATGGAGTTAATAGAGTTACCAAATAACTTTTTATTATTTTAAAATTATATTTTAAAGTTTTTGATGTAACTTTAGTTTATAAATTATAAAGAATAAATAGTTCAAAATAAATTTTTTAAAAAAAGTTCATTATTTGATAGGGGAAACAAACGTGTGTCATTGTGTAATCCTCCAGGTGTCAATGTAGTTGGAATTTTATTGATTTCCTATGATACTTTTGCACCCTTCCCTTTTTATTAATGTATTTACATATATTTTTGTATATTTTATCATTAATAAAGTTTTTTTTTTTTGACTAATAAAAAAAAAGTCATTGATTCACTTAACTTAAAATTTTATAATTTCATTTGAAAATACTATATAAACAACAGTAATACTACAAATACAGAATTAACTATCTAGAAATTACCTAGAATAGTCATCTTATATGGTTCAGATTTATTTTATAAATAGATCTCATACTACACAAATTCAATCTCAACCACACAACTCTCATTCAGAGTATATTCGGGATTTGTAAGATGGAATTTATAGCATTTTTCTATAAAAAATATTACATAATATTATGCAAATAATATCTGATAATTTTTTTCTTAATGAAAAATTATTATTATTGAAGAACACATAATCAAAGTTTTTTTCCATAAAAAAAAAAAGTTTTTCTTGAGAGAGAAGAGTAGAGAGGAAGAATTGTCAAAGCATGGCCACGTGTGAGCCGTTCAGAGCTATTGACTTTTCCCACGACCATCAACTGGGTTTGCTTCCCACGTACAGTCGCCAAGATGACTCTACTACATTTCCTCATTCAAGTTATTTTATTATTCGGACAATTTTTGTTTTATTAGAAGAATCTTTTTCAAAAAAAAAAAAAAAAATTTAATATTTATTTTTATTTTTTTGGTTCTTATAGAACAATGGAACCTAAAAATCAAAACAAATTTTAATAAAATTTGGAAAAGAGTCAAATTTGACGAAAATAAGACATTTCTTGAAACAATTTTATTTATCTTTGTCATATTATTTTTTTTTCCCAAATTTGATTGATTGTTTTATTTATTTATTTATTTATTTTTTTTTTTGTGTTTTTCAAAATTAGATGACTCTAAAAATAAATAATCAATCATTTTTTTTAAAGAATAGATACTAATAATATGAGGGGGGGGGGGGGGGGGGGAAATCAATTTTGCAAGTTAAAATAAACCAAGTTAGGTTCACACTGGTTTATATTTTAATTTCAAAGTACTTGTTTTTTGGTGTGTGGAATTGTTAAATTTTTAATATTTAAATTTTCTTTATTGCACATTTAGAATAAAAAATTTCATTTCAATGCATAAAATTGCAACACATCATTAAAATGAAGTTTTGGAGAATAATGGTTTCATAAGAACCTTATATTTTTATATTTATAGGTAGAACATGATGTCAACTTAACTAATTTCTTATTTAAGAATTCGACACAATTTTGAAGACTTGCTTTATATTTGTTTCATTGTTTTACATTATTGAGATACATAATGAAATAATATTTTCTTAATAATTATTTTTCAACTAAGAAATCGTTTATTATTATTTACAGTGATATAAAATTGTGAAAAAAAAGAAAAGAATAATGTTTAACATTTAATCTCTAAAATAATTTTAAATTATAAACAAATCCACATCATCAAAATGATCTTACTTTATGTATCGAGAGCAAAAATGATCTCATGGCATCAATTTGATGTTGATAATCAAGCAGCAATATATAGCCTTGAACATTAAAGCTTGGCATGATCGTATGTCTCAATCTATGTATTATCTTTTGCTTTATATTTATTTAATTTTTAATTTGATAATATGACAATATAAAATTAAAAAAATGAGATAAAGAGAGAGACAGATGATTCATATTCTTTAAGCTTTGTCAAACTTAGAGCATGAAATCACCACTTACCAGTGAATGCCAAGTGGTGAATGAAGAAACATTTGATTGAGTTTAAAAAACAAAAATAAAAGAAGAGTAATATTAGACATTATAAAAGAAAAGAAAAAAAAAAAACAAAAAAATAGATTTGGGAGGTGTTCAAATCAAGGTAGGTGAAGAAAAGGAGGGAAACCTAAAAAGGATATATTTGGAGCATTGGAGGTGCAACAATTTATATTAAAGTGGTATTAGTGTTAAGTAAGAGTAAATACACACACTATTGCTTTAATTGCAAGACAATGTAACCATTAGTTTTAGTTTGACCCGTATTTTAAGGCATTGAAGTCGCACCCTTGTTCCTATATATAATACTTCTCTCCTATTCACAAACAAGCTTGACTTGTGGGTTGGTCACAAATTTCATTCTGATTATAAAAAGGAAAGAGCGAAAAAAAAAACAAAAAAAAAAAATTTTTTTCTTACAGAGAAATTTTATGTAGAATTTATTACTAAAAATGATGTGACAATAATATTTATACAATTGCTATTAATTTGGTAAATTCTTTATTTTAAAGTGATAGGTTCATAATGCTCCCATGGCTTATGTACCTTCTTCTCTTCTTTTTTTTTTTTTTTTTTTCTTTCTATTTGCATAGAGTTGTTTTATAAAGAATAATTCTCTCGAGTGTTTAGTTCGGCCATTGGGCCTATTATGGGTTATCCTTTAATAATCAACTCCATTCAATTTTTAGTTTTTTGCATGGAGATCATTCATGTAAAAATTATTTTGATCCCATAATCATCATGATATGATTTTATTATTATTTAAGTGTTTAAAAAAATATAATTTTAAAAATCAAAGATAAATAAATTCGTTTGGATACACATATGGAGATAGGGGAATTGATGAATATCAAGAGAATTTTGTAAGGCAGAGAAGGGGGAAATGATGAATATCATGACAATTTTAAAATGTTTTGAGGTAATGTCTGGATTAAAAATAAACTTCCACAAAAGTGTCTTGTGTGGAGTTGGTGTGAGTGATGAGGAGGTTAACCATTTTGCCTCAATTCTTATTTGTCATAGTCAAAAACTTCCTATTAATTATCTGGGATTACCTCTTGGGGCAAATCCAAGAAGAAAAAGTACATGGCAACCAATTATTGAGAAAGTGAGATTGAAGTTGGCTGCATGGAAGAGGAATTTCTTTTCATTTGCTGGCAGATTAACATTAATTAGGTTAGTTCTATCAAGCTTGCCATCCTATTTTTTGTCATTGTTTAGAATACCTAAGGGTGTGGCTAAGCAGATTGAGAAGATTCAGGCAGTATTTCTCTAGGGTAACTCTGATATTAAAAAGAAAGTTCATATGGTGAAATGGGAGGAGGTAGCATTAAACAGAAATCAAGGGGGTTTGGGGGTCAAAAAATTGAGAGAAGTTAATGATTGTCTATTATTCAAATGGTGGTGGAGTTTTGTGTTTGAGAACAAAGTTCTATGGAAGCAAATAGTGAGTTGTAAGTATGGTGTGGTTGGTCGAAGCTAGGTTCCTAGTTTACCGAATTCTAGATCAATATCCAGAATATGGGTTGATGTCCTTCAACTTGTTGCATAGAGACCAGAGCTGGTACAGTATTATTTATCAAATCTTAAATTAGTTCTAGGAAATGGGGAAAGAATCCAGTTTTTAGAGGATAAATAGATCAACAATATGTGCTTAAAGGTGGAATTCCCCAGGTTATATAGCTTGTTTGAGGACAAAGGTTGCAACATTAAGCAGATGTATCAAAGGAGAAGCTCTGTACATGAGTGGAATCTGTCTTTTAGAAGAATTTTGTTAGCTTGGGAGGAAGAGGAGGTTACAAGGCTGCATTAGGTACTAAGGGGAGCACCTCCACTTACTATAGAGTCTGAGGATTCATGCATATGGTTGGCTAATCCCTCAGGCACCTTCATAGTAGCAGCAACATGGAATTGGTGGGAGTCTTTGAAAGGTCCCATTGTTAAAGCAGCTGATGAGCTGTGGAATAATATTGTTCCATCCAAAGTGAAATTCTATGGGTGGTTAGCTTGGAAAGACAGACTTAAAACTATAACTTTTTTGACGAGGATTAGTGTGTTAAATACGGAAGCAGATTCATTGTGTTTATTTTGCAAAGCAGATGAGGAGACAATAAGTCATGTTTTACTGTTCCATCCTCTGGTTTGGAAGGTGTGGAATGATATGTTACAGTGGTGGGATATGGTTTGGGTTTTTCCTGGTTCAGTTGAGAGTCTATTGCATTGGTAGGTAGGCTTCAAGTTCAAAAAGGTGATTCATAAAATGTAAAAGCAGTACCCTTAGCAGTTCTGTGGTCAGTTTGGAAAGTAAGAAATAAGTGCCTTTTTACAGGGAAGATTGTTGATGAGAATGATTTATCTGAATTGGTGAAAGTAAGAATAGCACTATGGAGTAAACAAAGTATCAGAGGATTGCCATATTCGGTGCATGATATAGATACCAACCTTGATCAAATCAAAGCTTGAGTGGGGGAGTTGTTGGTCTTTTTTCCTTACGTGCTGTGGATGTTAGGATTTTAGAACAGTATAAGTGGTGGGAGTTGTTTCTTTGTTTCTTTGGTTGGTTTCTCATCAACCTGGGGTGTGATAGCATATGATTGTACTTGTCTTACGGTGCCAACCTAGTCAGGATCATTTGGTTTAGCTATGATGCATGTTGTCATCCCCTTGCTTTATTGATGTATGTATGATTTGTATCTTCATTCCATCAATAAAGTTTTTCTTTGCTTATCAAAAAAAAGGGGAACTGAACTCTCACTCTCTCTTTGTAAGGATTTAAGATTTGCCTCTCATTCAATTCCTAAGAGTGAAACCCAAGACCTCATCTTAGGTGAGACTTACGGCCAAAAAGCTAGCAACACAAGCTACAATCCCTTGGTTAAGTGTTCATCCAATTGACCTCTCCATGTAAAGATTATTCATTTAAAAAGCATCAAATTGGTACCATAATCATAAACTCATGGTTTCAAAATTCAAATTGATCTGATAGTAATAATCCTATGATTTGATCAGATTTACTTTTAAAAAATATAGATGGTCTAAAATCATATTTATCATTTTTTTATGGATGCTTGGGCCAAAAGTTCAAAATTGGATTTTCTTTGTCCAAATGTTCAGATTTTTGTTAATTAGGACAAACTCTTAGAAAATGACCAACATGTCCATACTATATATACACATCTCTCTCTCTCTCTCTCTCTCTCTCTCTCTCTCTCTCTCTCTCTCTTTTTCTCTTCCTTCTCTGGCCTCACCACCCGTTGACGCAGCTGATCCCCTCTGTTGCCTCTACCATCAATTATCGCCGTTGCCTCTATAGCGATCCCGGTTGTTCCTTTACTGTTCTGTTGTATTCCGGACTCGGTTTCGTGGAGTTGGTAGTTGTATCTATCTTGTTGTCATCCTTTAATTCCATTTGTTTGAGTTTTAGGATGTGTTGGGCATGTTTCGAACAGGTGGGTTGAACCTTGGTCTAAAATCTTGTTGCCAGGTTTTTGGTCGTTCCGCTCGAGCGGGCCTTGTTGCGCTCGAGTGGAGATTGCACACTCCCAGTTTTTCGTGTCCCTGCAAAACTTCTGCAGGTGTGATTTTTACGCTCAAGCGGGTTTCTTTATGCTCGAGCGGTCGCGCTCGAGCAGGTACTTTGGCGCTCGAGCGGGTAGTACTTTTTGGTGTAAGTTCTGGGAGGGGAAAATCTATGCTCGAGCGGACTGGTTTTCGCGCTCAAGCGGATGTACTTTATTATTGTGTCTTGGCATTGTAGACGTCCCCGAACGCCCCCGAAGGACGAGTCCCCCCGTTCTGTTCGTTTTGCGGGTCTACTACAATTCAGGACTCTCAAATTGTCATGGTTCTTAATCTGAACCAAAGAGTCCAAATCCGACAAATCGTTTTTGAGAAAAAATAGATTTTTAGAAAAGAAGTGCCAAACATGGATTGCTTTGCCAGATACAGAGTCGCCACCTAAATATTTTATTTTGGAGAAATTTAGGAAACCCTAACTCGGTGCCAAAGGCCACGTGTCCGTCATCACCAAAGTTGCCTCGGCTCGGGAACTTGGGTACGATTGGGGAAGGTCAGCTATGAGCACCCCCTCTCGCCCGATCCGAAGATCAGCCTCTACTAACCATGATATCCAGTTTTGAAAACGTTATGTGTTCTTATTCCATTTATTAGCCTAGAATTACTATGTTATGTGCACAGCAAACAAGTATAGACCAAATCGCCTAAATTAGAACAAAACATTGCATGTTCGTTTTGAAGATGGTTTGCTACTTGCAAGTAGGCTAAAATGCAGGTTTTGCCACCCTCGAGTGGGCTTTTAGAAAAGATGGTTTTGCCACTATCTAGTGGGCTTAAAACCCACAGTTTTAATGCATTATTCCAATTTAGGTAATTCAACCTCCATCTACAGGCATTCAAGCAGTTATATCACATAAGCAGCTAGCCTCATGGTAATCATGCTGTTATGGCAACACTCACATGCATGCGGTATGCTAAAGCATAAATGCTTACCGAGTACTCCAAGCCAAAACAGAAACTAGTTAGTAATCATATGCATGATCCTAGTCCATGTTTAAATGCCTAATGCAACGCATACGGAATGTCACTAGAGTAGGCTCGGCTAGTCTATAAATGACATGTTAAAATGCACAAGTGGCACGTATTCAAGTTAGATTTGAAATACTTAAGCAGTTAGTATGATGCGCCGAGCCTGGTGCATGCAATACTGATGAATGATACACGCATGCATAGCATAAGGTATGCTAAAGTAAACATGTCCTAATACTAACCATCAAAAGCAGGTAAGTAAAAGGAAGAAAGAAGTGGGGTTTGGAAGACATGCACACACGCACCCACACTTATTACAAATTCACCCTTGCTCGGAAGGTCCGAATAAATATTACAGTCCGAATAAATAATACTAAATTAATTATTACAGAATTTCTAATTAATTAACAAATTAAATGCAGAAAGAAGGTGGCCACAGCCCCACATCGGGATGCGTGAATGATGCATGCTTGACTTGTCTCGTTCGGAAACTCGCTGCCATAGCACTGTTGCCTCTGTTTTTCACTGCCCTGCTCCTCTGATGACTGCCAAAGTCCAAGGGCATGCTCTTTGGATGTTGGGGAATACCACCGACCAAGTAGAAACGCCACCGGCCGGAGGGGATGATCACCGGCCACTGAATAAGCTATCGGCCAAACATGTTTTACCGGTCGGCACCCAATTCTGCCGGCCTGCCAATTCTTCCCGTTGAAACCTGCAACTGGCAGCAGCAAAGGGCAAGCAGTGTATGGCATGGAATTTTCAAACAAATGTGAGCATGGACACACTTCCTATCATGCAATGGACTCAAGGGAGCATGGCCCTCGACCCTCGGGCCACCAATGGCGCATTTCGATATATGATGGCCGAAGAGTCAAGTATGCATTTTAATGTCAAATGTAATACACACAAAAGATACAAGGGACCTAACCTCAATCATGGTTGATCAAGAGGCGAGGCAATGCACAACGATGCACATGCGACCTAAGCATGCAAGCAAACATACACACATGCAATACAACTACATGGCACACACAATGCTAATAACATAACATGCACAACGCATTGAAACATGGCAAACACAATGCAGGATGGACTTATACCAATGTGAGTGGACTTCAGCCACACTCACATCAGTGGCCAATAAGATAGAAATGAGGCAACCGAAATGCACACAAATATGTCCAATGCGTGGACCGATCCTAAGACACAACATGCAACTCTAACTAAGCATGGAAAATGATGAAACATGGCATATGAACATGCAAATTCCAGCACTGAAGTGTGATACCCAATGGTCCCGAATCATGCAAATATGTCATACAATGCATGCTATAAGCCCCGAAACTCAAAACTAGGCACATATATTGACGTATAGCTATACAAAGAATGCATTATTTGACTATGAAGAACAAAGACAGAGCCAAGGCAGTCCCAAAATATGCACATTTCTAGTTGAAAGCATGACCAAAAGATGCTAGCATGGTGGACTAAAATAGCATGCAACTTTGACTAGCAAACATAGTTTACATGGCAAGTGCGTGAAGCATATGGAATCTCACCAAACCAGCAAAAATTAGTGAACAAAACATGTGAAAATAGGCCCAAATAACCACTGAAATGAAGCCAACACATGCAAAAATGATGAGCTCCTTTAGAGGGCTTTGCAAGGGATTCTTAAGCACATACAAGATGGACACTTAGCATAGCTGAATCAACTCTGAAAATCAAATATGATAGTCCCAAAACTCACCAAATTGACCCTGGAAAGTGACTTCGAAGCATGCAAGATAGGGTCTCTTTGGAAGGCCCAAAAGGCTACCAAACAAGAAAAGGAGAGAGGGGGTCACCCCCCTCTAATCTTGGCTCTCAAAATAGTGTTCCAGCCACTGAAAATCCACTAGATTTCAGTGGCTAGAAGGCCAAACAAAGCATGCAACAAGAGCTTAGGTGTAAGGCTCAAAATAAGGGACAATCAAGCATACAAGGAAGCATATGACCTCAAACAAGAAAATTATCTTAATCAAACATGAATATGATGTCAAAATGAGACTTTTTCCAGTTTATAATAGATCTCAAAAGTGAACACAAATAGGGCTAATCTATCATGCAAAAATAGCCCTAAAAGAGATAATAGAGACAAGGGACAGCAGCTGGCCCCAAACAGTGAAAAGACCTTCAACAAAGTTGAAAAGGGGCTCAAAATGAAGCACTTTACAGTTTATGTCAAGCTTCGAAAATAATCACAAGTAGGCCTAAAATATCATGCAAAAATAGGCCTAAAAGAGAGTTTAAACACAAAGGGTGAGGAAGAGACCTCAAACAGAGAAAGACCTTTAATCAAACATGGAGATGAGCACAAAATATGACTATTTACAGTTCGGGTCAGAGCCCAAAAATACTTGCAAGAAAGGCTTATAAATGAAGCAAGAAAAAACTAGTTTAGGGGAAAAGTGTGCTTACCCTTGAAGAGCAATGAACCAATAGCCTTTGGACCAAGAAGAGGAGCTCCTAACCTCTGGCAATCAGCCTCAAGTTGCTGGAATGGGGTATGGAGGTTGTAGGCTATGAGTGGTAGTGTAAAGGAGGGGGCAAGAACCTTAAGGTTTGAAGGGTTTGGAAGAGAGAGTTGAGAATTTTAGAGAGAGAGGAAAATGTTTTTTTCTTCTTTCAAGTTGTATCTCTCTTCTCCTTCCTTGTATGTCTTCTCCTATGTGAGAGAGCTTGATTGATATAGAAATATATCAATCTGCAGCTCCTCAGAAACTCCCACGTCCAGGCATGGGCTGGGGTATGGCCTGGAATGACAGCTGTCAGCTGTCTACAGAGATATATGTTGAAAACCACATTTGGCCGGCCGGCCATCAAAGTGGTCGACCGGTAGTTAAATTGGCCGGTCGGCCATTACATTTGGCCGATTGAAAATCAAGGCGGCCGGTGGGCAGGAGACTCGGTCGACAGGCTCTCCCCTTCCCTCAGGAACACATCCACAAGCTCTTGGTGCAACCAAGCACAAAACAGAGAAGTTAAGAGATTCTAAGGCAAGGCGTGCAGCCAAGACTTTTTGAAACTCAAAACAAACACAAGTATGGATAATCATCGCGTGTTCAAACGATGACATCCAAGCCTTGAGGACAGTCAAAAATGGGGTGTCTACAGGCGCTCGAGCGGGCCTTATTGCGCTCGAGCGTACCTAGTTTTTTTTGTTCTTGATGCTCAAGCGTTGTGTTCTCCGCTCGAGCGGGAATGTCGTATATCAGTTGGCAGCTGGGCATTTTAAAATCACTTTTTACATTCTCTCTCTCTCTCTTACTTTCTAAAAAGTTGTTTTGAGAGCTTCTATCTCTAGAAACTCCCTTCTCTCTAGGGTTTGATCTAGTTAGAGTGTCTCTCTATCCTCCGGCCTTTGTAAAAAGTGTGTTGATCATCAAGGGCTTCGTTTTGATCTGAGAATCGTGGTGTTTGGAGCATTTTCACTTTCTTCTCCTTCCCCATTTGAGCTCTAACTTCGAGGTAGGGATATCATACTCCCTCTCATGAGTTTTTTCTTTGAATTTTAGTATTTTGATGAGTTGGGAGTTGTTGGGTAATTTTGAGAAAGTTTGGGCCTTTGTGTAAATTCTACAAAAGTTGGGGTTTTGTTTATATAAACTTACATGCATGTTTGGCATAGAGAAATGGGATCAATATTGGTTTATTGGTGAAAATGGAACCGTGGGTTGTGATGTTAATTATGAGAAATACTCTAATTACATTGATAAATTAATTGGCATAATTAATTTGAAGAAAAGAAGAATTAAATTGAGAACGTTGAAATGTTGATTATATATCCATTTGGTGCATTTATTTTCAGTATAGAAATAACTGCTTTGGGCTATCGGTGGAGGATAGTCTTGATTGTTGTAGACAATGTATGATGATTAGGCAAACTAAAACTAATCACTTGAGTAAGCCATTGAATATGGTAGTTGGTACAATATAGCACTCAAATGTGTATTGATTGATTTAATTTGTATAAATAGCAATCCCGGGTTTACCTTGTTGTACAGTGATCCGGACATGTGTCCGTGGATGTTGGTAGTTGTTTATTATCTTGTTTACATCCTCTTTACTTTGTATATTGAGTTATAGGATGTGTTGGGCAGGTTTGTTACAGGTTGGTTGTGTTTGGGAGCCTAGTGTTGCTGCCCAGATTTTTGGACCTTCGCTCGAGCGAGGAGTTGGTCGCTCGAGCGAGAGTTGAGTTTGTGCCTGGTGGGTCGAGCCAGAGTGGCTTCGCTCGAGCGAGCGAGTGCGTCTGGTTCTTGACCTCAGAGTTGCATTTCTTAGCTCGAGCGAGCTTTCTTCGCTCGAGCGGTCTGGTTTGTTCTTCGCTCGAGCGAGAAGTCTGTCGCTCGAGCGTGCTGGTTGCAGACCTGAGGGTTTGAGTTGTTAGCTCGAGCGAGCATTCTCTTGCTCGAGCGCACTTCTGAGTTTTTGGCTCGAGCGAGAACTTCTTGGCTCGAGCGAGAGTTTTCTGTGTCTGGTCGCTCGAGCGACAAAGTCTTCGCTCGAGCGAGAGTGTTTTATATCAGCGGACAGTAGCGTTTTTGAACATCACTTTTTCACTTTCTTTTTTAATCAAACCCTAGATCCGAGACTCTCTCTCTCTAAACTTACACTCTCTCCAAGATTTGATCTCCCTAGAGTGTGAACCTAGCCTAGGGCCTTTGTCAAAAAGATAGAGGGCGTTGAGAACTTTGATTTAATCTGAAAAAGTTTGGATTTGGAGCACGTTGATCTTCGAGTCTTCATCTCCTTTTTGGCTCAAACTTCGAGGTAGGGATATCCTACTCCTCTCTATGGATTTTGTCTTTAAATTTTAGTATTTTGAGATGTTGGGGTTGGTTTGGTAATTTGGTGAAAGTTTGGGGCTTTTGTGTTATTTTACAAAAGTTGGGGTTTTATTCATAATAAACCTAGATGCATGTTTGGCATGGAGAAATGGAATAAATGTTGAATCATTGATGAAAATGGGACCTAAGGGTTGAAATGTTAATTATGGATAATGACCTAATTACATTGTTTGAATAATTGGGATAATTAATTGTGAGAAATGGGGAAATGAAATGTTGATTGAATATCCATTGTGCATTTATTTTCTGTTTAGAAATAACTGCTTTGGGCTATCGGTGGAGGATAGTCGTGATTGTTGTAGACAATGCATGATGATTAGGCAAACGGAAACTAATCAATGAAATGTGTCATGGAACTTGACGGTTGATAGAATACATTAACTGTATGTATTGAGTGATTGTATATAGAACCAACGTGTTTGTATACGTTATGTGTAGAGGAGGAGATGGGGGATGTACTCCGCGGTTTAGGGGAAGATGGGGGATGTACCTTTAAACCGGATAGTGTTGGGAGAAGATAGGGGATGAACTCCGTGGATACAGCTCATATGCTTGTCTAGAGAAGTGAAGATAGAGCTCTTATGCTTATCTTTGTGAAGTGTGGATATAGCTTATATGCTTATCTGTGAATGTGGATATTGTTGTTATACATATCTGTTGAGAATGTGGATAGAGTTTATATGCCTATCTGTTGAAAAAGGGAAAATGAAAAGTAACTTGGACTCATAAGTCGTATGACATAAATATGTGATTTATATGAATGTATCAGTGTTGACCATCTATCAATTGCTAATCTTTTAGTCATTGTTCATGGTTGGTTTAGTATATTTTTGCTGGGCTGTGGCTCACCCTATATGGGAATATCATTTTTAGGTACAGGTAGCATGCCACCTCCAAGGACATAGCTTGGGAGGCTAGAGGCGGACATACTTTTATCGTTTTACTTTTTGATGTATTACATGTAAATTCAAGCCAATGGCTTAATGTGTATGAGTTAGTACTCTTTTGTTGTAACCAAGTGTTAACTTGGAAAGCTGTAAGCCCTTAGGGCATTTGCTTTTGTTGTTAACATGTAATACTTATGTAATGGAATTCTGATAAAATGGAAGAATGTGGAACTTTTACATATCAATGCATGTCTTATTTGTTGGGATTATTGTTATTATTTTGAGGGCGTTACAGTATATGATAATTGTTTATATACATTGTATTGTGTGGGAGGAGAAAGGGGCTGTACTCCACAGTTTACTGGAAGAAAGGGGCTGAACCTTTAAACCGAATCTTGTGACAGTGATACAGCACTACAATGTATATCAGGCTGCGAATTAGAAGTGTTTTCTTGTGACAGTGATACAGCACTGCAATGTGTATCAGGCTGCGAATTAGAAGTGTTTGTTTTGATTTGATATAGCACTAAAATGTATATCGTTATCAATTGTGAAGTATAGAAGTGTTTCTATGTTATGTTGATACAGCACCAAAATGTGTATCGCTCGTATAGTATGGAAGTGACTTATGTATTATTGATACAGTATCAAAATGTGTATCCACCATGAATTTCGAAAATGTTTTAAGATGAGTCTTATTCTCATCAAGTTATTTGGCTAAGTTTTGAGCTTTGTTTTCAAATTCAAAGTTGAAAAAGAAATGAGAAATGAAATGTAACATGGACTTAATGTCATGAAATCGAAATGTGATATATGTAGATGTATCTGTGTTGACCATCTATCAACTGCTAATCTTTTAGTCATTGTTCATGGCTGGTTTAGTGTATCTCTACTGGGCTGTGGCTCACCCTTTATGGGACATCATTTTCAGGTACAGGTAGCATGTCACCTCCAAGGACATAGCTTGGGAGGCTAGAGGCAGACTGACTGCTTATTATTTGCTTTTTTTTTTCTTTTTTTTTTTTGATGTATTACATGTAAATTCAAGCCAAGGGCTTAATATGTATTGAGTTAGCACTCTTCTTGTTGTAACCAAGTGTTAACTTGGAAAGCTGTAAGCCCGTAGGGCATTTGCTTTTGTTGTTAACATGTAATACTTTTGTAAGAACTGTTCTGATTTAATAGAAAGGTGGTTGGTTTCTTTGTATCAATGCATGTCTAATGAGATGGGTTTTATTTATTATTTTGAGGGCGTTACAGCCTCGCCACTACCTATGTCGTTCGTCGTCAGATTTACAGGTGTTAGAGTAAGTTCTCTCTCTCTCTTCTATAACATCTCTCTTCTACCATCGATTATTGCCCTCCGCTTCGCTACCAAACTGTAACGCCCTCAAAAATAAATCCATCATAGCATACATTCACGATAAGTAAAAGAGTTCTCACATTATAACCATCAGAGTATTCTTACAAAATGTATTACATGTTGATAACAAAAGTAAATGCCCTATAGGCTTACAACTTTCCAAGTCAACACTTGGTTACAAAAGAGAGTGCTAACTCTATACAAAAGAAGCCCTTGGCTTGATATACATGTAATACAAAAATGCAATCACAAAAGATGTCCCAGCCACTAAGCCTCTCAAGTTACGTCCTTGGAGGTGGCATGTTACCTGTATTTGAAAATGATGTCCTATATAGGGTGAGCCAACGCCCAATAGAGATATGCTAAACATAATATGAGCAATAACTAAAACATTAGCACTTGATAAATGTTCAACTTAACAAAACTCAACTTATAAACATAGCTCAGAACCTGGCCAAATAACTGAAATGAGGCTACATCTCATGCCAACAATACTACAACTTGCCATTTTACGAAAATTGCGTCCACAGGATTCGACACCCATGTATTTTCATTTTCTTATGGCCATTTTACGGATATTTCATCCGTGGAACTCGGCACCCATGTATAGATATATTCGGACTGCCATTTTACGAAAATTGCGTCCGCGGGATTTGACACCCATGTATAATTATATTCAAATGGCCATTTTACGAAAATTTCATCCGCGGGATTCGGCACCCATGTATTCAAATACACAACTTGATTAGTTTCAATTCACCTAATCATCATGCAATGTCTACAACAATCAAAACTATTTTCCACCGATAGCCCAAAATAGTTATTTCTAAACAGATAATAAATGCCTCAACAGATATATAATTGACATTTTCAAAAGTGAGCGATTTATAAATCCAACTCCACCATTCTATCTCTTAATGATCAAATTTCATTATCCCCAACTCAATTTCATAAAAAATGTCATTAATTACACTAATGACCCAAATATACCCAAATATGGCATTTTTTCCTTTAAACTCAATATTGACCCAAAGGTCCAAATATTACCAACAACATCAACAATCTCTTTTTAAGACCCCAAATATATATATATATATATATATATGAGTCAAAAAGACAAAACCCCTCTTTTTCAATATAATACATTACAAACCCTAAGTTCCCAAACCAAACCATTTATACAAAAGCTCTACATTTAGGTTAAAGATCATAAAAATGAGTAGGAATCTCTACCTCAAGAGATGAAACCCAAAAGAAATGATGATGAACTTGAAAATGCTCCAAATCCCAAGATTCTCGGATCAAAATGTAGCCCTCAACAATCAACACACTTTTTACAAAGGCCCAAGGGTAGAAAATCACTCCTACTACATCAATCCTAAGAGAGAAGGAAGAAAGTAGTGAGAGAAACTCTCAAAAATGGCTTTTCGGAAAAGTAAGAGTGAGTGGAAGTTGAAAAGTGATCTAAAATGACCCAGTTGATATCTGATATACGTATGACCCGCTCGAGCGGAGAATAGGACGCTCGAGCTTCAGATACAAAAACTGGACCCGCTTGAGCGTAAAGATTCCCGCTCAAGCGCCAAGACACAACTGCAAAACACACCCGCTCGAGCGCAAAGGGAAAACCGCTCGAGCGTAGATTTCCCATTTTCAGAACTTTTGCAGACAATGAACTACCTGCTTGAGCGCCAAGACACCCGCTCGAGCGCTACCTGCTCGAGCGTAAGGAAATCCGCTTAAGCGTGAAAAACATACCTGTAGAAGTTTTGCAGAGGCACGAAATGCTGAGAGTGTATAAACTCCGCTCGAGCGCAATAAGGCCCGCTCGAGCGGACAACCAAAAACAAACTTCGCTCGAGCGTACCACCAAAAATCTAGGCAACAAGGAATGGGACTAAAGCTCAACCAACCTGTTCGAAACACGCCCAATACATCCTAAAACTCAAACACACGGAATTAATGGATAACAACAAGATATACAACCACCAACTCCACGGAACCTAAGTCCGGAATACAACAATCAAAGGAAGAGAAACCGGGATCACTATAACCTCCCCCCCTTAAAGAATTTCGTCCCCGAAATTAAGTACAAGTTTTTCAAAAGCATGTTTTCTCAATTACCAACATTATTACAATGTAAAATTCAACAACTTGACCCATCACTGGTCATTCCATCTCTATTCAAGAGGCAAACTTCCAACATAATCTCCAACATGCATTATGAACATGCATCACAAAACAAATTCAATGCCAAAATTATATTTGCATTTCTACAACAGAGTTAACATATGCAATGTTAAAATAAACTTCCATTACAAGGCAAGTTCCTCAATATTCCCATAAACCAAAACATTCACAATGTTTTACAACTTAAGACATATTTAATGCTCTTAAAGTTCATTAATATTACAAAATCCCAATACATGGTTAAACATTTACAAACAAGTCCGGATATTTCTCACGGACATCCGCCTCACGTTCCCAAGTGACTTCCTCCACTCCGTGATGTTTCCACAAAACCTTTACCAAGGGAATGGTCTTGCCTCGCAAGACCTGATCCCGCCTATCCAAGACCCGTATCGGTCTCTCCTCATATGAGGCATCCTCACCTACTTCTAAGTCGGTCCAATCCAACACGTGCTATGGATCCGGCTCATACTTCCGAAGCATACTAACATGAAATACGTTATGCACTCCGGACAACTGCGGCGGCAAAGGTAAACGATAAGCAACCTCCCCAATCCTCTCAAGGATCTCAAAGGGACCGATAAATCGAGGGGACAACTTCCCACTCTTCCCAAACCTCATCAAACCCCGCCTAGGTGATATTTTCAAGAAAACATGATCACACGTCTCAAATGCCAAAGGCCTCCTCCTACGGTCGGCATAACTCTTTTGGCGACTCTAGGCTGTAACAAGCCTTTTACAGATAAGCTCAACTTTCTCCATCGTTTCCCTCACCAACTCCGAGCCCAACAAAGGTGCATCACCCACCTCGGCCCAACAAACCGGAGACTGTCACGACCCAAACCCGGCCCTATGGGTTTAGCACCGTAACCGGCCAGTAATCCGAGATTACCAAAGGCCTGCTTACCAGTAGCACAGTAAAACAGAGTACAGGGCCTGGCGGAAGCCAAAACAGTAAAGAAACAATATCCAATGAGCTGTGACAGTCTGTATGTAAAAAGACTTTCATACATATATACATAAACAGTACAGAACAGTATACACAATATTTACAATCATTCAGACTAGGGACTCATTCCCTAGATAACAGTACAGTAAACATTCAGTCTATACAGAATAGTAAGACAGTACAGAAGGGGGGAATCGTAAAACACCCCTAAGTCTTAACACGATAGGCTCGAAACCTCGCAGTGAGGCACATAGGCTGGCTTGACAAAACTGGAGTAATCCTGACGCTTCTAGCCGCGGTCTGGTGCCTGTACACCTACATATATATATGAGCAGTGAGCTAAAGCCCAGTGAATAACATAATGCGTAAAGAGGTTAAGAATGAATGTCCTTATAGTAATGAAAACAGTTTATTAAATCAGTATTTCAGTCGTTCAGTCAGTACAGTCATATGTGGTACATCCGTTAGCATAACAGTACAGTAAACAGTAGGTCTTAAAAGACCGAACAGTAATGATGGCCATCAGTCAGTAACAGTAGTGGTTCCAACAAGGGAACCGACAGAGATCTCTGTAACAGTAACAGTAAACAGTAAACAGTAGGTGCTAAGGATGCCACAATATAGTTCAGAATATAGGACATACATTCATTCAATTAACGGTATTCAATTCAGAAACAGTACAGTTCAGTTGTTCAGAAAATAATCATTTTTGAACATATCTTTACACAATCGTTACTCACAGAGTTTGGGCTACGGTATGCTAGAGCGTGCCTCCCCAGTCGCCAACCGTACACAGTTCACAGGTTGAACACACACTAAACTACACAGTTGGGAAAAATCATAACTTAATCCCTAATGCCTCGGTGTGTTCTACATCTATATCCTCAGTAAGATGCCTTAAACTAGGCCTAAGAATGCCTAGAATAGGATGAAGATGCAAAGATGTGATCAGAAAACAGTTTCAGAATTTTCAGAAAACAGAGTCCCGCTCGAGCACAGGTTTTCCCGCTCGAGCGGTCATGCAACAAAGGTACACGCTCGAGCGTCAACTTTCCCGCTCGAGCGTACTATAAAAGTACTGGATGGGTGAAATCTCCACTCGACGCCCGCTCGAGCTTGAGACCCAAGACTCCGCTCGAGCGCCCAATCCTCCGCTCGAGCGGACTGTAAAACAGTGCAGAGAAATACTGGATGCTCGGATTATCCGCTCGAGCGCCCAATTCCCCGCTCGAGCGGAAGTGCAAAAATCTGGAAAACCCAGATTGCACCTCCAAGCTCAAACCAAGCTTTCACAATTCAAAACTCGACCTCTTGGGCTAAATTTCTAGAAAACATTTGTAAACACATAGAATAACATGGTTCAAAGCTCAATTTTGAGAAATCAAAGCCCAAGGGTGTTTCATTCAAACCCAATTTCAAACCATTTTCATAAACATGGAGAACATGCAAACATGCATGAATTCAAATCAATTCAAAGCTTCAATTTGATGTTCTAAGGAGCCAATTGATCCAAAAACAAGTTGAAAACATGGACCAATACAAAATTATGGACATGCATGTGACAATTTGCCATGAACTCAACTCAAAATCCCACAAGTCAAACATGCATGCATGAATTATGCTCTATTTCAACATGCTAGAACTAATCCATGGCTCAATTCTCAATTTTGACATGAATCATGCAAGAACAAGATAAACAAGAGGGTAATTACTCTACCTTAGGTCTCCAATGCAAGATTAGGAGCTCAATCATGCAATCTACACTTCAATTCTCCAAGTTTCTAAGCAAATTGAGAAGAACTCAAGCTTTCTCTCCCTCTCTCCCTCTCAAGTCGGCAAGAGCAAGGAAATGGCTGAACAAAATGTTGCCTACGTGTTTAATGAGGTTCAAATATATTGTATTTAGTGGCCACTAAGTGGTCTAATGGTAATTAAGTCCAAAACTCGCAATCCATCAATATTTAATCTAATTTAATCATACCTAATCAGTTTTCAGGTAAGTATACCATAAAATCACATTAATTATGATGATCATAAAAGATCAATCAATTCCCGGTTCGGCCACCAATAAGGCCTTCAATTAGCAGTTTAAACATAAAACATGAACAAATCAAATAATCAATCAAACAGATAGAATACAGGTTAACGCACATACTCAGTCAATTCAGTTCCAGTTTTCAGTCAGTCAGTTCAGTACTTTAATCAGTTCAATTATCAGTCATAATCAGTGTTTATCGGTAAGCAGTGATGAGGGTTATTACAGAGACCTACACAGTTGGCCATACAAGGCCTCAAACGGCGCCATACCGATACTAGACTGAAAGTTGTTGTTGTAGGCAAATTCCACCAAGGGCACGTGCCTCTCCCACATCCCACTAAAGTCAATGACACAACCCCGAAGCATATCCTCAAGGATCTGAATAATACGCTTGGACTGTCCGTCAGTCTGAGGATGGTAAGCTATATTAAAGGTCAGTTTAGTGCCTAAGGCACTCTACAAACTCTGCCATAACCTAACAGTAAAACAAGGGTCTCTATCAGAGACGATAGACACTAGGACTCCGTGCAACCTCACTATGTCCCGAATATACAAGTCAGCAAGATAATCTACCGAATCTCTCACGCGTATAGAAATAAAGTACGCTGACTTAGTCAACCGGTCTATAACCACCCAAATAGCATCACTACCCCGCTGAGTCCTCGGAAGACCTACAACGAAGTCCATAGTAACATGCTCCCACTTCTACTCGGCAATAGGCAAGGGTTGCAACAAACCCGCTGGCTTCTGATGTTCGGCCTTCACTTGCTGACAAGTAAGGCACTTAGACACGAAAACTGCCACATCCTTCTTCATACCCCACCACCAAAACTGATGACCTAGATCACGATACATCTTGGTGCCTCCCGGATGTACCGCAAGGCGTGAATGGTGAAACTCTCAGAGTACTTCTTCTCGGCAAGACTCCGGCACAAACGGACGGTCACGGTATCTCACACTCAGGTCGGGATACACAGTTAAACCCTTCTCAGCCTTCCTACTGGAGATCTTCTCTCGGAGGGATTCTACTTCAAGGTCACCTCTCTGTGCCTCTAACACTCGAGTCACAAGTGTAGGCTGTGCAACAACAGAAAACAAGGCCGCAGCCTTAATAGATTCGCCCAGAAGCAAATCGAACTCGCCCAGTGCACCTAACATCTCCCACTCCCGGATGGCTATACAAGCAACATCACTAATGGATTTCCTACTAAGGGCATCGGCCACAACATTGGCCTTTCCCGGGTGATAGTGCAACTCAAATTCATAATCCTCAATGAACTCCATCCACCTCCTCTGCCTCAAATTTAAGTCCCTCTGTGTAAACAGGTACTTCAAACTCTTATGATCCGAGAACACCTCGAATTTTTCACCATACAGGTAGTGCCTCCAAATCTTTAAGGCAAAAATTACTGCTGCTAGTTCTCGGTCGTGAGTAGGGTAATTCCTCTCGTGAATCTTCAACTGACGTGAGTCATAGGCTACCACTTTCCCTTCTTGCATCAAGACACAACCCAATCTCTCTCGTGAGGCATCACAATAAACCGCATAACCCAAACCTCTCTTCGGAATAATCAAGACCGGAGCGGTGGTCAATCTAACCTTCAGCTCCTGGAACGACTTTTCACAAGTCCCACTTCACATAAACTTGACCCCTTTCCGCGTCAATCTCGTCAACGGTGAAGCTAGCCTGGAGAAATCCTTCACAAAGCGGCGATAATACCCAGCTAATCCCAGAAAATTGCGGATATCAAAAACGCTCTTAGGCTGTGCCCAATCTTGCACTGCCTCAATCTTGGATGTATCAACAGACACTCATTCCCTAGAAACCACATGGCCTAAGAACTTGACCTCTCCTAGCCAGAACTCACACTTCTCAAATTTGGCATACAGCTTATGGGCTTTAAGCAACTCGAGCACCACTCTCAAGTGTTCCTCGTGCTCCTCCTGGCGAATAAATCAGAATGTCGTCCACGAAAACGACTACAAAGCGATCTAAGAAGTCCCGGAATATCTGGTTCATCAAATCCATAAACACTGCTGGTGCATTGGTGAGCCCGAAAGGCATCACCAGAAACTCATAGTGGCCATACCGCATACGGAATGCCGTTTTCGGAATATCCTCATCCCTAGGGGTGCAACTCGGGCGGGTTCGGTCGGGTTGGGGGTCTGCCCAAGCCCGACCCGAATTGTATTTGGCACTGCCCAAGCCCGCCCAAGCCCGACCATAAACCCAAACATTGTTGCCCAAGCCCGGCCCAAGCTTTGTATTTTGAACTCGGGTTGCCCGAATTGCCCGAATTGCCCGAGTTCAGAAACCTGTAAGTAGATCTAAGGGTAGACATAAAAGATGCTAATCTAATGGTAGAAAACTAACCCAAAAAAAATAAAAAATAAAAATTAAGACTAACTCTTTTACTTAATAGAAGACTAACCAAAAAATAAATAAATAAATAAAAATTAAGACTAACTCTTTTACTTAATTTATATATATTACATAATTTATTAAATTATATATATATATTATATATTATATATTATATAATTTGTTAAATTATATATATATTATATATTATATATTATATAATTTATATAATATATTAAATTGAATTCGGGTTCGGGTTGCTCGGGTTGGCCATTGGTTCTGCCCAAGCCCGGCCCGAATTGCAATTCGGGCATCAAAAATCTGCCCAAGCCCGTCCAGATTACAAGATATAGTTGCCCAAGCCCTAAAAAAACTCGGGCTGGGCTCGGGTTGCTCGGGTTGAGCCCGCCCGAGTTGCACCCCTACTCATCCTTGACCCTCAGCTGATGGTAACCCGATCTTAAGTCTATCTTGGAGAAACAACGGGGCCCTTTTAACTGGTCAAACAAGTCATCTATATGGGGCATAGGGTACTTATTCTTAATCGTAGCCCGATTCAACTTCCGGTAGTCGATACAAAGTCTGAAGGCACCATCTTTCTTTTTAGCACAGAGGGCCGGTGCTCCCCATGGTGAAACACTAGGGCGAACAAAACCCTTATCTTGAAACTCCTGGAGTTGAACCTTTAACTCACTCAACTCGGCTGGGGCAAAACAGTAAGGTGCCATAGAAATCAGCGCTGTGCGCAGCACTAAATCAATAGAGAACTCTATCTCTCGATGTGGTAGCAAACTAACAAGATCCTCGCAAAAAATATCTGAATACTCGCAAACCACTCTCGGTAACTCAACCCCGGTCTCATCACACTCACTACTCATAAGGCTAGTGAGAAGACCACTAAGCTCACTCCGCCCTCGCGGATCATACACCGGTGGCAACACACTACCAACCCGATCCCCCAAGAAATGGAAACACTCCCCGCTCACGGTACAAACTGTGACCCTCTGGCGGTAACAATCAATAACTGTCCGGTATGACGATAACCAGTCCATACCCAAACTAACATCAAAACCCGACATGGGCATAACTACAAAAGGAAAAGAAAGTCGGCAGTCGGTGACCTCTATGTCACAACCTCTACACCCGTGTTTCAAAATCAATTCACCCCGAACAGGCGATATAACACAAATAGGAGATGCTAACTGTGCTAACTCCAATCCCAAAACAGATGCGAATGTAGCAGATATAAAGGAATGAGATGCACCCGTATCAATCAACACATTGGCAACCGAGTTACAAAACAAAAAGGTACCTCTCACAGCAGATGGAGCCGGTATAAGATCCTGTGCGGTAACAGCATACACGCGCCCTGTAGACCCCTGATCTACCTGCTCACCTCTCGGAGCAAAGGACTGATGCACAGACTGTGACGATGAAGCCCTTTGATTGGCCCTCAAGGCTTGGACAGACTGTGCTGGCTGCGAACTTTGTATCTGTCTCAAACCGGACGCACCGGGTGTACCACTCAATTGTGGACAGAACCTTTTCAGGTATCCTGTTTGACCATACTGATAACAAGAGGACGACCGGCCTCTGTCCTGACTCTGACTCTGAGGTCGTGCTAAAGATGAAACTGCTCCCTAACCTCCTCCCCTCTGTAGGCGAACTGGAGACTTGTGGCCTAGCTGACCACATTTGAAACAGGTAAAGTCTCCCTGGCTACTTGTCCCAGAACCTGAACTCGGCACTAGAAAGGTGGACCTCGCTAAAGCACTCTAGGACTGCTGAGGGTTAGAACCCCTCTGCCTCCTACCATCCCCATGGCCTTCCTGACTCCTCTTGGAGCCTCTTATCCTCTCCTCCTCCTCCATCATAGACTCCATGTGGGTCACGGCATCCACAAGACGTCCATACTCCCGGATCATGGATCCTCTAACCCTCATCTTGAGGCCATGCCTCAACTTCCTCTTGAACTCAATACAACGGCATTCCTCTGACGCCACGAGCTCAGGTGTGAACCTGGACAAACTGGTAAAGGCGGCCTCAAACTCGGCCACTGACAAGCCTAGCTGCTTAAACTGACAAAACTGGTCCCTCAGCTTTTCCATGATAGCTGGGGCTAAGTACTTCTCCTGGAAAGCATCAACAAAAGCCTCTCAGGTGCCACCAATACAGTCCCTCGTGAACTTCCACCATTGACTCGCATCTCCCTTAAGCTGGAAAGATGCCAAGGTCACCTTTAATAACCCGTCCTCGATGCCAACCATCTCAAATGTCTTAGTCATCTGCTCTAACCACTCATCAGCCTTGAGTGGCTCCTTTGGATCCCCAACAAACTTGTTCGGATTAGACCGGAAGAACTCCCTCTTTTGAAAGGAAGGCCCTGCATCAACAACCGGGGCCTGAACCTGGGCTTGAACTGGAACCTCAGCTCTGAGAATGCCCATAGATTCCCTCAAAGCATCGGCTATCCCACGGGCTAAGGCGTCCATAGCCTGCTGACCTGCTAGCTTGGCCAAATTGGCCTGACCAACCCCTTCCTACTGCGTCGGAATATCATCCGGTATAGGCATTTCCTGCCTCCTAGGCCTGCCTCGCCTACCACCACGTCCTCATCCTGACATCCTAATAAAGGTAACGAAGGACATTAGCACATTCATAAATGTGCCGAAGCTAAAACACTCGCGTCCTAATGCATGGGCAACTGTAATTCACTCCACGTAAGCACCTAATCACATAAGCACTTACGAATTTCATTTTCGGATAATGATAGTCCCGAGGCGTTACTAGAGTTCTAGTTAGAAACAACATTGATCAAGTGCTTTTCCAACAAGACTCACAGAAACCCAAGGATCCAATCAACATCCTAGAAACTAAATCCCATACCCATATAGTCACATAATCATGTTATCACATAAGCATATAACGCTACATCTAAGTCTCTATCAAGCGAGACGAACCCATTGTGGTACTAACCACTTCCCGCGTACCCAAAGTATTCGAACTCGGTACGCTCTGATACCAAGTTGTAACGCCCTCAAAAATAAACCCATCATAGCATACATTCACGATAAGTAAAAGAGTTCTCATATTATAACCATCAGAGTATTCTTACAAAATGTATTACATGTTGACAACAAAAGTAAATTCCCTATAGGCTTACAACTTTCCAAGTTAACACTTGGTTACAAAAGGAGAGTACTAACTCTACACAAAAGAAGCCCTTGGCTTGATATACATGTAATACAAAAATGTAATCACAAAAGATGTCCCAGCCACTAAGTCTCTCAAGCTACATCCTTGGAGGTGGCATGCTACCTGTACCTGAAAATGATGTCCCATATAGGGTGAGCCAACGCCCAATAGAGATATGCTAAACATAATATGAGCAATAACTAAAACATTAGCACTTGATAAATGTTCAACTTAACAAAACTCAACTTATAAACATGGCTCAGAACCTAGCCAAATAACTGAAATGAGGCTACATCTCATGCCAACAATACTACAACTTGCCATTTTACGAAAATTGCGTCCGCAGGATTCGACACCTATGTATTTTCATTCTCTTATGGCCATTTTACGGATATTTCATCTGTGGGACTCGGCACCCATGTATGGATATATTCGGATTGCCATTTTACGGAAATTGCATCCGCGGAATTCGGCACCCATATTCAAATGGCCATTTTACGAAAATTTCTTCCGCGGGATTCGGCACCCATATATTCAAATACACAACTTGATTAGTTTCAATTCACCTAATCATCATGCAACGTCTACAACAATCAAGACTATCCTCTACCGATAGCCCAAAACAGTTATTTCTAAACAGATAATAAATGCCTCAACAGATATATAATTGACATTTTCAAAAGTGAGATTTATAAATCTAACTCCACCATTCTATCTCTTAATGATCAAATTTCATTATCCCCAACTCAATTTCATAACAAATGTCATTAATTACACTAATGACCCAAATATACCCAAATATGGCATTTTTTCCTTTAAACTCAATATATATATATATATATATATATGTGAGTCAAAAAGACAAAACCCCTCTTTTTCAATATAATACATTACAAACCCTAACTTCCCAAACCAAACAATTTATACAAAAGCTCTACATTTAGGTTAAAGATCATAAAGATGAGTAGAAATCCCTACCTCAAGAGATGAAACCCAAAAGAAATGATGAAGAACTCGAAAATGCTCCAAATCCCAAGATTCTCGGATCAAAATGTAGCCCTCAATGATCAACACACTTTTTACAAAGGCCCAAGGGTAGAAAATCACTCATACTAGATCAATCCTAAGAGAGAATGAAGAAAGTAGTGAGAGAAGTTCTCAAAAATGGCTTTTCGAAAAAGTAAGAGAGAGAGTGGAAGTTGAAAAGTGATTTAAAAAGACCCAGCTGATATCTGATATATGTATGACCCGCTCGAGCAGAGAATAGGACGCTCGAGCTTCAGATACAAAAACTGGACCCGCTCGAGCGTAAAGATTCCCGTTCGAGCGCCAAGACACAACTGCAAAGCACGCCCGCTCGAGTGCAAATGGAAAGCCGCTCGAGCGTAGATTCCCCCCTTCCAGAACTTTTACAGACAATGAACTACCCGCTCGACAATCCAACATTCTTTGTCGACTCCTCCGTTAGCACCACCGCCCTCATTCTCCAGAAACTTACCACACTTCCAGTTCCTCATTACGACAAAGATCTAGCAACACGACGGGCGTCTTCCTCTTTGTATCTCTCGCTCTCGCTCTCTTTTTCTCTTACTTTGCATATATGTTTTGTATAGTCTCAGATCTCGTTTGTATAGTCCGAGATCTGGTTGTGGAAAAAGATAATAATGATGATGATGATAAATTGTGTGTGTGGGTGTATGTTTGATCTGTTTAGAGAAAAACCCTTCACTTCTTCTTCTTCTTCTTTAATTATTTAGATCTATTCAAAAAAAAATAGTTATTGTTTGTATTTCGCAAATCTGATATGGTAAAATTTGTTGTTATTGTTGTTATTGATGATGTTGATGATAAATAGATTGAAAAAACATACAAGATCTATGTGTGAATTTAAACAGATTTGTGTGTTGAATTTCAACAAGTAAAAAAATTAGAACTAGAATTTCAAACAGATAGGAAAAAATATGACAAGAATTTCAACAGATAGAATTTTAGAATTTCAACATATTAGAAAAATAAGAACAAGAATTTTAACAAAGATTTGAACAGATAAAAAATCAAAAAATAGAATTCAGGTAAAAAAATTAAATAGATTAGAAGATTTGGACAGGTAGATTTAAATAGATTAGTAAAAAAAAATTGAATAGATATTAAAATTTGAACAGATAAAAGGAAAAATTGACCAGAGAGAAATTTTTTTTGAACTGATAGACATAAATTTGAACACATAAGTATAAATTTGATCAGATAGTTAACGAAAAGTCAATAGATACAAAAATTTAACAGATAAATTAAGGAATAAAATTGAAAACAAAATGTCCTCCGCAATCAATGAAATGATTTCTTACTAAACTATTTCATAAATAGTAAACTTCTCACCAATAAAAAAAAATTCACTAAAACCAATGTCTTACACACTTCTTATCTTAGACTTTTTAACAATTTCTCTTTATTTATTTTAAAACAAAATATAATGTAATCCGTGTAATTACGATCATCAAATTATTATCATTTTTTACTTTATTAAGAATTTACCCACAGAAACCTACATATTGGAAGTCTTGTGGAGCCAAGGGGCCCAAACTAAAGAGAATTTCATCCCAGCTTGTTTTCCCTAAAAACTATTAGTTGTAGGGGTGTGCGCGGTGCGGATCGGTGCAGTTTGAAAAAAAAATAAAAACTGTATGGCGGATGGTGGATTGATAAAAGTGTCACTAGAATTTGTCATTTTTCTTATCAAAAACCGGCGGTTCGGTTGGCAAATTATGGCGGATTTGCCTTGGCGGTTCGGGCGGATTAGCGGTTTATAAAAAATATAATTCAAATTACAAATCTTAAATCAAAGAGAAAAAAAGACGAGAGATACCGTGATGTTAAGTATCTTGCGAAGCTTTCTTCTAATGCAGCAAGTGTAGCAACAACATGATAATATCATCAATTCATTACAAGCATATGTGGAAGTTACAATGATCAAATACAATACATAAAATTAATATCATTCGCGATGTACAATATATTGAAAATGCTTACTCTTGAAAAGTATTTAGATTGAAAAGTGAGCTGATGCAAGTTTGCAACATGGCCAAAAAAAAAAAAAAAAGATTGAAAGGTGAATTGAAATCCAACTTTATTTTGGATTACTGACATCTTGAATTTCCCTCGAGCAGTAATGTAATACTATATTCTAAGGTATAGAACAACAAGCAAACTTATGTAAAAAAGAATTTTTAGAATCTTATAAAACATGATTTAATAGCGGTGCGGGTCGGTTCGGTTTGGAAGAAAAATAGAAACCGGCGGATGGATAAAAGTGTCACTAGAATTTGCCATTTTGCTTACTAAAAACCGACGGTTCGATTGACAAATAATAACGAATTTGCCTTAGCGGTACGGTTTTGGCGATTTTAACGGTTTCGGCGGTATTATGCACACCCCTAATTAGTTCATTTTTTTGTTTTCACCATTTATAACCTTATTTTGGTAATTGAATTAAAATTAACTTTTTATTTTTTGATTTTTTTAGATCATATGACTTGTTTATCTTTTTTTTTTCTTTTTTTTTAAATAATTTTTTTTTTTTTTGTAAAGAAAAGTCAAAAACTCCGTCCCACCGACTTCAAACTTTGCATATATCTCTTGTTGAAAATCATGTTTGAAAAAAGCTATGCACTTTTTTTTGGATCAAAACTTAAAGCCCCTCGTGTTTGGTGGCGCAATTCAACCCTACTATACTTTTTTCAACTTCTTCTTATATAACCCCCAACAAAGTGTTTTTTTTATTTGTTTTTAGTGATTTTTTTTAATTTTTAATATTTAATTTTTTTTTATGTTTTTAAATTTTACTCGACTAGCAGAATCAGAAAAATAAAAATAAAAGGTGGCTTTTATTGTCATTATGATTTTTTAAAAATTTTAATTAAATTTTTTTTTTTACTTTTTACTTTTAGATTCTTCTATATTAAACGAACTTAAGAGTAAAAAAAAAAAAAACACAAACAAACAAACAAAAAAATTGAAACAAATTTAAAAAAAAAAAAAAAATCTGACTTCTCTATGTTCCAAACTTTTTTGTACATATCTAAAGGTCAATGAACGGAGTCGGCTGAAAAAACAAGTCCCTTTGCGTGCTAAACTATGTTCTCATAGAAAGCCCACTATGGGATGGTGTTTGTGACAAGATTAAGGAACCAAAATTTATTTTCTTATTTCTGCCAAGAATTGAAATGTGTAATGGAGATTAAAGGTGTATATTGTAAGGTATATGTGTAGAACAAATTTGGACCACATTTTAATGTTACTAAATAATTTTCCAAGTAATTTGTTTTGGGTTTATAGCATTACTGTTGTGAGAAATTTCACTCCATCAATGGAGGAATGATTATTTTGTTTCTGGATGTGCAAAAAAATTGCTTCCATTTACCCCCTACAACCCAAACCGTCCCACACCAACTCATGTAGTTTGAGATGGTGAGCAAGTTGAATAGAACCGGTTAGATGATAAAAGTGATTGGTTAATTAGGTAGAACGGGTTAAAATTTGTCAAACTATCCCAATCTACTTACATATTTACTCAAATTATTTTACATTTACTTACACAATCTTTCTTTTAACTCTAATACCATTAATCAAATGACACCTACCACTCATTTTCATCTATACATTTTTTTTCTTAATTTGATTGTTTTGTATATGTATATTTGAAATACAATTTTGAAAAACTTCATACATTAATTAGCAGGTTTTGTGTCAATATTTGGTGTAAATAATAATAGTGTGTTTGGTTTGAGTTTTTTGGATTAAATTTTTTGAAAATTGAGGTTTTTAGTTTTCGTATTTTTTTGTTTTTAGTGAATATTTTTTAAATTTTAAACATTTTTTTTACTTTTTTAGATGCACTTTACCTAGATGTATCTAAAAAGTAAAAAATTGGTGAAAAAATATTTTAAAAAATTAATAAATACATAAAAATACAAAAAATGTACTAAATTCTTTTTTTTTTTGTATTTTTGGTATTTAGTGAATTTTTAAAAGATTTTTTTTACTTTTTAGGTGTATTTATGTTAGGTGTGTCTAAAAAAAAAATTGCTTAAAATATTAAAAAAATTCAGTAAAAACAAAAAAATCTGGAAAATAAAAAAATAAAATTTTCTGAAAAGTGTTTTTGGAAAAATGGAACCAAGCAAATAATTTTATTATTATTTTTTTAAATTGGTTAAAAGGTAGTGAAAGTTATATGTTAACCGATATTTTTTCCTATATTATATTTCTAATTTGCTTAAACCTTTGGTTTGAAACTATAAAAATATTTAATCAATCTGTCAATTTTGAGGATGGGTAGGTTGGCAATATGTCAAAAGTGAATTAATTGATTATTTTCTTTCAAAACAATCCAAACTGATTCATACACCCTACAGTAGTAGTGGTACCACACATTGTATGCAGTATAATTGTTGATTTTGTATTATAAAATTTATAAGATTTTGTAGTTAATGACAAATGAAAGTTCTTCAATCAGTTAAAAAGTGAGTTTTGTTGAAATATTGAACAAAACTTCTTCCAACATTGGGCTTGTTTTGTATTACTTAGAAGTTACATTTTATAATTATAATTTTTTAAATCATTAGCTTAAAAGATTTTAATATATATATATATATATATATATATATATATATTTGTTTAGTATAAATTTCAATATTTCTAAATTAAAAAAAAATAGTTAAACTTATTTGATTAACTAATTTTTTGATATGCAATATTTGATTTCAATTTTCTGAATTCAATTTTTTACAAATTGAGTTTTTTTGTTTTTGTTTTTAGTGAATATTTTTAAAATTTTAAACAATTTTTATTTATTTATTTTTTTAGATGCATCTTGCTTAGATGTATATAAAAAGTAAAATATATTTTAAAAAATCAATAAATACACAAGAATACTAAAATGTATTAAATTTTTGTTTTTGTTTTTTGTTTTTTATATTTTTGGTATTTAGTGAATTTTTTAAAGATTTTTTTTTTACAAATATTATACCTTTTAAATGTATTTATGTTAGGTGTGCTTAAAAAAAAAATTTACTTACACTATTAAAAAATTTCAATAAAAACAAAAAATTTTAATTTTTAAAAAAGTGGATCCTAAAAAACCAAATCAAAGTACCCTTAAAAATCTTGTCGGTACGTGTATATATATATATATGGCTTCTTTTTCTTTTCTTTTTTTTTTTTTTTTTTGTCTATCTGCTACTATTATTATTATTTTATAATTATAAAAGTGTGAACAGTCCTTTGTCATGTTTTTTACTTTTTTCAATTTTCAATTTTACCCTTTAAAATCTATTATATTTTCTAAAAATCATAAAGAATCCTATATAAATTAACTATCTCTTTATTTCTGAAATTGAACATTCAAAAATCATATATATGTTTCTAAGAGTCTTATATAAATATAAACAAATCGTCTCCTTCTTATAATAATAATAAATAATATAATAAAAAAAATTGTCTTCTTATTTTTTACATTAATGATGATTGAAGAACAAAATTTCTTATTTTCTGTGTCTGCTTCTATACTAATATACATAATATTTATAATTGTCCATCATGAATCAAATCAGTGTGAAAATTTTTAGTTGAATACTAAAGTTGTATGTATTTGTTCGACTCTATACACAGGAAAGTGCACGTGTTTTTAAAACAAAGATTTGTGTTGCACCTCAAAAATTTGCAGGCTACTTTCATTGTAGACACCCCATTTTTAACCGTCCTTAAGACTTGGACGTCATCGTTTGAACACTCGATGATCATCTATGTTTGTATTCGTCTTGAGTTCTCGGAGGTTTCGGCTACGCGCCTTACCTCAAGACCTCTCGACTCGTTTGTCTTGTATTTGGTTTTGCACCGAACACTTGTTGTTTTGCTTCTGAGAGTGGGAAATAACTTGTTGGCCATCCCCACGGCTCATCGGCCATGGCCTGAGGCCACCGGCCTTATTTTCTTGCTACCAGCCAAAAGTGTTGGCCGATCGGCAATGTTTTTGGTCGGCCGGCCATTATTTTGATCAATCGGCCACTTTTTCTGGCCGAGACCTTTTCTTGAGGGAGCTTGACCCTTTTGAACTCTTGTTTTAGCTTCTTGAGGAAGTTTGAACCTTTTGAACCCTTGATTTTTAGCTTCTTGATGAAGCTTGAACCTTTTGGACCTTTTTTTTAGCTTCTCCAAGAAGCTTGACCCTTTTGCTTCAAGCTTCTCTAAGAAACTTGCACCTTTTGATCTAGCTTCTCCAAGAAGCTTGAACCTTTTGCACTTGCTTCTTGGAGAAGCTTTGACCCCTTGGTTTCTCTATAAAAAGAGGGCCTCTCCTTCCATTTGAGGGGTTGAAAAAAATCTGATATATAAGATATATATATATCACTCTCTCTATATCTCTCTCTCTCTCTACATTTGTGTGGGTTAGAGTGTTCCAAAGTGAGTTTTTGTTCTTATTTTTGCACTAGAACACCTAGGAGTACACTACTCTTTGGTTACTAAGGTGCTAAGGAGTTGTTTGAGGGGTTTTTAAGCTGGTTTTGATCCAAAGAGGCTGCTGGTTTGGTGTTCTTGGAAGTGGTCTTCAATGGTAACTTATTTTCCCTCCTTTATTCCCCGTTTTTGTACACACTTTTAGCTTATCTTGCACACTGATTGAAGCTTAGCTATAAACTAATTTTTTTTTTTGTATTTGCATGCTTTTGAAGTTTGTTTAAGGTCATTTTAGTGTTGGGGGTCGTCCACCCCCTCTTAGGCCTTGTTTGGCCTCTTTTTGAGCCTTCTTTGTTGAGCTTCGAGACCACCTTGTATTGGCCTTCTCACCACTGAAATCCAAAGGGATTTCAGTGGTGGGGATGGTGTTTTGAGGTCCTAAGAAGGAGAGGGGTGGCCCTCTCCCTTATTGTCTTGTTTATTGGCATTTTTGGCCTTACAAAGGAGCCCTTATTTGCACACTTCTTGAGCTCAGTTCAGGCCTTTTTCAGTGAGTTTTGGGACCTGCATAACCCCTTTCCATAGTTGGTTTTGCCATATTAGATGTCCTTCTTGCATGTATAGAATAACCCCTTGCATGGGCTTCCAAAGGAGCACCTCATTCTAGCATGTATTGGACACATTTCAGTGGGTATTTGGTCATATTTTGGCATGCCATGAATCTATTTTTGGCTGGTTTAGTGGCCCCTTGAATGCTTCATATACATGTAGTGTAATCCATGCTTACTAGCCTATGTTGCATGTTGTTTTGGCCCTCCATTCTAGCATGTTTGGCCATACTCCAAACATGTTTTGTTCATATTTTGGGCTGCCTTAGCTCTGTTTTTAGGCCTCTTGGTCGATTGATGCTTGTCACGCATGCTTGTAGTGTAATAGCCATGTTTAGCTTTGAGTTTTGAAGCTTATTGCATGCTTATATTGAGGTGTTTGCATGTTTAAGTATCATTGTGTATGATATTTCAGAGCTTATACTTGTGCCATACTCCCCTATTTTCCATGCTTTAAATGTGTTTGAGAGTTGTGCTTGTATGCCCCATTTATGAGCCTTTGCATGAGCTTCATTTAAATGCATTTCGAGCCACCATCTCATATCATTTTGCCACTGTTTTAGGGCTGCATAAGGTCTGTCTAGGGTTGGTTTCATCATTTGAACATAGCTTTGCATGACTATAGTGTAATGCACTTCACTAGTCTTTGGTGTTTGAGCCTTCTAGCATGCATAGCATGAGTGTTTGCATGCTTCGGAGTCATTTTGGAATCATTTAGTATGCCATTTCAGAGCTGGAATGTATGCCATTGTATGCCATGTTTCATCCTTGCATTGCTCTTGGAAAGTTGCGTTTTGAGCCTTAGGCTTAGAGCCCTTGCATTGTGCATGTTTGTATGAATCTTGGGCCTTGTCCTCATCTCATATGGCCACTGATTTAGACATGGCTGAGGCTTGTCCATATTAGTTTAAGTCCATCTTTTGCATGTTGCTAAAATGTTGTTACATTGTTTCATGTTTGCATACTTTGGTTGCATCATGTCTTGCATGCTCATTGTTTGAATATTGTCACATGCTTGCATGTTTGCATGCTTGTCCACATGTTCATGTTGCAAACTTAGCTCGCATGCTTAGGTTGCATAGCATATCATGCATCTCTTGCCTCTTGATCAAACCATGATAGAGGTTGGAGGCGTCTTGTTTGTTTTGTGTGCATTTCATTTGACATTGAAATTGCACACTTTGGCTTCTCAGGCCATCATACATTGAAATGCGTGATTAGTGGCCCGAGGACCGAGGGCCACACTCCCTCGAGTCTATAACATGATGGGGAGGGTGGTTGTGCAAACATTTGCTTTAAAAATGCATTGCCATGCCTTGTCTGTCCTCTGCTGCTGTCAAATAGGGTTCTGCAGGAAGAAATGGCCGATCGACCACATTCAGTGCTGGCCGGCCATGCATCGTTGGCCAAGAGCCTCACAACTAGTCGATGACCACTTTTCCATAGCCGGTGACCATCTCTCTTGGCCGGTAACATCCCACAGTGTTCAGGGAGTGTTCTAGAACCAACCTTGGGACTTGTGCAGTCTTCAGAGGTGCAGGGCAGTGTAAACAGAGGCAACTGTGGCATGGCAACGGGTTTCCAGGCGAGGCAAATCGAGCATGCATCATCCCATCATTCCAAGGCGGGGCTGCGGCCACCTTCCTCCTGTAATTAATTAGAAGTTTTGTAATATTTAATTAGCTAGAGTAGTTAATTACTTATTTGGTTTGTATTGTTTATTCGGACCCTCCGAGCGAGGGCAATGTTGTAATAAGTGTGTGTGTGTGTGATGTATGTCTTCCAACCCCACGTCTTTCTCCCTTTTATTTACCAGCTTATGATGGTTAGATTAGGGCACGTTTCAATTAGCATACTTATGCTTGCATGTTTGCATTCACTCATTTGTCTTGCATGCACCGAGCTCGGAACATCATACTAACTGCATTGTATTTCAATTCCGAGTTAAATACATGTTATCTGTGCATCTCACATGCCATCTTAGAATAGCCGAGCCTATCTTAGTTGCATCTTGCATGTGTTGTATTAGCCATCTTAACATGAACTAGGATCATGCATTGATTACTAACTAGTTTCTGTTTTGGCTCGGAGTACTCGGTGAGTGCTTATGCTTTAGCATCCTTGCATGTGTGTGAGTGACTGTCATGATAGCATGCTTACTATGAGGCTAACTGCTTATGTGATATAATTGCCTGAATGCCTGTGGGTGAAGGTTGGGTTGCTTGGGTTGGAATAATTCGTCAAAACCCGTGTTTTAGCCTACTTGTGAGTAGCAAAATTCAATCCATTTTCAAAACAAATGGATGTGTGATGCTTTGTTCCAACTTAGGCAATCCAGTCTACACTTGTATGCTGTGTGCATCACGTAGTAATTCTAGGCTAATAAACCAAAATAAGAGCACATAATGTTTTCAAAAAAATCGATATTATGGTTAGTAGAGGCCGATCTTTGATAGGGCGAGCGGGGGTGCTCATAGCTGACCTTCCCCAATCGTACCCAAGTTCCCGAGCCGAGGCAACTTTGGTGATGACGGACACGTGGCCTTAGGCAACGAGTCAGGGTTTCCTAAATTCCCTCAAAATAAATATTTAGGTGGCGACTCTGTATTTGGCAAAGCACTTCATGTTTGACACTTCTTTCTAAAAATTTGTTTTCTAAAAAACGATTTGCCGGATTTGGACTCTTTGGTGATTTATTAATCTCACATTGCATATTGTGCGATCAGATTAAGAACCGTGACAATTTGAGTCCGAACTGTAGTAAGCCCAATGAACAAAACGAGATTCCCTCCCGGGACGTTCGGGGACGTCTACATTCATACACGTTATTTTATGTTTAAATTATATTTTATGAACTATAATATTTTGCATGGTACTTTAATAACCAATGTATGATGTCAAAATTCTAAGTAAGAACCACTTTCGTTGCTTTTAATTTTTAAATCTGTTTTTCAATTTTTGATTTTTTATATTTTCTTAGTTTTGATGATTAAAGATACTATAATTTCTTAATATTTTAAATTTAAATTTTACAAGAAAATCTAATATTTAATAATCTAAATAAAATTAAAAAGTAAAATATTGATAAATTCAAATATGTACTGATTTTTTTATTATTATATATTATTATTATTTAGTATTAATTAAAAGAATTTCAAAATGAATAGACAACAAATTATTTTCTGTTTAGATTAAGTGAATTTAAATCTAAAAGTAAAATTAAAAAATAAAAAATTATTAAATTTAATGAATCCAAAAAAATTAAAAACGTTATTAAGAAAAATAGTGTCAAAGATATATATATATATATATATATATATGAAAACCAAAAAATTCAAAAAAAAAAAAAGTTTGAAACAAAAAAATCAAAACAAACAGTATAAACTTTTCTTTTTTTAAATATTTTTTCACTAATCTCCAATTTTACACAAATTATTCAAAAATTCCTTTCAATTTTTATGTGAATTTAATAATGGTGCATACAAACAAAAGATTTTACATATTATTTTTGTGATATCTTATATATGTCAATGTCTAGATATATAAGTATATATATGTGTGTAAATTTATATATGTTACTATATTTATACATTGTCAATCTGTAATGCTATATTACCATTGGATATTTTAATTTTTTTAACATGTATTGCTTTACTAATATAGTTATATTTGTTAGGAAAAAATTACGAAGTTATGTATTGTTCTCCTGTCAACTTATATTCAATATATATATATATATATATATATATGGATACATATCATACAAACAAGTGTCCATAACAAATACTTTCAATAACAAATCAAGATTTTGCAAAACACTTCCATTACGACAATAATTGTACTTTTTTTCTCTCACAAAAAAAAATCACATTATTAAGGGAAAATGAATTTTGAAATTCATAACAATATGATATCACCTCAAACTCTTACTCATCAAAATATTTTTATTGAAATGAGTTATAATGGTAAGCAAGAAGAAAAATAAGAAGATAGCACTACGGGAAATCACACTTTAATTGCCAACTAAAGATTTAGTCGGCAAAAGTTCATTTTTAGTTGGCAAAAGTTATCCGCGACTAATTTTTTTGGTCGCCACATTTGCTGACCAAAAAAATTTTGGTCGCAAAAACATGGCATTTGTTGACCAAACAAAAATTTTGTAGCTAAAAGTTGATACTATTACCGACTAAAAATATTTTGTTGCCAAAAAGTGATTTTTTGCGACCAATTTAAAATTTTAGTTCCCAAACATATAGGCGGGAGGGTGAAAACTAGGCGGGAACAGTTCAATCTTTTAGCGACTAATATAATTTAGTTGCCGATATCAAAACAATGTCGTTTTGATGTCTAAATGTAGGTTCAGACAATGACCGACCAACATGTTTGTAGGGGATAACTAAAATAATTCAAACCCTTATATTAAAAAAATAATGCGCCTCTTTACACCTCAGTCGAATTCGATCACACCTCAATCGCGCCAATCACCTCGCCTCACCATCAACGTTGCCGACCGTCGTTCTCGCCTCTCCACCGTCAACACCGTCATCCGTCTTCGCCATTTCTGAGTCATCTTCGCCTGGTACTGTCATCTACGTATTTTTTTGAAACCTTCTGTCTCTCTCCATGTATATCTCTTTGTCTCACTTTTTCTCTTTGATTTCTCTTACTCCTCTTTCTCATACTCTTCTTTCTCTACAATGTCTCACCTACCAGGGCCCTCACCATCGCGATCTTTCAAAGCATCTTCAACTCTCCCTAAAAATAATTTCAGGTATAAATCCTCTCTCTCACTCTCACTCACTCAGTCTCTATCTGTCTCTCCCAATCACTCACAATGTTTCTGTTGATGTTTGCTGCTGGGATATGTTGATAATAAGATTTCAATTTGTTGTTTGTGATAAAAAAAAAAAAAAAACCCAATCGCTGATGTTGCCTTGGAGTGTTCTATTTCTTCTCTTTCTTTAAGTATCTCCTTTTATATTCGGAATATACTTAATAAGAATCAACAACTTGGCTAAGCTTTTGCAATTTATTTGTGAAATACAAGCAAATTTTGGGAAAATATTGAAAAAAAATTCTCGGTTGGTTGACAATTCACTGTTTGGTAGAAGAGAAAATAAGGGATCTATACTCAACCAACTAATCAATGATACAAAAGGAAAACTCAAAAGCATATACAACACAACGGTAGATTTACTTGATTTTAGTTGTTTGTGTATTACCCTCTAAATCCTTGTATGCAAACTACTTTTTAGATACATAATGTATGCATCATAATCATGTAATGTGGACAATTATTCTTCTTTAACCTTAGCAACTAGCTAGTGTTTCTTTCCTTATCACAAACCGAGTGAATGGACGTTGGAGGCAGTGGGTGGGGATGGGAGGGTCAATAAAATATCTCCTTTTTTTTTCTTTTTTTATGAATATAGTACAAGACATGATTAGCAATTAGTGATTGGTAGCTAGACTATAATCGAAACAAGGTCCCATGTGAAGATCAATCAAATTTTCTCATATCTCCTCTTTAGTTAGTTGTGAATAGGCATCCAAAGCACTTTTCAGTTGATATTTCACCTTTTATCCCACATATCTCAATGATAATGACAAGAACACTGTCAATTACTAAGTGTGAGATTCAATCAAGTTGTATTACTTAAGTAACAAGTTAATTTGGTGGATGGGATTGAGAGAGGTTCAAGAAATTGGAGAAGAAGATATAGAGAGCTATTCCCCTAACAGTTTTTTGGTCTATATGGAAACTTCGAAATGAGTGTGTGTTGAAGGGTGTGAATCATGATCCTTAGGAGCTTTGTGAGATTATCAAAACTAGAATTGGGCTTTGGCTTAAGTCCTCAACTAAAGAGCTGTATTTTTCTGTTTCTGACTTTTGTCTTTGATATTAGGCAGATTATAGTTTATATTGGTGGAGGTTGATTGTTATTTGGCCATTGTAGTTATGAGTTGAGCCTCTTGCTCTCAGTCTTAGGGGCTGGCTGTATCAATTTGAATCTCTCCAACATTGTATTAGGTGGCCATTGGAAGTGCACATGATTAGTCTTACTTTAGGTGCCAACATAGTTGGGATGCATTGCATAGACAATGATATTTTTCCCATGGCTTTGTTTTGCTCCTTCTCTGCCTAATTAATTCATTTCTTTGTTGATTAAAAAAAAGAAGTAACAAGTTGATTGGATTTTTTTGACAATGAGAAAGAATGAAAAAAAAAAAAAAAAAACTTGTTGTTTTATATAGATAGATATATCTACACAAAACCTCCCAAATTCATTGCATGAATTTGAATGAAGCATAGTACATCGCTTAGTTTTGAATTATATATTGTTTAAATTTAAATGTGTAGCATACACTACTAATCAATATGATTCTTAATTCGGTATTTAAGCTCTGATGTTGTATGTCATTTAGTTCTCATGATTGGCCCTTTCCAAACCTTACTTTATCTATTAACTCTGATGAGATAACTACTAGCTTGAAATATCAATCTCTTTTGGTGTCAATTCACTCTCTTTTTGGTGTCAATTCATTTAAAAGCACCTAACATTTTCACTTCAAAGAATGAAAGTGGAAAGTAGATATATCGTCGGTTGTGCCCTCAATTATTTAAAGTATTTTATGGATAATTAAAGCCATTCACTTGAAGACACAAATAGTCAAATAAAGTTTACATCTTCCTTGTCTATAATTCTTGACAAATACTCAAATAAAGTTTTGACTGCATGGTGAAGAAATTAATGAGCCCGAGTAACAAGAAGAAGCTCTGCAATTAGCTTCGTCTTTTTATTGCCTAAAAAGGCCAAATTAGCCATACATTGAATTAAAATGCTTATACATTATAATTGGTGTAATAACTATTACAAGGAATTATGTGCATTCTCATGTTCTCTTTTCTATGTAAGTATCACATTATAACTGTTCATACTAGGGCAAAATGGCTTAGGAATACAATATTGAGAAGTGTTTGACTTGGATCAAAACAAAAAAAAAATTCCCAGCCATTTGTGCCTCTAGGCAGGCAATTATCCATGGGCATTTTACTGGCTTATAAACTGGATTACTGTAACATGTGAATGGAGAGAGATAAAGAGAATTTAAACTAGATTACTATAACAGTACAGTAATTTTACTGTCTTATGCAACATGCCTACTAGGTGGTCTCTTCAAATCTTCAGCCAAAGAAAGTGCAAGTGCACGGCCTAATTTCTCTCTCTCCTCGTCAGTTCTAGAGTGCTCACCCTGATGAGATTTGGTAGACTTGTATAAGAACATCTTCCATTATTCAGTAAATAACATTAGGAATTCAATCATGCAGCTCATGATAATAATGACAGTTGTGCTAGTAGCATAGAAGATTTTTATGGAATGGGACATAGAATTGGACTGTTTAGACTGTATTGGAGTATTCAATTATGCAGCTCATGATAATAATGACAGATGTGTTTCAATTTCTTCTTTTTAGTTTAGAGTTAGACTATTTAGACTGTATTGGCTGCGCCTCTGGCTTGCCTTTGTCCATGGTGCATCATTATCAATTTCACCTCTTGTTTTAATTGCAAGTTTTAATTATTGGAGTCATAAAGGTGTGTTCATGTTCATCAATGAAGTTTCATCAGTTATTTAGAATCATAGACATTCATAGGTCACTAAAATCATGGTTTCAACTAAACTACTTTATGAACTATATATATTACGAGCGTTGACAAACACAATGAATTATAAAAGTGAACATTTTATTACTTTGCTCTACTGCTGCCCCTTTTCTTGCCCTTTTGTAGGGCCATAATACCAAGCTATAAAACCACCAAAACAACCCGTGCTTTTTTCACCTACAAAATAAACGTTAAGAATGTTTAGGGTAGTTTATTACAAACCACAAGTTTATATTTTTTTGAAAACTTGGGGTTTTAAACACATCTCCTATTGCTTCTTAAAAATTTCTAAGTTTGGATGAATTTTCTAACATTCTACTCCTAACATATAATTCACTGATATTCATAAATTGTAGTCTTCTCTATAATCACAGCCTTATATTTTGTAGTTTCTAACACTTCCTCTAATATTTTGTAGATTAATTATTGTTATGGTTGTCTTTAACCTTTCAAAAGGCCCAAATAGACAAGGGTTGGATGATAATAAAAAATAGATTAAGCAGCAGGGAGTATCAAGAATGGGTGAATTCATTTATTGAATTTGCGATGAGAAATGTAGGCTTGGAGGATAAGCTTCTATGTCCATGTATCGATTACTTGAACGACAAAATACATACGATACACGTTGTCAGGATTCATTTGATTCGAAGAGAGATATCTCTTTCTTACAAGACTTGGGTGCACCACGGGGAACTTGTTCCCGTGGCTCAACCTCTCATACCGAATGAAGGTCACCATGACATATATAGTGAAATTGTAGAGGAAGATCAGGATGACGGGGATGATTTCCCTACTACGTTGGAAGAGGTTTGTAGGGGTTTGCAATGGATGATGAATAAGACGAATTACCTACTACTTTTGAGAGTGTGGATGGTCAAAACTTTGATAAGTTATTTGAAGATGCTCAATGTAAATCATACCCGGACTACACAAGATTCACTGTGTTGTCATTTGTTATTAAGATGCTTCATATTAAGGTCTACAACAAATGGAGCAATAACTCATTTGATATGGTTATGAAAGTTTTCAAGGCCACTCTACCCAAGTGTGATGAGACTATTCCATGGACCATATATGCCGCCAAAAAATTCTTACGTGACTTGGGTTTGGGCTACGTTCCCATTCAAGTGTGTAGGTATGGCTATGCACTATTTTGGAAGGAGAATACAAATCTTGATAATTGCCCCAAGTGTAAAGAGCCTAGATACAAGTTGGACAATGGAAAGGGTAAGAAGATCCCTCATAAGATATTGAGATACTTTTCTTTGACACCGAGATTGAAGAGATTGTATATGTCTAAGAAAACTGCTATAGATATAAGATGGCACAAGGAGAAACGCGTGGATGATGGAATATTAAGGCATCCGACTGATGTTGAGGCATGGAAAGACTTTGATCGGCAACATCCTATGTTTGCTATGGATCCACGAAATGTAAGGCTAGGGCTCGTTACTAATGGTTTCAATCCATTTGGAAATATGAGCACATCATACATTATATGGCCCGTTATCCTAATGCCTTAGAACCTCCCACCTTGGAAGTGTGTGAAAGAGCCTTTCTCTATGATGTCATTGATTATTCCTGGATGATCGGCACCTGGAAGAGATATTGATGTTAACTTACGGCCATTAATTGATGAGTTAAAGGATTTATAAAGGGATGGGGTGCAAACTTATGATATGAAAAATGAACAATCATTTAGAATGCATGCTGCAGTGATGTGGACCATCAACGACTTCCCTGCATATGGTAACATGTCTGGGTGGACTACCAAAGGTTATTTGGCTTTTCCCACTTGTAACGGGGACACATCATCACAAAGGTTAACAAGTAAGATAGGGTATATGGGTGCTCGTCATTACTTTCCCGAGAACCACAGATGGCGAAGGAACAAATTGTTTCACGGACAAAGTGAGGTCAAGTGCAGACCTTTAGAGTTATCAGGGGAGCAAATATTAGAGCAAATTGAGACTGGGACATACAAGCAATGTGGAAAACATCTAAATAACAAGAAAAGACAAAGGGATGAAAATCCGGTGTTGAACTGGACAAAGAGAAGCATTGTGTTTAAGTTGTTTTATTGGAAGACGCTTAAGCTTCGACACAACCTTGATGTCATCCACATAGAGAAGAATGTTTGTGACAATTTGATGGGGACATTATTAAATGTGGATATGAAGAACAAGGACAAAAAAAAAACACGGATTGATTTGGCAAATTTAAAAATTCGGAAGGAGTTGCTCCTACAGAGGTGTGGAGATGGATCATTTGTGAAGTCTCCAGTGGTGTACACATTATCCACGAAAGAAAGACAAGGCTTTTGTGGTTTTTTGAAAGCAATCAAGTATCCTGATGGTTATGCAGCAAACATCTCTAATTGCGTGAATACTGACAGTGGCAAAATCTCAGGCCTCAAAAGTCATGATTGTCATGTGCTTGTACAACGACTATTTCCGATTGGAATGCGCGGGTATCTTAATAATGAAATTGGTACGACTCTTTTTGAGTTAGGAAATTTCTTCCAACAATTGTGCTTGAAGACACTGAAGGTGACAAATTTAGAGAAGTTAAAGGATCAAATCATACTTTTACTTTGCAAGATTGAGAAGATTTTTCCTCCAGCTTTCTTTGATGTCATGGTTCACTTGGTTGTTCATTTGCCGCGCGAGGCTATACTTGGAGGGCCAGTGCAATATCGATGGATGTACCCAATTGAACGATAATTGTTTATGCTCTTACCATATCATGGTCATCAACCTTTAATGGTAGTCCATATTGTTGTATAGTATGGACATAATAAAAAATTTTCCTCTTATAGGCTACTTGGAATTCTAAAAGGATTTGTTGCTAATAAAGCTCATCTTGAAAGTTCAATTGCGGAGGTGTACATTTCCAAAGAGTGTACAACTTTATGTTCGATGTATCTTGATGGAATTGAAACAATGTTTAATCGAGAAGAAAAGAATGATGACGGTGGTGACCACGGCTCGAGGGTAGCTATCGTCTCTCAAAATGTTCGTCCATTTGGTGTAATCAGTAGGGCACCAAATGTGTCTGTTAACAAACAAGAGATGGCTCATTGGTTTGTCTTGTACAATAACTTTGAAGTGGAACAATATCTATAGTAAGTTTTCACACTAGAAACAATGTACAGAGCAAATTTATGTTTGTTTAATTGTTTGTAATTATATCTTTTACTTATTTACTCTTTTCATTAACTAGGGAACACAATAACATTTTGCAAAATAGAAGTTCATGTGACACCACAAAGAGACAACATGATGAATTTCCTAAGTGGATCAAAGAACATGTAAGACATATATATTCATCCAACATTTGAGCACATTATGCTGCAACCACCTTTAACAAAGTAAAATAACATGTATTGTTTATGTAGATAAATCAGTTGCGGAATCAAGGGTCACCGGAAGCAACCGATGAATTGTGGTCGTTGGCTAACGATCCTAGTACAATAGTCAACACATATTCGGGATGCATTTCTAATGGTGTTCGATTTCATACCATCGACCTTGATAATCGTCATAAAACTCAAAATAATGGGTTAGTTGTAGAAGGGGAGTGTGAGGGTCGTTCAATGCATTTCTACGGTTACTTGAGCAAAGTGTGGGAAATGACATATTCATTTAGACATCGAGTTGTTTTGTAAAAATGTGAATGGTATAACATCGGTAGCAAGAAGACTTGTCTCACGGATACACATGTCACAAGTGTTGATGTAAAAAGTCGATGGTATGAACATGACCCATTCGTATTCCCAGCTCAAGTACAATAAGTATTCTACGTTAATGATACCAAATTAGGTGGGAATTGGAAAGTTGTGGAACAATTCCACCATCGAGGAATCTGGAATGTGCTAGAGATGGATGGTGTAGCTGGTGATGCTCTCAATAGTGTGTTCCAAAAAGATGAAACCACTGAGGTTGTACCAATTGTGGACGGAAACGGTATGTAAATTGAAGGCAGTGGAGATGAATGGGTTTTGTTTAGAGATAATGTTAAAGGTGAAATTATTCCAAATACAATGGTTTTACAATCTCATAGTCGAACACAAGTCAAGGGTGTTGATAATGCTTTCATTTGTGATACTGACGAAGATGACTTCATTAAGGATGATGACAAGCAAAAAGAAGACGAATTTGACATTGTTTAACTATATAAATCATGGTGTAGAACCTTCATGTACTTATTTAATACATACTAATTGAGGAGATACTACCACTGTTTTTGTTATCTATGTCGTCAACATCACTTGCAAATTTACATAGATGGATTAATATTTATATATGAAATTAAGATTTTTATGGATTTTCATTTCTTACTTATATGTTTGTTAATTATCATTCTTGATGTATACAATAAAAATTTGTGTTTATCTATGTGTTCATTGTGCTCTTTGCCTTTGATTATGTTAAAATGTAACAGAATGGCTCCTGCGAAAAAGATGCGCCCTTTAGCACCACCAAAGATGGCATTAATTGAACCATACTCATCCCCGACTGATACACCTATACCTTCTCCTAAGGGTGTTGCAGCATGTGGATCTGAGACTATTGCACCATCTCTGTCTCAAAGTAATGCATTGTCAGGATCTAAGACTATTGCACCATCTCCATCTCAAACTAATGCACCAGCTGCATCTGAGACTTGTGAAGCATCTCCGTCTGAAACGAATGCACCATCTCATCAAATTCAAACGAGTGGCGCACGTAATTAAATATGTTTCATCTATCTTCAATTTATATATTGTTTAAATTTTGTAATTTGTAAATACACTAATAATATTATCAATTACCAGGTGTGTCTTCATCAAAGCGTGTACGGGGACCAACAGTTAGAAAAGCAACAGACACAAAAGTTGTCAACAATAATGGAAACAAGCTCTACATTCCAATCACTGAGACATTCAATACATTTGAAAGTGTGCTAGCGACCCCAGGATCTAATGAGATCAGCATTCAGATTAAGAGGATGTGCCCTATTCAAGGCATTAACAGTTAAACTATTGCTGATCCAATGACAAAAGGGGTTGTTGTACAAGTTGTCCAAGTATGATTTAATTGCTTTCATAGGTTGTTTGGATTATGGAGACAGTGTTGTTTTCATGTGCATATAGGAGGCAATTTGTTTTCTTTTTTTACTTTGTTGGTTATGAAAGCTTCAAAAAGTGTAATTATATATTTACATGCAAAGCGTTTACAATATTGAACGCTTTGTGAACTGTCGAAAACCATTTAAGGTTTTCTCACTCTTAAAATAGTTTCAGCTTTCACATTACATCAGTTATGTTACTTATTTGGTTTGTATTGATTGTAGGATAAATTTAAGAGTAGAGATAATTACGAGGAGAATTCACTATCCCAAGAAGTTGTGGAAAAGAAGTGTTATGTGTTACATAAGTATTGGAAATGCAGAATGAAGAAGAAATGGGAGAAGCTTGTGGATGCGGGGAATTGATCCCTATGCTCATCCATACAAAGGAGTCAAATTAGATGATTGGAAGTATTTGATTGACCGTGTATGGTTAGATCCTAAAAATAAGGTATGTTATGATTTAGTTGTAAAATAGTAATGTATTATTAACAAGCTCTGTGAAATCTTATCATTGTCTAACCACCTTCAATATTAGCAAAGTATCTAACCACCTTTAATATTACTTAGTACTTTTATCATTGTTTAACTATATATGTAACAAACCCTTACCATGTGGCTTATGTAGCATCGCTACGACGCCAACAAACTTAATAGGAGCAAGCTACTCTACAATCACATTAGTGGGTCGCGATCTTTTCCGACAGCAATGAGCATTGTGGTGAGATGTGTATCATTGATTTTATTTACATTATCCACACTCATTTAATATGTTATCATATTAATGAAGGAGTGTTGATCTCGGTGTTTGGCATATCACAGGTAAAGGAAAACAGTGGATTGTTGCCAGATATTTGCGATTTCTACAAGAACACTTGTCAGAATAAGAAGACAAAAGAATGGATTGATCCTATATGCTGTGATTTACATGCAAGTATTCCAATCATTTGGACACTTATTTTAACTATTGTACTTGATTTATATTAACAATATTTATATGTTACAATTACAGGAGCAAATGACGATGGTACGGGATGAGTCTATCGAGTCTAGAACGCCGATGAGACAAAATGATATATCATGAGTGGTTCTTGGGAAGAAGAATGGATACTTAAGAGGCTTTGGGGTTGGACCTGTAATGAGTTAAATCAAATTGAATTTTGCCTTTATTATTATTGTTGTGGTATCGTGGACCATTCTATTTAAATTGGTGAAAACAAATTATATTACTTGTTGATTTCGACATCGTAAGGCCTATTTAGCAATTTTTTTGAGTTTTAATTATTATTGAGTGTTGAGTAATAAATGAGATATAAATTTAATTTTTGAGACTTATTTGATTAGTCCATACTTAATCATTTTAGTTCATATTTAATTATGTGAATGGTGGGGACCACCTTAAGTCTTTTAAAATTTATTTATACTTTAATCTCAGGTGGAGATTTATTTTAAATTATTAAATTTCATTCATTTTGGACCCAATTGATTGAATTATGACCCGTTTGTAACCATGTATTATTGTTGTTGTTATTATTATTTATTTTATAATCTTGAGAGAGTTACTAGTATTTATGGCGTTGCACCATCAAACGAAATATATTTTGTGGTGAGAAAATATTATATCCTTTTTGTCATTTATGATGTTGAAATATACTTTTAATTGATATATATATAGAGATGTATATGTATAGTTAGATATTTGTATTGATTTGAAAAAAAATAAAAAATAAAAAATTGAAAGCAACACACGTGGCCCCTCTCTCTCCTCCCTCATTTCCTTTCTTTTTCTTTGTTCTTGGCAGAATATTTCCCCTGTTTTCTTCTTTCTCTCTTTCTGGTCTCTCTTTCGATTGTCGGTTCTCTCTCTCTCTGAATTTTTTTTTTTGGTTACATATATCATATAAAATCTTTGATCTACCAAAATCTATTAGGTTTTAGACCATAGTTTTAAAAATCAAAGTGAAGAGCTTGGTGAGGGCAATGTTTTGACCCGTGGAGATCGAAATCCAACAAAGTCGAAAATTGGGATTTTTGCTTGTTTTCTCTTCTAGCTTTTGAGGTAGGGATTTTCTAAACATTATGTATGCGTTTTAGCTTTATTATGTGTTATTTTGATATTATGATATTTGAAAAGATTAGGGTTTTATTAATGCTATATTAAATGTATAAAAAGGAGGAAGTTGTCAACTTTTTTTGAAAATTCATTGCTAGTTGAGTTTGGTTTTTGTATGACTCATGGATGTTGAGGAATATATTTTATTTTATTTTTGAGAAGTCCCCAAATTTTAATAAAACCTAGAAATTTAAATGTTAAGATTTAGATTTTGGGACGAGTTTGTGAAAAGCTTACAAGAGTTAAAAATATATGTTTATTTGAACAAATGAAAATTTGAAAGTGGCTGTTTATAGGGATGAGATTGATGAGAATGTCGTTGGGAATATTGAAAACCATTGAGGTTTCTTTTTAAAATTGTTAAATTTGAAAATATTGAACTTTTGAGAAAGATGAGAATATTTGTCACGTTGAGGTATTGAGAATTGTTGAAAGAAAGTATGTTATTTTTGGCATTATGAAAATTCTTGATGAATTCTTGAGTTTGAATAAAAAGGGGAGATTGATGATTTTTTTTAAAGAATATTATGATTCTTGATTGAGTTGGGAAAGAGGAGATTGAACATGTGATTGTTACTTCTATGTTGAAATGATTGAAAATATGAGATTATGAGTTGTGTTTGTCTCTTGAAATTTATATTTTGTATAGAGATAATTGTTTGGGCAACCGTGGAGGGTTGTATTGATTATTGTAGAAATTGCATGTGTAATAGGTAAAATGAAATATTTGTAAATTCATGCATGGCATCAAACATTGTATAATCTCATGATTTAATTCTTGCATTGGATTTGAAAATTTGATTTTCAAATTGATTCATTGAGAATATTTGAAATGTGTTTGAGTTATGAGGTAAATACGTTTGGTAAATCCCGATAGGGGGTGTAGATTGGTATCGTTTAAGTTGGCCTAAGTGTCTAGGGTGAAAGACCGAAAACACGCGCGGAGTAGGTGCTACGTGCCTTCCGGTTATGAGCCAATAAAGTGGAGATTGGTTGTGCTAGTTATGCCTACTTGCAGACACCAGCCTAGGAATTTCCAGTGTCACGCCCTAAAAAATAATACAAATGATCCAACTCATAGGCGATGAGAATATAAACGCAATTAGTATACTTTTTGTGGGGACATATTTTTCGAGTACCAACACGTGGCCAAGGTGATGCCGAGGTGCCACATGTCCTGCTCATGACGCCGAGGTGATCTTGGATAGTCCAAGGTTATCTCCAAAGATATCGGAATCCTGGATAAGCGGATAAGGGACAAGAGTCCTAGAATGAGAGAAGACTACAATTTGGATAAAGATAAGACTTAAAGAGTTTTATCCCAATCCTACTTGGAGTCCAAGATTAGCAGTAATCAGAGTCCATTAGGACTAGGTTTTGTTGGCTATAAAAGAGAGGCACCCTCATGGCTGTAAGGTACGCTTTTTGTATTCCGAATAGTGAGTTAAGCAATTTTGCTATCTTTGAGAGATAACTGACTTGATCGTCGGAGTGCCCCCGAGTGGACGAACCACCACCAAAAACTCTTCTTTTTGTTGACATGTCGTTCGGGCTTAATCTATTCTGTCAGTGCTCTCCAGTTGAATACTAGTTTGGTAGTGTGGTCAGAAATTCACTCACACAATTTGGTGCCGTCTGTGGGAAAGAAAGGAGAATAGATGGCCAATGACGTACAGAACGAGAAGGTTGGGGACGACACTCCTATTGGGAGTGGGAAACCTGTTAACCTTGACGACGAAGAAGACAACTGCAACGAAGAGACTCGTAATGGGTGTCACGGAGCAAAGGACGTCGGCCAGAAGGGCGATGTGCCAAAGAAAATGAACCAAAGCGGGTATTACAACGAGAACGACCTCCAAGTATGGAAAGAAAGATGCCTACGGAGGGACGATGAGGTGAAGGCCATGGCAGACAAATTGGCAAACCTACAAACGGTGGTCAATTTCATGATGCAGAACAACGTCATGCAGCCACCATTCCCGCTGCAAGATACGTCGATTCTAGCGGCCAAGAAAGATGCCCGAAAAGATTAGCAGAAAACAGTCCCTACAGTTCCCTAGCACACCAGGAGCGAAAAACACTCTCACCGGCCTTCAAGGGAGGTCGAGCGAGGAGAGTCAAGAAGGGAAAAATCTAGAAGGACACATCACACCAAGGAAGCAGACCCCAAAGAACATCGGCATGTTCAAAGGTAGGAGTTGTGCTTCGACACAACTAATGGAGAAAGGTCGAAGAGGGCTCACAATGAAGCTGAGAGTAGTGCACCGAAAAGGCTGAAGTTAGGAGATAGCCGAGCTCCTAGACAGACCAAGGAGGATCTAAGGGATTACCTACAGAGGAGGCAACAAGACGCCGATGTAACCTCCCCGGTCAAGCTAGAATTGGACAAATTCGAAGCCCCAAAGAGGTTTAGCATGTCGAGATTCCAGATCTACGACGGTAAGTCGGACCCCAACTTTCACGTCGACTTGTACCTGAACTCGATGGCGCTATACACCGGGAACGAGCCGTTGCTTTGCAAGGTGTTCCCTTCATCCTTCGGAGAAATTGCATCGAACTGGTTTTACAAGTTGCCGAAAGGAACTGTGAAAACCTGGAAAGGCTTGGCCGAGATGTTTGTGGCCAGGTTCGTGACAAACAAGCTGCAACCATTAAGGGTGGACGCCCTGATGGCCCTGAGAATTAGCGAGGACGAATGCCTTAGGGCCTACGCCAAAAGGTATTATGAGGTATTCAACCGAATACCAGGATGCAACCAAGAGGTGGCGGTTGTGTCGTTTAAAAACGGCCTAAAGGATGACTGCCTGCATCGGAAATCATTGGCAAAGACATTGCCAAAAAGTATGGAGGAGCTTATGGCCAAGATAGAAAAGTATGCTATGGTCGAGGAGGATAAGCCGGGGACAAAGGCGCCGAAACCAGAGAAAAAAAACGGCTCGTCGAAGCGAGGCCAAGGTGATGGTGGCTACAACAAACTAGAAATAGGATTAAGGGCTGCTCAGGCAGTCACAACCGTATTCCGAATTTCGGTTTACAAAGTCTTGGAGAAAATCCTCAATCAGCCCTACTACAGAGCACCAATAAGGGTACCAGACGAGTTTATGGAAAGAAGCCTTGACAAGCACTGTGCTTACCATAATGAAACTGGACATCTGACTCAGGGGTGCAGAGCCCTGAAGACACATCTGGAAGACCTGGTAAGACAGGGCCATTTAAGGGACATGGTAGATGAAGCTAGGACAAGGGAAGGGCAGGCAAGACTGCCCCAGGCACCAATAGCACCACCCCCACCAGCACCATAACCATAAGAAGGCGGACCTCGAGTGATCAATGTGATCCACTCAAAGGTATATGAGAATGAGATAAGGGGGGAAACCCAAAAGGTAAAACACCTGCAGCATGTATATCAGGTCGGGAAAAAGAGACCTAGGGCAGGCGAAAGCCAAGGACTAGTGATGTCCTTTACTGAGGAAGACTTGGAGATGGTGCAGCATCCACACAACGATGCCTTGGTAATATCCCTTCAAATTGGAGAGTGCCAAGTAAAGCGCATCTTAGTTGACCAAGGAAGCTCTTGTGACATCATGTATGTCAGGTGTTACAAGGAGTTTGGCCTTCACCAAGATGACCTAGAGCAGTCCAATGGCCCAATGGTTGGATTCAATGGAACACCGACGTGGCCACTGGGAGCAGAAAGTCTGGAGATGCAGGCTGGCACCTAGAGGATAAAAATAGAGTTCACCATAATCGACACCCCCTCCCCTTACAATGCTATCCTGGGAAGGCCATGGCTACATGCAATGGGGGTTATTCCCTCAACATTGCATCAGCTATTACGGTTCCCAACAGAACATGGAATAGAAAAAGTCAGAGGGGATCAGCTGCAGGCAAAGAATTGCTCCATGACAGCAATGAAATCCACCTGCAGCATACGAGAACAAGAAACAACAGAGATCGAGGATGAGGACATGGAAGTCCTGGAGGACGTCGGCAAAAAGCCAGCCAAGAAGAGTGAAGAAGCACTGAAGAAAATCCTTGTCCAGCAAGGGGATGAAGAACGCTTTTTCCTTCTCGGCTCGAGATTAGCCGAAGAAAAGGAAAAAGAACTAGAGGCATTCTTGAGAGCAAATCTGGAGGTATTTGCATGGACACCCTACAAGATGCCTGGCATTGACCCCGAGGTCACCTGCCACAGGCTGAATGTAAACAGGTCGGCCAAACCTGTCATCCAGCGAGCCAGAGCATGTTAAGGCAGTGACCCCGATATTAATGCATGTTAAGGCAGTGGAAGAGGAAGTAGATAAACTTCTGGCAGCCAGAGCTATTAGAGAAGTTAATTACCCGACATGGCTATCAAACACAGTGGTGGTGAAGAAAAAGAATGGTAAGTAGAGGGTTTGCGTAGACTTTACCAACCTAAACAAGGCTTGTCCCAAAGACAAATTCTCATTACCCAAGATAGACCAATTGGTGGATGCCACTTCAGGGCATGGAAGGATGAGCTTCCTGGGTGCCTACAGGGGGTACCATCAGATAGCCATGTACCCCCTAGATGAGGAAAAGACTGCATTCATCACCCTAAGAGGGCTATACTGCTACAGAGTGATGCCTTTTGGATTGAAAAATGCAGGAGCAACCTACCAGAGATTGGTGACTAAGATGTTCAGACATCTGATTGGCAAAACAATGGAGGTATACATAAATGACATGGTCGTGAAGACCAAAAAACCTGAGGGTCATCTGAAAGACCTAAAAGCAGTCTTTGACATCCTTAGAACATATCGGCTCCGACTCAATGCATCAAAGTGTGTGCCCAGATCAGATCAAAGCCATCTTAGAGCTGAAGAGCCCAACGTTAGCAAAACAAGTACAGATGTTGATTGAAAGGGCTGCAGCCCTGAATAGAGTCATAAGTAGAAGCTCTGACAAGTGCAAACCTTTCTTCAGCCTAGTGAAGAAAGCCACAGACTTCTTGTGGACAGAAGAGTGTGAAGCCGCCTTGGCCGACTTAAAGAAGTATTTGACCACAGCTCCAGTTCTCTCAAATCCAATACCTAAAGAGGAGTTGTTCTTATACTTGCCAGTTTCAGAGCACGCAGTGAGTGCAGTAATAGTCAGAGAAGAAAAGGGAGAGCAAAAGGCAGTTTACTACGTAAGTAAAACCCTGGCAGATGCAGAGACTAGGTACCTACCCTTGGAGAAGTTAACACTAGCATTAGTAATGGCTTTCAAGAACCTGAACCATTACTTTCAAGCCCACAAAATTGTGGTATTAACTGAACATCCTTTGAGGTCCCTGCTGCAGCAGGGAGATCTGACAAGCAGAATAGCCAGATGGGCAATGGCCTTGGGATAATATAACCTGGAATTCAGACCCAGGACAGCAATCAAGGGCCAAGTCTTAGCCGACTTCGTGGTCGAATTCACACCAGACGCCACCATACATCGGGCTCCGTTGAGCCGAGGTATACAACGTCCAAATGAGCAAAGAAGTACCCAACAGGGGACAACGGAACAAAGAAAATAAGAGAAACTCAGACCCTACAGCATTTACATCGGTGACTCATTCCGGTTGTTTGTTGATGGGAGTTCAAACTGACAAGGAGCGGGGGCAGGAGTAGTGCTAGTATCACCAAATGGGCAGATACTGTAACAATCTATTCGTTTGGGATTTAAAGCCTCAAACAATGAGGCAAAGTATGAAGCACTAATCGCAGGATTAAAGCTGGCATCAGCCATGGAAGCCGATGAGGTAAAAGCCTTTTGTGACTCCCAGTTTATAGTCAATCAGGCAACAGGGGAATTTGCAACCCGAGATGAAAGGATGTCGGCCTACGCAAAGGAAGTGGGCAGACTGGTAGCCTTATTTCAAAATTGCCGACTACAGCAGGTAAGCCGAGATGACAACAGCCATGCCGATGCTCTGGCCAACCTGGCTAGTGCAATGAAACCTGGAGATGCAAGAACAATAATGGTTGACTACTTGCCAGGTCCAAGCATAGAACCACTGAGCACAAAACATGAAGCAATGTGTGTGGAGATAGGACCAAGTTGGATGGATACAATAGTAGTATTCCTCAAAGAAGGAAAATTTCCAGACAACCGTAAAGAAGTGCACAAGATCAGACTTAAGTCGACAAGATTCAGTTTGACCGAAGAAAGACATCTCTACAAAAGATCTTTTACTGGACCACTTCTGAGGTGTGTGTATACATGAAGGAGTATGTGAAAGCCACAATGGGGGCAGGTCATTTTCTCATAGGGCCATTACTCAAGGGTACTGGTGGCCCTACATACAGAAGGATGTCAAAGCCTATGTCAAGAAATGTGAGAAGTGCCAGAGGTTTGCACCGTTAATACATCAACCAGCAGCAGACTTGAACCCAGTGTCCAGCCCTTGGCCATTTGCCCAATGGGGCATGGATCTTATTGGAAAACTGTCTCAAGCAACTGGACAAAGGAAGTACCTATTGGTAGCAACAGATTACTTCACCAAGTGGGTAGAAGTTGAACCCCTTGCCAAGATTCGGGACGTTGATGTGAAAAACTACATATAGAAGAACATCATCACCAGGTTTGGAATCCCAAGAGCAATAATAGTTGACAATGGCATACAGTTTGACAGTAAGCTAATCAAGAGTTTCTGTGCAAAGTTCAAAATCATGAATTATTTTTCCACTCCAAGTTTTCCTCAAAGCAATGGACAAGCAGAAGCATCTAACAAAGTTATCTTGGACGAAATTAAGAAGAGGCTGCAAGTAGCAAAAGGAAAATTGGTGGATGAATTGCCCAGTATACTCTGGGCATATCAGACTACGCTGAGAAGATCAATTGGGAAATCCCTATTTGCCATAGCTTATGGCACAGAAGCAGTCATTCCTCTGGAGGTCGGCATCCTAGGGATCAGAACCCAGGGAGTGGAGAATGGAACTAATGATATATTTATAGCCCGAGATCTGGATCTGCTAGAACAGAGAATGGAGAAAGCAGCAATTCAGCTGAGGGCATACCAGCAGTAGCTTGCCAAGGCTTATAATAAGAAGGTGAACCCATGAGAGTTCCAAGTTGGTGACCTCATCTTGAGAAAGGTCGTCGGTAACAGGAAGGATCCCAAAGAGGGCAAGCTTGGCCCGAATTGGGAGGGACCCTATAGAGTCATCTCGGTCTTGGGCAATGGGGCATATCGGCTTGTGGACTGTGAAGGCAAAGAATTGCCAAGACCTTGGAATACTTGCAATCTGAAATTTTTTTATCACTAGATTTTCTTGTTTTCTAAGTTTTCTTTTTGTCTTGTTATTAGCAAAAGTAATAAAGTTTTAGCTTGATCTTTAAACTTGTGTAATGTGATTGACCAGATACTTGACGATGTATCTAAGTGAAACATGACGAATAACTTAGATTTATTATATGGCAGAGTAGAACATTTACTTGCATATAATAGAGTTGAACTAAGTTGGCGACATTTCTATGCGAAACATGACGAATAACTTAGACTTATTATATGGAAAAGTAGAACTTTTACTTGCATATAATAGAGTTGAACTAAGTTGGCGATGTTTCTAAGTGAAACATGACGAATAACTTAAACTTATTATATGGCAGAGTAGAACTTTTACTTGCATATAATAGAGTTGAACTAAGTTGGTAATGTTTCTAAGAGAAACATAACGAATAACTTAGACTTATTATATGGCAGAGTAGAACTTTTACTTGCATATAATAGAATTGAACTAAGTTGGGATAACCTGGACTTGTCATATTGACAGAATCAAACTCAGATTGGAACTAAGTACATATCAGTCAGTTTAACAAAGAGGCCGAGGTTGGATACCTTGGCCAATCTTTGTTTGAACTTGACCTCTGCAACAAGGTCAAAGCCCCAGGCTTAAATGAGAACCCAAGTGGAACTTAGGTTCATATTAGGAGACAAAGGGCTGGAAAATCATGTTTAACACTTGTTAAAATTTAAGAAAAATTTACAAGTTGAAGTTAAACCGAGGTCATGTTTAACACTTGTTGAAATTTAAGAAAAATTTAAATGTTTAAACACTTGTTGAAATTTAAGAAAAATTTACAAGTTGAAGTTAAACCGATGTCATATTTAAACACTTGTTGAAATTTAAGAAAAATTTACAAGTTGAAGTTAAACCGAGGTCGTGGTTAAACACTTTTTAAAATTTTTGAGAAAAATTTACAAGTTAAACCAAGGTTGTAACGAAAAAAGTACTTGCGTACTTGCCAAGATGAAAGCGTTGGTTTGTTTAACCGAGGTATATGACCCCAAGAAGATTGCACAGTTAAGGTGTATATAGAAGACATGCAAATTATTCTAAATGTAGAGGCATTAAAAGAAGAAGAACATACAAGCATTCAAAAGGAAGGAAGTTGTATTTACACTCAAAAGAAGGAAGGTTAGCCAGCTGAAAGCTTAAACATAAACAAAGTACAAGGAACAGAAAAAAGAAGAAAAGACATCAAAACTAAGACTCTTCGGCGTCTCTGGCTGGTTGGGTCTAGAGTTCAGAAGACAGCTGAGAAAACATCTCGGCAGCCCTCTCAGCCAAGAGCTCGGCATCGATTTCTTGAAGAGTTTGGTCGAGGCTCTTGTCGGCAATAGGCGCATCCGAGGTTGCCTTCTCAGGAGTAGCGTCTTTGGAAACCTCATCCTCCTCATCTTGAGACAAGTCCATGACTTGCTCGTTCAGAGTAGGTGACTTGGCCCCAGTAGCGTCCTTCTTCTTCCTAACCAAAGCTTCCTTCTCGGACTCAGAATTTTCTTCGGATTAGCTTGGAGTAGGTGGGAATGGCAAGGGGAGGTCGTTGGCGTTCTTAAGGGGAGAGTCCTCGGGGACGTCCAACTTTTTCAGGGCGACCATTCAACTAAGGGTGAAACCCTTGTTGCATGCCTGCTTCACCTGTTTTTTGTAATCCTCCTTAACATCGGCTGCCCCCTCTGCTTAAGCTTTCTCATTGACGACCTTAATCTCAACTTCTTTTGTGGCCAAGGCATCTTGAAGCTCCTTTTGGGCCTCAGCCATCTTTTCTTCGGCCTCTTTCTTTTCGGCAGTAAAGACCTTGGCAATGGCCTCGGTAGCATCAAGCTTCTCTTCGGCCTCATCTTTAGCCTTGATGGCTGCCTCGGCCTAATTTGACAAAGTCTTCATTTTTCCCTCGGTCTTTTTGAGGGTCTTCTATAAACCAATAGCCTCCCTGATCTTGTCGGCCAACTCCTTCCTCATTTCAAAAGCTTGCATTGAGAAGGAGTGGGCGTGCTGGATCGCTTGAAAGAAAATGAACAAAACAAAAGTTAGTAGAAGTTCTAAAAGTTAGAGAAAGAAAGATACCAAGTGTAAGGAACTTACTTGAACGGAATGCTGCAGCATCAAAGTGAAGTTTTCATACTCGCTCATCTCGGCGTTATGATCGAGATCTTCAGGAAGGAGCAAGGCTATTGTAAGGGCAACGCCGACGTTAATGTCGACGGCGCTATCGCTTACTCTGACCGGCCTGTCCTCCATTGTGATTGGGGGAGCCTAGGGGGAGTCAAACTTCAAAGAGCCTGAAGCTGTCACCGACTCTGACCTCAGCCTCTTAGACCAAGTTGATTGAGATGGTTCGGCCTCGGCAGGCCTCTTCTCGGGGACGGAGGCGGTCTTCCCGCCCTCGGCCAATTTCGAAATTGGCAAGGTGTCCTTAGTGTCAATCTGAGTCACCATTGCCTTAGGCTGGGCCTTCTTCATTCTTTTGGGTTTTGGCTTTGGTTGAGGCTGGGATTGTGCTGGTTGAGCTGTGACAGTGTTAGGGATATCGGCCAGAAGATCTTCTACAACTGCCTTCTTGCGACCCATCTCGACAGGAATTACAGTTCGACGTCAGCACCGGCGTCAGCGTTGGGATGAAAGGATCAGCTGTGGAGCCGAGGTAAATGGTTGTTTTGCTGGATCTGAAGTTGACCCCTGATCTGGCCGAGATAATGAAGTTACTGGTGGAGTTGTGGCGGAAGGAGGAGACTTGTTTTTCTGCTTCCTTGGGACGTCGGGAAGCACCAACTTATAGGTTGGGATGAAGTTGAGCAGTAAAGGAGCTCTCCGCTTGTGGACTGGCAGATCCAGCAACTTCTTAAGATCCTTGCTGGGAAAGAAGGACTTACGGAAGTCTTTTGGTGGTTGTGGTAGTGATGCAAGAAAAACAGACGTTAGAACATATAGAAAGAACAAAGAATTAAAAGACTTGGAAAAAATACAACACTTGGCTCTTACCATTACCCTCTACGAATATTGTTCAACTGAAAGGGTAGAGGTGAAGGTCGTCATCTGGAGCAAACTCCCAATTGCCCGAGACAATGAAGTAATCATCCCCGGCTCCCTTTGTTGGAGTCTGGGAGCTCGGCAACAAGTTTGTACTCGGTGGACCTTGGTTTGAGGTAGTAGATGTAGCCTTTTCTAACTTGAGGCCACACATGGTGTAGCAGTATTGAATGTCGGCCAAGGTTACCCTAGCTTTTTCTCAACGTGCTAAGGCAATTATACCATTAATAACTCGGTAAGAGTTAATGGCAAGCTGCATCGGGTTTAATTTGTAATGATGGAGGACTTCTCGGAAAATGATGTTTAGTGGAAGCCGAAGTCCGCACTCAATAAAGGCGACGACTGGGAAGGGCATGGAGTCGACTATGGGCATAATGGAGTCGTCCTCCCTAGCTAACCTAAGATGAACGTCGGTTGGGATGGAAAATTCCTGCCTAAAGTATTCTAGCCTGGTTAGGGTGTCTACTCCATGCTTCCACATACCCATGATGTCAACTTGGGGAAAGGTGTAGGATTTCAGAAAGAAGTGTTTTTGAAAAGGTTTTGAAGGACCTCGACTAAAACCTAAATAGGTGCTGGGGTAAGAATTTGTGGGGATCTAAGGGGAATTCGTTTCAGTTTTTCCTAAAAATCGTGGGTTCTACGAACAAGTCCCAGATCTAGATCTATGGAAACAAAGGTTGAAGGCAAGAATCTGTAAAAGACACAGAAAATAGAAAACAAAGAAAGTGCTTCAGAATCGAGAATGGTGATAAAACCATCAAGAAACACAAGACAAAAGTTCACACAGGTGTGTAAGGCCAAGAACAGTAGCAAAAATCAACAAATATGTGAGCAATATGTATATATTTTAGAGCGGATTGAGCAAAATGGAACCATGGAACAAATATACTCAATACGTGGGTCGAAATTACAAACACAAATGAAGATCCAAGAACATGAATACAATCACAGTGGTGATATACAAACGTAACAGTATAAAGTGAAATAAGAAATTGAATCAAAGAAAGGAACAGTGACTCACCGAAGAGAAATGAAGCCGAAGTAAAGTTCGCCAGGATCAGACGGTGGCTGAAAGCAAGGAAATGCAGCAGAAACCTCGCCGGATGGGAGAGTGAGACTGGTTGCAGAAAAAAACTTGAAAAGGTAAAAGAGAGAGAGTTTGAACAAAGACGATGATGTGAAGTGAAAAGACGAAGAGAGAGGGAACAAGTTTTGTCAAAAACGCGAAGAGGGGGCAAAATGCAATTGATGTGCCTAGAATGACGTATTTGTCAGACGGCGCATGCAGGCGTGAGGCGACTTAATAGCGCGTATTAGACACGATCCAGTGGGGGACAGACGCATGGTAGAAAATGGTTGAGATGTTGTGAGTTACTCATGCGCGTAATAAAACTCTTAGAGTTCTTGATCTAATGAAGCAATGACCTCGGCTGGTAGGAATATCTCGGCTAAATAACCTGAACAAACTAGGTTATTGGCTCTAAGGTCTTGATGAGACAGAATACAGGTCCTAGTCATGTGAAGCCGACGAATTATGACCTCGGTAATAAAGGACAGAACTAGCTTAGCCGACGTTCTAAACGGTTTGCAGAGATAGGTTCCATCACCTCAGGATGCCGAGGTAATAGAACCTAGGGGGCAGTTGTGGGGACATAATTTTCGAGTACCAACACGTGGCCAAGGTGACGCCGAAGTTTCAACCGAGGTACCACATGTCCTGGTCATGACGCTGAGATTATCTCCAAAGATATCAGAATCCGGGATAAGCGGATAAGGGACAAGAGTCCTAGAATGAGAGAAGACTACAGTTTGGATAAAGATAAGACTTAGAGAGTTTTATCCCAATCCTACTGGGAGTCCAAGATTAGCAGTAATCAAAGTCCATTGGGACTAGGTTTTGTTGGCTATAAAAGAGAGGCACCCTCATGGCTCTAAGGTACGCTTTTTGTATTCCGAATAGTGAGTTAAGCAATTTTGCTATCATTGAGAGATAACTGACTTGATCGTCAGAGTGCCCCCGGGTGGACGAACCACCACCGGAAACTCTTCTCTTTGTTGACCGGTCGTTCGGGCTTAATCTATTCTGTCAGTGCTCTCCAGTTGAATACTAGTTTGGCAGTGTGATCAGAAATTCACTCACACACTTTCATATATCAAAGTTTATATTACAAAAGATATTACATGCATTATACTTTTATAAATATTCATTCTGAAACTACAGCATGTAACACTAATTAATAACAACAAAGTAAACGCCCTACGGGCTTACATCTTTCCAAGACATAACTTGGTTACAATAAAAGAGAGCCATAAGCTCTATACATTTAAAGCCATCGGCTTGAATAAACAGTTAAATACAAAAATAACAAAAATAGAGCCTCCAGCTTCTAAGTCCTCCCAAGCTACGTTCTTGGAAAAAGCATATCACCTATACCTGAAAATATTTTCCCAAGTTGGGTGAGCCAAAACTCAGTAGAGATAGACTAACACAATATATGAGGTTTAACTAAGATATAAGCGTCAGATAAATGCTCAATATACATAACCAACTTACATCTTTTCATGACCATTCAATATTGATATTCACATCTCAATCCATTTCTGTTCATTCATTTTAAGTCAATTCATGAATCTAGTTCATTGTTATATAAACAACCCAAATGAGACTACAACTCATTGGTTCACAATTCAATAACATCTATTATTCAAAACACTTCAACATGTCATTTACGGAATTTTCATCCGAGGGAATCGACACCCATATATATATACAAGATTTCGGGACTTTCACCCTGGATACTCTGGCCAACTTAATTTTAAATGGAGTACATCCCCTATCTCCTCCCAAACAATTATACATATACAATGTATCCAAAACATCGTCATATACAATGACTATCCACAACACATATTCAATGATTTAATCATACCGTCATATTCAATAACATAATTCAAATGATTAGTTTCAATTCACCTAATCCTCATACAATTTCTATAACAATCATAGTTATCCTCCACCGATAGCCCAAAACAGATATTTCTAAACAGATATTCAATCTATATAATAGATATTTTATCAAATTTCATAGGTGAGTGATTTAACAAATCCAACTACACTATTCATTCATACATCCTCCTAATTTCACATTTTCCATAACAATTCCATCATTTATACAAAATAATCATTCAACACAAATTAGGGCAAATCTCTCCTTTTTTCAAATATCAACCCCAAGGCCAAATTTTACCATTTTAACCCAACGTAACCTCATATTCAAAGCCCCAAATCCATTCATAGAACCCAACATAGAAATCCCTCTTTCAATTTGAGTCCAAACCCTAACTTTACCCAAATCACACCCAAAACTCATCATTTATACATAACAACAAATAACTAGGTTAAAGATCATAACAAAGTATAGAATATCCCTACCTCAAGAGTAGAAGCCCAAAGAAGAAAAGGAAGAACTTCAAAAATTGCCCAAACTTGTTTTTACTCAGATCAAATAGAAGACCACGGGATGCTCCACCTTGTTCTCAAAGGAAGTAGGGTAGAGATGCTTAGATCTTGGAGTTTTTATAGAGAGAGCGAGTATTTTAGAGAGAGAGAGAGAGGGTCTATTTAGGGTTTTGGGATGAAAATATACAAAATTTCTATATAAAAATGAGCTACTGCGAACTGATATACGCAAGGCTCACTCGAGCGAAGGAGTTGTCGCTAAAGCGACCAGACACAACAAGTGACCTCGCTTGAGCGCAAGAAGCGTCGCTCGAGCGCATGATACATACCTTCATGTATTTTACAGACGCACACCCTCGCTCAAGTGAAGAACTTCACCTTTTTAGAAATTCTGCGTCTAGGAAAAACAGTGAGAACTTTTAAATCTTGCTCGAGCGCAAGAAACCTCGCTCGAGCGAAGAAGCAAATTTCACAAGGCTCGCTCGAGCGAAGAAGCAATTTTCTGGACAACAACAACTTGAACAATTAGCAACTAACCTACTCCGAACATGCCCAAGACATTCCAATACTCAAACCCAAAGACAAATGAGGGAAAACAAGATATGGATAACAATATTATTCAATGTTCTTGTACGCAATAATGAGAAGTAATGAGATCTCGATTATGTCTATGAGTTAATCTAGATATATCAGATGTCAATATTTTTTAGGGGCGTTACAAGACCAAAGTCGCCGTCCTGTGATTCTGGGTCGAATGCGACATCACAAGCACGTGAGGAGCAATTGAAAAGCCTTACATCCAAGTTGGATATACTACGTGCAGAGCAGCAGAGAAACCGTGAGAAGCAACCAAAAAAAAAGAAAATGAGCAACAAATAAAAGAGGCCAAGAATGCAAAACAACGTGAGGAGATACAGAGACACATTTTTGAACTTCAGAGCATGTTTTCGCAAGTTATGGAAAATCTCAATCCACCAAAGTCCCCACCATAACTTATCATGGTAATGGGTAAGTGTGTTAAACCAGATTGCATTATATTTATGTTGAAAGTAAAGGCAAATAAATGTGTTATGAGAATATTAGAGAAAAAATCTTGAGGCAAAAAGGGGAAAACAACCCATTTGGGGGCAAAAATTTGGAAACAACCTCAATATCATAACGGTCACCTCGGCCTAGATTAAACAAACTTGTGATAGTAAGCAGTGCGTCGATAGAATGCAAAGTTAGATATGTACATCAACAAATGTATAAAAAATGCAAAAATGGGCCATTTCGGGCCAATAATTGGAAAGAACCTCGAATCAGCCCCCATATCATAATGGTCACCTCAGCCTAGATTAAACAAACTTGTGTGAGCAAGCAGCTCATCGATAGGATGCACGATTGGATATTTAGACCAAAAAATGTGATTAAAAAGGCAAGAACAGGCCGTTTGGAGGCAATGCTACCCCTATAGGCAACCAAAGCTACTGGACCAACTGGTCTTCTATGTCAAAAGTCTTACAGTAAGCTTCCTCCAATGTGTTTTCCTCTCATCCCATTAGTGCATGATCTGTATCAATCATGCAAAATTTTCTGTTAACATGTGCATGAAATAATCAAATTGATTGGATTTGAGGTTTAATTATTTGCTGATTGTTGTGACTGCATTACAGAATCAAATTGATTCTGTTAGCATGTGGATTATTTGCTTGATTTTTTGTTGAATCTGTCATTAGAGAAATTCATATTTGATTGCTATGATTCTAGTTTCATACAATTTGTCTATTATCTATTCCATAGTTGTCTGCTCCCTACATTTGTATGTCTCTGTCCAAAACTTGCAAGGATTCTATGGATTGAGTTGAATTGGGTACACTTCAATAAAATGCAAGGATTTCTATATGGAAGATCTTGTAACGATTTTATGTTTTTTTAATATTGTAGTTAAATGGTTAAACCATAGCATTAATTGTATGTTCTATTGATGTTTGTATTTTCATCAACAACATGAAAAGTCCCCGAGCTGTGGTGGTTTTTAAAGGTTTAACAATGTTTCTTGGTGATTGAAGCTTGCGAATTGCATTTACATATCATATTGTATTTTGTATATTTGCATTCAAGTTGGGTGGATGAGTGAATTTTTTTTGTAGTTGGATGTGATGTTTGTGAGAGAAAAAGTGAAATTATTATGGATTTGCTATGACATTTTGTTTTATTAGCTATGTTAGCCTATTTTGTCTTTTCCTGACTTTCATAATAAAAAGGGTTATTTTCTAACTTGTCAAACACCCCATTATGTCAAGGTTTCCTGCATCCTTATATTTAATTACTGAACTTCTTTTATATATGATCCTGCAGTTGAGTGTAGTTATTTTGGGTCATCTTTGGACCTCTGAGTAAGTTTTGGAATCTAAATTATGTTCTTGTCTTTTTCTCGGGTAAAGTTAATTTATGGAATTCTTCATGTCTTTTAGTTTCCGTGTTTGCCTTTTTTAGCATACCATTTTCTTTAGCTATCAAGTTTGAAACAGCCGCAAAACAGCCCCCATATCATATATATATATAAAAAAAAAGTGATAAAAAAGTGATAAGAAAGGCGATTAGGGGGTAACAATTGGAAATAGCCTCGAATCAGCCCCCATATCATAACAGTCACCTCGGCTTAGATTAAACAAATTTGTGTGAGCAAGTGGCGCGTCAATAGGGCGCACGATTGGATATTTAGACGAAAAAAATGTGATAAACAAGACAAAAATGGGGCGTTTGGGGGCAAAAATTGGAAACAAGCTCGAAACAATCCTGAGATCATAACGGTGACCTTGGCCTACATGAAAGAAACTTGTGAGAGCAAGTGGCGCATCAATAGAATGCACGGTTAGATATTTAGACAAAAGAATGTGATGAAAAAGGTGAAAACGGGCCGTTTGGGGGGAAACAATTGGAAACAACCTCGAAACAACCCCGATATCATAACAGTCACCTCGGCCTAGCTTAAACAAACTTGTGATAGCAAGTAGCGCATTGATAGGACACACGGTTAGATATGTAGACAAAAAAAATGTGATAAAAAAGGCAAAAACAAGCCGTTTGGGGGCAACAATTTGAAACAACCTTGAATCAGCCCCCATATCATAACGGTCACGTAGGCCTACATTAAATAAACTTGTGAGAGCAAGCGGCATGTCGATAGAATGCACGGTTACATATTTAGGCCACCAAATGTGATAATCCCAACCTCGTGTCCTCCATTCCCTTCTCACACTTATCCTCTTCCAAGTAAAAGTTCAACCAAAGTATTTTGAATTCAGAATTAGAAAGCCTATTTTAACTTAGTTTCCATTGTTGAAGCATAGGTCAATATTGGCAAATTGTGGGCCAATAGTTAGAATTGTAATGTTTATTGGATATATACATATAAATGTTGTTGTTCTATTTACAAAATGGTATTGATAGTCATTTAATTTATTCATGTTACCTTTACTTTCCATGAACATTTTTCATTTTTTTGTCTAATTTTACAATAAAGTGATGTGTAAATATTTTCATGAAAATATTACCTGACATTATTTGTCTTTTTGTTTGGTACAGATGGATGAACTCGTGTAGGAAGTTAAATCGTACCGGAGTAATTGGCATTATAAGCATTTTTGGAAGGATTATGTATTTTTGGATAAATGTGTATGGAAAAGATTTGGATAGACTAGTAGTTATATTTTTTGATAGAGTAGTAGTTATATTTTTTGATGGGTGTGTATGGAAAATATTTGGGTAGACTACTAGTTATATTTTTTGAAAGATGCACATTGATAAAAATTTAAAGCATAATAACAAGTACTTGTTATGTTTTAAATTTTTATGCTACATGGATATGAATTAGATGATTATATAGATTACAAACGGATTTTTAATTGGAGGAATATGTAGTTTGGAATTACTTGTGGATGAAAACTTATAATAGTTGTTGACTTTCATTAAACAGGTTCAGGATTAGATGATTTATATATTTTGTTGAATGTTCATGATTCAGTTAAATTGTTGGTTTGAATGATTCTTGCAAATTACAGATTGTATTGAATGGATTGGATGGATTATTATAAATTACAGGTTTATTTTGTTGGATGTTGGTGACAAAATTTTGGTTCTGTCACTACAACAAATTACACTTTTGGCGACTAAATTTTTAGTCGCCAAAAGTCATTTTTTGGTCGCCAAATATTTTTCCCGACTAAAATTCTTAGTCGCCCGTTTGGTCGTTGATAGATTGTCGGCAAATGAATTGGCGACTAAATTTTTTTTTAGTCGCCGAAAGTCACCAATTAGCGACTAAAAATTTAGTCGTCCAAAAAAAAATATTTAGTCGCAAAAAAAAAAAAAATTTCATCATCAACTTTTTAGCTACCAATTTTTTAGTCGCTAAAAACTTCACTCCTTTTTGGCTACCAATTTTTTAGTAGCCAAAAACGTGGCACTCTTGTTTGGCTATCAATTTTTTAGTCACTAAAATCATGATACTCCCTTTTAGCTGCTAATTTTTTAGTAGCCAAAAACTTCTTTTTTTTTTTTTGGCTACTAACTGTTTAGTCGCCAATAAGTTCCCTTTTATTTTTTGGCTACTAAATATTTAGTCGCCAAAAGCTCTATTTATTAATTCTTTTTAAATGCACAAATTGAATATTTTTCATTAATTTCTAAATTATATGCATTCCATTATCAATGCAACCTGTACATGTATAGAATAATATATCTATCAATTATAATCTAAATCTATTATCAATAATACCCATTTCATTATCAACTATCCAAAAACTTTAACTTATAACATCTTATTCCAAGTATCATATAAATTCATTCTAACCAAGTATAATTCATCTAAATTAAATATTACATTCAAAAACACTGTATTTCCAAAACAGAGAATTGTACACAAATAGATGCCATATACAGAATAAATGCTCTTTGTACACAAAAATAAATATCCACAATAGCTCACGCAAAAGCAATCTGTAAAACATAAAAAAAAAAACCCATTAGCACTTATTCAATAAAATTGACATTTCAAATTATAACAATTATAAAATTAATAATTCGGATATATTATACTCTAGCAGAAACACAAGATGTTTGAACAAAGACTCAACATTACAACTAGGTCAAAATACCTTGAAAACCAATTAAAAGCAAGCGAGGGGTATATGTAAGGATTCCCTGCACATGATTAAGACTCAATTGTAAACAACATGACATGAATGCAATCTGTACAAAACATTACAACTGAGAAGAAAGTCATCAAAATCAAAATCACTGGATATTGAATTAGCAAACTACTAGTGCATGTCTGATAAATTTGAAGAAAAATACCACAATGAAGAATTAAATATGTAAATTAGAGAATAGACAATGTTATACCCATTACACAAGAGAACAAACAATGGTAAAGGAGGAAGGAAAATAATTGCCTACAATGTATCAGAGAGACATGTCTCTAAACAGAGCTGAATGGTAGAAGATGATTCTGTAGCCACAAGGACTTGGAATTGAGGCTTTATCAAATTGAATAATGCAACCTCACCCACATAATAACAGTGCAGGAAAGGATAAAGAAATCCACCATGTATATAGCCAACAAAATTAAATATATCAATCTCACCCACCAAATGCTCCCGTAGATTGCAAGAACTTAATGTCAAAATTTCCCACCTGTTGTGTTTCACCAGTACGGTATAGAACATCCATGTTAAGACCTTGATTTTTAAAGACTGCATCACTCTAGGGGTCCTCAGCCAATCCTGTTGGGTTTTTCATGTAAAATATGATATTCATGTGTTGATTGTTTATTCATGATTCAATCTGTTTGATCAACTAAAATTAAACTTAAAATCAATAATTTTAATTGGTTGACCTATTCATCCCCTTTAAGTACTTTGGACTCCGTAATTTCACAAACATAGTGCTTTGCAAATTAAGTAAATTTTCAATGCAACAATTGGGTTTTTTAACAACAGTTAGAATCATAGAACAACAAGAATGGGCAGATTCAAAAAAAGAAGAGGAAGCTATATTTGGCGGTAAGAATTACAGAAAAGAAATGAGAAAATTCAAGGCTAAAAAATGTGAGATGCTGCTGCAAATGATTAGGTTGTTCATCTTGTGAAAATTTAAGACTAGAAAACATGGGTCTCTTGTTAGTCCCTTTGTGTTCTCCTTACAGAACACATTGATTTAATTAAGTGTGAGAACGTATTTTTGAGTGGCACCACATTGGTTCAAGATCTCATTTATATTGTACGATATCGGATTGTGGTGCATGTGGTAGGATGATAATGGTTTAGGTTGTGACATTGGACGCGGCTCCGAAGTTGGGTATAAATGATACTCTTAAGGCGATTAAACCCAACCCAATTAGGAAGATAAATTTTAGATAAGGAATACTAGGTAGACAAGTAGAGTCCTAAATGGAAAATGAAACATAGGCTGAGACAGAGCATTACTGTATAAATAGCACACCACTAAAGTTGGGTATAAATGATACTCTTTGACTTTTATATATTTTATGGCCTTCTTCACCGTGGCATCTTCATGTTGGTGATTTTGGAAACATGTGCACGTTCACTGAGAGAGAGATCTGCAAAATAAACATATGAATCCTATAATTGAAGCACATTATCTCATCCCTCACACCTTCATGTTTGCTTTTAATATTTTCATTTTCTGTTTTCGTTTTTCAGAATATATAAACAATGGATCCAGTCTGGTGGCCAAATCAAACACAACAATGTGATTTATGCTTCATAGATTATCAAATTAAACTTCAAAAACAATAAACAAACTACAATTTCAAAATTAATTGAATCCAATGATATCAAAATTCCAAATTATAATTAGCAAACAAACACTCAAGCTAACCTGAAATTGAGACTGAACCAAAAGCAAACCTATATTGTATGCCTGTGGAACTTACATTGGTGATATAAATAGTCCAAAAGCAAAGATGTTCCCTGCAATAGGCACACAAGAATGACCCTTTTGACAATTTCTTGAATAATACGCTTGAAATATCCACCTCATAGTAAAGCAAATAAAGTTAAAATTAAGCTTGTAAAAGTTCACATGTTACAAATTTGAGAACTATTCTAGAAACTATTTTCAAAATAAATTCTGGTCCTCCTCTTCTTCTCCCTTTCTGTCATGAATTTATTTTCACAAGCTGGAATCAGGTTTTGGATTTTCTGGAAATTATTACCATAAATCTTTGCAGCTAAACTTTGAGATGGCAAACAATTCCATACATAGAGAAACCATATATACTCACACCCGACACACACAAAGGGTGGAGCCACATACCCCGTTAAAACTTATTGAAACTAATGGGTTCAAACTTCTTATACATATTAAAATGTAACACAATAGTTTCATAAAACATAAATCAAAATTTACAGAAAATTCAGAATATGTTTATTTTTATTATTTTTTTAATTTTTTTTATTCCTAAAATAATGTTAACCATCAAAAAATCTATCCATAGTTATCAAAATACACATAATTCATATATAGGTTTAGATAAGCCCAAAAATTATGAATGTAGAAACAAATTAAACATCTTGTGCTTTATTTATCTCACTCTGGTTTTAGTGCTTATGAGGTCAATTGACCTTCAAACTTTACCAGCAGCAAAGGGAATGCATATCATGAAGAAACAAGTACAACACTTGGAGGGAAAATCACCTAGTTCCCATAGACTCTGGAAATCTGTTCCAAGCTGCTTTGTGTGAGAGTATTTAGTGTACATATATCATTCTTCAAATGAATCTACCAGATCAGGAAGAGGTTGAGAAACAGAGTCTTCATTTGACTGGCAAGGCAGTGGACATTGAAGAAGTCATTGCAACTGCAAGAGAGTGAGACAGAGTGTGTGTAGTCACAACATCAAACCCACAAAAAACCCAATGAACCCATAAAACTAAAATCTATAATTTCAATTCAAACACAATAAACCCATAATTTCACAAAACTAAAATCAAACCCATTTTGGACATCAAGATTTAATTAATTTCGTACAAATCAAACACTTCAACGAAACCCATTTACGAAATCAACACAAAAATAAACCCTAGATGAAGTGTGAGAGATGGGGAAATACGGGAAGGGAGAGAGAGGGAGAGGGAGAGAGAGAGAGAGAGAGAGAGGGAGAAGACCGAGAACGACAGAGAGAGGAGAGAGAGAGAGAGAGAGACAAAAACCTGGGATTTGCAGCAGTGGCGGTGGTGATTTCCGGCGGTGGCGGTGGCGATGGCGACGGCGACGGTGACCTGCGACGATAGCCATCGACGTGCGACGGTGGAACCGACGTCAGGTTTGGTGGTGAGTGATCGGAGATGGGTGCTCCTTACGACGGTGTGGGGCAGCTCTCTATAGAATGAGAGAAAGAGAGATGAAAGAGGATGAGAGAAGAGTAAGAGGTGAGATATTTTTATTTTACATAAGATGGTTATTGGCGACTAAAATCTTTAGTCGCTGAAAATATTTTAAAAATCCCTCCAAAATATTTCAAACGTCTCCCTCCTAAAATTTTAGTTCTTTGGCGACCAAAACTATTTTTTGTCGCTGAAAATAAACCTTTGGCGACTAACATTTTGGTCACCAAAAGGTAAAAAATAATTTTTTATTTTTTATTGGGCGACTAATGATTTTAGTAGCCAAAACTCTATATACGGCGACTAAAATTATTTTTTGTCGCTGAAAATACACCTTTGGCGACCAAAATTTTGGTCGCCAAAGGTAAAAAATAATTTTTTATTTTTCATTCGGCGACTAAGTCGTTTTAGTAGCCAAAAATTAATGTAGGGCGACTAAATTTTTTTTTTGTCGCCAATTCTGACATTTTTGGCGACTAAATTATTTTTTAGTCGCCAATAACCAATATACAGCTACTAAAAAAATTAGTAGCTAAATATTTTACTTTTGCCGACTAAAAAAATATTTAGTCGCCAATTCCACAACTTTTGGCGACTAAATTTTTTTTAGTCGCCAATTTTAGTCGCCAAAGGTGCGTTTTGTTGTAGTGTGTTTTTCCTATTTTGGCAACCAAGTGATTAGTCGGGAAAGATGGCAACTAAATAATTAGTTGTTAAAATTATTAATATTGGCAACCAAAGGATTTGGTCGCTAATAGGTCTATTGACGACTAAAGTTTAAGTTGCGCAAACATTCCTTTTGGCGACTTCCATGTTTGGTCGTGGAATGTGATAATTGGTGACCAAACTTTTTAGTTGTGGAATGTGACGATTGGCAATTAATATGTTTGGTCATGGAATGTTACAATTGGTAACTAACATGTTTGGTCAGGAAAATAATACTTTTCGCGATCAAAGTATTTTAGCTACTAAATGGATTAGTCGCACTAATGATATATTTAGCGACCAAAAATTTAGTCGGCAAATCTAACTTTTTCCCGACTAACAAAAGTTTTGGTCACTAATTACTTTTGCCGACCCTCAATTGGCGACAAAGTGGCGACCAAAAAAATTAGTCACGGATAACTTTTGCCAGATAAAAATGGACTTTTGCCGACTAAAGTTTTAATCGGCAAAAGTGCGATTTCCTATAGTGAGACTAAGTAAGTTTCAATAATTATTTAAGCTTTCTGTTCGTATTTTGTTCTATAATAAAATACATATATCATAATTCAATTGCTAAATTAAAAACAAATAAATTTGCATAAATTACAAAAATCGCTTCTGTTGAGAATAATTGTATTATATCTATTAAATTTTTTTAATTATAATTTGTCATATCAAAGTTTACTAGATAACATAATAATACTATTTTATTTTATTTTTAGATGTATCGCTAGCTCTCTCTTCCCTATGTTCTCTATTTTTCTTTATTTTTTATATTTTATTAATATATATATATATATATATATATATTATGTAGTTTTGCTTGTTGTGTTGGTTTTTGGCTGTAGAAAAAAACTTATTGTGGATGAGTTTCATGACAGAATGTAGGTTTGGATTTTAGAAGTTAACGCAATGTGGCTTCAAAAAAGAAATGAAGTGAAAGATTTAAATTTTATATTTATTTCAATAACTATATTAAAAATATTACTTGAGTTATTGTGTGCCACGTTACGGTTTAAAAAAAATAACTAATCGATGTGGTAGGATAAATATAAGTTGACCTTAAAGTGTAAGAGCAATTTCTAGAATTCTATGGGATAATTGAACTGTCACGAGCAAAGTTAGGATTAAGTCAACCAATACAAATTTATCGACTATTTGACCAATTTATTTATGTAAATATATTTTAAATTGGTAAATACATATCTTTAATAATGAAAATAACAAATATGTACATATTTATGCATGTTTATTAAAAAAATATAAACTTCGATAAAATTTTATTTATTAATATTCAAAATTATTAAATTATTATTTAGATATATTTCTCTGTGAAAAAATATAATCCAAGACCAACTTGAATTAGATATACCATGAGTCGTGTAATAATCCTACGCGTGAACCTAGTTAAGAAAATTTATCTATCAATGAGTAAACATTTAGTAAATGATAAGTTAAAATTATATAATAATTTTGTAGATTGTAATGAGCATGTATTAGCTTAAGAGTGCTACAACTGGATTAGACACTAAACATAGCCTAAAAATCAATTTCGAGTTAACTTTTATATCATTATTGTCCTAAATCCAGTTATTGAAAAATTGTTACTTGATTATCAATCCATGAGTTATTTGCCTACTTATTTATTTATTTGTATTAAATTGTTATAAATATATATATATATATATATATATATTATCAAAATAAGAGATGTGTATATAATTTTTTTTGCATATTTATTAGCATTTTAAAATTTTAATTATGAAATTTATATATTTATTCTTAAAATATAACTAATGTTTATTTTATAAATATTAAGGTATATTTACATTTGAAAACATTATCTAATATTAGACGGGACATGTGCTATACTTTTGCCTAGAACTTGCTTAAGAAAAGCGAAGTATTAATTATTAATTTAAACCTTATACTTAAAATTTTAAGTTTTAGTTTCATATTTTCTTAATAGGATTAGGACATGTATACTTGAATTTTATAATTCTTTATAAATTATTATTAAAATTTTATTTCGATTTTTATTCTAAATTTTAAATTAGTTGTAGGGGTAAGTATAATTAAATTTTTGTTTTGAAATTCTATTTACACATGTTTCATGCCACATTTATATTTTATTTTTCAAAAAAATGCAAATATGTTCAAATTTTGTAAGGATAAAATTATATTTGAAATGTTATTTTAATTTTTTTTTTTTATTTCAAATTAGAAGTGGCGTAGATTTTGATAAAAGATATGGCTAAAATTCATTTTTTGACTTTCTATATAAGTAATTTTGAAATTTAAAACTAGAGATATAGAATATGGATATAGATAGTAACGATAATAGATAACATTAAATAGTTTATAAATTAACAATTTTAAAAGATTTTTCATATTAATAAAGGATTGAATTAAAATAGAAAAACCAATGACTATGTGTCATGTGTTTATAATTTTTTAATTCAAAAATTTATGTAAATAGGGTTGAAATTTTAAGGTTCAATGAACCAATAACGTTTTTACTTATATTATATAATGTGAACATTTACATTGTCAAATATTTTTAATGTGAATATTTATATTATGGAACATTTGAAGTAGTCCAAAATAGTACACACCAAGTTGCTAAGATGTCGTTTGGTAACATATACGTTTTTAGTTTTCTGTTTATATTTACAAAAATTTTAAAAACTCAAATAAAAACTTGTTTGGTAAAATTTTTGATTTATAAATCAATGGTCTCAGTTTATAAATTTGGCCAAAAAATGTAAACTCAAAAAGGTATTTCCGTTTTGAGTTTTCAGTTTTTTTTTTCCCACTCAACACTAGCCACCACCCGCCACCATTTTCCACCACCGTCTTCCGTCACCACCACCCACCACCCACTCGCCACTACCCATCTGCCACCCACTCGCCACCACCACCCACCTCTCGCCACCACCACCACCACCACCCACCACCCACCTGTCATCCACCCGCCACCACCCACTATTCGCCACTACCATCCACCGCCTGCCACCACCACCCGCCACCTACTTGCCACCACCACTCACCACCCACCTGCCACCACCAGCCACCCACCACCACCAGCCACCTGCCATCCACCCGCCACCACCACCACCCACCACCACCACCACCATCATCACCCATCACCCACCCGCCACCCACCTACTACCACCACCCACCACCCACTCGCTACCACCCACTACCCGCCACCGTCACCCACCTACCCACCATCACCACCCGCCACCACCACTCATCCCCTGCCATCCGCCACCTACCTTCCACCACAACCCACCACCCGCCACCACCACCACCACCACCACCACCACCCACACGCTACCACCCACCACCTGCCACCGTCACCCACCCACCCACCACCACCACCCACCATCCGCCATCCACCCGCCACCACCACCACCACCCACTCGCTACCACCCACCACCTGCCACCGTCACCCACCCACCCACCACCACCACCCGCCATCCGCCATCCACCCGCTACCACTACCCGCCACCACTACCACCCACTCGCTACCACCCGCCACCGTCACCCACCCGCCCATCACCACTACCCACCCGCCACTACCCACCACCCACTGTCACTACTCTCCACCACCGTCTTCCACTGCCACTTGCCACCACTTGCCATTTCTCACTCTTTTTTATATTTTTAAAATTTTTTAAACATTTTGTCAATTACCAAACGCGTTTGTAATTTATGTTTTTCTAAAAATGAAAAAAAAACAGTTTATAAAATTTTTGTAAATATAAACTGAAAACGTAAACGTTACCAAACAGACCCTAAGGGTTCAAAAAATATTTGAAAGGATAAAATTGTCCATAAAATGCTTTAAATATGAAAATTATGATTTGATGGATCAAATATCTAAAATAATAAATCTTATTGAGATATAAGAATATCTTATAAATTAATTATGATACAAGTAATTGAAAGAGTATTTTTAATAAATTTCTCATATATTATTTGTCTTGGTTGTTAATTTAATGGTTGTTTATAAATAACAGGCTGATGAAAAAACAAGTGACATATGTAGCATATGTATATATGATTGTGAAGTGACATATATAACATTTGTTTTTTTAGAATAAATCATTAAGTCTTAAACAAATATGATCCATTCATGTCATTACTAATATCTAGTTAATTTAATTTTTTATATAAATAATTAAAAAAATTATGCATAAATCTCATCTTGAAAAACTATGATCCAAATAGTCTCATCAGATTTTTTATTAACTGATTAGTCCCATTAATTTTGATAAAGTGAATTTAATATATTCTTTAAGCGATATTTTTTAGGATTTTGTTGAGGGAATCAAGAGATTGATTGAAGTGGGTTCCGTTTTGGGGGGTCAGATGTGAATATACATTAAGGGGTGAAACTATTGTGGTAATGTGGATTTTCTGGTGGTACAATTTTTTTGGACATCTTCGTATCATAATCATAATCCATGTTCTTGTTAGGGATCTCATTCAACTAGTGTGGGATGTAACATTGTATATATTCACATTGGCTTACATTGAGCATAACTTATAAGCACAAAAATCCACTATATTGATGGAACATAATTTAGGAGATAATCAACCTCAGTTAATGTGTCTTCCAACATCAAAAATCATTTGGGATTCATAACATTTTTCAATAAATAAATTATGACAATAAATTTTTTTGATTTGTAAATAATCTTAATAACAAGTGTACACCATATTTTAAAGGGGTTACTACCAGACAGTGGTGTCGAGGAAAAAATACAAACTCATGAAAATGTATATAAATTTAATTATTAATGTTTATAAAATTTCTAATTATTTTGTAATTATTTTTTCCACACGCAATTAATGTGATATTTCTCCTATTTTAAAAGCATACACAATCATAATAATTAATTACATCATCAGCGTGGTGGTTTGATGAAAAATTATTTAGTGTTCTGGGGATATCACGTGGTTATGTCTCTCACTAATCACAAACCTTCATGCTCGTTTTTGTCTTTCAATTATCTAATACAAATTCGTGTATCCCACCCCTTCCACCAATTACAACACCAATGGAACATCACGTGACGGTATTCCAAGACCAACCAATAACTTCTCTGGTTTGATGGCTGTAACAAAACTCTTCATCTTGAAAAAGTATTAGTTAATCTTGGGCACCATATGACCATACTCCAGGCCAATCACAAACCCCCATGCCTCTTTTATATTTTCCAATTACCAAATTTAAAATTATAAATTTTATCTCTTTCACTAAGCACAATACATATAAAACTTCATATGGCTTACAACTGAACCAACCAATAAATTCTCCCATCATCTCTTTGATCCTAATGATTCTTCCCCTCCTTGCTTCTGCAGCTTTAACTCTGTCATTAAGAGCTCTGTTATGATCCAATGGTTGTGACGTCCATCCCAAAAGTCTCCTCTGGTTGCATTGCTCAATCGGGAGTCCGATGACATCAATGGGGACACGTGGCCAAATGGGTATTGAAAGTTCTCACATCTGAATGACAAGTGTATAACATATTTTATAAATGCCCACACTTTAAAAATCACGCTGTAAATGAGGAGAAATTGGGATGGCGTTTGAGTATTTAAAATGGGAGAAGCTGATATGAAAATATTTTTGTTTGGAATGGTTTAATTTGTGAGATTCTCTAAACATTATATAAAAGAGTACAATTTTTTTTTAAAAATAAATTTAGAACCAATGTGTAATTTCAATATATAGACATTTTAGTCATTTATTGGTATTAATCAATATGCTGAGTATAAAACCTAAAGTTATTCTGTCATTTCTACATAGATGAGACTATTGTTAGGTTCAATAAATTTGAAGGACTTACTAGTTACACAGATATGAAAATGAAATTTATTAATACTTTCTCCTAAATAATTTATCTAATAAAAATACAAAATAAATAATTTAAATAATAAAATTAAACTTGAGATAAACATAAACCCTATTAATACTTTCTCCTAAATAATTTATCCAACAAAAATACAAAATAAACGATTTAAATAATAAAATTAATCTTGAGATAAACATAAATCCCACCAAAAGCACAACCTAAGCTGCTCTTGGCCCCTCATCCAAGCAAGATACCATATCAAGGAAGTTGAAAGAAATGGACATCTCATCTTTCTCATATGAAAGTCGTGGTCGTTTTAAGAAAGTGGGGAGTTTCAAAAAAACAAAAACAAAAACACATAATTATAAAATACATTTTTGAGATTTGCTTAAAATATAAACGGACTCTATAATTTTAAAAATTATATTTTGCTTCTTTGCATTTTTAATCGCATATCAAATGACCCATTTTGTTCATAAATTAGTAAGTCAATTAATAGATTTTTAATAGAAAAATTAGTGAAATATCTCTCTCCAACTTTGTGTAATAGGAGAGGTTCAAGATTTTTTTTTTTATTAACTATGGTCACTCGATGAAATTTTTCTGTAATCATACTAGATAAATTTTGAAATTTCTCCGTGATCACATATTAGAGAAATTTTGAAAGTAAAATTAGAGAAATTTCTCTGTAAAAGTTGAAATTTCTCTATGTCAAGGCCAAAATTTCTCAGAGTTAAGTCGAAATTTCTCTGAGTCAAGCACGAGTTTCTCTGAGTCGAATTTTCTCTGTAAAAATGTTGAGGGACCCCAACTACAATGAAAATATTATATGTCTTTTTATTTTATAAAATTTTAATATTAGGCACCTTAAAAAAATTCTTTTTTAATTATGTCAAAAATATATTTCAATTAACAATTCTGATAATCTTACTCTTGCATAAGAGAATAGTTAGAAATTTTATTTTTTTGTTAAATGAAAAAATTATTCATGCATTTGTTAGTTTTTATTTGTCCCTAATGAGACTTTAATTTCGCAATACATTGTGTAATGCAGTTAGTAATAGTAATTCAGTAAATGAATGAATTTCAAATGAAGAAAGTTGAATTTTATGAATAAAAAAAAATAAAAAAGAATAAAATTCACTTTTATTTCTTGTGGTTAGTCCATGTCCGCATAATCTTCTGTCATTTGAAAATAAGTACGCAACTTTTCTTTGTTTTGTGAATTAAAATATATAGTCAAACTCATTAACGATTTAAGTGAAAATACTAAAATATATTTGTATATAAGTAATCTCGTTAGAGCAAACTGCATCTATTTTCTCCATTTTTTGGGAGAAAAAAATTCACTTTAACCTTATATATTTTACTCCATGTGCAGTTTACTCTTTAATATTTAAAAATGAGTATATAACCATCTTATTACTAGAACATTTGTTGTTAGTGTTAGGTTTTTATTGTTGGCAATCCCGTTTGACAAAACTCCTTTAAGTTGTATTTATTTTTGCACTTTTTATTTTCAATGAGGCTATGAGTGTTTAGATGCGAATCCAACCCAAATTGTGCCTTGCAGAGAAGTTTGTGATGTTAATACTTCAAGATTGCCACTTCGTTGATTATGACGGAGGTCAGCTCGCGGTTAAAGCAAAATGCAAAAATGTATTCAAAGTTGCTTGTCCTCTCGAGCGTCCATTCTCCCGCTCGAGCGAAGAATGCTGAGTTCCAGAAGTTTGGTGAGCCTGCAAAAATACTGTGATCCGTGTTTTCACGCTCGAGCGTCGAAATCCCCGCTGAAGCGTACATCCTAGTTTGGAACACGTCATATAGCGTCCCCGCTCGAGCATACACTCTAATATGGAACACTTCATATAGTGTCCCCGCTTGAGCGTCCATTCCCACGCTCGAGTGGACCTCACGATTTCAGATTCTATAAATTCGCAAGTTGCTCCAAATCTAGGATAACTTCTCCAGATCTTCTTTTTGGGTTCTAGGGTTTATATCTGGTGATATTTTGCTAGTTTTCTTTGATATTTTGATTGAGTATTCAACTCATGGTCACAAAAAATAGAGTTGTTTTTTGGTGGATTTTGAAGAATTCAAGCCTGAAGCTTTGGTGGATTCCGAAGTGGCTCATCGTCAAGACAATTCCGAGGTGAAGACCGGGTAGGAAGAGACACATAGAGGTTGGTTCAATTCGGGCGTGGATTCGCTAGGTAATTGAGAGTATACATGTGTAATTCCTTTATATCTTCTTAGTGGATTATTTTGTGACTGTTGCCCGTGATTTTTTTATTACAATTGGAGGTGTTCAATTGTGGTTTTTCCACGTAAAATCGTTGTGTCGATTTGTCTTGATTGTTTGATTGGAATTGTTATATACTGCTTAAAATTGATATATAATCACAAATCAATATCTAGGGGAGTTCTAGATTTCTCAATTAGTTTCGACGAAATCATTGACGTTGCATTTTAGTCTACAAACTAAATGAAAGTTATGTGATTATTTTTAAATGATAATAAAATAAACTGTGTATATAATAAATCACAGGAGATTAAGTAAAATTTGCCCAAAAACACTATAGCTAGTATATATAGATTGACAAAAAGAGAAAATAAATTAGAATTGGAAGGAAAGTATTATATAAATATTTTAGAAGAACTAGAGCTCTTTTTTTCTTTTTCTTTTTTTGTTAATATTTTGGGTGAATAACTAGAGCTCTTAGTACAAATGATTTTGTATAATTACTTTTACATTATTTTTTGGAATCACTCCCAACGCCCCTCACAAATCCGCAACTTTTACTATAATGATTAGAAAACATATGTTGGTTTGTGAAGAATTTTTTTAGTTTGATTGTTTAGTATTTTGGCTAATTTAATTTGACTAAATTAGTTTTGTTTGGAAAGAATTTTTTTTTTTGTGTGAGAAAAAATGTGAAATGATTATAATTTGAATGTAATATTTTTACTTTATTAACTTATTTAATTTATTTTATTTATTTTATACTTTTTTTAATCCCAACTTACCTCCAGCCCACTTGTCAAACCGCATCATATCACTCTAATATAAGTGTCTGTATTATTTTAAGTTCATCACTACAAACAGCTCAAATTCAATTTTAAATTCCATATCTAAATTATTAAATATGAATAAATAGTGTCAAATTCTACTACTTTAAATCCATACACCTAAACACGGATCCGGGTACTGCTGCGAGCAACTCACAGCTGTTACTGCTATGAGTTGAAACGGTATCATTTCATCATTAAATTAAAAAAAAAAAAAAAAAAATTATTTGTTTGGTTGTTGAGAGGGTTTGAACCCAGGCAAGCTGGGGAGTAAAAAATTCTTCTTCCCCTCTTTGGTACACCAGGGTAGTTAAGGGAGATAGATGGATGGAAAGAAACTGTGTCACCACCTTTTCAAGGCCCTGCTGTTGCCAAAAAGTTGTTAGAGTTGAATTTTTTTTTTCACAAAAAACTTTGGACTCAATCAAAATTCAGAATTTTTTCTAAAAAGTATGACCTTTTTTGGGGAGTAGAAAAAAAAAAGAAAAGAAAGAGTTAATTTTTTAGCTTTTTTTAGTTTTTTTTTTAAATTTACAAAAAAAAAATAGAGCGATGATGTGACCCAAATAAGGAAATAAGCTAATTTTTTGGGGGCACTTTTTCATAAATCTCTTTTTATCTATTTATGTTTCATTTAGTCCACCTTATTTTCTTATATTCCAATAAGTCTTATGGGTGATATAATTATTAAAATACCCCTAATAATATTCACATTTACAGTATGAATGTTCCGTGATATGAATATTCACATTGTCAATGTGAACATTCATATGAACATTCACATTGTAAAATATGAATGTTCACAGTACTAAATTGTTAACCATTCAAAAAATATTTATAAGGGTAGAAATATCCATAAAATACTTTAAATATGAGAATTATGATTTGATAGATCAAATATTCAAATAAGAGGACTTATTAGAATATAAGAATATCTTATGGACTAATTGAGATACAAACATTTAAAAAAAAAATTCTAATAAATCTCCTAATTTTTTTTTCCTAGTTGCCAAAATAAGTCCATATATGATCTATATTTGACTTTTGGACGATGAGACTTATATTTAAAAAGGTAAATTACATTGACACCCCTTAAGGTTTGATCTTATTAAATCTCATTTCTTAACGTTCTGGAAATTACATTCTCACTCCTATGATTAATAGTCTCATTTCACAAACTCTCTTGCTTATATAAAAGGTACCAACTCCTAATGAAAAAACAAAAAAAGCTACATTGAAAAAAAAAAGTAAAGCAAAGAAAAAAAAAACAAAGAAAGAAAAGCAAAACAATAAAAGAGAAAGTGCACGAGTTCAATATTTTCATTCTATCTAAATAATTACAATGACGGGGGGTTAGTGTAATTTCTCAAACGTCAAGGGTGATATATATTAAACCCAAACCTTAGGGGTGTAAGTGTAATTTACCTTATTTAAAATAAATCTCATTCACATATTAAATTTAGGGTAAATTACAATGCATTCTCTGAGATTTGCTTAAAATATGAATTGCCCCATATAGTTTTAGAAATTACATCATGCTCTTTAAAATTTGGTTGAATTACATATACACCTCCTGAGATTTGCTTAAAATACGAATTGCCTTGTGGTTTGGAAATTACAAATACCTCACTGTCATAAATTTTTATTTAATAGAATTAGTTGAAAAAGTGAAATTTTTAGCCGTTTACATTTACAATAATAAAATTATCTGAATTATTAATTGAAATAAAATTTTAACATTATAGCGATCCCGGTTTCTCTTCCTTTGGTTGTTGTATTCCGGACTTAGGTTCCGTGGAGTTGGTGGTTGTATATCTTGTTGTTATCATTTAATTCCATGTGTTTGAGTTTTAGGATGTATTGGGCGTGTTTCGAACAGGTTGGTTGAGTTTTAGTCTCATTTCTTGTTGTCTAGATTTTTTGTGGTACGCTCGAGCGGGTCCATTTGCGCTCGAGCAGAGTTTGATTTTTGGTTGTCCGCTCGAGCGGGCCTTGTTACGCTCAAGCGGGGTTTCCACACTCTCATCATTTCGTGCCTCTGCAAAACTTCTGCAGGTGTGTTTTTCACGCAAGAGCGGTTTTCCTTACGCTCGAGCGAGTAGCGTTCGAGCGGGTGTCTTGACGCTCGAGCGGGTAATTCATTGTCTGTAAAAGTTCTAGAAGAGGGAAATCTACGCTCGAGCGGCCTTCCATTTGCGCTCGAGCGGGTGTGTTTTGCAGTTGTCTCTTGGCGCTCGAGCGGGAATCCCTACGCTCAAGCGGGTCCAATTTTTGTGTCTGATGCTCGAGCGTCTTATTCTCCGCTCGAGCGAGTCATACGTATATCAGATATCAGCTGGGTCTTCTTAGATCACTTTTCAACTTCCTCTCTCTCAATTACTTTTCCGAAAAGCCATTTTTGAGAGCTTCTCTCACTACTTTCTTCCTTCTCTCCTAGGATTGATCTAGTAGGAGTGACTTTCTACCCTTGAGCCTTTGTAAAAAGTGTGTTGATCGTTGAGGGCTACATTTTGATTTGAGAATCTTGAGATTTGGAGCATTTTCGAGTTCCTCATTATTTCTTTTGGGTTTCATCTCTTGAGGTAGGGATTCCTACTCATCTTTATGATCTTTAACCTAAATGTAGAGCTTTTGTATAAATGGTTTGGTTTGGGAAGTTAGAATTTGTATTGTATTATATTGAAAAAGAGGGGTTTTGCCTTTTCGACTCATATATATATATATATATGGGGTCTTGAAAAGAGATTATTAATTTTGTTGGTAATATTTGGATCATTGGGTCAATATTGAGTTTAAAGGGAAAAATGTCATATTTGGATATATTTGGGTCATTAGTGTAATTAATGACATTTGCTATGAAATTGAGTTGGGGATAATGAAATTTGATCATTAAGAGATAGAATGGTGGAGTTGGATTATTAAATCGCGAAATTGAGTTGGGGATAATGAAATTTGATCATTAAGAGATAGAATGGTGGAGTTGGATTATTAAATCGCTCACTTTTGAATATGTCAATTACATATCTGTTGAGGCATTTATTATCTGTTTAGAAATAACTGCTTTGGGCTATCGGTGGAAGATAGTCTTGATTGTTGTAGACATTGCATGATGATTAGGTGAATTGAAACTAATCAAGTTGCGTATTTATAGCGATCCTGGTTTTGCCTCTCTTTATTTATTGTATTCCGGACTCGGTTCCGTGGATGTGTTGTTGTTGTCATTCTCACTTCCATCCTTTAACTCTTCGTTTTTGCGTCTTGGGTTGTGTTGGGCAGGTTTGAAACAGGTTGGTTGTGCTTTGAAACCAAAAGTAGTTGTCCAGGATTTGGCCTTTACGCTCGAGCAGGGATTTTTACGCTCGAGCGGGCCCTTTATTGTTGCTTCTCCGCTTGAGCGGGAGTTTTGACGTTCGAGCGTAAATTTCCATCTCCCAGTATTTTCCTCTGCAGTGTTTGACGCTCGAGCGGGCGTTTCAACGCTCGAGCGTGAGTTTGTGTGTGTCGCTCGAGCGGGGAGTTTTACGCTCGAGCGGGGACCTGGTTCTGCAAAAGTTCTGGAAGCGTGTATCCGGAGCTCAAGCGGGGGTTTAGACACTCGAGCGTGATTCTATGTCTGACGCTCGAGCGGGGAGTCGTGTATATCACTCCGACATTTAGCTTTTTCGATCACTTTTCAACCCCATTTCTCTCTCTTACTTTTCAAAACAGCCATTGGAGAGCTTCTCTCACTAAAACCTCCACTTCTCTCTAAGGTTTGATCTAGTTAGAGTAATCTCTCACCCGTTGGCCTTTGTAAAAGGTGTGTTGATCGTCGAGGGCTACATTTTGATCCGAGATTTGGGATTTGGAGCATCTTCGTTTTCTTCATCTCCTTCGTTGGGTTTCATCTTTTGAGGTAGGAATTCCTACTCACTCTTATGGGCTTTGACCTAGATTTTGAGCATGTTGTTTAAATGGTTTGATTTTGGGACTTAGGATTTCAAAAGGTAAAAAGGGGGGTTTTTTTATTTTGATTCTTAAAGATGTATTTTGGGTCTCAAAATGATGTTACTGTTGTTGGTTGTTGATATTTGAACCATTGGGTTAATATTGAGAGATGGGGAAGAAAGCCCTAATTTGTACATAAATTAATTAGTATAATTAATTTGAGAAAGTTATGTGTTTATGAAATTGAGTTGAATATAATGAAATTTACTCATTATGAGATAGAAGGGTGGAGTTGGATTTATAAATCGCTCACTTTTGAAAATGTCAATTATATAATTGAGTTGGGGCATTTATTATCTGTTTAGAAATAACTGCTTTGGGCTATCAGTGGAGGATAGTCTTGATTGTTGTAGACACTGCATGATGATTAGGTAAATTGAAACTAATCAAGTTGTGTATTTGAATACATGGGTGCCGAATCTCGCGGATGAAATTTCCGTAAAATGGCCATTTGAATATAATAATACATGGGTGCCGAATCCCATGGATGTAATTTCTGTAAAATGGCAATCCGAATATATCTATACATGGGTGCCGAGTCCCGCGGATGAAATATCTATAAAATGGCCATAACAGAATGAAAATACATGGGTACCGAATCCCGCAGACGCAATTTCCGTAAAATGGCAGTTGTAGGATTGTTGGTAGAGATGTAGTCATATTTCAGTTCTTTGGCCAGGTCCTGAGCCATGCTTAGAAGTTAAGTTTGTTAAGTTAAACATTTATCAAGTGCTAATATTTTAGTTATTGCTCATATTATGTTTAGCATATCTCTACTGGGTATTGGCTCACCCTTTATAGGACATCATTTTCAGGTTCAGGTACTATGCCACCCCCGAGGCCTTAGCATGGATCGTTGTGGGAGTTAAAGGCTCTTCTTTTTGTTAAATTTTGTTGTATTACATGTATATCAAGCCAAGGGCTTCTTTTATGTAGAGTTAGTACTCTCTTCTTTTGTAACCAAGTGTTGACTTGGAAAGTTGTAAGCCTATAGGGCATTTACTTTTGTCGTCAACATGTAATACTTTTTGTAAGAATACTCTGATGATTATAATATGAGATCCTTTTCCTTTATCATGGTTGTATGATATTATGGGTTTATTTTGAGGGCGTTAAACTTGGTATCAGAGCGTACCGGGTTCGAATACTTTGGGTACGTGGGAATTAGTTAGTACCACAATGTGTTCGTCTCGCTTGATAGAGACTTAGATGTAGTGTTACATGTTTATGTGATAACATGTTTATGTGACTATTTGGGTATGGAATTTAGTTTCTAGGATGTTGATTGGATCATTGGGTTTCTATGAGTCTTGTTGGAAAAGCACTTGATCAATGCTGTTTCTAACCAGAACTCTAGTAACGCCTCGGGACTATCATTATTCGGAAATGAAATTCATAAGTGCTTATGTGATTATGTGCTTACGTGGAGTGAATTACAGTTGTCCATGCATTAAGACGTGAGTGTTTTAGCTTCGGTACATTTATGAATGTGCTAATGTTTTTTGTTACCTTTACTAGGATGTCAGGAAGAGGACGTGGTGGTAGGCGAGGCAGGCCTAGGAGGCAGGAAATACCTTTACCGGATGATATTTCGACGCAGCAGGAAGGGGTTGGTCAGGCCAATGTGGCCGAGCCCATAGGTCAGCAAGCTATGGGTGCCTTAGCCCGTAGGATAGCCGATGCTTTGAGGGCATCTATGGGCATTCTCAGAGCTGAGGTTCCAGTTCAGGCCCAGGTTCAGGCCCCGGTTGTTGATACAGGGCCTTCCTTTCAAAAGAGGGAGTTCTTCCGGTCTAATCTGGACGAGTTTGTTGGGGATCCAAAAGAGCCACTCAAGGCTGATGAGTGGTTAGAGCAGATGACCAAGACATTTGAGATGGTTGGCATCGAGGACGGGTTACTAAAGGTGACCTTGGCATCTTTCCAGCTAAAGGGAGATGCGAGTCAATGGTGGAAGTTCACGAGGGGCCGTATTGTTGGCACTTGGGAGGCTTTTGTAGATGCTTTCCAGGAGAAGTACTTAGCCCCAGCTATCAGGGAAAAGTTGAGGGATCAGTTTTGCCAACTTAAGCAGCTAGGCTTGTTAGTGGCCGAGTTTGAGGCCGCCTTTACCAGTTTGTCCAGGTTCGCACCTAAGCTCGTGGCGTCGGAGGAACGCCATTATATTGAGTTCGAAAAGAAGTTGAGGCATGGCCTCAAGATGAGGGTTGGGGGATCCATGATTCGGGAGTATGGGCGTCTTGTGGATGCCGCGACCTATATGGAGTCTATGATGGAGGAGGAGGAGAGGATGAGGGGCTCCAAGAGGAGTCAGGATGGCCAAGGGGATGGTAGAAGGCAGAAAGGTTCTAACCCTCAGCAGTCCCAGAGTGCTTTAGCGAGATCTACCTTTCCAGTGCCGAGTTCAGGTTCTAGGAGAGGCAGCTAGGGGGATTTCACCTATTTCAAATGTGGTCAGTTGGGCCACAAGTCTCCAGCTTGCCCACAGAGGGGAGGAGGTCAGGGAGCAACTTCATCTTCAGCTCGACCTCAGAGCCAGAGTCAGGGCAGAGGCCGATCATCCTCTTGTTATCAGTGTGGTCAGACAGGACACCTAAAGAGGTTCTATCCGCAGTTAGGTGGTACACCCGATGCGTCTGGTTTGAGACAGACGTAGAGTTCGCAGCCAGCACAGTCTGCTCAGGCCTCGAGGGCCAATCAGGGGCTTCATCGTCTCAATCTGTGCATCAGTCCTTTGCTCCGAGAGATGAGCAAGTGGATCAGGGGCCTACAGGGCGCGTGTATGCTGTTACTGCGCAAGATCTTATACCGACTCCATCTGTTGTGAGAGGTACCTTTTTGTTTTGCAACTCGGTTGCCAATGTGTTGATTGATATGGGTGCATCTCATTCCTTTATATCTGCTGCATTCGCATCTGTTTTGGGGGCGAATTGATTTTGAAACACGGATGTAGAGGTTGTGACATAAAGGTCTCCGACCGCTGACTTCCATTTCCGTTTATAGTTATGCCCATGTCGGGTTTTGACGTTATTTTGGGTATGGACTGGTTATCGTCATACCGGGCAGTTATCGATTGCTACCGCCAAAGGGTCACAGCATGTACCTTGAGCGGGGAATGTTTCCATTTCTTGGGGGATCAGGTTGGTAGTGTGTTGCCACTAGTGTATGATCCGCGAGAGCGGAGTGAGCTTAGTGGTCTTCTTGCTAGCTTTATGAGTAGTGAGTGTGATGAGACCCAGATTGTATAGACGATGGTGGTTTGTGAGTGTTCGGATGTTTTTCCCGAGGATCTCGTTAGTTTGCCACCTCACCGAGAGATAGAGTTCTCTATTGATTTAGTGCCCGACACGGCACCGATTTTTATGGCACCTTACCGTTTTGCCCAGCCGAGTTGAGTGAGTTGAATGTTCAACTCCAAGAGTTGCTAGATAAGGGTTTTGTTCGCCCTAGTGTTTCACCGTGGGGAGCACGGGCCCTCTTTGCTAAAAAGAAAGATGGTGCCTTGAGACTTTGTATCGACTACCGGAAGTTGAATCGGGCTACGGTTAAGAATAACTACCCTATGCTCCGTATAGATGACTTGTTTGACTAGTTAAAAGGGTCCCGTTATTTCTCCAAGATAGACTTGAGATCGGGTTACCATCAACTGAGGGTCAGGGAGGAGGATATTCCGAAAACGGCATTCCGCACGCGGTATGGCCACTATGAGTTTCTGGTGATGCCTTTGGGCTCACCAATGCACCGGTAGTGTTTATGGATTTGATGAACCGGATATTCTGAGAATTCTTAGATCGCTTTGTAGTCGTTTTCGTGGACGACATTTTGATTTATTCGCCTTCGGAGGAGGAACACGAGGAACACTCGAGAGTGGTGCTCGAACTGCTTAGAGCCCATAGGCTGTATGCCAAATTCGGTAAGTGTGAGTTCTGGCTAAGAGAGGTCAAGTTCTTAGGCCATATGGTTTCCGGGGAAGGGGTGTCTGTTGATACATCCAAGATTGAGGCAGTGCAAGATTGGGCACAGCCTAAGAGCGTTTTTGAGATCCGCAGTTTTCTGGGATTAGTTGGGTATTATCGCTAGTTTGTGAAAGACTTCTCTAGACTAGCTTCGCCGTTGACTAGATTAACACGGAAAGAAGTCAAATTTGTATGGAGTGAGACTTGTGAAAAGTCGTTCCAAGAGTTGAAAGTTAGATTGATCACCGCTCCGGTATTGGTTATTCCGGAGAGAGGTTTGGGTTATGCGGTTTATTATGATGCCTCACGAGAGGGATTGGGTTGTGTCTTGATGCAAGAGGAGAAAGTGGTAGCCTATGGCTCACGTCAGTTGAAGATTCACGACAGGAATTACCCTACTCACGACCTAGAACTAGTGGCAGTAATTTTTGCCTTGAAGATTTGGAGGCATTACCTGTATGGTGAAAAATTCGAGGTGTTCTCGGATCATAAGAGTTTGAAGTACCTGCTTACACATAGGGACTTGAATTTGAGGCAGAGGAGGTGGATGGAGTTCATTAAGGACTATGACTTTGAGTTGCACTATCACCTGGGAAAGGCCAATGTTGTGGCCGATGCCCTTAGTAGAAAATCCATTAGTGATGTAGCTTGTATAGCCATCCGGTGCACTTGGCAAGTTCAATTTGCTTCTGGGCGAATCCATTGAGGTTGCGGCCTTGTTTTCTGTTGTTGCACAGCCTACACTTGTGACTCGAGTGTTAGAGGCACAGAGATGTAACCTTGAAGTAGAATCCCTCCGAGAGAAGATCTCCGGTAGGAAGGCTGAGAAGGGTTTGACCGTGTATCCCGACCTGAGTGTGAGATACCGAGACCGTCCGTTTATGCCGGAGTCTTGCCGAGAGGACGTACTTCGAGAGTTTCACCATTCGTGCCTTGCAGTACATCCAGGAGGCACCAAGATGTATCATGATTTGGGTCGCCAGTTTTGATGGCGGGGTATGAAGAAGGATGTGGCAGTTTTCGTATCTAAGTGCCTTACTTGTCAGCAAGTGAAGGCCGAGCATCAGAGGCCAATGGGTTTGTTGTAACCCTTGCCTATTGCCGAGTGGAAGTGGGAGCATGTCACTATGGAGTTCGCTGTAGGTCTTCCGAGGACTCAACGGGATAGTGATGCTATTTGGGTGGTTGTAGACCGGTTGACTAAGTCGGCGCACTTTATCCCTATGCGCATGAGAGATTCGGTAGATCATCTTGTCGATTTGTATATTCGGTAGATCATCTTGCCGGCTTATCATTTTCAGACTAACGGACAGTCCGAGCGTACTATTCAGATCCTTGAGGATATGCTTCGAGGTTGTGTCCTTGACTTTAGTGGGACGTGGGAGAGGCACTTGCCCTTGGTGGAATTTGCCTACAACAACAGCTTTCAGTCTAGTATCGGTATAGCGCCGTTTGAGGCCTTGTATGGCCGACCGTGTAGGTCTCCGGTTTGTTGGGCCGAAGTGGGTGATGCACCTTTGTTGGGCCCGGAGTTGGTGAGGGAAACAACTGAGAAAGTTGAGCTTATCCGTAAGAGGCTTGTTACTACCTAGAGTCGCCAAAAGAGTTATGCCGACCGTAGGAGGAGGCCTTTGGCATTTGAGGCGGGTGATCATGTTTTCTTGAAAATATCACCTAGGCGGGGTTTGATGAGGTTTGGAAAGAGTGGGAAGTTGTCCCCTCGATTTATCTGTCCCTTTGAAATCCTTGAGAGGATTGGGGAGGTTGCTTACCGTTTAGCTTTGCCGCCGCAGTTGTCCGGAGTGCATAACGTGTTTCATGTTAGTATGCTTCGGAAGTACGAGCCGGATCCATCGCACGTGTTGGATTGGACCGACTTAGAGGTACATGAGAATGCCTCGTATGAGGAGAGACCGGTACGGGTCTTGGATAGGCGGGATCAAGTCTTGCGAGACAAGACCATTCCCTTAGTAAAGGTTTTGTGGAAACATCACGGAGTGCAGGAAGCCACTTGGGAACGTGAGGCGGATGTCCATGAGAAATATCCCGACTTGTTTGTTAATGTTTAAACATGTAGTGGGATTTTGTAATATTAATGAACTTTAAGAGTATTAAATATGTCTTAAGTTGTAAAACATTGTAAATGTTTTGGTTTATGGGAATATTGTGGAACTTGCCTTATAATGGAAGTTTATTTTAACATTGCATATGTTAACTCTGTTTTAGAAATGCAAATATAATTTTGGCATTGAATTTGTTTTGTGATGCATGTTGAAAATGCATATTGGAGATTATGTTGGAAGTTTGCCTCTTGATAGAGATGGAATGATCGGTAATGGGTCAAATTGTTGAATTTTACATTGTAATAATGTTGGTAATTGAGAAAACATGCTTTTGAAAAACTTGTACTTAATTTCGGGGACGAAATTCTTTAAGGGGGGAGGTTATAGCGATCCTGGTTTTGCCTCTCTTTATTTATTGTATTCTGGACTATCACATGCCTATCACATATCTAACTCACATCATAACTTACCTAAATAATAATAATTAAAAACAAATGGAAATCACAGATAAATTAAATTAAAAAAAAAAAGATACCCACAACTCCATCTTAAATAAATTGAAAAAAAAAATACCCGAATAGAAACCACACAAAAATAAAAATAAAAATAAAAAGATATATCTATCTATCTATCTATATCGATACTATATATTAAGCAAAAGGGAGTTTTTAACCCCCAAAGCTTGTGGGAACTCCAATATGCCAATCCTAATTTTCTAATTTTTTGTTTTTTAAAAAAAAATAAGCTCGGCATTTATTAATTTCTCTCAACCCACAAGATTTTTTGATTTATCTCATAATTATTACAGTACCTTTTCCAAAACAAATCACTTTGCTTGGTTCCCATTTTTTAAAAACAGTTTTCAGAAAATTCTACACTCTTATTTTCCGTGTTTTTTTGTTTTTACTGAATTTTTTAAATATTTTATGCAATTTTTTTTACTTTTTAGATACACCTAACATAAATACACCTAAAAAGTAAAAAAATTGTAAAAAAAATCTTTTAAAAATTCACTAAATACCAAAAATATAAAAAAAAAATACAAGAATTTAGTACATTTTTTGTATTTTTATGTATTTCTTAATTTTTTAAAATATTTTTTTACAATTTTTTTACTTTTTAGACACATCTAAGTAAGGTGCGTCTAAAAAAGTAAAAAAAAAATGTTTAAAATTTTAAAAATATTCACTAAAAACAAAAAAAAAACACGAAAATAAAAAAACTCAGTTTTTAAAAAAATTAATCCAGAAAACTCAAACCAAACACAGTGAATAATTTGTATATTAAAAAAATTTAAAACAAATATAAATATCTCTATCTATATCTATCTATTTATTTATATCTATCTCTAACCCACAAGTTTTGTGGGAGTTTCAATATCTAAACCTTAATTTCTTAATTTTTTTGATTTTTTTTGAAAAAAAAAAATTTAGCATCTATTAAATTCTTCCAAGTCTTTTTAATTTTTTCAATACACACACTCTTTTTAGCTTTTTACATACCTATTGCAAATAGTGAGTCTCCTTTTTGTTTTCTCCTTCTTGACTTCTCACTTCTACACTTTCAACTTCAGTAACCACGTATGCAAACAGTAAGTCTTCTTTTGTTTTTTTTTTCTTGACTTTTCCTTTTGTTTACTGTTTTAATATTGTAGTTAGATAGCATATAAAAATATTTGTGATTTGTCTAGCGAATAAAAAATTATAATTTGATTTTTTAATATGATTGAAGTTAAATAAATATAAATCTTTACAAAGAGAAAAATGTGATTATAATTAGTTGAATCATTCTTTTTTTTTTTAATGTGATTGTAGTTAGTTTAATAGTTCATTTTTTTTCATTTATTTATTTTATTATGGGAAAAATGTGATGTGATTGTAGTTTGTTCAATGGCTCTTTTTTTTAATATGATTGTTGTAGTTAGTTCAATGATTTTTTTTTAATGTTATTTAATCTTTTTATTTACTATTTTAATTTTATTTTTAATATGATTGAAGTTAAATAAACATAAACACTCACAAAGAAAAAAAATGTGATTGTAATGTGATGTGATTGTAGTTTGTTTCAATTGCTCTTTTTTTTAATATGATTGTTGTAGTTAGTTCAATGGTTTTTTTTTAATGTTATTTAATCTTTTTATTTACTATTTTAATTTTATTTTTAATATAATTGAAGTTAGATAAACATAAACACTCACAAAGAAAAAAAATGTGATTGTAGTTAATTCAATGGTTTTTTTTTTAATGTGATTGCAGTTAGTCAATGGTTCTTTTATTTATTTATTTATTTTATTTTATTATGAGAAAAATGTGATGCGATTGTAGTTTGTTCAATGGTTCTTTTTTTTTTTAATGTGATTTGATCTTTTATTTACTGTTTTAATGGTTTTTCTTTATAATTATTTATGAAAAAAAATATGATTGTAGTTAGATAGCATAAAAATATTTGTGATTTGATTTGATTTGATTTGATTTTTTTCTGATTTGGTTTGTAAAGTACCAATTATTGATAATGATTAGATTGCATTTTGAAAAAAAAAATTGTATGTGATTGTAGTTTGTTCAATGGCTCTAAATAATCTCAATTTGAATTTCTAAATTTTTTATTAAAAAAAACTCAGCATTTATTGATTTGGTCAAAATCCTGTGATCAACATTTATTAACTTTTTTCAATCCACATGTCTTTCCACATGTTTGCATTTATTGATTTGGTCAAAATCCCTTGATCAGCATTTAAAATCCTTTCATACAAATGATTATAGATACAATCTGTGTATAGTTACTACAGCACCCTTTTCAACTTCTCTCATACACTATGATTAGTGATAAGATTGTTAAATTATTTTTATAAAAAATCTTAAAAAAACATAATTTATATATTAAAAAAAATCTAAAACAAATATAAATATTTATAATTATCCCGTACATAGCACGGGTGATAGGCTAGTATTATATAAGGAAAAATGGGTTTTTAATCAACAAGCCTTGTGGGAACTCCAATATCCCAATCTTAATTTTCTAATTTTTTGATTTAAAAAAAAAATAATTTCAGCGTTTATTGACTTCTCCCAATCCACAAGCCTATTTGACTTCTCTCATAGTTATTACTGTACCTTTTTTCAACTTCTCTCGTACACTATAACTAGCCTATCACCCGTGCTATGCACGGGATAATTATTGATATTTATATTTATTTTAGATTTTTTTTAATATATAAATTATGTTTTTAAAGATTTTTATGAAAATAATTTAACAATCTTATCACTAGCCATAGTGTATGAGAGACGTTGAAAAGGGTACTGCAGGAACTACACACAGATTTTATCTATAATTATTTGTATAAGGGGATTTTAAATGCTGATCAGAAAAATTTGACCAAATCAATAAATGCAGGCATGTGGAAAGACGTGTGGATTGAAAAAAGTTAATAAATGCTGATCAGGGGATTTTGACCAAATCAATAAATGCTGAGTTTTTTTTTTAATTAAAAAATAAAAAATTTAGAAAATTCAGATTGAGATATTGAAACTCCCACAAGCCTTGGGGTTAAAAACCCTCTTTTGCTTAATATATAGTAAGTATAGATAGCTTATCACCCGTACTATACACAGGATAATTATAGATATTTATATTTGTTTTAATTTTTTTTAATATATAAATTATGTTTTTTAAGATTTTTTATAAAAATAATTTAACAATCTTATCACCAACCATAGTGTACAGGAGAAATTAAAAAGGCTACTGCAGTAACTATGCACGGGCTGTATCTATAATTACTTGTATGAGGGGGTTTTAAATGCTAATTAAGGATTTTGACCAAATCAATAAATGTAGGCATGTGGATTGAAAAAAGTTAATAAATGAGAATCAAAGGATTTTGACCAAATCTATAAATGCTGAGTTTTTTTTTTTTTAAATCAAAAATTTAGAAAATTTAGATTAAGAGATTGGAGCTTCCACAAGGTTTGGGGTTAAAAATCACCTTTTGCTTAATATATAGTATAGATTAGTGATGGGATTAATCTATACTATATATTAAGCAAAAGGGGGGTTTTAACCCCAAGCCTTGTGGGAGTTCCAATCTCCCAATCTAAATTTCTTAATTTTTTGATTTAAAAAAAAAATCTTAGCATTTATTAACATCTCCCAACTCCCAAGTTTTACCCTCATAATAATACTTTAATGTGTTAAGAACAAGCATAAAAAAAATTCTTAGAAATCCAACACATGAATTCTTTGAAAAGTCCTAACACATATGATTATTATCCCTCATAATAACACAATGCATTAAAAACAAACATAAAAAAAAAATTTCTTGAAAAATCCAACACATATGATTATTATCAAAATATTAAACTTTAATATAATATAATAAAAAAAAGACATTTAATTCCTTGAAAAGTCCAACACATATGATTATTATCAAAATATTAAATTTTAATATAATATAAAAAAGAAAAAAAAGAAGACATTTAAAAAAAAATTTAAAAATCACAATTCACATATATAGATAATTGTAAACATAATAAAATAGAAGGGCATTTATGTCTACACATTTTTTTTTATAAGATCTCCTCCATTATAATAAGATAGCACTTTATTTCTCTCATCATATAATATATATATATATATATATATTATCTATACTATATATCAAGCAAAATGGGGTTTTTAACCCCCAAGGCCTGTGAGAGCTTCAATATCTCAATCTGAATTTTCTAAATTTTTTATTTTTTATTTTAAAAAAAATCTCAGCATTTTTTGATTTGGTCAAAATCCCCTGATCAGCATTTATTAAATTTTGTCAATCCACATATCTTTCCACATGCCAGCATTTATTGATGTGGTCAAAATCTCCTAATCAGCATTTAAAATCTCATCATACAAATAATTATAGATACAATCCATGTATAGTTACTGCAGTACCTTTTTCAACTTCTCATATACACCATGGTTAGTGATAAGATTGTTAAATTATTTTTATAAAAAATCTTAAAAAATATAATTTATATATTAAAAAAATTTAAAACAAATATAAAATACCTATAATTATTCCGTGCATAACACGGGTGATAGGCTAGTTATTATTTAAATGTAAGGCCATGCCGAGAGTTGTGCTACTCCTAAGTTTTGGGATGACTGTAATGAATGCAAACTTTCTACAACATTGTTCACCAAAAATCTTTGATATCATCTAGTTCTGTCAAAACTTTATATTGTACATGGATAGTTTAAAAATGCGTTAACTTGTGCAAAGAGAGTCAACAAATTCAAAATTACAAGTCACTTGATACATAGTTATTCATTAGGCAGTGTAGAACTTGATAGTCTTTTATCTTCCATGGGTGAACCATCCCAACAACCTCAACTTGAGCCAAATAAATTGAGTTAGAAGTTCAAACACACAAACCCTACCCATTTTAGCTCAACCAAAATGTATTACATATCATATATGCATAAAATGAAAATTAGATCTCCAACAATTTCAAACATGCAATATGCATTTGAGTTCAATAAATGTGTAGATACACAACATCAGATCATAAAATAATACCAATTTTAGATACATTCTAAAGTAATAGCCTTTCATAGAACAATGGATTATCACAAGAAAAAATAACATTCCACATCCACATCCTCACATCAATTCTTCATTTTATAATAGCACTTTTTTAATTAAAGTTGAGACTCGATAGAAAGGGTTATGTGAGAGAGCTTTATTTATTAAAAAAAAATAATAAAAAAAAATTGGCTTTTAAAGAAAGTAGGGGACTAGGGATTGGGATTAATAAAACCTAGCCATGAAAGGGAAAGGGCAAGAAAAAGTAATAGTTAAAGCCCAATTATTAGTCCATCTCAATACTCGTGCAAAAGAGTTGACTAGACAATATTGCTTACTTTGTAAATTGTTTGAATTTATTTATTTATTCACAAATCTATATCTAAGGGAATTTTTAACTCCAAAATTTGTGGGAGTTTCAATCTCTTAATCTAAATTTCTTGATTTTTTGATTTTTAAAAAAAAAAAAAACCTTAGCTCTTATTAATTTCTCCCAACCCCCAAGTTTTACTCTCATAATAATACTTTAATGCATTAAGTACAGGCATGAAAAAAATTCTTTGAAATCCAACACATATAAATTCCTTGAAAAGTCCCAACACGATTATTATCCCTCATAATAACGTTTTAATGCATTAAGAACAAATATAAAAAAAAATTCTTAAAGAGTTCAACACATATGATTATTAATTATCAAAATATTAAACTTTAATATAATATAATAATAAAAAAGAAGACATTTAATTTCTTGAAAAGTCCAACACATATGATTATTATCAAAATATTAAACTTTAATATAATATAAAAAAGGAAAAAAAAGACATTTAAAAATCACAATTCATATAAATAGATAATTGTAAATATATTTAAAAAAAGGGGGTTTCTGAACCCCAAGCCTTGTGGGAGCTCTAATATCTCAATCTTAATTTTCTAAATTTTTTATTTAAAAAAAAATTCAGCATTTATTGATTTTGTCAAAATCTCCTGATGAGCATTTATTAACTTTTTTCAATCCACCTGCCTGCATTTATTGATTTGGTCAAAATATCTTATTAGCATTTAAAATCCCCTCATACAAAGAATTATAGATACAGCTCGTGCATAGTTACTACAGTAGCCTTTTTAATTTCTTCTGTACACTATGGTTAGTGATAAGATTGTTAAATTATTTTTATAAAAAAATTTAAAAAATATAATTTATATATTAAAAAAATTAAAACAAATATAAATATTTATAATTATCCCGTGCATAGCACGGGTTATAAGCTAGTCTATACTATATATTAAGCAAAATGAGATTTTTCACCCCCAAGGCTTGTGGAAGCTCCAATATGCCAATCCTAATTTTCTAATTTTTTCTTTTAAAAAAAAAATTAAACTCAGAATTTATTAATTTCTCTCAACCCATAAGACTTTTTGACTTCTCTCATAATTACTGTAGCACCTTTTCCAAAACAAATAATTTGTATATTAAAAAAAATTTAAACAAATATAAATATCTATATCTATATCTATGTATTTATTTATATCTGTCTCTAACCCACAAGTTTTGTGGGAGTTCCAATATCTGAACCTTAATTTCTTAATTTTTTTGAATTTTTTTTTTTTAAAAAAAAAACTTGGCACTTATTAAATTCTTCCAAGTCTTTTAACTTCTCCAATACACACTAAACACTAAACCCTAAACCCTAAACATAAACACTCACAAAAAAAAATGTGATTGTAATGTAATGTGATTGTAGTTTGTTCAATGGCTATTTTTTTTATAGCGACCCCGGTCTTTTCCCATTTGATTATTGTATCCGGACTTAGGTTCCGTAGATTCTGTCATTGTATAATTGGTGTTGTTGTCCTTTATTTTCTCTTTTGGGAATTATAGGATGTGTTGGGCAGGTTTGTTTCAGGTTGGTTGGGTTTAGAAACCAAGTGTTGCTGTCCAGGTTTTTGGTGTTTCGCTCGAGCGAGGCGTTGGTCGCTCGAGCGAGATGTCGTTTCGGTTCTTCGCTCGAGCTGGGGTTTGGGTCGCTCGAGCGAGAGTTGGCGTCCTGTATGGACCTGTAGCTTTGCATTCTTGGCTCGAGCGAGCTTTTCTTCGCTCGAGTGAGTTAGTTCATCTTTCGCTCGAGCTATAGTTTCTTCGCTCGAGCGTGTGTCTGTTTACAGACCTGAGGGTTTGAGTTCTTCGCTCGATCGAGCTTTCTTTCGCTCGAGCGAGCTTTTGGGTTGTTGGCTCGAGCAAGGCTTCCTTGGCTCGAGCGTAGTTTCTCTGTGTCTGGTCGCTCGAGCGACCAAGTCTTCGCTCGAGCGAGCCTGTCCAGTATATATTTACAGCAGCGGGTTTTGATCAGTCCTTTTTATCTTCTTTTTGATTCCAAACCCTAGGTCCGACTTCTCTCTCTCCCTACTCACCTTCTCTCTTAGATTTGATCCACTTAGGGAGTGTTTCTACCCTAGATCCTTCATTAAAAAGATAGAGTGAGGCAAGGGCTTCCATTTAATCTGAGCATTTGGCGATTTGGAGCACTTTGGTATTTGGGCACTCATCTCTTTCTGCACCATTTGAGTTGTTTTCTTTGAGGTAGGGATTTCCTACTCCATTTTATAGGTTTTGTTCTAAGTTTTGGTATTTTAACATGTTGGGGATACTTTGGTAAATTTTGGGAAAAACCCTAGTTGTATTATTGAATTAATTTGTATAAGTAATTCATGGAATTGGGAAAAGAGGGTTAAATTCATGGAATTTGGGAATTCATTGATTAAATGGCGTAACTGGCTAATTGGTATCATTTGTCTATTGAATTGTTGATATAGTTATTTTCAGTTTAGAAATAACTGTTTTGGGCTATCGGTGGAGGATAGTCGTGATTGTTGTAGACATTGCATGTGGATTAGGAATAACTGAAACTAATCATATTGGTTAAGTCATTAATTTTGACTATGGAATTGATACAGAAAATACGTGTATTGATTGAGCATTGCATTTGCATACATTGTTTTGTGTGTGGGAGGAGATAGGGGATGTACTCCACGGTTTAGGAGAAGATAGGGGATGGACCTCTAAACCGGATTTTGTTTGGGAGGAGATAGGGGATGGACTCCATTAGCATCACTTTTATGTGTGCTTATTTATATAGAAGTGTTTTATTGATACAGCACTAAAATGTGTATCAATCTGGAAGTATGAAGTGTTTGATTTGAGCTTGAGTCTCATTTGTTTGTTGATATTGGAAGGATGTGAATATTATATATGTGATTCACTGTTTTAAGTTTGGCCAGGTTCTGAGCCATGTTGATAAAATTGGAAAGTAAAACGTATCTTAGACAATAGTGTCATGAGACTGTAAAATGAAGTAATTGATTATCTTGGTTAACCATCTGTTGAATGCTATTGCTTTATTCATTGCTTATATGTGGTTTAGTATATTTCTACTGGGCTGTGGCTCACCCTTTATGGGAACATCATTTTCAGGTTCAGGTGATAAACTACCTCCAAGGACTTAGTTTGGGAGGGTTTGGCTTCTGGGTTGAAGAAGACTACTTTTAGTTAATTGTCTTTAATTATTAGTACATGTAAACATTCAAGCCTAGGGCTTTTTCTTGTATTGAGTTACCAAGTGTTGGCTTGGAAAGATGTAAGCCTGTAGGGCATTTTATTCGATGATACATGTAATACTTTATTTGGAAGTACTCTGATGAATGAATTAATAAATTGTCTTCTTTAAATAATGCATGTCAATGATATATAATGGGTTAATTTTGAGGGCGTTACAACTTGGTATCAGAGCGTACCGGGTTTGAATACTTTGGGTACGTGGGAAGTGATTAGTATCACATTGGGTTCGTCTCGTTTGATAGAGACTTAGTGTAATGTTATATGCTTATGTGATAACATGTTTATGTGATTATGTGAGTTTGGAATGTAGTTTCTAGGATGTTGATTGGACCCTTGAGTTTCTAGTAGTCTTGTTGGAAAGGCACTTGATCACTGCTGCTTCCAACCGGAACTATAGTAACGTATTGGGACTATCATTATCCGGGAATGAAATTCGTAGGTGCTTATGTGATTATGTGCTTACGTGGAATGAATTATTGTTGTCCATTGCATTAGGACGCGAGTGTTTAGCTTCGGCACATTTATTAATGTGCTAATGTCTTTGTTTCCCTTTATTAGGATGTCAGGACGAGGACGAGGACGCGGTAGGCGTGGTAGGCCGGGTAGGCAGGAGGTGCCTGTGCCAGAAGAGATTCCGGCAGTTCAAGAGGGAATTGGCCAGGCCAATGTGGCCGAGCCAGTAGGCCAGCAGGCTATGGGCGCTCTAGCCCGAGAGATAGCAGGGGCATTCAGGGAGTCAGTAGGCATTCTCAGAGCTGAGAATCAAGCTCAGGCTGTTATTGCGGATGCAGGACCTTCCTTTCTGAAGAGGGAGTTTTTCCGGTCTAATCCGGATGAATTTGTGGGTGATCCTAAAGAGCCGCTTAAGGCAGATGAATGGCTCGAACAGACAACGAAGACGTTTGAGATGCTTGGCATCGAAGACGAGGGGTTGAGAGTGACCTTGGCATCTTTCCAGTTGAAGGGGGATGCAGGTCAGTGGTGGAAGTTTACTAAGGGGCGTATAGGAGGTACGTGGGAGGCTTTTGTGAATGCTTTCCAGGAGAAGTTTTTATCTCCGGCAGTCAGGGAGAAGCTGCGAGACCAGTTCTGTCAGCTTAAGCAGTCGAGTTCTTCTGTGGCCGAGTTTGAGGCTGCATTTACTAGTTTGTCCAGGTTTGCACCTGAGTTGGTGGCGTCTGAGGAACGCCGTTGTATTGAGTTTGAGAAGAAGTTGAGGCGTGGCCTCACGCTGAGAGTTGGGGGAACTATGATTCGGGATTATGGGCGTATGGTTGATGCTGCAGCCCACATGGAAATCATGATGCAGGAGGAGGAGGAAGGGCAGAAGGGCTCCAAGAGGAGTCAGGATGGTCAGAATGATGGTAGGAGACAGAAGGGTTTTAATCCCCAGCAGTCTCAGGGTAGCTTTTCTAGATCGACTTTTCCTGTACCGAGTGCTAGTTCGGGGAAAGGCAGTCAGGGAGATATTACCTGTTTCAAGTGTGGCCAGCTGGGCCACAAGTCTCCAGTTTGTCCTCAGAGGGGAGGAGTTCAGAGAGCAGCATCTTCTTCGGCTCGATCTCAGAGCCAGAGTCAGGGTAGAGGTCAGCCACTCTCGTGTTATCAGTGTGGTCAGCCAGGGCACATGAAGAGGTATTGCCCACAGTTGGGTGGCACACCTGGTGCATCTGGTTTGAGGCCGATTCAGGGTCAGCAGCCAGCTCAGTCGGGTCAGGCCTCGAAGGCTAATCAGGGGGCTTCATCGTCCCAGACAGTGCAGCAATCTTATGCTCCTAGGGGTGAGCAGGTTGATCAGAGGTCGTCTGGGCGCGTGTACGCTGTTACCGCGCAGGATCTTGTACCGGCTCCATCAGTTGTGAGAGGTACCTTCTTGTTTTGCAACTCGGTTGCTAATGTTTTGATTGATACGGGTGCATCTCATTCCTTTGTGTCTGCTGCATTTGCATCTGTTTTGGAATTGGAGTTAGCACAGTTAGCATCTCCTATATGTGTAGTATCACCTCTTGGGGGTGAATTGATTTTGAAACAAGGTGTTAGGGGTTGTGATATAGAGGTTGATTATCATAGAATCCCATTTTCCTTTGTAGTTATGCCTATGAGGGGTTTCGATGTTATTTTGGGTATGGACTGGTTATCGTCATACCGGGCAGTTATTGATTGCTACCGCCAGAGGGTCACTTGTTGTACCGTGAGCGGAGAGTATTTTCATTTTCTGGGGGACCGGGTTGGTGATGTGTTGCCACCGGGGTATGTTCCGCGAGGAAGGAGTGAGCTTAGTGGGCTACTTGCTAACCTTTTGATTAGTGAGGATAATGAGACTCTGATTGTGTTGCCAAGGGTGGTTTGTGAGTACTCGGATGTCTTTCCCGAGGATCTTGTAGGTTTGCCACCGCATCGGGAGATTGAGTTCTCTATTGACCTAGTGCCCGGCACGGCGCCGATTTCCATGACACCTTATCGTTTTGCCCCAGCCGAGTTAGTTGAGTTGAAGATCCAACTCCAGGAGTTACTAGACAAGGGTTTTATACGCCCTAGTGTTTCGCCGTGGGGAGCACCGGCCCTCTTTGTTAAAAAGAAAGGTGGTGCTTTGAGACTTTGTATAGATTATCGGAAATTGAATCGGGCTACGGTCAAGAATAAGTACCCTATGCCCCGTATAGATGTTCTGTTTGACCAGTTGAAGGGTTCCCGTTGTTTCTCTAAGATAGACTTGAGATCGGGTTACCACCAGTTGAGGGTCAGGGAAGAGGATATTCCGAAGGCGGCATTCCGTACGCGGTATGGCCATTATGAGTTTTTGGTGATGCCATTCGGGCTCACCAACGCACCGACAGTCTTTATGGACTTGATGAACTGGATCTTCCGGGAATTCTTGGATCGGTTTGTAGTCGTTTTTGTGGACAACATCCTTATCTATTCGCCTTCTGAGGAGGAGCATGAGTCACACTTGAGGGTGGTGCTTGAGTTACTTAGAGTCCATAAGCTGTATGCCAAGTTTGGGAAGTGTGAGTTCTGGCTGAGGGAAGTCAAATTCTTAGGCCACGTGGTATTCGGGGAAGGAGTGTCTGTTGATACATCTAAGGTGGAGGCAGTGTAAGATTGGGCACAGCCTAAGAGTGTATTTGAGATCCGCAGTTTTCTGGCATTAGCTGGGTATTACCGTCGGTTTGTGAAAGATTTCTCCAGGTTAGCATCACCGTTGACTAGACTGACTCGGAAGGGAGTCAAATTTGTATGGAGTGAGACTTGTGAAAAGTCGTTTCAGGAGTTGAAAGTTAGACTGACTACCGCTCCAGTATTGATTATTCCAGAGAGAGGGTTGGGTTATGCAGTCTATTGTGACGCCTCACGAGAGGGTCTGGGTTGTGTATTAATGCAAGAAGGGAAAGTAGTTGCCTATGGTTCACGTCAGTTAAAGATTCATGAGCAGAATTACCCTACGCATGATCTAGAGTTAGCAGCTGTGATATTTGCCTTGAAGATTTGGAGACATTATCTTTATGGTGAGAAATTCGAGGTATTCTCGGATCATAAGAGTCTGAAATATTTGTTTACACAAAAAGATTTGAACTTGAGGCAGAGGAGGTGGATGGAGTTCATAGAGGATTATGATTTTGAATTGCATTATCATCCGGGAAAGGCCAATGTGGTGGCCGATGCCCTTAGCAGGAAACCTATTGGTGACATAGCTAGTATAGCCATCCGAGAATGGGAGATGTTGGGTGCACTTGGGGAGTTTGATTTACTTCTGGGCGAATCCGTTGAGGCTGCGGCCTTGTTTTCTGTTGTTGCACAGCCTACACTTGTAACTCGAGTGTTAGAGGATCAGAGAGGTGACCTTGAGGTAGAATCTCTCCGTGAGAAGATTTCCGGTGGGAAAGTTGAGAAGGGTTTGACGGTGTTTTCCGACCTGAGTGTGAGATACCGAGACCGTCCGTTTGTGCCGGAGTCTTGCCGAGAGGAGGTACTCCGAGAGTTTCATCATTCACGCCTTGCGGTGCATCCGGGAGGCACTAAGATGTACCGGGATTTGGGTCGTCAGTTCTGGTGGCGGGGTATGAAGAGAGATGTGGCGGCTTTCGTATCTAAGTGCCTTACTTGTCAGCAAGTGAAGGCTGAACATCAGAGGCCAGCGGGTTTGTTGCAACCCTTGCCTATTGCTGAGTGGAAGTGGGAACACGTCACTATGGACTTCGTTGTGGGTCTTCCGAGGACTCAGCGGGGTAGTGATGCTATTTGGGTGGTTGTAGACCGGTTGACTAAGTCGGCGCACTTCATTCCTATGCGCGTGAGAGATTCGGTAGATCATCTTGCCGACTTGTACATTCGGGACATAGTGAGGTTACACGGGGTTCCAGTGACGATTGTCTCGGATAGAGATCCTCGTTTTACTGCCAGGTTGTGGCAGAGTTTGCAGGGTGCCTTAGGCACTAAGTTGACCTTTAGCACGGCTTATCATCCTCAGACTGACGGACAGTCCGAGCGTACTATTCAAATACTTGAGGATATGCTTCGGGGTTGTGTTCTAGACTTTAGTGGATCGTGGGAGAGGCACTTGCCGTTGGTAGAGTTTGCCTACAACAACAGTTTCCAGTCTAGTATCGGTATGGCACCGTTTGAGGCCTTATATGGCCGACCGTGTAGATCTCCTGTTTGTTGGGCTGAGGTGGGTGATGCACCTCTGTTGGGTCCGGAGTTGGTGAGGGAACGACGAAGAAAGTTGAGCTTATCCGTAAGAGGCTTGTTACAGCACAGAGTCGTCAGAAATCGTATGCCGACCGTAGGAGGAGGCCTTTGGTGTTTAAGGTGGGTGATCATGTCTTTCTGAAGATATCACCTAGACGGGGTTTGATGAGGTTTGGGAAGAGTGGGAAGTTGTCCCCTCGGTTCATTGGTCCGTTTGAGATCCTTGAGAGGATTGGCGAGGCTGCTTATCGTTTAGCTCTGCCGCCGCAGTTGTCCGGAGTACATGACGTGTTTCATGTGAGTATGCTTCGGAAGTATGAGCCGGATCCATCACATGTGTTGGATTGGACCGATTTAGTGGTTGATGAGGATGTCTCGTATGAGGAGAGACCGGTTCGGGTCTTGGATAGGCGGGATCAAGTTTTGCGAGGCAAGACCATCCCTTTGGTAAAAGTTTTGTGGAAACATCATGGAGTGGAGGAAGCCACTTGGGAACGTGAATTGGAAGTCCGTGAAAAATACCCGGACATGTTTATTACTTTGTAATCTTGGATTTAGATTTTGTAATATGGTTGAACTTAAGAGCTTTATATATGTCTTAAGTTGTGAAACATTGAGTATGTTTTGGTAAATGGGTGCATTTTGAAACTTGCTTCATTATAGAAGTTTAGTGTAACATTGCATATGTTGATTGCATTGTTAAATGTGTTGTATATATCGTGCAATTGAATATGATAAGGAATAATGCATAATATTGATACAAGTTGAAATATATGTTATTTTATATATGTTGTGAGATGCCTCTTGATAAAGAGATGAAGTGACCAGCATTGGGTCAAGCTGTCTATTATTGTTTTATAATATCATTGGGAATTGAGAAAAATCTGTTTTCAAAAACTTAAGCTTAATTTCGGGGACGAAATTCTTTGAAGGGGGGGAGGCTATAGCGACCCCGGTCTTTTCCCATTTGATTATTGTATCCGGACTTAGGTTCCGTAGATTCTGTCATTGTATAATTGGTGTTGTTGTCCTTTATTTTCTCTTTTGGGAATTATAGGATGTGTTGGGCAGGTTTGTTTCAGGTTGGTTGGGTTTAGAAACCAAGTGTTGCTGTCCAGGTTTTTGGTGTTTCGCTCGAGCGAGGCGTTGGTCGCTCGAGCGAGATGTCGTTTCGGTTCTTCGCTCGAGCTGGGGTTTGGGTCGCTCGAGCGAGAGTTGGCGTCCTGTATGGACCTGTAGCTTTGCATTCTTGGCTCGAGCGAGCTTTTCTTCGCTCGAGCGAGTTAGTTCATCTTTCGCTCGAGCTATAGTTTCTTCGCTCGAGCGTGTGTCTGTTTACAGACCTGAGGGTTTGAGTTCTTCGCTCGATCGAGCTTTCTTTCGCTCGAGCGAGCTTTTGGGTTGTTGGCTCGAGCAAGGCTTCCTTGGCTCGAGCGTAGTTTCTCTGTGTCTGGTCGCTCGAGCGACCAAGTCTTCGCTCGAGCGAGCCTGTCCAGTATATATTTACAGCAGCTGGTTTTGATCAGTCCTTTTCATCTTCTTTTTGATTCCAAACCCTAGGTCCGACTTCTCTCTCTCCCTACTCACCTTCTCTCTTAGATTTGATCCACTTAGGGAGTGTTTCTACCCTAGATCCTTCATTAAAAAGATAGAGTGAGGCAAGGGCTTCCATTTAATCTGAGCATTTGGCGATTTGGAGCACTTTGGTATTTGGGCACTCATCTCTTTCTGCACCATTTGAGTTGTTTTCTTTGAGGTAGGGATTTCCTACTCCATTTTATAGGTTTTGTTCTAAGTTTTGGTATTTTAACATGTTGGGGATACTTTGGTAAATTTTGGGAAAAACCCTAGTTGTATTATTGAATTAATTTGTATAAGTAATTCATGGAATTGGGAAAAGAGGGTTAAATTCATGGAATTTGGGAATTCATTGATTAAATGGCGTAACTGGCTAATTGGTATCATTTGTCTATTGAATTGTTGATATAGTTATTTTCAGTTTAGAAATAACTGTTTTGGGCTAACGGTGGAGGATAGTCGTGATTGTTGTAGACATTGCATGTGGATTAGGAATAACTGAAACTAATCATATTGGTTAAGTCATTAATTTTGACTATGGAATTGATACAGAAAATACGTGTATTGATTGAGCATTGCATTTGCATACATTGTTTTGTGTGTGGGAGGAGATAGGGGATGTACTCCACGGTTTAGGGGAAGATAGGGGATGGACCTCTAAACCGGATTTTGTTTGGGAGGAGATAGGGGATGGACTCCATTAGCATCACTTTTATGTGTGCTTATTTACATAGAAGTGTTTTATTGATACAGCACTAAAATGTGTATCAATCTGGAAGTATGAAGTGTTTGATTTGAGCTTGAGTCTCATTTGTTTGTTGATATTGGAAGGATGTGAATATTATATATGTGATTCACTGTTGTAAGTTTGGCCAGGTTCTGAGCCATGTTGATAAAATTGGAAAGTAAAACGTATCTTAGACAATAGTGTCATGAGACTGTAAAATGAAGTAATTGATTATCTTGGTTAACCATCTGTTGAATGCTATTGCTTTATTCATTGCTTATATGTGGTTTAGTATATTTCTACTGGGCTGTGGCTCACCCTTTATGGGAACATCATTTTCAGGTTCAGGTGATAAACTACCTCCAAGGACTTAGTTTGGGAGGGTTTGGCTTCTGGGTTGAAGAAGACTACTTTTAGTTAATTGTCTTTAATTATTAGTACATGTAAACATTCAAGCCTAGGGCTTTTTCTTGTATTGAGTTACCAAGTGTTGGCTTGGAAAGATGTAAGCCTGTAGGGCATTTTATTCGATGATACATGTAATACTTTATTTGGTAATACTCTGATGAATGAATTAATAAATTGTCTTCTTTAAATAATGCATGTCAATGATATATAATGGGTTAATTTTGAGGGCGTTACATTTTTTAATATGATTGTTGTAGTTAGTCAATGGTTTTTTTTTTTTTTGAATGTTATTTAATCTTTTTATTTACTATTTTAATTTTATTTTTAATATGATTGAAGTTAGATAAACATAAACACTCACAAAGAAAAAAATGTGGTTGTAGCTAGTTCAATGGTTCTTTTTTTTTAATGTGATTGTAGTTAGTCAATGGTTCTTTTTTTCATTTATTTATTTATTTATTTTATTATGAGAAAAATGTGATGTGATTGTAATTTGTTCAATGGTTCTTTTTTTTAATGTGATTTAATCTTTTATTTACTGTTTTAATGGTTTTTCTTTACAATTATTTATGAAAAAAAATATGATTGTAGTTAGATAGCATAAAAATATTTGTGATTTGATTTGATTTTTTTCTAATTTGATTTTTAAAATACCAATTATTGATAATGATTAGATTGTATTTTGAAAAAAAAATTATAATTGATTTTTTTAACTCACTGTATTTTTTGAAAAAAAAAATTATTGTGTTTTTTTAACTATCAATTCACTTAATTTGTTATTTGATTTTTAACTCATTGTGTTTTTTGAAAAACAAAATGGATTGTACTCATTAGGGTCACATAATGTACCAATTATTGATGATGATTAAATTGTATTTTAAACACAAAAAAAAAGTTGTAATTGATCATTTTAACTCACTATGTTTTTTGAAAAATAAATTATTGTGTTTTTTAATTATCAATTGACATAATTTGTGATTGATTTTTTTTTAATTATTGATGATGATTAGATAGCATTAAAAAAATTATGATTTGTATGATTGAAGTTATCTCCTTTTGTTTATAATTTTATTTTTTAATATGATTGAAGTTAGATAAACATAAACACTCACAAAAAGAAAAATGTGATTATAGTTTGTTCAATAATTCTAAATAATCTTTTTTATTTATTATTTTAATGGTTATTTTTTTCAATTATTTTTTTTATTATGAGAAAAATGCCATTGTAGTTAGATAGCATTAAAAAAATTGTGTTTTGTATGATTGAAGTTATCTCCTTTTGTTTATGATTGAAGTTAACTCACAAAAAAAAAATTGATTGTAATTTGTTCAATTACTCTAAATAATCTATCTATACTATATATTAAACAAAATGGGATTTTTAACCCCCAAGGCCTATGGGAGTTTCAATATCTCAATCTAAATTTTTTAAATTTTTTTATTTTTTATTTAAAAAAAAACTTAGCATTTACCGATTTGGTCAAAATCTCCTGATCAGCATTTATTAAATTTTTTCAATCCACATGTCTTTCCACATGATTACATTTATTGATTTGGTCAAAATCTTCTCATACAAATAATTATAGATACAATCCGTATATAGTTACTGCAGTACTCTTTTCAACTTCTCCCATAAACTATGGTTAGTGATAAGATTGTTAAATTATTTTTATTAAAAATCTTTAAAAACATAATTTATATATTAAAAAAAATCTAAAATAAATATAAATATCTATAATTATCTCGTGCATAGTATGGGTGATAGGTTAGTCTATACTATATATTAAGCAAAATGGAGTTTTTAACCCCAAGCCTTGTGGGAGCTCCAATCTCCCAATCTAAATTTTCTGATTTTTTGATTTAAAAAAAAAATCTTAGCATTTATTAATTTCTCTCAACTCTCAAGTCTTACCATCATAATAACACTTTAATGCATTGAGAACAAGCATAAAAAAAATTCTTTGAAATCCAACACGTATGAATTCCTTGAAAAGTCCCAACACATATGATTATTATCCCTCATAATAACACTTTAATGCATTAAGAACAAACATAAAAAAAATTCTTAAAAAGTCCAACACATATGATTATTATCAAAATATTAAACTTTAATATAATATAATAAAAAAAAGACATTTAACTCTTTGAAAAATCTAACACATATGATTATTATCAAAATATTAAACTTTAATATAATATAAAAAAGGAAACAAAAAAGACATTTAAAAAAAATTTAAAAGTCACAATTCACATATATAGATAATTGTAAAGACAATCCGTGCATAGCACGGGTGATATGCTAGTACTATATATTAAGCAAAAGGGGGTTTTTAACCCTGAAGGCTTGTGGGAGCTTTAATATCCCAATCTGAATTTTCCAAATTTTTTATTTTTTTAAAAAAAAAATCAGCATTTATTGATTTGATCACAATTTCCTGATCAACATTTATTAACTTTTTTCAATCCACGTGTCTTACCACATGCCTGCATTTATTGATTTGGTCAAGATCCGCTGATTAGCATTTAAAATCCCTCCATACAAATAATTATAGATACAATTCGTGTATAGTTACTGCAGTACCCTTTTCAACTTCTCTCATACACTATGATTAGTGATAAGATTGCTAAATTATTTTTATAAAAAATCTTACAAAACATAATTTATATATTTAAAAAAATCTAAAACAAATATAAATATCTATAATTATCTCGTGCATAGCACGAGTGATAGGTTAGTACTATATATTAAGCAAAAGGGGGTTTTTAATCCCCAAGGCCTGTGAGAGCTTCAATATCCCAATCTGAATTTTCTAAATTTTTTATTAAAAAAAAAGCTCAGTATTTATTGATTTAGTCAAAATCCCTTATCAGCATTTATTAACTTTTTTCAATTCACATGTCTTTCCACATGCCTGCATTTATTGATTTGGTCAAAATTCTTGATCAACATTTAAAATTCCCTCATACAAATAATTATAAATATAGCCCGTGTATAGTTACTGCAGTAGCATTTTTAATTTCTCCTATACACTATGGTTCGTGATAAGATTGTTAAATTATTTTTATAAAAAATCTTTAAAAACATAGTTTATATATTAGAAAAAATTAAAACAAATATAAATATCTATAATTATCTCGTGTATAGCACGGGTGATAGGCTAGTTATATATTAAGTAAAAATGGGTTTTTAACCCCCAAGGCTTGTCAGAGTTTTAATATGCCAATTCTAATTTTTTTATTTTTTATTTTTTTAAAAAAAATTAACCTCAGTATTTATTAACTTCTCTCAACCCACAAGACTTTTTAGCTTCTCCCATAATTACTGCAGGACCTTTTCCAAAACAAACAATTTGTATATTAAAAAAAATTAAAACAAATATAAATATCTATATCAATATCTATTTATTTATTTATATCTATCTCTAACCCACAAGTTTTGTGGGAATTCCAATATCTGAACCTTAATTTCTTAATTTTTTTTATTTCTTTTGAAAAAAAAAAAAACTTATCACTTATTAAATTCTTCCAAGTCTTTTTAACTTCTCAAATACACACATTTTTTTGAACTTTTCACATACCTATTGCAAACAGTGAGTCTCCTTTTTGTTTTCTCTTTCTTGACTTCTCACTTCTACACTTTCAACTTCAATGACCATATATGCAAACAGTAAGCCTTTTTTTTTTTTTTCTCCTTCTTGACTTTTCCTTTTGTTTACTATTTTAATATTGTAGTTAGATAGCGCATAAAAATATTTTTGATTTGTCTAGCGAATAAAAAATTATAATTTGATTTTTTAATATGATTGAAGTTAGATAAATATAAACCCTCACAAAGAGAAAAATGTGATTATAATTAATTGAATGATTCTTTTTTTTTAATGTGATTGTAGTTAGTTTAATAGTTCTTTTTTTCATTTATTTATTTTATTATGGGAAAAATGTGATGTGATTGTAGTTGTTCAATGGCTCTTTTTTTTAATATGATTGTTGCAGTTAGTTCAATGGTTTTTTTTAATATTATTTAATCTTTTTATTTACTATTTTAATTTTATTTTTGGCTTTTTAATATGATTGAAGTTAGATAAATATAAACCCTCACAAAGAGAAAAATGTGATTATAATTAGTTGAATGGTTCTTTTTTTTTAATGTGATTGTAGTTAGTTTAATAGTTTTTTTTTCATTTATTTATTTTATTATGGAAAAAATGTGATGTGATTGTAATTTGTTCAATGGCTCTTTTTTTTTAATATGATTATTGTAGTTAGTTCAATAATTTTTTTTATAATGTTATTTAGTCTTTTTATTTAATATTTTAATTTTATTTTTAATATGATTGAAATTAGATAAATATAAACACTCACAAAGAAAAAAATGTGATTATAGTTAATTCAATGGTTCTTTTTTTTTAATGTGATTGTAGTTAGTAAATGGTTCTTTTTTTTCATTTGTTTATTTTTTTTATTATGGGAAAAATGTGATGTGATTATTGTTTGTTCAATGGCTTTTTTTTTTAATGTAATTTAATCTTTTATTTACTGTTTTAATGGTTTTTCTTTACAATTATTTATGAAAAAAATATGATTGTAGTTAGATAGTATAAAAATATTTGTGATTTGATTTGATTTTTTTGTGATTTGATTTTTAAAGTACCAATTATTGATAATGATTATATTATACTTTCAAAAATTTGTAATTGATTTTTTTAACTCACTGTTTTTTTTTGGAAAAAAAAAATTGTTGTGTTTTTTTTACTATCAATTCACTTAATTTGTGATTTGATTTTTAACTCACTGTGTTTATTGAAAAAAAAAATGGATTGTACTCATTAGGGTCACATAATGTACCAATTATTGATGATGATTAGATTGTATTTTGACTCAAAAAAAATTGTAATTGATTTTTTTAACTCACAATGTTTTTTGAAAAATAAATTATTGTGTTTTTTAATTATCAATTGACTTAATCTATGATTGATTTTTTTAATTATTGATGATGATTAGATAGCATTAAAAAATTGTGATTTATATGATTAAAATTATCTCCTTGTGTTTATAATTTTATTTTTTAATATGATTGAAGTTAGATAAACATCAACACTCACAAAAAGAAAAATGTGATTGTAGTTTGTTCAATGGTTCTAAATAATCTTTTTTGTTTACTATTTTAATGGTTATTTTTTTCAATTATTTTAAGCGAAAGGGGGTTTTTAACCCCCAAGGCCTGTGGGAGCTTCAATATGCCAATCCTAATTTTCTAATTTTTTATTTAAAAAAAAAAAAAAATAATCTCAACATTTATTAACTTCTCTCAACCCACAAGACTTTTTAACTTCTCTCATAATTACTGCAGTACCTTTTCCAAAACAAATAATTTGTATATTAAAAAAAATTTAAAACAAATATCTATATCTATACTATATATTAAGCAAAAGAGGGTTTTTAACTCCAAACCTTATGGGAGCTCCAATCTCCCAATCTAAATTTCTTGATTTTTTGATTTTAAAAAAAAAAAACTTAACATTTATTAACTTCTCCTAACCCCCAAATCTTACCATCATAACAACACTTTAATGCATTAAGAATAAAAAATAAAAAAAATAAAATAAAATAAAATAAAAAATTGAAATCCAACACATATGAATTCCTTGAAAAGTCCTAACATATATGATTATTATTTCTCATAATAACACTTTAATGCATTAAGAACAAGCATGAAAAAAATTTCTTGAAAAGTCCAACACATATAATTATTATCAAAATATTAAAATTTAATATATTATAATAAAAAAAACATTTAATTCCTTGAAAAGTTCAACACATATGATTATTATCAAAATATTAAACTTTAATATAATATAAAAAAGGAAAAAAAGAAGGCATTTAAAAAAAAGACATTTAAAAATCGCAATTCACATATATAAATAATTGTAAATATAATTCGTGCATTGCACGGGTGATATGCTAGTCTATACTATATATTAAGCAAAAGGGGGTTTTTAACCCCAAGTCTTGTAGGAGCTCCAATCTTCCAATCTAAATTTCTTAATTTTTTTTATTTAAAAATAAAATAAAATCTTAGTATTTATTAACTTCTCCCAACTTCCAAGTCTTACCCTCATAATAACACTTTAATGCATTAAGAACAAGCACAAAAAAATTCTTTGAAATCCAACACATATGAATTCCTTGAAAATTCCTAACACATATGATTATTATCTCTCATAATAACACTTTAATGCATTAAGAACAAGCATAAAAAAAAATTCTTGAAAAGTCAAACACATATGATTATTATCAAAATATTAAACTTTAATATAATATAAAAAAAGGAAAAAAAGAAGACATTTAAAAATCACAATTCACATATATAGATAATTGTAAACACAATAAAATAGGAAGACATTCATGTCTACACGCTTTTTTATAAGATCTCCTCCATTATAATAAGATTGCACTTTATTTCTCTCATCTTATAATATCTATCTATTTATACTATATATTAAGCAAAAGGGGGTTTTTAACCCCAAGGCCTGTGAGAGCTTCAATATCCCAATCTGAATTTTCTAAATTTTTTATTTAAAAAAAAAACTCAGCATTTATTGATTTGGTCAAAATCTCCTTATCAGCATTTATTAACTTTTTTCAATCCACATGTCTTTCCACATGCCTGCATTTATTGATTTGGTCAAAATCCTCTAATCAGCATTTAAAATCCCCTCATACAAATAATTATAGATACAATCTGTGTATAGTTACTGCAGTACCTTTTTCAACTTCTCTCATACACTATGGTTAGTGATAAGATTGTTAAATTATTTTTATAAAAAAATCTTTAAAAACATAGTTTATATATTAAAAAAAATCTGAAACAAATATAAATATCTATAATTATCCCGTACATAGCACGGGTGCTAGGCTAGTCTATATATAAGGAAAATGGGGTTTCTAACCCCCAAGCCTTGTGGGAGCTTCAATATCTCAATCTTAATTTTCTAAATTTTTGATCTTAAAAAAAAATAATATTTATTAATTTGGTCAAAATCTCCAAATCAGCATTTATTAACTTTTTCCTTGACACATGTTTTTTGAGAAATTTGGTCAAAACCCCTTTATACAAATAATTATAGATATAACCCGTGCATAGTTACTGCAACATCATTTTTAACTTCTCCCATACACTATGATTAGTGAAAAGATTGTTAAATTATTTTTATAAAAAATCTAAAAAAAATTATTTGTATATTAAAAAAAATTTAAACAAATATAAATATCTATAATTATCTCGTACATAGCACAGGTGATAGGCTAGTATCTATCTATACTATATATTAAGTAAAAGGGGGTTTTTAACCCCCAAGGCTTGTGGGAGCTCCAATATGCTAATCCTAATTTTCTAATTTTTTGTTTTTTAAAAAAAAAAATTAACCTCAGCATTTATTAACTTCTCTCAACCCACAAGACTTTTTGACTTCTCTCATAATTGCTGCAATACCTTTTCCAAAATAAATAATTTGTATATTAAAAACAATTTAAAACAAATATAAATATCTATATCTATATCTATCTGTTTATTTATATTTATCTCTAACGTATAAGTTTTGTGGGAGTTCCAATATTTGAACCTTAATTTCTTAATTTTTTTGATTTTTTTTTTGAAAAAAAAAAAAACTTAGCAATTATTAAATTCTTCTAAATTTTTTTAACTTCTCCAACACACACACTCTTTTTAACTTTTTCACATACCTATTGCAAACAGTGAGTCTCCTTTTTGTTTTCTCCTTCTTAACTTCTCACTTCTACACTTTCAACTTCAGTAATCACGTATACAAACAGTAAGTCTTCTTTTTGTTTTCTCCTTTTCGACTTTTCCTTTTGTTTACTCTTTCAATATTGTAGTTAGATAGCGCATAAAAATATTTGTGATTTTTCTAGCGAATAAAAAAATTATAATTTGATTTTTTAATATGATTGAAGTAAGATAAATATAAACCCTCACAAAGAGAAAAATGTGATTATAATTAGTTGAATGATTCTTTTTTTTTTAAATGTGATTGTAGTTAGTTTAATAGTTCTTTTTTTCATTTATTTATTTTATTATGGGAAAAATGTGATGTGATTGTAGTTTGTTCAATGGCTCTTTTTTTTTATATGATTGCTGTAGTTAGTTCAATGGTTTTTTTTTTAATATTATTTAATCTTTTTATTTACTATTTTAATTTTATTTTTAATATGATTGAAATTAAATAAACATAAACACTCACAAAGAAAAAAATGTGATTGTAATATGATGTGATTGTAATTTGTTCAATGGCTATTTTTTTTAATATGATTGTTGTAGTTAGTTCAATGGTTTTTTATTAATGTTATTTAATCTTTTTATTTATTATTTTATTTTTATTTTTAATATGATTGAAGTTAGATAAACATAAACACTCACGAAGAAAAAAAAAAATGATTGTAGTTAGTTTAATGGTTCTATTTTTTTAATGTGATTGTAGTTAGTCAATGGTTCTTTTATTTATTTATTTTATTTTATTATGAGAAAAATGTGATGTGATTGTAGTTTGTTCAATGGTCTTTTTTTTTAATGTGATTTAATCTTTTATTTACTGCTTTAATGGTTTTTCTTTACAATTATTTATGAAAAAAATATTTGTGATTTGATTTGATTTGATTTTTTTCTGATCTGATTTTTAAAGTACGAATTATTGATAATGATTAGATTGTATTTTGAAAAAAAAATTAATTGATTTTTTTAACTCACTGTGTTTTTTGAAAAAAATTATTATGATTTTTTAACTATCAATTCACTTAATTTGTAATTTGATTTTTAACTCACTGTATTTTTTGAAAAATAAAATGGATTGTACTCATTAGGGTCACATAATATACCAATTATTGATGATCATTAGATTGTATTTTGACTCAAAAAAAAAATTGTAATTGATCTTTTTAACTCACTATGTTTTTTGGAAATAAATTATTTTGTTTTTTAATTATCAATTGACTTAATTTGTGATTGATTTTTTTAATTATTGATGATAATTAGATAGCATTAAAAAAATTGTGATTTGTATGATTGAAGTTATCTCATTTTGTTTATAATTTTATTTTTTAATATGATTGAAGTTAACTTACAAAAAGAAAAATGTGATTGTAGTTTGTTCAATGGCTATTAATAGTATTTTTATTTACTATTTTAATGGTTCTTTTTTTCATTTATTATTTTTTTATTATGAGAAAAATATGATTGTAGTTAGATAGCATTAAAAAATTGTGATTTGTATGATTGAAGTTATATCCTTTTGTTTATAATTTGATTTTTTTAATATGATTAAAGTTAGATAAATATAAACACTCACAAAAAGGAAAATGTGATTGTCGTTTGTTCAATACTACTAAATAATCTTTTTATTTACTATTTTAATGGTCCTTTTTTTGAATTATTTTTTTTATTATGAAAAAAATGTGATTGTAGTTAGATAGCATTAAAAAAAATGTGATTTGTATGAATGAAGTTATCTCCTTTTGTTTATAATTTAATTTTTTTAATATAATTGAAGTTAGATAAACATAAACACTCAAGGGGGTTTTTAAGGAAAATGGGGTTTTTAACCCCAAGGTCTATGGGAGCTTCAATATCCCAATCTGAATTTTCTAAATTTTTTATTAAAAAAAAAAACTCAGCATTTATTGATTTGGTCAAAATCTCCTGATCATCATTTATTAACTTTTTTCAATCCACATGCCTGCATTTATTAATTTGGTCAAAATTTCTTGATCAAAATTTAAAATCCTCTCATACAAATAATTATAGATACAGCCCGTGCTTAGTTACTGCAGTAGCCTTTTTAATTTCTCCTGTACACTATGGTTAGTGATGAGATCGTTAAATTATTTTTATAAAAAATGTTAAAAAACATAATTTATATATTAAAAAAAATTAAAACAAATATAAATATCTATAATTATCCCGTGCATAGTACGGGTGATAGGCTAGTACTATATATTAAGCAAAAGGGGGTTTTTAACCCCAAGCCTTGTGGGAGCTCCAATCTCCCAATCTAAATTTTTTAATTTTTTGATTTTAAAAAAAAAAAAAAACTTTAGCATTTATTAACTTCTCTCAATTCTCAAGTCTTACCCTCATAATAACACTTTAATGCATTAAGAACAAGCGTAAAAAAAAATTCTTTGAAATCCAACACATATGTATTCCTTGAAAAGTCACAACATATATGATTATTATCCCTCATAATAACACTTTAATGCATTAAGAACAAGCATAGAAAAAAATTCTTGAAAAGTCCAACACATATGATTATTATCAAAATATTAAACTTTAATATAATATAATATAATAAAAAAAGAAGACATTTAATTTCTTGAAAAGTCCAACACATATGATTATTATCAAAATATTAAACTTGTAGCACTTGTGCCTTTTAAAGCTTTTGGTAAATGTATTTGAACCCTTTATTCTATTTTTGGAACCTTTGGTGTTGTTGCACTTTAGTTTTGGAGGGGTACAAATTGATTTAAACTTGTTAGGTTTAGTTGTTCACACTTATTCTTGTCAAAAGTTCCTTGGAGACTTAGAAATTCCATTCTAGGGTCGACACCAGCCTTCTTAGGGTCGACCCTTACCTGTTGATGAAGTTCTGGAGGTGTTGCTGGAACATAAGGTAGACACCAGTCTGGGGTGGTGTCGACCCTCTACTGTCTGTGTGTTTATTGCTAGAAGATAGAGTAGACACCAGTCTGGGGTGGTGTCGACCCTCTTCTGTCTGTGTGTTTGTTGCTGGAAGATAAGGTAAACACCAGTCTGGAGTGGTGTCGACACCTGCTGTGCAGTCAAAGCTATTTTTTTTTTCCTCTTTGGTGCCGACACCACTGTTGCAGGGGTTGACACCTGCGACTTTTTCCCAGATTTTTCTCACAGTTTGGACCTACTTTTTGGGGATATTTTGACTAAATATTTTGAGTTGACTTTGGGGCTTATATCTATTTTTGACCTAGTACTATATAAAGGCCCTCACTTGACTTTTCTCTCACTTTTTCTTCCATTTCCTCTCTCTAAACCGTGAAACACCTTCTCTCTCTCTCTCTCAAGGCACTTTTCACTCAAAGATCCTTAGATCTACTTGTTTGAAGACCTCTACTCACCTTGATCCTTTGAGATAAAGTGTAAAGCTTGTCGAGGGCTTCATTTTGATCGGAGTAAAGCTTGGTTTCTCCTCTGTCGACTTTTAGGTTTTTCTTCCTTCTTCCCCTTCTAAACTTGAGGTAGGGATTCCTACTCATTTTTATGATCTTTAACCTAAATCGGGAGCTTTTGTATACATGGTTTAAATTTAGGAAGTTAGGGTTTGTAATGTATTATATTGAAGAAGAGGGGTTTTGTCTTTTTGGCTCATATATATATATATATATATATATTTGGGGTCTTAAAAAGAGATTATTGTTGTTATTGGTGATATTTGGACCTTTGGATCAATATTGAGTTTAAAGGGAAAAATGCCATATTTGGGTATATTTGGGTCATTAGTGTAATTAATGACATTTGTTATGAAATTGAGTTGGGGATAATGAAATTTGATCATTAAGAGATAGAATGGTGGAGTTGGATTTATAAATCGCTCACTTTTGAAAATGTCAATTATATATCTGTTGAGGCGTTTATTATCTGTTTAGAAATAACTGCTTTGGGCTATCGGTAGAGGATAGTCTTAATTGTTGTAGACATTGTATAGCGATCCCGGTTTTTCCTTCCTTTGTATACTGTATTCTGGACTTGGTTCCGTGGACTTGTTTTTGTATCAGTATCACTTCTAGCCTTTACTCTTTGTATTAGAGTCTTAGGTTGTGATGGGCAGGTTTGAAACAAGTTGGTTGCACTTTGAAACCAAAAGGTGATGCCCAAATTTTGGCCTTCACGCTCGAGCGGAAGTTTTAACGCTCGAGCGGGCTCTTCGTTGTTACTTATACGCTCGAGTGGGATTTTTGACACTCGAGCGTGTTTTTCCATCTCCCAGTACTTTACTCTGCAGTCCCTCCGCTCGAGCGGAGAGTTTGGCGCTCGAGCGGGTACCATCGCCTGCAAAACTTCTGGAAGTGTGCAATCGACGCTCGAGCGGCTCTTTTCACGATCGAGCGTGAGTCTGTGTCTGACGCTCGAGCGGGGATTTTCACGCTCGAGCGGGGAGTCGACTACATAAATCCGAGACCCGACTTTCTGGGTCATTTTTCATCTCCCTTTTGATTCTAAAACCCTAGAACCGTCTTCTCCCTCTCCCTACACACCTTCTCTCTTAGGTTTGATCTACTTAGAGTGTATTTCTACCCTAAGTTCTTTGTTAAAAAGATAGAGTGAGTCGAGGGCTTCCATTTAATCTGAACGTTTGGTGGTTTGGAGCACATTGGAATTTGGGTCTTCATCTCCGTCTTCTCCATTCGGGTTATTTTCTTCGAGGTAGGGATTTCCTACTCCATCTTATAAGTTTTGTTCTAAGTTTTGGTATTTTGATATGTTGGGGATACTTTAATAATTTTGGGAAAAACCCTAGTTGTATTAATAAATTAATTTGTATAATTAATTTAAGGAAATTGGGGAATTTGGTTTAATTCATGAAATTGAGGAATTCATTGATTAAATGGTGTAGTTGGATAACTTAAATCACTCGCCTATTTAAATGTTGATATATTTATTTCCAGTCTAGAAATAACTGTTTTGGGCTATCGGTGGAGGATGGTCGTATTTGTTGTAGACATTGCATGTGGATTAGGGAAAATTGAAACTAATCAATTTGTTTAAGTCATAAATTTAGACTATTGAATTAATACAGAAAATACATGTATTGATTGAGCATTGCATATGCATATTGTTTGGGAGGAGATAGGGGATGTACTCCACGGTTTAGGGGAAGATAGTGGATGGACCTCTAAACCGGATTTTGTTTGGGAGGAGATAGGGGATGGACTCCATTAGCATCACTATTATGTGTGCTTATTATATTGAAGTGTTTTTACATGTCATTGATACAGCACTAAAATGTGTATCAAACGGGAAGTATGAAGTGTTTTGATATGAGCCTGAGTCTCATTTGTTTGATTGATATTGGAAGTAATGTGAATATAATATATATAGTTCACTGTTGTAAGTTTGGCCAGGTTCTGAGCCATAGACTAGTCAAAAGTGAAACGTGTCATAGACATTAGTGTCATGAGACTGTATAATGATGTAATTGATTATCTTGGTTAACCATCTATTGGATGCTATTGCTTTATTCAATGCTTATATTTGGTTTAGTATTTTTCTACTGGGCTGTGGCTCACCCTTTATGGGAACATCATTTTCAGGTTCGGGTGATAAGTTACCTCCAAGGACTTAGCTTGGGAGGATTTGGCTTTTGGATTTTGAAGACTAGTTAATTGTTTTTTTTTTTTATTGATAGTACATGTAAACATTCAAGCCTAGGGCTTTACTTGTATTTGAGTTAGAACTCATATTTTTGTGTCCAAGTGTTGGCTTGGAAAGATGTTAGCCCGTAGGGCATTTAATTTGATGTTACATGTAATGCCTTATTTAGTAATACTCTAATGAATGAATTAATGAATTGTTTTCTTTAAATATTGCATGTCAATGATATATATAATGGGTTTTTTTTTTTGAGGGCGTTACACATTGCATGATGATTAGGTAAATTGAAACTAGTCAAGTTGTGTATTTGAATACATGGGTGTCGAATCCCGCGGACGAAATTTCCGTAAAATGGCTATTTGAATATAATTATACATGGGTGCTGAATCTCGCGGACGCAATTTTCGTAAAATGGCAATCCGAATATATCTATACATGGGTGCCGAGTCCCGCAGATGAAATATCCATAAAATGGCCATAACAGAATGAAAACACATGGGTGCTGAATCCCGCGGACGCAATTTCCGTAAAATGGCAAGATGTAATATTGTTGGCATGAGATATAGTCTTACTTCAGTTATTTGGCCAGGTTCTGAGCCATGTTTATAAGTTGAGTTTTGTTAAGTTAAACATTTATCAAATGCTAATATTTTAGTTATTGCTCATGTTATGTTTAGCATATCTCTACTGGGCGTTGGCTCACCCTATATGGGACATTATTTTTAGGTACAGGTAGTATGCTGCCTCCGAGGCCTTAGCTTGGATGGCAGTGGGAGTCGAAGACTCCTTTTGTTTTATTTTGTTGTATTACATGTATATCAAGCCAATGGCTTATTTTGTGTAGAGTTAGTACTCTCCTTTTGAAACCAAGTGTTGACTTGGAAAGTTGTAAGCCTATAGGGCATTTACTTTTGTTGTCAACATGTAATACATTTTGTAAAGAATACTCTAATTTATGAAATTATGCTTTATTTTCTTTCGTCTAAGCATGTCAAGAATGTATGATTTATGGATTTATTTTGAGGCCGTTACAAAACTTTAATATAATATAAAAAAGGAAAAAAAGAAGACATTAAAAAAAAAAGACATTTAAAAATTGCAATTCACATATATAGATAATTGTAAATATATTAAGGAAAATGGAGTTTCTAAACCCCAAACCTTGTGGGTGCTCCAATCTCTCAATCTTAATTTTCTTGTCAAAATATTAAACTTTAATATAATATAAAAAAGGAAAAAAAAAGAAGACATTTAATATAAAAATAAAAAGACATTTAAAAATTGCAATTCACATATATAGATAATTGTAAATATATTAAGAAAAATGAGGTTTCTAAACCCCAAGCCTTATGGGAGCTCCAATCTCTCAATCTTAATTTTCTAAATTTTTGATTAAAAAAAAAAAAACTCAGCATTTATTGATTTGGTCAAAGTCCTCTTATCAGCATTTATTAACTTTTTTCAATCCACATGCCTACATTTATTGATTTGATCAAAATACCTTATTAGCATTTAAAATCCCCTCATACAAATAATTATAGATACAGCCCATGCATAGTTACTGCAGTAGCCTTTTTAATTTCTCATGTACAAATTTTTGATTTAAAAAAAAAAAAAAAAAAAAAACTCAACATTTATTGATTTGGTCAAAATCCCCTGATCAGTATTTATTAACTTTTTTCAATCCACATGCCTGCATTTATTGATTTGATCAAAATACCTTATTAGCATTTAAAATTCCCTCATAGAAATAATTATAGATACAGCCCGTGCTTAGTTACTGTAGTAGCCTTTTTAATTTCTCCTGTACACTATGGTTAGTGATAAGATTGTTAAATTATTTTTATAAAAAATCTTAAAAAACATAATTTATATATTAAAAAAATTAAAAAAATACAAATATCTATAATTATCTCGTACATAGCACGGGTGATAGGCTAGTACTATATATTAAGCAAAAGAAGGTTTTTAATCTCAAGCCTTGTGGGAGCTCCAATCTCTCAATCTAAATTTCCTGATTTTTTCATTTAAAAAAAAAATCTTAGCATTTATTAACTTCTCCCAACTCCCAAGTCTTACCATCATAATAATACTTTAATACATTAAGAACAAGCATAAAAAAAATTCTTTGAAATCCAACACATGAATTCCTTGAAAAGTCCAACACATATTATTATTATCCCTCATAATAACATTTTAATACATCAAGAACAAGCATAAAAAAAATTATTGAAAAGTCCAACACATATGATTATTATCAAAATATTGAACTTTAATATAATATAATAAAAAAAAAGACATTTAATTCCTTGAAAAGTCCAACACATATGATTATTATCAAAATATTAAACTTTAATACAATATAAAAAAGGAAAAAAAGAAGATATTTAAAAAAAATATTTAAAAATCACAATTCACATATATAGATAATTGCAAACGCAATCCGTGCATAGCACGGGTGATATGCTAGTCTATACTATATATTAAGCAAAAGGGGGTTTTTAACTCCAAGCCTTGTGGGAGCTCCAATCTCCCAATCTAAATTTTTTAATTTTTTGATTTAAAAAAAAAAACCTTAGCATTTATTAAATTCTCCCAACCCCCAAGTCGTACCCTCATAATAACACTTTAATGCATTAAGAACAAGCATAAAAAAAATTCTTTGAAATCCAACACATATAAATTTCTTGAAAAGTCCCAACACATATGATTATTATCCCTCATAATAACACTTTAATGCATTAAGAACAAACATAAAAAAATTTCTTGAAAAGTCCAACACATATGATTATTATCAAAATATTAAACTTTAGGGCAAATTACAAACACTCCCCTCAAGGTTTGGTGAAAATACAGATTCCCCTCTGAGATTTGAGAAATTACATCCCGTCCCTGAGGTTTATACTTTCATAACAAATTGCCCCCTGAGATTTTTATTTTCATACAGATTGCCCCCTAATTTTCTCTAATTTGTTATGAAAATTTGACCCTTAGGAGGCAATTTGTAATTTTTCAAACCTCATGAGGGAATCTGTGTAACGCCCTCAAAATAATACATAATACCCAACATTTCAGACATGCATTGATATAAAAGAAATCAACCATTTCTATTTATCAGAGTAATTCTTACAACTGTATTACATGTTAACAACAAAAGCAAATGCCCTATGGGCTTACAGCTTTCCAAGTTAACACTTGGTTACAAAAAGAAGAGTACTAACTCAATACATATTAAGCCCTTGGCTGGAATTTACATGTAATACTTCAAAATAAACAAAAGAAAGAGTCTTCAACTCGCATTATCATCCAAGCTACGTCCTTGGAGGTGGCATACTACCTGTACCTGAAAATAATGTCCCATAAAGGGTAAGCCAACGCCCAGTAGAGATATGCTAAACACAGTATGAGCAATAACTAAGACATTAGTAATTGATAAATGTTCAGTTTCCATAAACCAATTCATAACTCAGTCTCGTTTCATTTCAGTTTCCATTTCTTATCAATTTCACAATCCACATCAACGGCTCAGAACCTGGCCAATCCTTTATATGAGACAATGACTCATATTAAACATTTCCCATTTTCAATAGATAAACATATTAGTTATATCAACATCTCAACAGATAAGCATACACGCTGTATCCACATTTCAACAGATATGTATATTAGCTATATCAACACTTCCAATAACAAGCATATGAGCTGTATCAACACTTCCAATGACAAGCATATGAGCTGTATCAGTGGAGTCCATCCCCTATCTCCTCCCAAACAACATCCGGTTTAGAGGTCCATCCCCTATCTTCCCCTAAACCGTGGAGTACATCCCCTATCTCCTCCCACATACACAATGCATATATACACAAAGGTCATATACACAATCAATCAATACATAACGTTAATATATTCTGTCAACCGTCATACACTATGACATATCCAATTGATTAGTTTTAGTTTGCCTAATCATCATGCATTGTCTACAACAATCAAAACTACTCTCCACCAGTAGCCCAAGCAATTATTTCTAAACAGATAATAAAAGCTCCAACAGATAAAATATCAATGTTTTCAAAAGCGAGCGATTTACAAATCCAACTCCATCATTTCACAACATAATGAGCCAATTTCATTATTTCCAACTCAATTCCATAAATCCACAAATTTCCCCAAATTAATAATACCAATTAATTTATTCAACCAAATTAGGGTTTTCTACCTCATTTCTCAATATTGACCCAATGGTCTAAATATCAACAACCAACATCAATAACACCATTTGAAACCCAAAATACATATTATGAGCCCAAAATCACAAAACCCTCTTTAACACACTTTGAAACCCCAAGTTCCAAAATTTCCCAAATTTAACACTTTATTAAAACAACTAAAAATCTAGGTTAAAGACCATAAGAGTGAGTAGGAATCCCTACCTCAAAGATGAGACCCAAAGAAGAAGATGGTGAAAACGAAGTTGCTTCAAACAACGAGTTCCTCGGATCAAAAGATAGCCCTCGACGATCAACAACTTTTTTGTAAAGACCAAAGGTGAGGAAAACACCTTAGCTAAATCAATATCTAGAGAGAAGGCAAGGTTTTAGAGAGAGAAGCTCTCAAATGGCCTTTTCGAAAAAGTAAGAGAGAGAAAGGATGAGAAAAAATGATTTAAAACTACCTCACAGCCAACTGATATACGACATTCCCGCTCGAGCGGAAAACACAACGCTCGAGCGTCAAGAACAAAAACTAGGTCCGCTCGAGCTCAAAAGGACCCGCTCGAGCGCCAAGACACAAGAATAAAGTAAACCCGCTCGAGCGCGAAGACCAGACCGCTCGAGCGTAGATTTTTCCCTCCCAGAACTTACACCCAAAGGTACTACCCGCTCGAGCGCCACCGCTCGAGCGCAAAGAAACCCGCTCGAGCGTGAAAAACACACCTGCAGAAGGTTTGCAGGGACACGAAAAACTGGGAGTGTGCAATCTCCGCTCGAGCGCAAAAAGACCCGCTCGAGCGGACCTTCTAAAAACTGGGCAACAAGAATTGAAACCAAAGCCTAACCAACCTGTAACAACTCTGCCCAAAACATCCTAAAACTCAATCAAGCAGAATTAAAGGACGACAACAAGATAGATACAACTACCAACATCACGGAACCGAGTCCGGAATACAACAGAACAGTAAAGGGACAACCGGGATCACTATAATCTGTATTTTTACCAAACCTCGAGGGGGGTGTTTGTAATTTGCGCTAAACTTTTAATATAATATAATTAAAAAAAAGACATTTAATCCCTTGAAAAGTCTAACACATCTATACTATATATTTAGCAAAATAGGGTTTCTAGCCTCCAAGGCCTATGGAAGCTCCAATATGTCAATCCTAATTTTCTAATTTTTTATTTTTTTAAAAAAAATTTAACCTCAGCATTTATTAACTTCTCTCAACCCACAAGACTTTTTGACTTCTCTCATAATTACGGCAATACCTTTTCCAAAACAAATAATTTGTACATTAAAAATAATTTAAAACAAATATAAATATCTATATCTATATCTGTCTATTTATTTATATCTATCTCTAACCCACAAGTTTTGTGAGAGTTCCAATATCGGAATCTTAATTTCTTAATTTTATTGATTTTTTTAGAAAAAAAAACTTAGCACTTATTAAATTCTTCCAAATCTTTTTAACTTTAAAAAACATAATTTATATATTAAAAAAAATTTAAAACAAATATAAATATCTATAATTATTCCGTGCATAGAATTTTTTTTTTTTTTTTGAAGTTATTGATCCTTGGCTTTCTAATTCAGCTTCCCCTGTATTTTGATTTTCATATTGATATTTGATAATTGGTAGTTATTATTATGCTGATAAGGGTAAACATTATTATTGTTACTAATTCTTTTTTTGGGCTGAAAATGAGACTAATGGAATTAGGTACATTGTTCGATGATAAGTTATTTTGAGGAGGGTGTTTTAGTTATTTTTGTATCGGAATTTGTGGCACCTTTTAAGCCATGCTGGTATATGTAGATTACAGAATGTTTAAAATAATTTATTTCGGGTCACAAAATTAAATATGGAATTGAGGGATAATGGACAATATGAGTTATATCGAAATATTTATATCAACTCCCCACTCATACGTGATTTTTCATGTGATATGTGCCATCTATCTATCTATATATTAAGGAAAATAGGTTTTTAATCCCAAGTTTTATGGGAGCTCAAATATCTCAATCTAAATTTTTTAATTTTTTGATATTAAAAAAGAAAAACCTCAGCATTTATTGATTTGGTCAAAATCTCATGATCAACATTTATTAACTTTTTTCAATCCACATGTCTGCATTTACTGATTTGGTCAAAATCTCCTGATCAGTATTTAAAATCTCCTCATATAAATAATTATTGCAGTACTTTTTTTAACTTTTCTCATACACTATGGTTAGTGATAAGATTGTTAAATTATTTTTATAAAAAATCTTAAAAAACATAATTTATATACTAAAAAAAATCTAAAACAAATATAAATATTTATAATTATTCCGTGCATAGCACGGGTGATATGCTAGTCTATATATAAGGAAAATGGGGTTTCTAACCCCCAAGCCTTGTGGGAGCTTCAATATCCCAATCTTAATTTTCTAAATTTTTGATTTAAAAAAAAACAACATTTATTGATTTGGTCAAAATCTCCTAATCAACATTTATTAACTTTTTTCTAATCCACATGCCTGCATTTATTGATTTGGTCAAAATCTCTACATCAGCATTTATTAACTTTTTTCTTTACACATGCCTTTTGAGAACTTTGGCCAAAATCTCTTCATACAAATAATTATAGATACAACCCGTGCATAGTTACTGCAACATCATTTTTAACTTCTCCAATACACTATGATTAGTGATAAGATTGTTAAATTATTTTTATAAAAAATCTAAAAAAATAATTTTTATATTAAAAAAAATTTAAAATAAATATAAATATCTATAATTATCCCGTGCATAGCACGGGTGATAGGATAGTTACATATATATGTGAATTGTGATTTTTAAATGTCTCTTTTTTTAAATGTAGAAAAAAAAAAGACATTTAAATAAAAAAGAGACATTTAAAATCACAATTCACATATATAAATAACTATCCTATCACTCGTGCTATGTACGGGATAATTATAGATATTTATATTTGTTTTAAATTTTTTTTAATATATAAATTATTTTTTTTAGATTTTTTATAAAAATAATTTAATAATCTTATCACTAATCATAGTGTACGGGAGAAGTTAAAAATGATGTTGTAGTAACTATGCACAGGTTGTAGGGGTGAGCAGCGGATATACCGATCCGCCAAAACCGACCAAACCGAACCGATCCGCCACATTTTGGACGGATGCGTGATGACGAGCGGATGGTTGCAGATTGATTTTCTCTAATCCGCCAATCTGGCGGACGGATGGCGGATTTGAAATTCCTTTGGCCGCAATCGAACCGCCAAACCGCGAGCACCCCTAGTAATTTATAAGACTTTGTGTTTTTAGTTTGTTTAAATATTCTGTTTGTATTTTTAATTAAAAAAGAGTTTAAATATTATGTTGAAAAAAAGTTTTTAACTTGAATATCTTTTTTGAATTGAAAAAAATAAACGTATTACTTATCTATATTTTTTAGTTTTTAAATCTATCTCTAAAAATAATAAATAAAAAATATGATATATGCTGGTTGGTTTTTATTTTCAAAAACATATATAGATGTAACAATACAGAGACATACAATCTCTACTACTGTTCTATTCATGATTTTGGTGGTTTGAATTGTTTTTATATTTTAAGAACTACAGATTGTAATACTTTATGTCGATGAGGCATGCTGTGATTGTAGCATGTGGATGAGGCATGCAGTAATTGTGATATTCTAAAGTTTCAAACTTTCTTTCTTTGGATGAGGCATGCAGTGATTGTGATATTCTAAAATTTCAAACTTTCTTTCTTTGGATGAGGCATGCAGTGACTGTAGTATTTTTTTAATACTTTTTTCTTTTTCTTTTTTTTTTGAGGAAGTGCAAAAATTGAATTATGTTGAAAATTTATAAAATTTTAAACCGCCAAACCGATTCGCATCTATCTGCCGAACCACTAATCTGCTCAATCCACATCCGCCGGATTGGCGCACGAATGCGGATTGATTTTCTCCAATCCGCCAATCTGGCGGACGGATGGCGGATTGAAGGTTCTGTGGCCGCAACCGACCCGCGCCCCTAACGGGTTGAATCTATAATTATTTGTATGAAGGGATTTTGATCAAAGTTCTCAAAAGGCATGTGTAAAGAAAAAAGTTAATAAATGCTGATTGAAAGATTTTGACCAAATCAATAAATGTAGGCATGTGGATTAGAAAAAGTTAATAAATGTTGATTAGAAGATTTTGACCAAATCAATAAATGTTGTTTTTCTTTTTAAATAAAAAATTTTAAAAATTAAGATTAGGATATTGAAACTCCCACAAGGCTTGGGGGTTAGAAATCCCTTTTTCCTTATATATAGACTAGCCTATCACCCGTGCTATGCACGGGATAATTATAGATATTTATATTTGTTTTAGATTTTTTTTAATATACAAATTATGTTTTTGAAGATTTTTTATAAAAATAATTTAACAATCTTATCACTAACCATAGTGTATGGAAAAAGTTGAAAAGGGTACTGCAGTAACTATATACAGATTGCATCTATAATTATTTGTATGAGGGGATTTTAAATACTGATCAGGGGATTGTATCAATAAATGCAGGCATGTGGAAAGACATGTGGATTGAGAAAAGTTAATAAATGCTAATTAAGGGATTTTGACAAAATCAATAAATGCTGAGTTTTTTTTTTTAAATAAAAAATTTAGAAAATTCAGATTGGGATATTGAAGCTCCCACAGGCCTTGGGGGTTAAAAACTTTTTAATATATAAATTATGTTTTTTAAGATTTTTTATAAAAATAATTTAACAATCTTATCACTAACTATAGTGTATGAGAGAAGTTGAAAAGGGTACTGCAGTAACTATACACGGGTTGTATCTATAATTATCTGTATGAAGGAATTTTAAATGCTGATTAGAGAATTTTGACCAAACCAATAAATGCAAGCATGTGGAAAGACACGCGGATTGAAAAAATGTAATAAATGCTGATCATGGGATATATATGTGAATTGTGATTTTTAAATGTCTTTTCTTTTTTTTTTCTTTTTTATATTATATTAAAGTTTAATATTTTGATAATAATCATGTGTTGGATTTTTCAATGAATTAAATGTCTTGTTTTTTTATATTATATTAAAGTTTAATATTTTGATAATAATCATATGTGTTGTACTTTTCAAGAAATTTTTTTTATACTTATTCTTAATGCATTAAAATGTTATTATGAGGGATAATAATCATATGTATTGGGACTTTTCAAGGAATTCATATATGTTAGACTTTTCAATGATTTTTTTTTATACTTATTCTTAATGCATTAAAGTGTTATTATAAGGGCAAGGCTTGGGGGCTGTGAGAAATTAATAAATGCTAAGGTTTTTTTTTTTATATCAAAAAATCAAGAAATTTAGATTGGGATATTGGAACCCCTACAAAACTTGTGGGTTAGAGATAGATACAAATAAATAGATAGATATAGATATAGATATTTACATTTGTTTTAAAATTTTTTTAGGGAAAATTGGTCTAAGGTCCCTATCCAACTTTTAGTAATGGATTAGGTCCACAATCTGTTCTGTTGTAGTCTAAGGTCCCTCACCCCGTACCCTTATATTACACCTACCGTCTGCTTGGAAGAACTCAATCAAAGTAGTGACATTTTCGTGGCCCTGGGGAATGGAGTCGGCTTCGTTGACGAGAGGTTTCTGAGTGGTTTATAAACAAAGCTGCCTCTTTATCTTCCTCCAACCTAGTTTGGAACTCTGCAGATGAAAGTTTGCATCGATGAAGCTCTAAAATCTACTCAAGAAGATAGATCGCCACCGCCGGTGTCAGTCTCCTCCTTTCACTCCCGATCTCACTTCTCTTTCCACTGTTATGCTATCTCTCACCAGGTCTCTCTCTCTCTCTTTCTCTCTCTCTTTGTTGTTGCTTATTCAAAATTTCTATTATATATATATATATATATATATATATATATATATATTTATGGTAGAGCCTTGATCTTATATGCTTTTTTTCTTCTCTGTACCTTTTGGTTCAACTGTTGAGATCTAAAAGCCTTGGATGTAAGTTAAAGACCATCTGGAGAGAAATCCAGTCATGATACTACAGAGAATGTAAGTTATCAGTCATGTAAGTTAAAGACCATTTCTCCAGATGTACGTTAAAGCCTTGGATGTAACTGTTGAGATCTAGGAGCCTTGGTATAAGAATTTCTCTAGAAAGAAATTCTGAAATCCAGAGAAATTTGGTTAAAACACAAACAGAGAATCCAGAGAATTTCTCTGGAGAGAAATTTCGAAACCTAGAGAAGTTTTTAGAAATTTTTCTAGAGATAAATTCTCTGGATTGAATTTTCTCCATCAACCACTTCTCCAGTCAGTCAATGCATCAAAGAAATTCTATGAAGGATTGGGCCAGAAAAATCTGAGAAGAATTGGACCAGAGAAATTCAAAATTTCTCTGGACTCAGCCAATGCATTAGAGAAATGCTGAGAAATTCTAGGAAGAATTGGGCCAGAGAAATTCTGAGAATAATTAGACTTTCCAGAGAAATTTGGTCTGAAATTTCTCTGGACCAATTTTCTCTGGATTGAAATTTCTCTGAACTAAAATTTCTTTGGATCAAGGTTGAGGGACCTTAGGCATTATGAAAATATTGTTGAGGGACCTTAGACATTATAAAAATATTGAATGTCCTTTATGCTATACAATCTTAATATCAGGGACCTTAAAAAAATCCCTTTTTTTTAATATACAAATTATTTGTTTTGGAAAAGGTACCGCAGTAATTATGAGAGAAGTCAAAAAGATATTATATTAAAGTTTAATATTTTGATAATAATCATGTGTTGTACTTTTCAAGGATTTTTTTTTATACTTGTTGTTAATGCATTAAAGTGTTATTATGATGGATAATAATCATATGTGTTGGGACTTTTTAATGAATTTTTTTTATACTTATTCTTAATGTATTAAAGTGTTATTATAAGGGTAAGGCTTGGGAGTTGTGAGAAATTAATAAATGCTAAGATTTTTTTTTTTTTAAATCAAAAAATCAAGAAATTTAGATTGGGATATTGGAACCCTCACAAAACTTGTGGGTTAGAAATAGATATAAATAAATAGATAGATATAGATATTTACATTTGTTTTTAATATACAAATTATTTGTTTTGGAAAAGGTACTGCGGTAATTATGAGAAAAGTTAAAAAGTCTTGTGGGTTGAGAGAAGTTAATAAATGCTGAGGTTAATTTTTTTTAAAAAAAAAAAACAAAAAATTAGAAAATTAGGATTAGCATATTGGAGCTCCCCCAGGCCTTGGGGGTTAGAAACCCCCTTTTGCTTAATATATAGTATAGATACTAGCATATCATATGTGCTATGCACGGATTGTGTTTACAATTATCTATATATGTGAATTGTGATTTTTAAATGTTTTCTTTTTTTTTTCATTTTAAATGTTTTCTTTTTTTTTCTTTTTTATATTATATTAAAGTTTAATATTTTGATAATAATCACATGTGTTGAACTTTTCAAGGAATTAAATGTATTTTCTTTTTTATTATATTATATTAAAGTTTAATATTTTGATAATAATCATATGTGTTGGACTTTTCAAGAAAATTTTTTTATACTTGTTTTTAATGCATTAAAGTGTTATTATGAGAAATAATAATCATATGTGTTGGGACTTTTCAAGGAGTTCATGTGTTGGATTTCAAAAAAAAAAAATTTATGCTTGTTCTTAATGCATTAAAGTGTTATTATGAGGGTAAGACTTGGAAGTTGGGAGAAGTTAATAAATATTAAGATTTTTTTTTTAAAAAAATCAAAAAATTAAGTATTTGTTTTAAATTTTTTTTAATATACAAATTATTTGTTTTGGAAAATGTACTGCAGTAACTATGAGAGAAGTCAAAAAATCTTGTGGGTTGAGAGAAGTTTAGAAATGCTGAGGTTAATTTTTTAAAAAAAAAAACAAAAAATTAAAAAATTAGAATTGGCATATTGAAGCTCTCACAGGCCTTGGGGGTTAAAAACCCCCTTTTGCTTAAAATAATTGAAAAAAATAACCATTAAAATAGTAAATAAAAAAGATTATTTAGAACCATTGAACAAACTACAATCACATTTTTCTTTTTGTGAGTGTTTATGTTTATCTAACTTCAATCATATTAAAAAATAAAATTATAAACAAAGGAAGATAACTTCAATCATACAAATCACAATTTTTTTAATGCTATCTAATCATCATCAATAATTAAAAAAATCAATCACAAATTAAGTCAATTGATAATTAAAAAATACAATAATTTATTTTTCAAAAAATATAGTGAGTTAAAAAGATCAATTACAATTTTCTTTTTGGTCAAAATACAATCTAATCATCTTCAATAATTGGTACATTATGTGACCCTAATGAGTACAATCCATTTTGTTTTTCAAAAAGCACAGTGAGTTAAAAATCAAATCACAAATTAAGTGAATTGATAGTTAAAAAAACACGATATATTTTTTTTTTCAAAAAACACAGTGAGTTAAAAAAATCAATTACAATTTTTTTTTTCAAAATACAATCTAATCATTATCAATAATTGGTACTTTAAAAATCAAATCACAAAAAAAATCAAATCAAATCACAAATATTTTTATGCTATCTAACTACAATCATATTTTTTTCATAAATAATTGTAAAGAAAAACCATTAAAACAGTAAATAAAAGATTAAATCACATTAAAAAAAAGAACCATTGAACAAACTACAATCACATCACATTTTTTCCATAATAAAAAAATAAATAAATGAAAAAAAGAACCATGGACTAACTACAACCACATTAAAAAAAAAAAAAAAAAAGAACCATTGAACTAACTATAATCACATTTTTTTTCTTTGTGAGTGTTTATATTTATCTAACTTCAATCATATTAAAAATAAAATTAAAATAGTAAATAAAAAGATTAAATAACATTAAAAAAAAAACCATTGAACTAACTACAACAATCATATTAAAAAAAAAGACTCATTGAACAAATTACAATCACATCACATTTTTCCCATAATAAAATAAATAAATGAAAAAAAAGAATTATTAAACTAACTACAATCACATTAAAAAAAAAGAATCATTCAACTAATTATAATCACATTTTTCTCTTTGTGAGGGTTTATATTTATCTAACTTCAATCATATTAAAAAGTCAAAAATAAAATTAAAATAGTAAATAATATTAAAAAAAAACCATTGAACTAACTGCAACAATCATATTAAAAAAAAGAGTCATTGAACAAACTACAATCACATCACATTTTTCCCATAATAAAATAAATAAATGAAAAAAAGAACTATTAAACTAACTATAATCACATTAAAAAAAAAAGAATCATTCAACTAATTATAATCACATTTTTTTTCTTTGTGAGGGTTTATATTTATCTAACTTCAATCATATTAAAAAATCAAATAATAATTTTTTATTCGCTAGACAAATCACAAATATTTTTATGCGCTATCTAACTACAATATTAAAACAGTAAACAAAAGGAAAAAGTCAAGAAGGAGAAAACAAAAAAAAGACTTACTGTTTGCATACGTGGTCACTAAAATTGAAAGTGTAGAAGTGAGAAGTCAAGAAGGAGAAAACAAAAAGGAGACTCACTGTTTGCAATAAGTATGTGAAAAGTTAAAAAGAGTGTGTGTATTAGAGAAGTTAAAAAAACTTGGAAGAATTTAATAAGTGCTAAGTTTTTTTTAAAAAAAAATCAAAAAAATTAAGAAATTAAGGTTCAGATATTGGAACTCCTACAAAACATGGGGGTTAGAGATAAATATAAACTAGCATATTACCCGTGCTATGCACGGATTGTGTTTATAATTATTTATATATGTGAATTGTGATTTTTAAATGTTTTTTTTCTTTTTTTAAATGTCTTCCCTTTTTCTTTTTTATATTATATTAAAGTTTAATATTTTGATAATAATCATATGTGTTGGACTTTCCAAGGAATTAAATATCTTTTTTTTTCATTATTATATTATATTAAAGTTTAATATTTTGATAATAATCATATGTGTTGGACTTTTCAAGAAATTTTTTTTATGCTTGTCCTTAATGCATTAAAATGTTATTATGAGGGATAATAATCATATGTGTTGAGACTTTTCAAGAAATTCATATGTGCTGGATTTCAAAAAAAAAAATTGATGCTTGTTCTTAATGCATTAAAGTGTTATTGTGATGGTAAGACTTGGGAGTTAGGAGAAGTTAATAAATGCTAAGATTTTTTTTTTTAAAATAAAAAAATCAGGAAATTTAGATTGGGAGATTGGAGCTCCCACAAGGCTTGGGGTTAAAAACCCCCTTTTGTTTAATGTATAGTATAGATAAATAGATAGATATAGATATAGATATTTATATTTATATTTGTTTTAAAAAAAATTTAATATACAAATGATTTGTTTTGGAAAAGGTACTGCAGTAATTATGAGAGAAGTCAACAAGTCTTGTGGGTTGGAAGAAATTAATAAATGCTGAGGTTAATTTTTTTTTAAAAAAATAAAAAATTAAAAAATTAGAATTGACATATTGATGTGAGGATGTGGATGTGGAATGTTATTTCTTCTTGTGATAATCCATTGTTCTATGAAAGGCTATTACTTTAGAATGTGTCAAAAATTGGTATTATTTTATAATCTGATGTTGTGTATCTACACATTTGTTGAACTCAAATGCATATTGCATGTTTGAAATTGTTGGAGATCTAATTTTCATTTTATGCATATATTGTTAGGTCCCTTTATTATCAAATCCGGGTACAAACCTTTGTGTTGAAAAAGTTGTAATTTTTTTTATGTTTTTGTCTTTCCCACTTGAGCGAGACCATTGGCGCTCGAGCGGAGATTAGGGTCTCTCAGTATTTTGTCAGGTCTGTAAAAATACTGGAAGGTGTGATTTCGCGCTCGAGCGAGTTCTCAAGCACTCGAGCAGACCTCTGTTTTGTTACACGCATATTTTGCTGAAGCCGCTCGAGCGGGCTGTTGGGCGCTCGAGCGGAGATTGCGAACAAGTTTTGCCTATATATATCTTTTTAGGATGTTTTTAGGTTTCACTTTTCCTAGATCTTATTCAAGAGTCCTAGGGTTTTGTTTGAAGTTTTCTTCTGAGGTTTTTTTGAGTTTTCCTTGATGTTTTTGAGAGAGTTCTAAACTTATGATTTGCGATTCGTACATCAAGGAGTTTTGTTACTTTATAGTTAAGAGAGTTCTCTTCGGTGGATTCCGAAGGTTCATACGTAGAGTTTCAAAAGGCGTTTGATTCTGTACGTAGTCGTTAATTCGACAAGTGAAGTTGTGGATTCAACTTCAGGATTGATCAGTTCCGAGACGAAGGCGTGGTGAAAGAGTTACAGAAGGTGTGAAGACAAATTGACTGAGTTGAGTAATTTGTGTATTATCTTTGTAATCTTTCTTTCTTCAGTAGTGGATTGATTAATGGCGTTTCGCCCGTTGTTTTTTATTACAATTGAAGGTTCTTCAATTGTGGTTTTTTCCATGTAAAAATCGTTTGTATCGATTTATTGTTTATTCAGAAAAACAACAATCTAAATCACTTTTGTAAGTGCTTGATGATTTAGATTACGTGTTTTGAATAATTGGGATTTGGAATATTTTAATCTTGATCTAATCACTCTTTTTTAAAAAAAAATATAAGAGTGTGATTTTGTGTGACTAGTGATATGGATTCTATTCGTGAAGGTAACTCGACCCATAGACCTCCTTTACTCGATGGTACAAACTATTCTTATTAGAAAGCTCGTATGAGAGCGTTTTTAAAATCCATCGATGAGAAAGTTTGGCACAGCACAATCTATGGGTGGAGTGAACCTACTATCACCATTGATGGTGTTGATATTCCTAAACCCCTTGATAAATGGGACACAACTGATTACCAAAACTCGAGTTGGAACAATAAGGCTCTCAATTCCCTGTTTTGCTCCGTCACACCTGAAGAGTTTCGTCGTATCTGCACGTGTGAGGTAGCAAAAGAGGCTTGGGACATTTTGAAAACGATTCACGAAGGTACTACATCTGTCAAAAGGTCAAAACTTCAACGTCTCACCTCTGCTTTTGAAACCCCTTTTATGCGCGATGATGAGACTTTTGATGATTTCTATGCAAAACTCAGCAATATCGTGAATTCCTGTTTCACACTCGGTGAAAAAATCCCAGAAGCTAAAGTTGTTGGAAAAATTTTGAGGTCATTACCCGAGAGGTTCCAATCAAAAGTGACAGCCATTGAGGAGGCTCAGAATGTTGATACCCTCGAGCTTGATTAGTTGGTTGGAAACTTGCAGACTTATGAAGCCCACCAGATTTCAAAGAAAAAATAAAAAGACAGTGTGGCTTTTACTAGTGCTCATGACACTGCAAAAACTCCGGAGATTGAATTTGATTTAGAGTCTGAGATGACGGCTATGTTTACTAAACAGTTTAAAAAAAATTTGAAGAAAAAGAAGCCTAATTTCAGAGACCCTATTTCAAAAGATAAGAGTAATGAAAAGCCCAAAAATTTTCCACCAAAACTTGCTCCAAAAACTGAAAAGAAGATTGTAAAGGGGCAAGGAGTCAAGTGCTATGAATGTCAAGGGTATGGTCATATTGCCCTTGATTGCCCTTTGAAAAAGAATCGAAAGAAAGTCTACACTGTGACCTGGGATGATGAAAGCGGGTCGGAACAAGAACCCGAAGAACCTGAATCCGGTGAAGACGGGGATAGTGCTTTCATGGCATTTTGGTCCACTTTCACTCAACCTCTTCCAAAACCAGCAGAATTAGCTCGTGGTCAGAACCTGCATCATGCTCCCACCTTTGATGGGAGTAACTACCTGTATTGGAAGATCAGAATGAGGGCGTTTCTGAGAGCTTTTGACCCAGAAGGCTGGCAGCCATTGAAGAAGATACAGAAAATGCTGACAATCTGAGCAATCAGAGAGCCCTGATCACTATTCGTGGAGCAATTTCTGCTGAAGAACAGCAATGGGTTGTTCATTGCACAAAGGCTAAAGAGGCATGGGAGATTTTGAGCCAATTCCATGAAAGAGAAAATTCACTTTCACCACCATCCAGCAACTTTTCTGCCTTAGTTGCCCGACTGGATGAGGTCAAGAAGAATAAGGAGCAAAAAGATGATGATGAAACATCTACATCTGAAGACAATGATGAGATCACTGGTGATGATCTACAGTAAGCTTACGAAAAGCTCTATGATGAATCTCTGAATCTATCTAAAATTAATGACAAACTCACTCTCAAGCTCAAAGCATGTGAAAGTGAGAATGTCAAGCTAAAAGGAGAACTTGTAGCAACAAAGCAGAATGTCATCAAGATCTCAAGTGACAGGCAAGACCTATGTGGAAAACTTCTATCCTGCGAAACTGAAAGGAATGAACTTCTGAAAGTGTATTCCACATATGAAAAGAAGCTTGAAAGCCTTGAGATGTCACAAGCTACATTGAAAGAGATAGTCTGTCAGAAAGATGAAGAACTCCGTGTTGCTAGAGCCACAATTACTATGTGGAACAAAGGTTCCAAATCTTTAGAAGACATCCTCGGGTCTCAACAAATGGGTTGTGACAAAAGTGGGCTAGGCTATGGTGCGACAACTCACAAGGGACAGGCCTCTACCTCACATAACCTGAAGACTCAAGCAAAGGGAAAGTTGAAGGTAGACCAGGATGATTCCTCTCTTCATCTACCAAAAGTGGGTAAGATCACCAAAATGAAGGTAAAACTTGTTTTTATTTGTCATCACTGTGGTAGGTATGGCCACATTCGCCCTTATTGCTATGAATTGTTTGGTAAGGTGTCTCAAAAGGGTAGAAATTCGAATACTTTTTGGGTTATGAGACAACCTTACATGTCTAGGCGGAATAACAAGTTTCATAAGGGTGTTCACAACGCCAAGACATTTACCAAGACCACTAGACCTGATTTTGTTAAGACCAAAAAGATTTGCGTGAGAAAAAATGACTTGACTTGTTTAGTTGTTCACACTGCTCTAAAAGCACATGACTCACACATGTGGTATCTTGATAGTGGGTGCTCTCGTCACATGTCCGGTAACAAATCCTACTTTACCACCCTTGAAAAATATGACGGAGGAATTATTACCTTTGGAGATGGCGGCACTTCTAGAGTCATTGGTAAGGGCTCTATATGTGTTGCTGGTCTCCCCAAGCTCGAGAATGCTCTTCTTGTTGATGGTCTTAAAGCAAATCTTTTGAGCATTAGTCAAATGTGTGATTCCCATCATGAAGTATTGTTTTCAAAAATTAAATGTGAAATTTTGGATGAAAAGGGAAATACTGTCTTGCATGGGGTTCGCACATCTGATAACTGTTATGGGATTATTACTACTAATGATCTCACTTGTCACTCTGCCATCAAAAGTAACATTGATTTATGGCACCAAAGATTAGGTCACATGAATTTCAAAGACCTAACTAAGATAGCCAACAAAGAGCTTGTGAGATGAGTACCTAAACTGGGTAAGAATTTGAGCCATGTGTGTGGACCATGTCAACTTGGAAAGCAAACCCGTGCCCCTCATAAAAAGGTGAACAGCTTTACAACCAAATGTCTTCTTGAATTGGTTCACATGGATTTAATGGGTCCTACTCGCACTGAAAGCATTGGAGGTAAAAGATACATTTTTCTAACTGTTGATGAGTTTCGGTTTTCGTAGGTAAACTTTTTAAAAGAAAAATCTGATACGTTTGATGCTTTCCAAGCTTTAGTCCTTCAAATCCAAAACGAACAGGGTGTTTCCATTGGGCGTATCATAAGAATCCGAACTGATCATGGTCGTGAATTTGAAAATAGTTCGTTTTCGGATTTTTGTGATATTCATGGAATTAAGCATGAATTTTCTGCACCTATTACCCCACAACAAAATGGAGTGGTTGAGAAGAAGAACAGAGTTGTTCAAGAAATGGCTAGGGTCATGCTCCTTAGTAAGAAACTTCCTCCAAAGTTTTGGGCTGAAGCCCTAAATACTGCTGTTTATGTCATAAATCGCGTGTATTTAAGGCCCGGCACTTTACAAACTCCATATGAATTGTAAAAAGGATTGAAACCTAATGTAAAATACTTCAAAACTTTTGGGAGTAAGTGTTACATCTTCAAAGATAGAGAGCCCTTGGGCAAATTTGACTCCCGAAGTGATGAAGGTATTTTTCTAGAGTATTCAACCAACAGTAGGGCTTTTCGAGTCTATAACCAGTGAACTTCATCATTAATGGAATCTATCAATGTGGTTATAGATGACACGGGTTCACCTACTCCAGCAACAAATGAGGATGACAATGGTGAGTCTCCAATCTTGGATATTGAACCACAAAATCAAGGAGAAGCTGCGGTCCAATCACAAGAAATTGTTACAGCATCATCCTCGCAGGCAAGTTCAAGTCTAAAGAGTGCTCAAAGGGACATCACTCCTGTTGCTTCTGTCACCGCAAGTCCTGAGCTTAAACCATCAACAAGGGTGAAACTGAATCATCTAACTCAACAGGTGATTGGAAGTGTCTCGGATCGAATGAAAACCCGAAGACAAATTCGGGATAAGGTATCACATATATGTTATGTTTCATTAATTGAACCTAAGAACTTTAATGAGGCCTTGCTAGATAATAGTTGGGTCAATGTTATGCATGAAGAATTAGGTCAATTTGAACGTAACAAAGTTTGGACTCTAGTTCCCAGACCTAGAGACATGAATGTGATAGGTACCAAGTGGATCTTTAAAAATAAATCTGATGAGAATGGTACTGTTGTTAGGAATAAAGCTAGGTTGGTTGCTCAAGACTACACACAAGTAGAGGGTGTTAACTATGATGAGACGTTTGCCCCGGTTGCACGTCTCGAATCTATTCGTATTTTGCTTGATGTTGCATGTTTTCTTGGCTTTAAATTGTTTCAAATGGATGTGAAAAGTGCCTTTCTGAATGAGTACTTGAAAGAAGAGGCATATGTTGAGCAACCAAAAGGGTTTGAGGGCCCTAAATGTCCTAATCATGTCTACAAGTTAGACAAGGCTTTGTATGGGTTGAAACAAGCCCCTCGGGCTTGGTATGATAGACTTACTACCTTTCTTCTTGATAATAATTTTCAAAGGGGTAGTGTTGATAAGACTTTATTTGTGAAACATACTAAGTCTCATATTCTTGTTGCTCAGATTTATGTTGATGATATTGTGTTTGGATCCACTGCTGATCATCTTGTGAAATATTTTTCGGATTGCATGACACATGAGTTTAAGATGAGCATGATGGGAAAGGTGTCTTATTTTTTGGGTCTTCAAATTAAACAGTCTCCTTCAGGTATGTTTGTTTCTCATTCTAAGTATGCCAAAAATCTTGTGTCAAAATTTGGTCTTGAGTCCGCCAAACATGCCCGTACTCCCATGAGCACCAGTCTTCACATTTCCAAAGATTCCTCTGGTATTGATGTTGATCCTACCCTTTATAGGAGTATGATAGGGAGTCTTCTTTACTTCACAGCCAGTCGTCCTGATATTGCCTTCAGTGTAGGTGTTTGTACCCGTTACCAAGCCAGTCCTAAAGAGTCTCATCTTCTTGCGGTCAAACGCATCATCAAATATGTTAATGGGACATTGGGGTATGGGGTTTGGTTTTCTACTGATACTTCAGCTGAAATTACTGATTTTTCTAATGCCGACTGGGCAGGGTGTGCTGATGATAGGAAGAGTACATCTGGGGGGTGTTTTTACCTTGGGAATAATTTGGTTTCCTGGCATAGTAAAAAGCAAAATGCCATCTCTCTTTCAACTGCTGAGGCTGAGTACATTATTGCAGGGAGTTGTTGTGCACAAATGCTATGGATGAAGCAAATGCTTCATGATTATGGGATAGAACAGAACACTCTCACTCTTTTTTGTGATAACACAAGTGCCATAAACATTTCAAAAAATCCTGTCTAACACTTTCGCACCAAACACATTGACATTCGTCATCATTTTATTCGAGAGTTAGTGGAAGAGGGCCTTGTTGTTCTTGAGCATGTTCCCACTGAGCATCAAAAAGCTGATATTTTTACAAAACCCCTTGATCTTCTTCGGTTTGAGTTCCTTAGAAAGACCTTGGGTGTCATGCTCGATCACTAGAGTGTTACTTGTTCCTTGAGTAGGTGTAAGTGTTTTGCCTTGTGTGTGCTTGGATGCCATAATCTCATTGTCATTGATATCTGTTTTTCTTGCATCCAACTTTTTATGTACACTACTCATGCTGCTTACAAGATCTCATTGTTCATTGTTCATAGCTCATTTTGAATGCCCATGCTCATTAACCTCATGATCTCATTCTATACACATCCTTGAGATAAATTGCTGCAAGGGTTTCCGCACAAGTGATCAAAGTTCTCCATGGACCACTAACAGTGTTTCTTGTACTTTTACAGTGGAATTGACCGATACTAGTATATCATGGGTGATGTTGAGTCTCTTAACCATCTACCATCTGTTTTCACTTCCACGATTTCTCCCTCAGTTCCTTGAAGTTCGGGCATTAGGAAAAGGCTACCTCAGAGGCACCAACCAGGCCATCCTTTATGATTTCATTATTCTCTGGTTTGGTTTCCATACTCTTGAGCGTGAATGCTACCAGTGAGTGCCCACAAGAAAGAAAAATTCAAAAAAAAAAAAAAAAAAGACTCATTGATTGAGGGGGAGCCTCCCCATTTACTCAACAAATACCCCATGATTCCTAGTGGTTTGACTTTTCTCTGCGTTGTTAAGTTACTCTTGGTGGAGGTCCAGCCATCCGATCACTACGAGGATTAACTCTAGCTCAGTGGACTCTCATGGATTGCACACACACACTTTATTTTGTGAGATCTCATGTTGGATTTTGAATTGTACATTCTCATGTAGCTTATGATCACTGATTATATTTTATCTGCTTTGCTCATGATTTCGAGTGTCATTGTTTTTTTAAAATTGCAAGTTTACAGACTTCATGAATTGCGGATTATTTCATCTTAGTATTCTTTTTGGCCAAATGTGATCATCTACTTATGTTCCAGGTCTCTCTTCTAGATATTGAGTATCTTGTTTTTATTTTTATTTTATTTTTTTTTTTTAAAAAAAAAAATTGTTTTTTTCCCCGCTCGAGCGGATATTCACACGCTCGAGCGTGATTTTGAGCCTTGCAGCATTTTGTTCTTTGTTTTACAGTTCTGTGAGAGGTATTTTTGCGCTCGAGCGTCCTTATTCGCGCTCGAGCGGATTTCAGATTGCCTTGCCTAGCGCTCGAGCGCTAGTCCTTACGCTCGAGCGGACTTCTTTTGTATAAAACTCCCGCTCTCGACTCTTCATGTCATTTTTTTTCCCTCTTCTTCAGTTTCTCAGACCTAGGGTTTGGATAGTGGTCTTTGTGTGCTCGATTCCACCTTCCTTCTTCCTCTTCCTTGCCGATTTCACCTTTGGTAAGTTTGCCCTCTCTTCTTCTCTTTTTTTTTTTGTATTTTCGGCTACAATGGGGGTTGTATTTCTTTTTTTCTTTTTTTTTTGTGTTTTGTGTTTCGATTTGTTTGTTCCCTTCTCTCACACACTTTCACTGAGTCGTCTTGACTTTTCTTGGTGGTTTTCATGTTTTTTCTGTGTCTTGTTGTGTCCTAGACCTAGGGTTTATCATTGTTCATTGTTATATGGTCTCATGTTTTTGATGGGTTTGAGTTCGAATGTGCTAACTTGGGTATCCCATAGTGTTGATTTGGGGGTATTGGTTCTGATTTACAAGGATTTCGATCCTCAGTAGCTATGCTTAGACTTGATTTTGCTATCCCATGCTTTGAGCTTGTCTTTGCCAATTCTTGCCCTGCACTATGTCATCACTATTATGAATTGTGGTTATTGATTTACTTCTTCTGTTATTTTTCTATTCGTTTTAAGTATTGTCAATCTCCATCTCATTATTACACTTGTTACTAATGGTTTGCTTTGGTCTTTGTTTGGTTTGGTTTTTGGCTTTGTTGGGTTTTGGGGTTGTAGTTGTGTCTCATCTCATCATGTCTACCCCTATGCGCCGAAAGGCTACAGTGTTTCATCTTGCCTTTAATACTAAGAGGTTTCAGAGTGCCAAACAGGCCAAATTGTTCCATAAATCTTTTGTAGCTCGAATTGTTCACCTAGAACGGAATGTCCAACCTAACACTTTCGAGTCCATTCAAATCCGTCCATTGTTTGACCCCCTAGGTGGTGATTTGGTGTTGTCTTTTTCTGGTCGTCAAAATCTCGACTGAGTTCGAGAATTTTACTGCAATATTCAGCAAATTAGTGACATTGAGCCTTCTTTCACTACCTGGGTTAGGTCTCAATCTATTTCTGTCACACCTGATCTCATTCACAAGCTTCTTAAGATTGAGAGAGTCTTTCCTGAGTTCTATCCTTTTCCAGTCCGTCCCACCTGTGATTTCAATAATGTGGCTGAGGTGTTATGTAGTGCTTCCCGTACTTGGCCTACGGGTGCATTGATTAAACAGTTTGAACTCCTTCCAGAGTTTAGACTGCTTAATCTTATTGTTTATGCCATCATCCTTGTGACCACTCACTCATCCGAAATTAATCAAGACCAAGGATTTGTTTTGTTCTGTATCGCCCATCACATGTCTATTGATCTAGCCACATTGATTATTAAGAAGATGATAGGTGTTTCTGGGAATAAACAGTTAGGACTTCCTTATGGTTGTATGATCAACCGTCTTTTGTCTGAGCTTGAGGTCCGAGTGTTAGAGGATGATGAGTTTGTTTTCCCCTCCCGACCGTTCACTACAAAGACCGTATCCCAAAGTCGTGCTCATGTTAAAGGGGAGTCTTCTCGGGCCGGTGCTTCTGCAGGTACCACTGCTGGTCTAGCTGAGGAGGCTGAGTTTGACGCTGCAGCAACAGGGGGTGAGGAGGATGTTGTTCCACCTCGAGCTCTTCATGATCAGCTTCAGCATTTCGAGGAGGCTATGACCCGGCGGTTAGACTTTTTGGATGCACACTTTGATGCTTTTGATGGCCGCCTTGGTCAGTTGGAGCAGACTGCATTCCAGACTACCGCGGAGCTGGCGCACATCGTTTCCTTACTTCAGCTTCAATAGCCCCAGCCTCTCCCTGATGCTTGGTCTTTGTATTTTCATCCTTGATTCCCGGCCAAAAAGGGGGAGTGGACATTGGACATTTTTGGATTTTTTTTTTGGTGGTACATATTTTGATATTTGGATATTTTGTTCATGTTTGGATATGATGGATATTGTATCATGGTTATCTTTCTATGTATGTTTTAATATATTCTTATACAATTCCACAAGTTTTGTTTTTCTGGTATGTTGCTAGCTATTTTACTGGTGAATGTTGAGTGAAGTTGGATGGATGGATTGATCACATGGCAAGATTGTTTGATAGTAGAGTTGTTTAGAGTCTTTTTTCTTTGTTATTAATCTTGTCTAATGCGTGTGTTTAAGGACAATTGTTTAGAAAGGTTTTGTCCGGGAATTGACAAAGGTAGAGATTGTTAGGTCTCTTTATTGTCAAATCCGGGTACAAAACTTTGTGTTGAAAAAGTTGTAATTTTTTCTATGTTTTGTCTTTCCCGCTCGAGCGGGACCATTGGCGCTCGAGCGGAGATTGGGGTCTCTCAGTATTTTGTCAGTTCTGTAAAAATACTAGAAGGTGTGATTTCGCGCTCGAGCGGGTTCTCAAGCGCTCGAGTGGACCTCTGTTTTGTCACACGCATATTTTGCTGAAACCGCTCGAGCGGGCTGTTGGGCGCTCGAGCGGAGATCGCGAACAAGTTTTGCCTATATATATCTATTTAGGATGTTTTTAGGTTTCACTTTTCCTAGATCTTATTCAAGAGTCCTAGAGTTTTGTTTGAAGTTTTATTCTGAGGTTTTTTTAAGTTTTCCTTGATGTTTTTGAGAGAGTTCTAAACTTATGATTTGAGATTCATACATCAAGGAGTTTTGTTACTTTATATTCAAGAGAGTTCTCTTCGGTGGATTCCGAAGGTTCAAACGTAGAGTTTCAAAAGGCGTTTGATTATGTACGTAGTCGTTAATTCGACAAGTGAAATTGTAGATTCAATTTCAGGATTGATCAGTTTCGAGACGAAGGCGTGGTGAAAGAGTTACAGAAGGTGTGAAGACAAATTGACTGAGTTGAGTAATTTGTGTATTATCTTTGTAATCTTTCTTTCTTCAGTAGTGGATTGATTAGTGGCGTTTCGCCCGTGATTTTTGATTACAATTGAAAGTTCTTCAATTGTGGTTTTTTCCACGTAAAAATCTTTTGTGTCGATTTATTGTTTATTCAGAAAAATAACAATCTAAATCACTTTCGTAAGTGCTTGATGATTTAGATTGCGTGTTTTGAATAATTGAGATTTAGAATATTTTAATCTTGATCTAATCACGAATCACTTAGGATTTTCATATATGATATATAATACATTTTGGTTGAGCTAAAATGGGTAGGGTTTGTGTGGTTAAACTTCTAACTCAATTTATTTGGCTCATGTTGAGGTTGTTAGGATGGTTCACCCATGTAAGATAAAAGACTATCAAGTTCTACACTGCCTAATGAATAACTATGTATCAAGTGACTTGTAATCTTGAATTTGTTGACTCTCTTTGGGATGGTTCACCCATGTAAGATAAAAGACTATTAATTTCTCTCAACCCACAAGCAGTGGCGTAGTCAGGAATTTAGTGAAGAGGGGGCACAAATTAATGACAGCAATAATTTTTTTTTTCTTCATAATAAACAACAATGAGATATTACTAAACTTAAATGTTAAGAGTTCATTTGGATAAATGTGAATTTTAAATTAAACGATTTTAGAGTAAATTTTATATAAATATTGGGGAGTAACTATTTTATAGGTGGATTGGAAAATTAAAAAAGAAGATAAGTTGAGATAGAAGATATATTTTAGTAGAGAAATTCTATAAAACATACCGCAAAAAAAGTGTCTATCATATGTCGCAATTATGATCTTCATGGTCTTTAGTTATAACACATTATAGTGTTAGATATAATTTAGTTATAATTTCTTGTAGTTATTATTTTGGTTATGACTATATATCAAGTAATAGTTAGTTATGACTCATTCTGATATTAGTTATGATCTATTGTAATTTTTTTTATTTTTTATAATTGAAGATGTGTTGCTTGATTATAATTTATATAGTAGTCATTTTAGTTATGAATGGAAAGAAACCCATGGAGGATGAACTCCACATAGAGAATAAATTTCATATGTCAAATGTAACTAATAATTCAATAAATTCTATATCTTTATTAAAATTAATTATGTTTGTATGTCAATAATGATAGATATCACCATTATATTGAAATTTTCATAGATAATAATATGACTTATTATAGTCTCTTTATTTTCAATCAAAATAACCATTATTATTCTCATAATTTTAAAAATGTCATTGACATTTCACTTTAAATAATATTTTTATAAAAAAAATTTATTTAAAATATTTTCTTTATGTTTTAGAAATAAAAATAAATAAAAAACCCAACATAAAGAGGGGCACATGACCTCTCCCAGGCCCTACATAGCTACGCCCCTGCCCACAAATCTTGGGAGATTTAGTCAAAACTCCCTCATAATAAAACTTTTAATGCATAAAGGGCAAGTATAAAAAAATTTCCTTAAAGCGTCCAACACATATCATTATTATCAACATATTAAACTTTAAAATAATATAACTTTTGATATAGATGGCGGTTTCTAATAAAATTAGTATTTTTAGAATTTTTTCATTAAGATCTATCAAATGAGATCCATGTTGACTATGAAATTCTTAAATAATAATAATAATTATTATTATTATTATTATTATTACCATTCAAATTGTTGTAAACAGTAACAGTAACATGTTACTCTGTTTGACAGCAACATGTTATTCTGTCTCACAGTAATATGTTACTTTGTCTGACAGTAACATGTTACTCAGGTTCACAGTAACATGTTACTCTGACAATATTGTCCAAGAAAAAAAAAAACATATTTTATTTTGTCCTTATTTAATTATGTGTTTTCTCCTTAGAGGATTTATGAAGCAAAATAAATTGAGTTGTTCTTTTTCACTAAACAAGAGTCCAATGAAGGGGTTTTGACTAAATTTTACATTTGTGACTTCTCTCATACCTACTGTTGCATTCTTTTCAACTTCTTACATAGTATACACTATGGTTAGTGATGAGATTGTTAAATTATATTTATAAAAAAATCTAAAAAAAATAATTTGTATACTAAAAAAAATCTAAAACAAATATAAATTCTTATTAAAAAATAACAGGTTGCAATTGCGAAAAAAAAAAGAAAGATAAAAAAATTACACTATACATTTAATTAATAGTACTCAAAAAATGTGCCAAATGTTTGTGTAAAGGTTTGACAAGTGTCCACTCTCAAATTATCAAGTGAATATAGATGAAATCAAAGAACTCAGCTTTAATGGTTAACAAATATTAAAAACCCGACCATTGAAACCTAATAACTATTAATTAATAGAATTCAGCAATTGAAAGGTCTCTCTTTGTCTTCTCATATGTTTTCGTTTTTTGGTTCATGCATTCACTTTAATATTGATAGAGAATTGGACGTGTGGAAGAGTGAGAGATATTAAAATTATATATTGAGTTATCTAATTGTTGTGATAAAAAATAAATATTGTCTTCCCCTTCTATAGCGATTTATCTAGTTATACCTCCAATTAAAACGTCAGGTGTGCTTCTACATTATCATTGAACGTTGCTTCTATGCAAACAAATTTTCAAGAATAATCAAACCAAACAATTTTTTTCAAAAAAAATCTCAAAACTTTGTTTGGTTACCTACTTTCCAAAATCACTCTCTCTCTCATACACATCAAATCAATCACTTTTTTTAAAACTCTCTCCCCAGAATAATTTTCCAAAACTATTTCTGAAAAAGACAAACCAAACAAGTTTTCGTACTTTTTATCTCAAAAATTACTCTACAAACACAAACCAAACACACCCTTTGTTTTACAATTGTTTGTGTTTTGTATTATGAAATTATTACATCTGTGTTTACTAAAGCTATTAGATGGATCTAATGCAAGAAGTGTAGACTATTTCAATGTCTTTTTCGGAGTTAGAAGTACAAAAAATATACACAAAAAGTACATGAATAGGCAAGATTTTACAAAATTTATTTGTGAATCTCATTTTTTGAAAATCCTATAATTCATTTATTTTTTGTATTATACTTTATGTTTGGTTTATGTATTTTTTTTTTATATAGTTTTCTTTGTTTCCTTTAAAAGTTTATTTTTAAAAAATTAATAAATAAATAAGTAAATCATTTTCTATTTCAAACAATTTTATTTTTGTTTTTATTTTTTATTTTTTCTTAAAGTAGTTTTAATTTTGAGCAATTACTTACTTTTTTTTTTCTTCTTCTTCTTCTATATATTGTAATTTTGTGCATTTTAAGTGTATGATATTTTCACTAATATACTCAGAGATGCACTATGAAAGAAATATCATGTGAAAATCATGTAAGAAGAAGAAAAAAATAAATAAAATAATACAATGAATGTGGAGCAAAGATCAAAAATCAAAACTCTCAAAATAAGCGAGCAAACAAACGAAGAAGTATAATAGAATGTATATCAGTAGACATTTGAAAATTTGCAACAAAATTTTATAAATTTTCTTTTTACTAAGAAAATTCTATTTGGTACTAGCTAAATAAAATACTTTTAAAATAGTTTTTTTTTTCTTTTAAAAAAAAATTGAAATTAAATCTATAATAAATTTATGTAAGCATAATTGCTATCACATTTTTTTACTTAATGTATAATATTATATTGACTATATTTTTCAGGTTTATTTTTTAAAGTATTTATATAGAAGTAAAAAATTGTCGTTAGGAATAAATTTTTCATTAATTTAGTTATAAATTTTGCCCATACATTATTTTTAAATTGAGTTATGCTAGGAACCTCAAATATTCTACCGAACCTCTCATATGGGTGTGGGACCTACACGTGGATTTGTGTGAGCCCACGTGAGAGGTTTGGTAAAATATTTGGGATACATAGCATTTATCTTTTAAATTTTGAAAAAAAAAAAAACCAAATATAAAATAATTAATTGAAAATATGCTGCATTTGTTATATTCATTTTTCTGTATGCCAAAAAAAAAGAATAAGACATTTAAAAATCGCAATTCACATATATACAAATAATTGTAAACACAATCCGTACATAGCACAGGTGAAACACTAGTCCTTCCTAAATCCAAAATTTAAACACAATTCAAAATTTTAATTTGGATTGTTTTCGCCCCCGCACTCCAATGAAGGGCTTCAAAAGCCTCAAAGCATAATTGAAGTGCATTTGATTCGAGGGGTGCAATTTGTAAACGAGCAAAGCCGAACTTTTGGCTGTAAGGTCATTCACTAAGCTCAAGTCGAGTCTAAATAATTGAGCTTGAGTTCAAGATCGACTCATCAAGTATGTTACATAGGGGTGTAAATTTGGTCCGACTTGACCCATATTGGGCCTCGCAAGCTCCTGCCAAAATTCGGGCTGGGCCACGGATCAAAAAAATTAGGCCCAGGGGGTATTCGGGACTTGGGCGGGATAGGCCGCTTCGTTTGGAGCGGGCTTAGGTGGGCCTGAACAAATTTTTTTGTTTTTTTATTTTTTCTACCAAAATTTTATTATTTTTCACCAAAAAAGACACTAGGCCTTGGACGGGCAGGGCCTTAAGTAGGCCTTAAGCAAACCGATGGGCCGGGCCACGAGCCGGACCAGGTGGGCCGAGCCAGGCTTCAAAATGATAGCCATAGCCCAGGGTCTCGGGCTCGGGCCTAAACGGGCTAGGCCCACCCGGGCGGCAGGCGGACTTCGGACCGTCCACGAGCCACAGGTCATTTTTACACTCCTAATATTACAACATTTAAGAGAGAGAGAGAGAGAGAATATTATATTATGTGTATATTCAATATTGTGTTAAATAATTATGTAACAATGTATATAAGATTCTTTTATATAAGAGGAAAGAAACCTAAGTATGGTAATCCTAAATATAGTAATGAATATAATATGATATGTATAATAGACAGAATATATAGTTACTATATTTAACACCCCCCTCAAACTTAAGTAGGGACACCAACTTGAGTTTGGAAAAAGAACCTAAAACATGAAATAACTAAAAATAAAATAAAGTATGGATAGATCCGAGTAAATAGATTGCAAATTCCAGATGGGAGCACATAGGTGCTTGAGGGTAGATCAAAGGCCGGAGCTAATGCCGGGAGACAATTTATGATCATGTCGGACTGTTGTAGAAATAGGGCCGGAGATAATAGAGCTAATGCAGGGAGACAATTTATAATCGTGTCAGACCGTTATAGAAGAATAACGGGTGTTGAACCAACAAATGTGGCACATATGTAACTCATGCGTGGTGCTAAACGATGATTGCAACAGATGAACCATTTGAGCTAGAGGGCGGCTTGGAAAGGAACAAAATGCGCCAAGTAGACGGCTTAGGGAGTGCGCCAAAGGAGTGGCTTAAAGAGTGCGCCAAGGGAGGCGGCTTAGGAAGTGCGCCAAGAGGGCGGCTTAGGTTGTACGCCAAGGGGGCGGCTTGGGTGGTTAGCATGGCGTATAGCTATGCTTATCATGATATGGGTATAATATCCCCCCCCCCCCCCCCTCAAATAGGTTTGAAGATAGAAATCTATTTGAGGTTGAAATAGAGGAAAAGATAGAGTGAAGCAGAAGCGCAAAAAAAAAAAAAAAAGGATTGCAAATAAAAAAAATATGATATAGATATTTCGGATAAGAATAAACCAGCGGACAGACGAATAGATTATCACGAAGCAATACCAAAAAGGAAAATATAACAGTGAAATGAGTTGAGGTCCGGCAGGCGCGCCCGTTAGTAAGTGAAGAACACCAAGAGCTTAACTTATAACTCAGATATCATGTTACAATATCTAAGAGAGAGAAAGAGAGAGAATATTATATGATATGTATATTCAATATTGTGTTAAATAATTATGTAACAATGTATACAAGACTCCTTTATATAAGAGAAGATAAATCTAATTATGGTAATCCTAACTATGGTAATGAATATAATATGATATGTATGATAGACAGAATATATAATTACTATATTTAACTAAGTATTTGAGAAACTCTAGCTCGACTTGAATCAACTTGATTACATAAATGAGTTGAGCTCAAGCTGAAGCTGAAGCTTAAACTCGAAAAAAAATTAAACTTTAAATTAAATTTCATCAATCAAATATATAAATTCACACAAATACCAAACACAAATAGAAAAATTAAATAAATTAATAACAAACTATTTAATATATTATTAAAAATAAATATTAATTCATTTGCTACTCGAGACTTTTAGAGCTTGAGTCTACTCGAAGTCCACTCAAGGTCGGCTTGATTACTAACCAAAATCAAACAAACTTTAAACGTCCCAAACTCGTTGTTCATGAACAATTTAATTCATTTGCAGCTCTAGGGGTAAATGAATAAAAAAATACCCAACTCATGTGGCTCTCGCGTGATTTCATCCTAAGTTTAGGATCATAATTAATGAAGAGGAACAGATCTCATTTGTACACACTTTAATAACTATCTGACAACCTATTTATTAATAAATCTTGACCTAATTAATAATTCCCATCCGAAGCTTCCACTCTCTGACCTGTTCAGTTGTTCTTCTCAGTCTTTCACATTTCACATGCCCTAATTAAGACGAATCTGTACTCTGTACCCATATGTACTCTTCTTACTTTAACAAAACAGAGAAGACATTTTCATCATCATCATAAACAATGCAGCCAACTATACAAAATACATCATCATATAGTCTAGTTTGCCACAAAAATTATTCAGTAGTCTACATGTGTACATGGCCATTGAGGCCACACAAAAAGGATGGATTGACAGACTTGCTTTTCATCTAACCGATTAGGGGAGTCAAGTCAACTCCACCCATCTCATAACTATTGCCATTTGTAGAATACGGAAATACATATCAACGTTTTTTAGTTTTGTTGGTACAAGTCTATTTCAAGTAGTCTAAAAATCCACACTCATCCTTGTGGCATGGAAGGCATAGAAGACTGATAATGTATTTCGTTAGATTCATAATCCAAGGAGTGATTCTAAGATTGTCTGGACCACAATTTTCCTAGCCAAACAAACGTGAGATTATTTATTTTGTTAGATTCTTAATCCGATCTCAAGGCTATGTCATAGCCTAAATGATTAATTGTTAGTCTAATAAAGAGCGTACCAGAGACTTGAAATTCTTCCCATGAGATTAAGCACCATGTTCACCTGATCAGACCTAGCAACTAACAATTGCACAAACAAAAACAAAAAAGGAAAGGAGTGCCTAATCTGAAGCCCCGGTTTCATGCATAAAGAAGAGAAGATGATAATAGCATCAGTAAACATTATTAGCATCCACTTCAGCATGAATCTAATTCTTTTCAAAAACTACTTATTTCTTATAAGGTTAACAACAGCTAATATCATCAATAGCCTTCCATTACATGATATCATAGAATCTTTAGAAAAGCATATTGAAGCCAAAAATGACAGTGGTTCATGCAAATTCTCTGAGCAGTACCTTGATTATGTTTGAAGAGCAACCTCGGGGCCTAGCTGTTGTACCACGACCAATCCCAAAGCACAATGTTGAAACAGGTGATCCATGTTCGTCTTCCTCATGGAACTTTCCCCATATATTTGGAGGAGTAAACGGAGAAGAAGGCAAAGAACGTGACGATGACCATGATGATGATGATGATAATGATGATGCAGGAGATTGTGGGTGACTGGCTTTCCTCAGATAGAACATAGGGAGAATAGTGTGGAAAAGATTGCGCTTTGAGTGTTTTTTTATGCAGTTTTTCGTGGAATTAAAATGGAAGGAAGGTGGAGGCGTAAGAGGAGGAAGCGGGTTTTCGTTGAACTTGACTTTAGGCGTCCCCGGTTGAGATTCCCACGTAAATGGTACACCAACAGAAGCTCCTCCATAGTACACTTCCACAGAGGTGGTCACCGAGATCTCTCTAGATGGGGGCCTAGAAGAGAATTTGTTATCTTGCTTCAATTTGATGGATTTCTTGGGAAGATCTGAGCTTCTTGCAATCATCTTCTTGTTTTTTTCCTTGAAAACTGTTGGCGGGTAAAAAAAATGTTCCAGCTCTTAAGAAGCTTTAAACCCCACAACTCTCACTATCATATAAATATCCTACAAAATGGGGATGAAATCAATCAGTCTCTTGAAAACTTCCACTGGTAAATTAATTTCACAAGTCAGACTGAGATGATTAAGAAATTTGAGAGCATTGTCATGGATGTCGCATGTGAAATCTTTACTCCTCACCATATATACATACATGCACACATGTGCGTATACATGTTTAAGAGGAAACACATGTGGGACTTGCATCTTTTATGGGTCACAAAATTCTGAAACTAAAGAGTGAACATGTTGTTCCAATGGATTAGAATATTCTAGCTTACCATGCCCTATGCTTTGACATGTAGGGAAAGACACTTATAAACTGCCCCCAAAGCCATAACTTAGCACACGCTATGTCTGTACAGCGCTACCTCTAACCAAATGGCCATTGCCACAGCAGATTTAATTTGAAAGAGCTGTTTGGTGCAACTTACAGAGGCTGCTTATAGCTTCTTTTTTTTTTAAAAAAAAAATCTTTTATTTTGGGAGTTATAAGAACTTAACACTCCATTTGTTTTAAGTGGAAAATACTTTTCTCTGTTCGGTGGTGGGACGGCAGCGGCGGTGATGGCAACAATGATGGTGGCAGTGGCTGTGGTGATGGTTGTGTGGTGGTGGAGGTGAGTAGCAGTGGTAGTGTGGTGACATTGGTAAGATTTCAGTCCGTAAAATATTTTCTGCCTTATAAAAGTGGAAAACATTTTCTGTCCAAATAGGCTTGTTTTTTGTTGACCATGAAAAATTTTTCAGTTGACTTTTGATTTCCATTGTACCAAATGCCAGAAAATACAGAAAATATTTTCCAAAAAATATTTTCCGTCTATACAAACGGAGCATAAATAAGCTAGAAAAGGCTAATTATCTGAAAGTTGGGAAATCAGTGCTTTTAGATTCTATTTTCTGATAATCAAACTTCTAACTTGAGAAAAATTGCACCAAACAAGCCTAAAGTTCCACTGTAACAGGCACACCATGCACCCACTGCTCGTCAATGTCACAAATTTCATTTCATTAAGAAAATACCTTGGGACCATGTTTTGTCCAGCTTGAAGTTATAGTAGGAGGCTGCACAGGTATCAACCTGCCAAAGCATTTGTGTAGAAAAATAATTAAACTAATGGAAACAAGAACATGTATAAATAACTCAAAATTATGAGTGAAATGAAAAATTATTAACAAACTTATTTGATTTTGATAGGTTGGTTGACTTAAACCGCACATCCAATCGGAAAAACTTCTGCTCTGAACCTCTGAGTGAATTGACAACTCCACAGTCAGAATTATCCAACTCTATTGTGAATTAACGTTGAATAACATTAGGACTTTAAAATGCTGTAAAATTATTAAAATAAATCACTGCTAGAGAAATAAATTGTTTTAGTGATGCGATCTGCAATGTAATTGCTGAAGAATAAATCAATGAAAGTCTACCAACTCTATTCACTTCAAAAATTAGACTATACCAAGAAATAAAATCAGAAATCTAACCGAGCAAAGAGGCACAAACAAATAGTCAAATTGTTCAACAAGACACTCCTCGTGCCGTGAATCAGCCTGATATATGAAGACAAGGGGAAAAGAAATGGAATAGTGCCTCTCTTCAGTTTGTTTCAACATTCATGAGACAAATTATAAAAGAGCCTCCAAAAGCATTCTAAAAGTTCCAAACATTTTAAATATTAGATATGAGATTGACTGAGATTGTTGAACACCAAATAATAATAAAATAGACTTTATTGCAACTTGCAAGACTCAGGAAACAAAATAATATGAAGGATTGCGGAATACTGGCAAGATAACGTGAGTGTTTCACAGATACTTGAACAAGGTGCCTAAAGATTAGAACATCTGAAAGGTCCAACAAAAAGTCTTTCTCCAATAACTTCAAAAGATAGTTCTCATTATACAACATGCAATAAAGAAAGAAAGAACAAGATCATCTCATATGAAGATTCCTGGCAGTTTCTTTTCTTTTCTTTTCTTTTATTTTCCATAAGCTCATAAAATGAACCACAATGGTGAATGGTATCCATCCAAGATGGGGCAACCCTCATGGATCATGGATGGACCATTAAATGCCAGCAGGTATTACCAGCCAAAGAAAGTAGCAGGAGACAAGCAACCTTTATGGTAAATTCAGAAGATGGCCCATAGTTGGACACTTTAATTCTAACTATACTTGCATTACAAATTCCAACATGGATTAATGAACAAATTCAGGATGACAATAATGAAAGAAAACGAAAAGGGAATTGATCTATTACTCTTGAATTGGAGAAGTACTCGGGAATAAAATGCTTCTTGCTTTCAAAATAGTAACAGAGAATATGTAAAGAGATATTGCATATGTTCCTTTATACACTATTTGATAGCTAAAAACCTGTGATAAGGCCCAATAAAACGTATAGGACATTGACTCCACCAGTCACATTAATTGTAACCCTATTACACTCCATGTTTCAGCAGAGACAAGGGGAAAAAAATGATCATGCTATAAAAGTAAGAATTAAAATAATTGAATTATGTGTATAGAACAGAGTCAAGAGACAAAAATGAAGAAACAGACTCTGCTTTTGTATCCCAATTGAATTACAACTAAGACATTGATGGAAACCTAAAAAGACAAAAAGAAAATGCATTGTCACTACCATTTGCAAACTGCAACTAAGTGCAACACAAATTTGTCCAATAGGAATGTCTGCTATAAATTACCATTGTAAACATAAGAAGATGGCATAAATCTTAGAACATATCTCGGTCACCAGTAATCCTTACAAGAGCAAGACCCATTGCTGAATTGATGAAAACGATTCCGATCCCTCACAATTATCTCTCTCTTAAATACCTTCGAGATAAGCTTCAACGCAGAATGGCAATCATTACATGTCCGGAGGTTTTTCACCACCCGAATTGCCTTTCCAGGTGGCGTGTTCATAAGTCCAAAAGCAACAGCAATTCTCTCACTGTGGTATCGAATTATAATCTCTTTCTCCTCATCATCTATGTCATGGAGCACAGAAGCTGTATCTGGCTTATGCCCATGCCCTTTCAGTTTCTTTTCTATCTCATCCAAAAATACATCAATTTGTGTGAAATCAGGATGTGAAGTGTCACCTGCCACAAACTCGTGTGCTATATTGTCCACCTCAATTGAACTACATCCAGGTGTTTTACGCACTCCCCTCTCAATCATTAACCTCCGGCAAATTTTCACATCATCCCATCGATTTAATGATGCATACAGATTAGACAAAAACACATAATTTCCTCCATCACATGGGTCCAACTCCAACAGATACTGGGTTACTTGCTCGCTAACTTTGGTATCTTTGTGGACCTGACAAGCTCGAAGTAGGCTTCCCCAGACAACTGAATTTGGCTTCATGGGCATGGTCTTTATGAGTTCCAAAGCTTCTTCAAGAAAACCTGCTCTACCTAAAAGGTCAACCATGCAACCATAGTGTTCAATTCCAGGTACAACCCCATAAAGGCTACTCATTTGAGAGAAATATCTCCTACCCGCAGACATTAAACCTGAATGGCTACACCCAGACAAGAGCCCCACAAAGGTGACCCCATCTGGTTTTATGCTTTCCTTCTCCATTGAAATGAAAACATCTATAGCTTCCTTTCCAAAACCATGCATTCCCAAACCTACGATAATAGAATTCCAGCAAAAGATGTTCTTCACACGAAGGCCATAAAATACATCTAGAGCAGCTTCTATACTCCCACACTTGCAGTACATGTCTATAAGAGCATTACCTAAAACAACATCGACACTGAACTTCTTCCTTCTTATATAAGTATGTATCCACTCACCCATATCTAAAGCACCAAGATGAGCACATGCAGATAGCAAGCTAACCGTTGTTACCTCAGTTGGCTTCACACTCTCAGACTGCATTTGTTGGAAAGCACAAATTGCTCTGCCAAATTCCTTAGATTGAACATACCCTGCAATCATGGTGTTCCACGTGACAGAATTTTTAGCTGAACCCATCCGAAAAAACAATTCCTCAGCATTCATTAGCTGCCCCAACTTACAGTATCCATCAATTATTGCATTCCATGACACCACATCTCTGACTGGATTGCAATCAAAGATCTGACGAGCAGAATCAATTCGACCCAACTTACAGTAGCAAGTGATCATGGAATTCCAAGAACACGAGTTCCGCTCCAGCATACTATCAAACAAACTCTGCGCCTCCTCAATACACCCATGCTTACCCAGTGCCGATATCATCGCATTGTTTGCTACAACATCTCTTTCAGGCATTTCATCAAACACCATCTTTGCAGAACCCAAATCCCCAACTTTCGCATAGAAATCAAGCAAGCCAGTTTGCAAAACCATCTCAGAAACAAAACCCATCTTCAGTATCTGACAATGAAACGATTCTCCGAGATGGGTCGCACATAGGCTTGCAAATGAGCGGAGTATTAAAGAAATAGTACTTTTATTGGGAACCAAATTATTTTCTCGCAACCCATTGTAGAATCCCAGAAAATCTTGCAAATTTTCGGATTCAATCGAAACTCGAACCATGGAATTCCATAAAAACGGGTCAGGCTTTGGTAGATTCTGCAATAAAAGCAACGGGTACTGGTGATGCTTCTGAGAACGATAACAGGAAGTGAGAAAGTCGATGAGGAGGGAAGTAGAAGTGACACATCCATTGATGAGTAGTTGAGTGTGGATTTGGTGTAATTGCTTGAGTCTTAAGAGACTGTTGCTCGATAATATGATCGTTATATGATCAGCAAGTGATGGTAGAGCTCTGGGAATCGAATGCATCAAATACTTCAGTTTCAGGGGACCATCTTCACAACTGAATTTCGGTAATTGGTTTATATGCTCTTCCAATCCAATGTAGTTCCCGCCAATAAAATAGGTTACCGTTGGGGTCCTTATGCTAAATGTTCACATATTTATCTTCTCCACCTTGGTTTTGTTTCACCAGACCAAGATATATAAAGCTCCGTTTGTTTGGACGGAAATCATTTTCTAATGTAAAAAATTTTACATTCAGAAAATGTTTGTTGAAAAAAATATTTTTTTATTTTTAGTGTAGGTGGAATGAAGATAGAGGTGGTGACATGGTGATGAGGCAACAGTGATGGTGGCTGTGGGTAGTGATGGTGGTGTGGTGATGGATGTGAGAGTATGGTAACATTAGTAAAATTTTAGTTCACAAAATGTTTTTTTGACTTTTAAAAATGAAAAATATTTTCGGTCGCTTATCCCGAATTTCGATATTTGGAGATAACCTCGGCCTAATCGAGATAATCTCAGCGTCACGGGCAGGACACGTGACACCTCGGTTGACACGTCGGCGTCACCTTAGTCACGTGTTGATACTCAGAAAATATATCCCCACAAAGTTTGTTTTCATTGGTCATGAAAAATGTTTTCAGTTGACTGTCGTTTTTTATTGTACCAAATATCAAAAATAGGTTGACATGTCGGCGTCACCTTGACCACGTGTTAGTACTCAGAAAATATATCCCTACGAAGTTTGTTTTCATTAGTCATGAAAAATGTTTTCAGTTAACTTTCATTTTTTATTGTACCAAATATCAAAAAATATGGATCCAAACAAATGGAGCGTAAATCTCTTCTTCTTTTTTTTGTTAAAAAAAATAAAATAAAATAAAAACCGTGTGGATTCTTTTAACAAAATAAATCATAAGTTTAATTTTATCAATTTAAATTTAAATTTTTTTAATTTATTTTCAATCTAAATTATTTACTTACTTTTGTTAAGTAAAACCGTGTTCAAAAATATATTTAAGTCATTAAACTAAATATAAGTACACCAAAAAAAAAAATGAATCTAAGTGTACAAAAAATGTGAAAAGTGTTCATTTTTATTTAGTTTAACGACTAAAATATATTTTTTTTGACGCTTTATTTTAATAAAAATATGTGAATGATTTATATTAAAAATAATTTTTAAAAATTTAATATTTAAATTGAAAAAACTAACTCCCTGGAATTATTATTTTTTTTTTTTTGTAATTTTCCTTATTTATTTTTAAGGTTTGTATTTCACTTTTATTCATTAAACTATAATATGAATTTGTTCACACACCCCAAGTGAGTGTGTACATAAATTCTGATTAATCCAAAATAGTACAACCCATATTTAAAAAGTGTATTAATCTTTTTTAAAAGTGTAAATTTTACTTTTTTAACGCATCAAAAATGTGTAATCGACACCGTGTATGAACAAAATCGGACTTTCTTATCTGTTTGGTAACGTTTACGTTTTTAGTTTATATTTGTAAAAATTTTATAAACTGATTTTTATTTATTTATTGTTTATTTTTAGAAAAACATAAACTACAAACGTGTTTGGTAATTACCAAAATGTTTAAAAAAATTTAAAAATATAAAAAAGAGTGAGAAATTGCAAGTGGTGGTAAGTGGCGGCAGAAGACGGTGGTGGAAAGTGGTGGCGGTGGGTGGTGGTGGTGGTGGTGGGTGGGTGGGTGACAGTGGCGGGTGGTGAGTGGTAGCGAGTGGGTGGTGGTGGTGGTGGGTGGTGGGTAGTGGTGGTGGCAGGTGGGTGGCGGATGGCGGGTGGTAGTGGTGAGTGGATGGATGACGGTGGCGGGTGATGGGTGGTAGCGAGTGGGCGGTGATGGTGGTGGTGGTAGCGGTGGTGGCGGGTGGTAAGTGGTGGTGGCAGTTGGGTGGAGGATGGCAGGTGGGTAGTGGTGGCGGGTAGTGATGGTGGGTGGATGGGTGACTGTGGCGGGTGGTGGGTGGTAGCGAGTGGGTAGTGGTGGTGGTGGTGGTGATGGCGGGTGGTGGTGGCAGGTGGGTAGCAGATGGCGGGTGGTGGTGGGTGGTAGCGGTGGTGGATAGGTGGGTGACGGTGGCAGGTGGTAGCGAGTGGGTGGTGGTGGTGGTGGTGGTGGTGGCAGGTGGGTAGCGGGTGAGTAGTGGCTGGTGGTGGCTGGTGGTGGCTGGTGGTTGGTGGCTGGTGGTGGCGGGTGGTGAATGGTGGTGGCAGGTGAGTAGTGAGTGGTGGTGGCGGGCGGTGGATGGTAGTGGCGAGTGGTGGGTGGTGGTGGTGGTGGTGGTGGTGGTGGCGAGGGGTGGGTGGTGGTGGCGAGTGGGTGGCAGGTGGGTGGTGGTAAGTGGGTGGTGGTGGGTGGCAGTGGCGGAAGACGGTGGTGGAAAATGATGGCGGGTGGTGGCTAGTGTTGGGTGGTAAAAATAAAAAACTGAAAACTCAAAATGGAAACACATTTTTTGAGTTTACATTTTTTGGCCAAATTTATAAATTGAGACCACTGATTTATAAATCAAAAATTTACCAAACAAGTTTTTATTTGAGTTTTTTAAATTTTTGTAAATATAAACAGAAAACTAAAAACGTAAGTGTTACCAAACGACACCTAAGCCATTACTAATTTTTTTTTCATTTTATTTATAAACTATTAATTTGATCTATTTAGTTTCTAAAGTTTTTTTTTTTTGTCCAAGTGTTCCAATTAAAAACGATTGTGCAAATTAATAATTGTCAAATGTTAATTTAACAGAAAAAAAGGGGATAATTTTACTATTTAAAAAACTTAAATTATACAAATAAACACTCGTTAAATTGATTGTGGAGTGTAATTTTTGCAATATTATAAGAAAAATGAGTGTTTTGTTATATGATTTAAATTATCTAAATTTTAAAAAAGCTTCTTTTTCCTCATTAAATTAGATTTCAACGGTTATTGATTTGTGTAATATTCTTCAATTGAACCACATCAATAAAAATTAGAAACTATAGAACTAAATAGGAAAAATTAATAGTTTAAGGATAAAAGAAAAAAGGAGAATTGCAAAAAAATGACAACACCACAAAATAATTGTAATGTTATGGAAGTGCAAATAATTTATGGATTAGATTGTGCAATTAAATCTTATGCTTCCATCTCTTTGCAATTATTTTGAGTTTGTACTATTTTATTGCAATTGTCCCAGAGAAAAATCCACCATATTTTTAATTTCTAATATTGAACCAGAGAATTTCTGAATAAAATAATCATCTCTTAGCTTTCCAATGAAATGATAATTCTCTTAAATTTGTGAATAATAATTCATGCTGGATCGTTCAGGGGTTCTTTCTAGAAATGGTTATTGAAATGCTTTTTTATACGCTAGCCATTAATTTTCATGAACACAAATCAAATCATCTGTTCTTCCTATTGTTCAATTTCTTATCTACTTATGGAATTCTGGGCTTTCTCAATATTATCCGTCACCAAATTTTCATTCACACTATGTTTTTGGATTGCAAAAGAAACTACTTTTAGTTTTTTTTTTTTTTTTTTTTTTGGTTATATGTGTTTTTTTAAATGGATGTTTTGTGACATTCCTTCCTAGTCATTTGTTTCTCAATTACTTTCCAAACCAAAACAAACAAAAGAACTCCACAAATTCAAGACCCAAACATGACATGACATGACATTAGAGTAACATCTAAGTTTCAAATTCTGATACCAGATAGTATTATTGATAATTATATACTATAAAATTTTATTTTCCCTGTCTAGCAAAATGGGGGATGGTTCACGCGGGGAAGAAATATGCTTCACAATTTGCTTTTTTTCCTTCTTTTTGTGTAAGTTTGGCATGATGAACAATTTGCATTCTTTTTCTAGTACATTGGAGGCCATAACTGGGAAGTGAAACTCTTGGGCTCTGTTTGGTTTAGTTTTGACAATCAATTTTAAAAGACAGTATTTGAAAAGAATTTGTAAAATTTGAAAACTTGTTGGTTTGGTTGTATAATTTGAAAACAGTTTTGGAATGATTTGTAATTTTTTTATAGTTGAGTGTAAGAAAAAAAAATTATTTGATTGATGTCTAAGATGTAAGAGAAAAAGAAAGAAAGAGAGAAAAAATTGATTAACTGATGTGAAAGATTTCTATTCGTTTTTGAGATTTCTATTCGCTTTACACTGACATAAAAGCTGAATTGCCTACAGTGACATCTTGCAATTTTGTTGTCCATTTCCTTTGTGCCCACATTCTAAGATAATTTTGTTTAGAAATTGTCGCTGTTGGAATCTGATAATCGCAACAAAAAAAATGTGGTGCAGTGGTTCTTATAAGTTTGTAATTACCATTTGTTTGAATCAGCATCTATGTGAATTGTGAGACTTCTTTCGTTCAATTTTTCCTTTTTTTTTATTCTGTGGAAACATACACATGTACCCTTTTTTCCTTGGTGTTCAGGCTTCGAAATTGAAGTTAAGCCTTGACAATTCTCTGCTTGATCTTTGACATATCTGTAAAATAAATTGATGTATATTATTGATTGATGAGTTGAATGATATCTATATATTACAAGTCCTATATATAGAGGAGAAGATGGTAGTGGAGTGTGTGATAGTGGAGGTGGATGGTAGTGGAGTGTGTGATAGTGGAGGTGGTAGGTGTGGAGAAATTCTAACAGCCCCCCGCAAACTCAAGGAGGATAGAAACTAACCAACTTGAGTTTGGAGAGAGGAACAAAACAAGAAAATACAGAAAAAGAAATAAAAAAAATAGGAGACACTGTATGGTCGTGTCAGACCGTTGGTGAAGATACTGAAAGGTGGTGCCATAACGTGGTAGAGGACACTGGATGGTGGGTGTCATAACGGTGTAGAGGACACTGAATGGGGGTGTCATAACGTGGTAGAGGACACTGTATGGTGGTGTCATAACGTGGTAGAGGACACTGTATGGTGGTGTCATAACGTGGTAGAGGACACTGTATGCTAACCGGAATCAAATGTCGGGACAGTTTATGGGGTCATGTCGGACCGTTGAAAATGCTAACCGGAATCAATGTCGGGACAGTTTATGGGGTCATGTCGGACCGTTGAAAATGCTAACCGGAATCAATGTCGGGACAGTTTATGGGGTCATGTCGGACCGTTGAAAATGCTAACCGGAATCAAATGTCGGGACAGTTTATAGGGTCATGTCGGACCGTTGAAAAAGCTAACCGGAATCAAATGTCGGGACAGTTTATAGGGTCATGTCGGACCGTTGTAAAAGTTGCACCCTCAAAAGGTGTGCCCAATTTTGTCAAAAGGCGTGCCATCAAAAGGCGTGCCCAATTCATCAAAAAGCGTGCCATCAAAAGGCGTGTCCACTTTATCAAAAGATGTGCCATGAAAAGGCGTGCCAGTTTGTCGGGCGTCAAGAGGCGCGCGATGCGCGTGGCTGCCTTGGCTATATAACCAAGACGAAGGCAGAGGCTGAGGCAGAGAAAAACTGAGAGAAACCTCTGAAAAATCCTTCGTGTTGCTGAGAAAGAGAGTTCCTCGTGCTGAGAGAGATAGTCTGTAACACTTTGTTGCCCAGAAAATGGCCTCGTCTTCCCGTGGACTGCTCACCCTCTTTCCCGACCTCAACGAGTCAACAAGAGAGAGAACTGGAGCGGTGGCACTGGAACCTCAACCAAGTGCCCCGGAGTTTACTCCGCTGAACTTTCCGATGCGGTCTGTGGAGCAAAGAATGGCAGTGCAGTCGGATGTGGAAGCCAATCAGTATACATTAAAGTCATGTGTGGAAACCATGACTGCGGTGACAAACTTGTCGAACCGGCTGCAGAGTAGGGCAAATGAGGTGCAGCAGTTAAACTCCCAGCTGGCTCTGCTCCAACGCATGTATAAGGATGCGCGAGCAGAGATAAGTGTGCTAAAGGCGGAAAATAAGGAGCTGAAGCGAAGGCCACCGTGATGTTCCGTTTTGGAGGTCCGCCATATGCTGCAGTGGAGGAGCAGGGAGTAGTGATCATGCCCAGTGGAGTGGGAAATACGGAGGCAACACCGGCAAGGGCCGTCCAGGACGGAGGCAAGAAGAAGAGACCGGCGGCCGAGTAGAGAAGAAAAATCCCGCCTGTGGATGTGGTTTTTTTTTTTTTTTTTTTGTGATGTAAAAGTGTGATCGGGGTTGATCCCCTGATATGAATAAAATGACAAGATTGGGAAAAGTTGTTGGTGTTATTTTGTGGTGGTGTTTTTGTTTAATAAGAAAAATAAAATAAAAGAAAACAATAGATAAAGAAAATAGAGAAAAATAGTTGTGGATGGGTGATAAGAAAAACAGCAGTGTGATTTTTTTTTGTTTTGTTTTGTTTTTTTTGTTTGTTTGTTTGTTTGTTTGTTTGTTTTTTTTTTTTTTTTTTTTTAAATATATATATGATGGGTGGAATGAGGAGGAGTGCCTACGGAAGTATGGCTCAGTGAGTGGGTGGAGATATGATACTAAGATATTTGAAAATATTAAAATAATAAAATATATGTATAATAAAATAATAGACAAGTGGAGGAGGGTACAAAAGTGAGGAAGGATGGTGTCTGCAATTGTGAAGAGAGATATAGTGGGAATGTGAAAGGAATAAAAAATTAAAAAGGAATGTGAGAGTGAAATGTGTGTGGACGGGTCCTACACTAATAGAAAAGTAAGATGAAGGGAAGAGGGAGAGCACCAAGTAAGCTTTTAGAATAAAAAATATAGAGTGGACGGTGGATGGGTGTGAGTAAATAAATTAAAAAAAAAGAAAGTAGAAGTTGAGACTAACGAAGCTGTATAATAATGAAAATAAAGGTAAAGAGTGGTTTTAAAAAATAAACAAAGAGGATGGGTGTGTGTGCAAGAGTGGGTTAAAAAAATAAAAAGGAGGATGGGTGATACGGCTGCCAGGGAACCTTTCAAATCGGCCATCAAAAGCCGGAGGGCCTCGCGTGCCAAGGGCATCAACACCAGGCTAGACCCAAAGACCATAGCCACCGTGCTCAGGCACTCTGAAACAAATACTGCCCTAGCCATGGGCACTGCAAAATGCATCTCATACATTGCTGGAATATTTGGAGCCAACACCGATACAACATTATGCGTGAAAATGTTTAGGGATCGGAGAGAAGAGGCGAGGCGGAGACTATGCGCGTAGGTGTGAAGCCAGGTGAACCGGGTGCTGCCTTATAGAATAGAGGTACGGTTGGAATAAACCTTAGCAGCAGCCATTTTCAGAGATTGAAGGGGTGGGAATACATAGCAGCAGCCATCATGATAATAACAATAACAGCAACAACGACAATAACAGTCACAAATCCGCAAAGCTTGTCTTCAAAAGTATATCAAAGTCTGTCCTGATGGGTTGAGAGAGAGAGCCGCAGAGTGAGACAGAGACTGTGACGGGCACCGGCAACCGGCAGGCGGAGATTGTGAACCGGAAGACTGACACCGTCAGATGCGATGGTGGCGACTGAGGATGTGCAGATCAACAGAGGAGGAAGGCCGATGACCATGGAGGTGGAGTCGCCGAGGAGGACGGAGAAAGAAAGAAGAGGGCTAATAACAGAGTTCTTCAATAGTGAGGAGAGGAAGATGAAGTTACAGCGGAGTCAGGGTATGTGTAAAGGTCCGGCGGGCGGCCAAGGCGAGGCTGCCGCCCGCCGGTGAAGCAGAAGGACCAGGTTCTTAACCTTGCTCTGATACCATGTAAAATAAATTGATGTATATTATTGATTGATGAGTTGAATGATATCTATATATTACAAGTCCTATATATAGAGGAGAAGATGGTAGTGGAGTGTGTGATAGTGGAGGTGGATGGTAGTGGAGTGTGTGATAGTGGAGGTGGTAGGTGTGGAGAAATTCTAACAATATCTACCAAGGGATCTTCAGTTGCTCGTACGGATACCTTTTCAGCACTTTCTAGTTGATCTTTGAAAGAGAGAACCATGGAATGCTGAAATATGTTCTTGAGAATTCAGAATCCTTTCTCTGAAGTCGACAATGTTTTGGTCTTACAAGAGCCACTTTTCTTCATATTCGATTTGACTGGACCTTTAGATCATACCTATAGCATTCGACATGCCTAAATGCACAATGAGACAATCAGTTACAAAATTCCACTCATGTTAATGCACAATGTTTCTGAAGACGGTTGAGTAGGTATGTTTCATCCACAAATTAGCAGGACATAGAGTTCTCTATATTGCTATATTAGTTTTTGTAGCTCTTGAATCGATGCAAGAGGAAGTGTGCTGATGGAAAGATATGAATTAGGGAGATTATTAGGCCAAGGAACATTTGCTAAGGTCTACTACGCGAGAAATCTCAAAACGGGTGAGAGTGTCAAGGAGAAAGTTTTGCGTGTTGAGCTCGTTGATCAGATGAAACGAGAAATTTCTGTTATGACACTAGTCAAGCATCCTAATATTGTGCAGCTTTATGAAGTCATGGCCACCAAAACCAAGATTACTTTGTCATTGAATATGCTAAAGGAGGTGAGCTTTTTAACAAGGCGGCTAAAGGAAAGCTAAAGGAAGACGTTGTTCGAAAGTATTTTCAACAGTTGATCAAAGCTGACGATTTCTGCCATAGTAGGGGTGTCTATCACCGTGATCTGAAACCCGAAAACTTACTATTAGATGAAAATGAGAATCTGAAGGTTTCCGATTATGGATTAAGTGGCTTCGCCGAGTCCAAGCAGCAAGATGGGCTTCTACACACCACTTGTGGGACCCCTGCATATGTTGCTCCAGAGGTGATTAACACCAAAGGCTATGACGTGCTGTTGGAACAATTTTCCACATAAAATAAATAATTGGGTAAATTATAATTTAACCCCTGTGGTTTATCCCAAAAACACGGAACCTCTTTATAGTTTCATTTGTAACACTTCAACCCCTAGACTTTATATCATATTGTAATTTTTGACGGGCGTAACAGAAATTGTCGTTTTGTGCACCGCCTGATAAAAAATAAAAAAATAATAAAAAAGAAAACAACAGAAAAATGAGAGAGTAAAAGTTAAAGAGAGAGAGATTGCAACCAGAGAGAGAGACAAACACTCCCCTTTTCCCTCCAATGGCCAAAAACCAGCCCGCCAAAATGTGATGAAAAATCTATCATTTGGAAGTTAGGAAGGCTGTGAGGACAACAGATAAAATGTATCTGAAAAGAATATTAATTGTAGTCTGAGTAAAATGCAATGAGAGCTGAGATTTCAACCTTGTCCCACTTTCATTCTCAAGATATCTTTCTTTTAAAAAAAAAAAAAAAAATTTAATGGAACTTTAAATGTTATGTTGAGATATGAAAGAAGGTTGTATCACTAGCTTAAATCTGACCAAATAATTGAATTTTTTGTTTACTCATCATGGATTCTTTATTGCCATTCCTTTCTTCTTCTTCTTCTTCTTCTTCTTCTTCTTCTTCTTTTCTTTTTTTAGTTGGTGTGTGAGTGTGGTTTTTTCTTTCCTACGGAATCTCACTTGTATGTATGCTATATCAAGTTGTACATACAGGGTCCAATTATCTATAGTTGATAACCAAGCTGCAATTCAGACAACGGCAAACAAAGGTCGTATAGCTCTGTTTGGGTCTAGGAAGAGAGGGTAGAGAAGATAGATCGAGAGATTGAGGCTGTCCACTCATGTTGAAGCTCCAACCTTGTATATAATGATAGCTCACTAGCAGACCTATTGAAGCAGAGAAGCCTACATACATGGTGTCTTCGAAAATCGGAGACAGATCGATCTGAAATGTCAAAATTAAAGAACTGAGTTTTGTCGAAGAGAGTGAAAGCGAGACATTCAATTTGTTTTTGGCAGAATCGTAGTCAATCCATGCCTGAATCATGTTCCCACTCTTGAGATTGATTGATTGCATTGTCGAATTGCCTTGTACATAATACCCAGCGCTCACCGAATCATTGGAGATCATGCCATTGATATCGATGCCGAGGTTGGAGGAAACCATTGTTATGGATCTCTGCAACACCGTTTAGGCTTATGTTGTTGTTATTGTTGGTAAAACCCTTGAAGCCATTGTAGACAAGCCATTGTTGAGCTGAGAAAAAACTGGGTTTGGTTGCAATCTCTCTCTCTCTCTCTCTCTTCCTTTCCTGTTTTTTCTTTTTTTTGTTTTATTTTTTATCAAGTGGTGTACAAAACGACGTCGTTTTGTACACTTTTGTTACGTCCGTAAAAAATTACATGGTATAAAGTGTAGGGGTTTAAGTGTTACAAATGAAACTATAAGGGGGTTCCGTGTTTTTGGGATAAACTACAGGGGGTTAAATTATAATTTACCCTAAATAATTTGAAACCAAATCAAACAAATAAAAATAAATTATTTACAGAATTTATTTACCGAACCGAATAAGTACAAAAAGATCAAGTCGAGTGTGTGACACTTTGTCCTTAAGACAAATTCGCCTCGCTTCGGTATTTACAGATAAATGACATCAATCTCCCAAGATACAATGATCTACACAAATTGTAGTAATAATCCAAACAATCTGTACGGAGAACTAAAACTTGTGTTCTATACTCTCAGAATTTTCCCTAAAAATAATATGAAGAATAATGCAAGCAGAGTGCAAAAACAGGAAGAGAATAAATTTTCTGGATGTATCAAACTACTAGAATGAGGGTCTGCTTTTATAGGCAATTTGGTGTCTTTTCAGAAAGGCCGAACAGGTGCAATACAACCTGAACAGATACAGTCTTCAAACTAAACAGGTGCAGTGGAAGTTTTTTCAAATTTGTTTGAATCTGTCCAAAACTGCTGGTAGTTTTAAATCTGTTAGAAATTTTAGACTAGAATAAGCACAATTTTAGACATAAAATTTGAATTCAAATTTGTATTAATTTCGTCCAGAAAAATTAATTTTCCTGCAAAAATTTTTGGAAAAAATTAATATTAGAACCGACCCGACCCATAACTACACCCGACCAGACGATGGCGGCACGCACATGTGTGGTGATTTGAGCCAAGGCTTACTTTGTGCATAACTCTTCCCTTCTACAAATTTGGGGTGCCCCTTAGGGCCCCACCCAAGTGTTGTCACTTAGAACTTATATACACACATAAATTCTCTTAAGATTTCAATGTGAGACTACTTTTACAAAGAAACCCACATTTTATTCTTTAATAGTCCATTCCACGAACCCGAAAACGACGTCAACTTCTCATTTACTCATAAATGATTTTGACGAACCGTTTGCACTGTGTGACTTGCTATGCGGTAAGAAACACGTCACCTCTTTGGACTCACTCCCAAAAGATATATGGGACCCACTCAAATTTGAGTTCAATGTTACCCCAAAATAAGTCCATAAAAATCATAAGTTCCAGCAGGTGCCAAAGCCGATATTTGGTCATGTGGGTTGATCCTATTCGTTCTTTTGGCGGGTTATCTCCCATTTCGTGATTCAAACTTAATGGAGATGTATAAACTCGAAAGCTTTTGGCGGGTTATAGGAAGATTGGCAAAGCGGAGTATAAATGCCTCGGTTACCAACAGAATTACGGAAGCTATTGTTAAGGATATTGGATCCAAATCCTAATACTAGAATCTCCATTGCCAAAATTAAGGAAAATTCTTGGTTCGAAAGGGGATTAAACTCGAAAGCAACAAAAACTAATACAGATCAGGCTTCTGGTCCCCGTGAGTCTAGTGGTATGACTTCTGAAGAAAAGCAAGAATTAGTGAAACCGGCAAACTTAAATGCTTCTGACATCATCTCCGTTTCTGCTGGATTTGATCGGTCCAGCTTGTTTGAGGAGCCGTGTCCAAAGAAAGAGGCGAAATTTACATCCCAGCAACCTGCTAAAGTCATCATTTCGAAGCTAGAGGAAATTACGAAGCATCTGAAGACGAGGGTGAGCAAAAAGGATGGAGGTTTGTTGAAATTTGAGGGAAGGAAGGTAGGAAGGGAATTTTGTCGATTGATGCGGAGATTTTTGAAGTCACTCCATAGTTTCATTTGGTGGAGGTGAAGAAATCGAATGGAGATACATTGGAATATCAGAAGATTCTTAATGAGGGCATAAGACCTGCTCTTCAAGATATTGTTTGGGCTTGGCAAGGTGATCATCGTTGGCAGCAGTCGCAACTGGAACTGCAACCGCTCTCGCTGCAGCTGCAAGAGCAGTTGCTGTGATCATGATTCCTTGCCAATTTTCTATGCTAGCTAAAGTTAGTAAGTTTTTCTTTTTTAATTTGCCATTTCTCCAACTTTTGTGGGTCCTTATTCGTTGTAATCTGGCAGGTATGCTTGATGCTTCCCTCCCTCCATTCTTGAAACTTGTTGAGTCATGCCCTGTATATAATGCAATGCCTTTTGATTTGCTTTTGCAATTCTACAATGATGCCTTTTTTTTTTTTTTTTTTGGTTGCAATTTATGGGATGCACAAATACCATGTAGCATATATTATGTGACACAAATGTACTTCTGTGAGATTTGAAAACATTTTAGTTGCTTTGGTTAATAATAGATAGCAGTAAACCCTCTCAATTTTATAGCTTGAACCCTCCGTGGTGCAGGAGTATATGTTCTCATTTGTTGGACAATTGGTGATTGGGTGCTTCAAGTGTTGTGTTTGAGTTGAGACATTGCTATGCCCGTGTTCATAGGGCTTTGGATGTGTCAATGAGATTTATAAAATTATAAGGATAATAGTAAGTGTTTTAATTAAAAATGAAAAAAAAAAAAAAAAAAGACACAGAAATCATATTATTCTTTATATAAATTTCTATTTGTATTATATTATTCCATATAGAATTTTCATATAAAATTATGGGATTTCTTGTAATTCTTTTATTTTCTATCAAAACAATCACCAGTCTTTACAACTTCAAAATGATACATCAGTACGGATATATTTTTTGTATAAAATTTATATTTGTAATCTATTTTCATTGTACATGGCTTTGCACGGCTCAGGTAAAGGGCATAATTAATACAGATACAAATTAAACTAGGGATACTTATGTATAGGTCCTATGTGAAAATTTTATCATAAGAAAAGGTCACTAATTGTAATTTTTAGCGACAATTTATAAAAATCATGACAAAAAAAAGTCGCTAATTATCAATTTCTAACAACTTATATAAAAAATTATCACAAAAAAATTATTTTTAACGATAATTTTATCAAGATTTATTTTCAATATGACTTTATGAGAATTAAGTCTAACTATTAAGACCTATCGGTAACTAAACATATTAAGCATAACAAACATTTTGTTCTTGAATACTTCCATTTTTTTGGGTGCATCATGAGGATGTTGATTAACAAAATTTAATAAAATTAAATACTGTTTATCATACATACATATTTTTATAAAAAATGAATAACGATTTCATACTTGCTAACTAGTAGCATTATGGCATTCAACTAAGTAGTTTGGTATAAAAAATTGATTTACCTATAAAATTATTCCAAAAAATTCACAAACAGATTTAAAATGTTGGTCATATTCTCAAATTAACATTTATAAAATGTGTTAAGCAGCATCAAATTCTTTATACTATATATTAGGTAAATAGTATAAAAAATATAATTTTTTTTTTTTTTTTATAAAGAATGAACATTTGGGGGCATTAGTTCAAAAATTTTACCATTCGATTTAGTTCATGAAATTCTGAAATCATAAAGACCAGTTTAGTTCTTAATTCACCTTAAAATCAAACTAAATTATCTTGATGAGTTTTTATTTACAAAATATTATTCTGAAAAATATTCTATATAGAAATTCTGTGTGTATAATAAGACTACCATTCACCACCAAGTTGAAACTGCTTTAGTGGTACACCTCTCTAAATAGCAGTGGTCAAACTATCAACACAGCAGCAATTGTTGGCAAGAACTTGATTGCCTTAAATATAATTTAAAATAACACTGAATACAGCTGCCTACAGAACATGGAAGCACATAACCAAAAGTGGCCAATTGGGGGGGATTTAATATTTTGTTTTGAGTTGACTATTTCTTTAAAAATGATAATAAAAACAAACCAATTTCACCAAAATTCTCCATTCCTGCTGAATAACAGACTGGCCTGAACATAAATCTCTGTTTCTAAATCAAACACAGAATCATTCTCACATCACAACAATTCATATCATATGATATTAGAGCGGCCCTCGTGCTCTTTGAACATAGAAAAATTGAGCCACAGAAAAACAAAACCTTGGTATTATGTATGGACATAATGCAAGTAGTCGAATACTAATAGGTGAGTAGCTTGTATCAGTCTGAGTTTGATCACAAAATGGAAGGTAAGAATAATTAATTGTCATGCAAGAAATAATTACTTACAATACAAGGCATTCCCCCGATATAATCCACCTCAACAATAAAAGCAAATACCTAATTGTCAATAATAAGTATTCTCTTCTTTCTCTCTTTCTTATCTAACCCTAACTCTAGTTTCTCACACTGTGCACTTCAACTGAGATTTTGTAAACACTCTCTAATCTTTAATTCTTTTTTTTTCCCAGTAGAGCACATCAAATGGTTAGTTCATTTAACATAGCAAAATATTAGAAAATTTAAATATAATGAAACAGAGATTTGAATGGACTCTGCAAACCAAGTCACTTCCAACGGCCAGATTTCCCAACAGCATTTCAACAACCACATGAGTGCTCAAACCTCCATTTATCACCATTACATCCTTTGAGACACCTCAAGCAAAATCAGATTACATCTTCAAAAATGAAAGACTCGGTTGAGCTACACACCTCCGAGTAAAGATTTCGAAATTGCATCCTAGAGTAAAAAAAATCAACTTTTCTATGCACTACTTCACTATCTTGGCTAACTTAACTATGAAAAAATGTGCCTTTTCATATGGAAACAGCATCTGCATTTAAGATACCCACTAATGAGACCTATACAAAAAAGCGTCCTCAATATAATTAACAACACATCTATTAGTTCAAAGGATCTTCCATAATAAAGCCACGTGTCTCAGAGAGATAGGTTCGTCTCATACATTCTAATCCATCATAAGTACTAGACTCCTAGCTGCATTGACATACGGACATAAATTTCAAGTAAGAATTGTGTCTTTTTTAAAAATTTCCATGTGATCATGTACCTATCATGTTTTATCCATATCTCATATCTTACTTCGTCGTTTACTTCTACCTCATCACCTAGGTGTTGGGTGCAAGCTAAAGCTTAACATAAGGCCTTGTTACGTCTTCCTAACAAGCAGTTCAGCACTAACAAAAAGAAGAGCTTCAAAACTATAGAGAAGCAAAATACAGCAGATGACAGCCTTATCACACTGCAATAACCTGGAGTACCCTCTCAAAGTTTCCTCACCAGAAATACAACTGTGCTAACAAACAAAAGTCTTCTCTTGCAATAACTAAAAACATTCATACCATTGCCTGATCGCATCTGGAAGTAAACATAAAATCATCTGAAGCTCCAACCAGATAAGCATCATCCCTAAATATTCATGCTAAATATTGAGTAAAGAAATAAAAGTTTCCAATCAGCAGATCTTCTGCTAAACATTCTATTTGTTAAATGTATAATGTATATATTAATAGTTGTATAATATATTAGTTAGTGCTTCTTTCCTATTGTATATTAGCTGTACACTATCAGATGTTTAGTTAGTGCTGTTTTATGCTTTCGGCTGCTTTCGGCCTCTTTTTCTTTTATATGTTTTTCTCTCATAATGATGTTGTATAGCAGCTCCTATATAATGGAGACTCCTCTTACGGTTTCTCAATACATTGAATCACAGAGTTTATTCTCTCTCAATATCCCTCTCAACTTCTTTTACATGGTATATAGTTCAAAAAAAAAAAAAAAAAAATCACATTTTCTGATAGCTATCTCTGCTTCATCACTGATCAGATTTTTTTTCTCAGCATTTTTTTGTACTGCCCACTCACGTGCTCGGAATCTTCGCACGCTTCCAACGCCACCAACAGCATCCTCAGAACCTGTCTAACACGCCCTCACGCGCCATTTTTGTCGCCGGCGCGTCACCTGCTTCCGTCTTCGACGTTACACGCGCTCCACGCGTCCACCAGTCGATTGAAGCCATCTCTCCCCGCATATCACGCGCTACACGCATATGCACACCGCTGAAGCCGTTCCTTCCGCGCGTGTCACTCGCTCGCGCCGCACACGCCTCGCGCCACTTTCGCCTTCGGCTCGTGCCCCTTGCTCAGTTCGGCTCCAGCCGGTTCAGCTCAAACTGGCTTATCACCTTTTCAAGGCTGGTTCAACCCCATTTTTGGCCTTTTTTGGCTGGTTCAGACCAGCTCCCCACTAATTTTGCCCTTCTGCATTCATTGGTACCCTCGATTTTTTCAGATTCTACCTCGATTGTGCTGTTTTTCCCTCATGGATCGCCTGGACTCCTCTAACCACCCTATTTCTGTTGTTCTTGATGGGACTAATTATGTCCTATGGGCACAAGCCATGTTTGACTTCCTCAAAGGAAAGAAACTTTGGCACATCATCACTAGGGATGTGTGCAACCCCATCCAAGAGACCACCGAATCCGCTGCCCCGGACTCCGCTGCCAAATATGTCGATCGACTAGAAGATTGGGATAGTAAAAACTATCAGATCATCACTTGGCTTCGCAATACTTCTATTACATCTATTAGCCGGCAGTTTGGTCGGTTCCAACTTGACTCTGCTTCCTCTCCAGCCAAGGCCATCTGGGATTTTTTACAAGAACGCTATCAGACTACTAGCCTTGCTCACCAATATCAGCTTCTGAGTCATCTTCACCGTATGTGCCAAGATACAACTCAGACCATTAATGATTTCCTCTCCAAAATGTATTCTGTTTGGGATCAGCTAGCTCTTTCTGAACCTCCACGGCCTCATACTGAGGATGTTGCCTTGTTTACTACTTACCGTGACCAACAGCGCTTGGTTCAGTTTCTCATGGCTTTCACTCCTCATTTTGAGCCAATACGCGCATCTCTCCTTCATCGCAGTCCTTTACCCACTCTTGAGCAAGCAATTGCTGAACTACTGTCAGAGGAAACAAGGTTTGGTCCTCTCCATCCGCACCCTGTGGACTCTGTTCTTGCTACTCTCCAGATTCGAAGTTCTCCTTCACCGCCTTCACCACAGAGGTCAACTGCCTACAACTACTGTCACAACCGCAATCTTCCATCGACTCATCTTCTGGTTAATTGTCCAGTTCGCCTTTGTCGGTTTTGCAACAAGACTGGCCCTGGTCATCTCCAACAAGATTGCTTCCACAATCCCGCCCGTGCCTCTCGCAATGGTCCTTCCACCTGGAATTTTTCACGCAACAACTCTCACCGTTCTGGGACTCCGCTTAAACCAATGCCTGTTCAACGCACTGCTGCTGCTGCCACCTTAAAGGATTTACCTTCCTCTGTCCCTATAGACCCTTCCACTCCAGTCTTCTCTCAAACCGATGTCGAAGCCATGTTTCAACATTTTTGGCAAAATTCCAGTACTCCTCCATCTATTGCTTTGTCTGTCACCGCAGGTAACACTTCCTGGTACTTTGACTCCGCTTGTTGTAATCACATGACCTTTGACCCTACTATTTTTACTACTCTCTCTTCTAATCCTCATGTTCCTTCTATCCATACTGCTGATGGGTCTCTTCTGTCTGTAAGGCATGTTGGTTCTGTTTCCACCTCTCACTTATCTTTATCCTATGTATATCTTATGCCTGCTCTTACTTTAAATCTTATCTCCATTAGTCAATTATGTGAGCATGGTCTAACTGTTACCTTTTCCCATACTGGTTGTTTGGTGCAAGACCCTCGGACGGGACAGACTCTTAGGATAGGCCGTAAGCATGGCCGTCTCTATGAACTTATCCATCTCCATGTTCCAGATTCTTCTCAGATCACAGCTCCTACCATTGCTCCTCTTGTATCTCCTTTTCAGCTTTGGCACTGTCGTTTAGGCCATCTTTCTGTTGGTCGGTTAAAGTCTTTAATTTCTAGTAGTCATTTAGGTCCTGTCAGTTCTGATACTTTAGATTGTTTGTCCTGTCAACATGCCAAACAACCTGCTTTATCGTTTAATAAAAGTGACTCTGTTTCTCTTGCACCATTTGATCTCATCCATTCTGATATTTGGGGCCCCTCTCCCACTCCTACTATGGGCGGCGCACGTTATTTTGTTGTGTTTTATAGACAATTTTTCTCGTTTTACATGGTTGTTTCTTATGAAAAATCGCTCTAAGCTCAAACAACTTTATTACAATTTTGCTGCAATGGTTAAAACCCAATTTTCTAAGACTATTAAGCTTTTTCGCTCCGACAATGCCATGGAATATAAAGATTTTGACTTTCTTTCCTTCCTTCAGAGTCATGGTACTCAACCTCATCGTTCCTGTCCAGGTACGTCTCAACAAAATGGACGTGCTGAACGGAAACATCAACATATTCTCAACAGTACTCGAGCCCTCCTTCTCTCTTCCTCTTGTCCGGAAAATTTTTGGGGAGAAGCAGCTCTTACTGCTGCTTACACTATCAATTGTATCCCTACACCTGTCATTCATAATCACACTCCCTATGAGCGTTTGCATGGCACCCGTCCCCCTTACACCAACCTTAGGGTTTTTGGCTCTGCCTGTTTTGTTCTTCTCCAACCTCATGAACGTACCAAACTTGAACCCCGTTCCCGCCTTTGTTGCTTCTTGGGGTATGGTATTGAACATAAGGGGTATCGATGTTGGGATCCTCTCTCACAGCGCCTCCGTATCTCTCGTCATGTGGTCTTTTGGGAACACAAAATGTTTTTTTCTCTCTCTCTCTTCCGCTTATCTGTTCCCTCACCCTCTCTGTGTTTTACTGACCCTTCCACCGATTTGTTTTCTGATGAGCTTACTCCACCGCCCCTGCCCGCCTCTCTCGAGACTGCCTTGCCTACTGGTCTTTCTCACGCACCTGCCCGCTCTGATGGTCCTGCTCTTGCTCTCTCGGACTCCTCACCTCCTGTTGAGTCTCTTCCTCTGGCTCCTCCTCCTCCTGCTCGACCACACCGAGTAATCCAACCTTCTACTCGTCTTCGTGACTTTATTGTTGGTTCTACTGTTTTTTCTACTTATGAACCTACCTCCTATCGGGAGGCTCGCTCTAATCCTCTTTGGCAGCAGGCTATGACTGATGAATTGTAGGCTTTAGACAAAACTCACACTTGGGACATTGTTGATCTTCCACCTGGCAAGACTGCCATTGGCTGCAAATGGGTATACAAAATCAAAACTTGTTCTGATGGATCTATTGAGCGCTACAAAGCCCACCTTGTTACCAAAGGTTTCAACCAAGAATATGGTATTGACTATGAGGAGACCTTTGCTCCTGTTGCTCGTCTCACCTCTGTTCGCAGCCTGATTGCAATTGCTACCACCCAACAATGGGATCTTTATCAAATGGATGTGAAAAATGCTTTCCTTAATGGTGTTCTTCTTGAGGAGGTATACATGCAACCTCCCCCTGGGTCTACTTATTCACCTCCTAAAGTCTGCAAACTTCAGCGTGCTTTATATGGTCTCAAACAAGCTCCACACGCTTGGTTTGCCAAGTTCAGCTCTACTATTCATGACTGTGGTTTCACCTCCAGCTCTTATGATACTGCTCTTTTTATCCGAAAAACTGCTCAAGGGGCCACCTTGCTTCTCCTTTATGTGGATGATATGATTATCACCGGTGATGATATCAATGGTATTCTTCGCCTTAAACAGTTTCTTAGCCATCATTTCGAGATGAAAGACCTTGGTCCTTTCAGCTATTTCTTGGGTCTTGAAATCTTCCATGATTCCACGGGTTCTTTTCTCTCTCAAGGTAAGTATACCTCTGATCTTCTCACATGTGTCGGTCTTACCGATTGCAAGACTGCCTCCACTCCCCTGGAGCCTCAGAGTCGTCTTACACCTCTTGATGGCACTCTTCTCTCTGATGCTACCCTATATCGTCAGCTGGTTGGCAGTCTTGTCTATCTCACTGTTACTCGTCCTGATATTGCCTATGCCGTTCATATTGTCAACCAGTTTGTGTCGGCTCCTTGTACCCCTCATTATGCTGCATTAGTTCGTATCCTTCGCTATCTCAAAGGCACCATGTTTCATGGTCTTCATTATTCCGCCCGCTCCTCTCTCCAGCTTCGTGCTTTCTCCGATGCTGATTAGGCTAGAGATTCTACTGATCGCCGCTCTACTACTGGGTTCTGCTTTTTTTTGGGTGATTCTCTTATTTCTTGGCGCAGCAAGAAACAATCTCTTACTGCTCGTTCCAATACCTAGGCCGAATACCGTGCTCTTACTGATACTACTCAGGAGCTTCTCTGGCTTCGTTGGCTTCTTGCTGACATGGGTGTTACTCCCTCTAGCGCTACTGCCCTCTTTTGTGACAATCACAGTGCTCTTCAAATTGCTCACAATGATGTTTTTCATGATCACACCAAGCACATTGAGATTGACTGCCATTTTAGTCGTCAACACGTCACTCGCAGTACTGTCCATCTCCATCCGATCTCTTCTGTTGATCAACCTGCTGATATCTTCACCAAGGCTCATTCTCCTGGCCGCTTCGTTGAACTTGTCTCCAAACTCCAGTTGGTTGATATTTGTCCTCCTTGAGTTTGAGGGGGGCTGTTAAATGTATAATGTATATATTAATAGTTGCATAATATATTAGTTAGTGCTTCTTTCCTATTGTATACTAGTTGTACACTATCAGATGTTTAGTTAGTGTTGTTTTATGCTTTCGGCCTCTTTTTCTTTTATATGCTTTCGGTTTCTCAATTTATTGAATCACAGAGTTTATTCTCTCTCAATATCCCTCTCTCAACTTCTTTTACACTATTGAAAATACTCATGCAGCTCATCATTGCCTCTGTTTAATTAGCTTAAGTACGAAAATTACATTGCTTAGTAACTCAAGAGTGAAATAATTATATTTAAATGAGATAGTTATTGATAGAACCCGATTGTTGAACAACCAAAAACTGCTTGTATAAGGAACACAGAGAGTGAATTTGTGAAGAGGAAATTAGTCAAATATTCTTCAACAGTGACATGTCTGAAGGGGTAGGGATGGGAGTGGGAGTATATAGAAGTTTCTAAGTTGGCAGTGCCATTGAGAACATGTATACATTCTATATATTAAATATATAAATATAAAACAAATATATTTTTCTACTTAGTTGTAATATGTGTTAAAATATGAAAATATTAGAGATTGATGTCAACTATAAATTGTCTTTGTTATGTATAAATAAACATTAAGTAAATAGAAACTAATAGAATAAGTTTGAATTGTTATTGTTTTGTTTCTGTGAGATTTATATATTTATCTCATATGAGAGCAATTTTTTCACAAGTCTCTTACTTTGGAGTGCGGAGTTTTAATTAATGATGGAGCAAAAACACAAATCATATGAATTTGGGAAGAAGAAGAAGTCCATAGCCATAACATAAAAGGGTTATAGTGAAAACAAAGACATAAATGTTTATCCAATTCAAGTGCAAACAGCACCACAAACAAATCGTAGAAGAGCAGCGCGAAAATCCGATATACATTGCAAGAAGCAAAGATCTTTATAAAAGGGGAGAGGGAAAAAACAACATAAAACTGTACAACAACAGTTGGTTTGGATTGAGAGGCAAAACAAGAGAGGCATAATAATGGCGAAATGAAACCTAAACTTGGAATCCAGCGCAAAAAAGAGTAACAAATGGAGCGAGAGAAAGAACGTATTACACATGGAGAATTCAATTGGTTCGCTTCGAAGTCGAAGATGAAGATGAAGATGAAGATGAAGAAACGAGATTCCTCCAGAGATAGCGGCCGCTAGCCATGTCGACGCTGGTCCAGAACCCAGCACCGATTGCTCCCCAAACCTGGAATGAAGAAAACAATTTCAATTTGAATGATGGAAAGAAAGCTGAAGAAGAAGAAGAAGAAACCCTAGAAAAAATCAAAGAGAATACCTTATTATTGAGGGAAGTAGCAGTGGGGGGTGGTTGGGGGGAGGATTCAGAGGAGGTAGGGTTGAGTGAATCTTGGGAGTGATCTTCGAGAATTTGAGGCTGAGATTTGAGGTTCTTCAGAACGAGAAACCCGGCCAGAGTAGCCGACAGGAAGATCAAAATCAGTCTCAGAGGGCACATTTTTCTCTCTCTCTCTCTCTCTCTCTCTCTCTCGCTTTGTTTGTAGAGAGAGAAAGTGTGATTAGTTTTGCTTTTTGGTTGGTGAAGAAGGGAAGAAAAGGATTGTTAAATAGTAACAATGATCAATGATGGAGGTGGGATTGGGGTAGAGTAGTTTGAGTTGAACGCTTCGCGTGAAATTGTCAACACGGTTTTGATTTTGATTTTGATTTTGGTAGGAATGCGAATGCAATATTTTCATATCAAATGGATGGGGCCTATAGTACATTCTACATGCGATGGCTTAGAGATGGAAAATTAATTACTTTTTAGATTTACCATTATCTTCTTTTTCAAACACTAAAAGTAAATAGATAATGTTATATGTACTAATTAGTATATCAACTAGTAATTAATACTAATTATGATATTATTATTGATCATACTCATTAATTACATTAAGAGAACACGAAAAAAAATATATATATATATATGTACTCATTTCGTCTTAAAATAATAATTTTTTTGACAAATTTAATTTTTTTTAATAGTATAATTATTGTACTTTAAAAATATTAAATTTTTAAAATTACCTTTTAATAATATATTTTTTTTGAGAATATCTATTGTCATAATTGTACTTTGTATATTATTAATGAATTTAAAATAATGGAAAAATAAAAAATTCATATTATTTTAATCATTCATTTTTTAAAAGAGACTAATATTTTGGAATGATGAAAAATAGAATAAGAGACTAAGGGTGTGTTTGGTTTAGTTTTGGGAGACAAGTTTTCAAAAAAAAAATGGAGAAAGAGTTTAGAAATTTTTTTAGTTTGTTTGGTTCTATATTTTGGAAATAGTTTTGGAGTACGAGAGTTTGGGATAATTAGATATTTTGTTGTAATTGAGTAGATGTGTGTGAGGGAAAAAATGATTGATTGATATGTAAGAGATAAAGTGATTTTGAAATTTTTTTTTCCAAAATCACTAAACCAAACAAAATTTTAGAAAATTTTCTCTAAAATTTATTTCTCAAAAACAAACCAAACAAGGCATAATATTTTGGGACGGATGAAGCATATGTATAAAAAAGGAAAATTCAATTTCCATACACTAACTTATCTCAGTACACACATTTTAATGACAATTATACTTTAAAGTAAAATAACTATAATGGATATCAAAACCCTAACTAACCCATCTAATTTCTTCTCTCTCTCTCTCTCTCTCTCTCTCTCTCTCTCTCTCTCTCTCTCTCTCTCTCTCTCTCTCTCTCTCTCTCTCTCTCTCTCGTTGCCTTATTTCCTATCACTTAGTGAAAGATCATTCAATTTCTTCCCAATTTTAGTTGATCAATCCACTGGAATTTTCTTCTCTCAAACCATACCATTCACTGCCATTTTTTTGTCATTCCATTAGAACTCGCTTGTAACCCTCTCATTTCCACGGTCTGTTTTAGTCAAAACCACCAAAGTCTTCTTCTCCTCATCTTTCGACTCGTGTTTCGTGCCATCAATTAGGTTTTCCTCCACCTTAGGTTTCTCATTCTTCTTCGAATCGCCAATCTTTCGTTTTTCATCATTAACCACGATCACTCATACTTGCAATTTCTCCAACTGATTGTGGAGATAAATTGTTCATATTCTCTTCATGTTTCTTGTGAATCTCTTTTTCAAGATTTTGTTCTTCCTTTCCCTTGCCTTTCCGCTTTCACTCCTCATCATCATCTTCTTCTTATTCTTCTTGATGAAGATACTTTACTAGAATAATGTTCAAAGCAAGACCAGTAGCAATTACATTAACCACAAAGAAAAGCGGTTAGGTTTTTTAGAATTACTTTACTAAAATTATTGTTCAATCATATCAAGCACACACCCATGTGTGTATACATTATACATGCACATACATGGCTTAGAAAAGCAAAACTCAGAAACAGAATTCAATCACAATTATTAATTCAATAAAGTAAATGGAAGAAAAAACATAGAATTCAGAATTAATCAAATTGATGAATCGGTGACGAGATCAGTGAGTTAATCAAATTGATGAATTCAAAATTAGTAATAATGATATTAGGATCGGTAAATTCAGAATCAATGGTTGTGTGAGTTTGTGATTCGATGAATTCAAAATCAATGGCTATGTGAGTGTGTGTTTGGGTGGAAAGTGTGTGTACAATATTTGAGTTAAGGGTTATAATTGGAATATGTGATGCGTGGAATGAGATAAATAACACTTGATCAAATTCATAAGGGTGTGCATTGAGAAATGATGTGCATTAAGGTAAGAGGGTGTCTGGAAACAAAATTTCCCTATAAGAAGCGCTTACCTACTTGAGGCTTGTACTTTTTTTCCGATTTTGTCCTTTTGTTTGGAATTATTTACTATTAGAGTCTTGCACTTTAATTTTTCCATTTTGCCCTTTATTTTGTATTATTTACTAATATTGGTGGTACTAATTTAGATGAAAGTTTTTTCGTAATTATGTAAAAATTCTTGGTCAATTATTAAACATAAATATTTTGATTTTGGATAAATTATAAATACACCCCCGAGTTTTTTTTTCTCCCTTTTATTTTGTATAATTTACTAATTGTAACCTATAATTTGACTTTTCCATTTTACCCTTTTCTTTGGTAATATTTACGAATATTGGTGGTACTAATTTGATTGAAGGGTTTTTCGTAATAGTGTAAAGATTCTTAATCAGTTATAAAACATAAATATTTTGATTTTGATTAAATTACAAATACACTTGAGATTTGTTTAAAATATGAAATGTCCTTACAATATTAGAAATTATAACTATTCCTTGTTGGGATCTTTAATTTAACAAAATAAACAGAAAAAATTTATAAAATAATAATAATAATTTGAATAAAATATGAAAAAAATTATTAAAACAAATGAAAATTCATCTAAGAATAATTTTTAAAAAATCAAACCAAACAAAATAATTTGTTATAAGATTTACATTTTAGAAATATAAATTTATTACAAGAATAGCATGTGCCTTGCATGGGTTTAAAAATAATTTTTACAAATGAAACCAAAACAAAGTTCAAGGGTGATACCATATGATCATTGGCGTGTAAAATCACCATTCGATTATTCCATCATAATAAAAAGTAATAACAAAAATTTATTTATTTGAACTAAAATTCTATCTCATCTATTTATTTCATAATTGTACCTTATGATAGAAATTAAAATTTCTATCATATATTTCATTTATCCTATTCAATTTTGTAGGAAACTAATCTTATTTTTGGAGAAAAAGTTTAGGTAGTGGAATGGAATGAAGTGCAATAGAAATGAAATAATTATTTTTTAATTTTTTATGGAATAATTATTATTTCTTTTACAATGTATTTTTTTGAAATGAATCAAATATAAAATAAATATTTTTACAAAAATTACATACTATTTTATTTGATTTAGTAAACTCAATAAAATATTAAAATCCAAGGTCCTAGCACGGGCCTTGTACACCAAAAAATATATATATAGATATATAGGAAAAGTAGGAGGAATACATTATCATATGATTGGAAGCAACCAAGTAATTACATTAGGCATGAAATACAGTAAAATCTTTGCATATAAGTGAGAATTTTTTTATAAAATTACAAAAATACTTGATTTTTTTTTATAAAATTACAAAAATACTCTTTCCTTTCTCTCTTCGGTTCTTTTCGAACATGTTTGATTAGTAGGATTATAATATAAGATTGGAATTGTTAGTCCGTAGATTCACAATTCGATATTTGATTATAAATTTTATTAATCAGATTACATGTTCGATAGACATTCAATCCGACAAAATTGACGAATTTTTAATATTGAGAGAGGCTAGGGATCATAATTTTTAAGTATAAAAGAAAAAAAAATTACATAATAAATAAATAATTATCTCACTAATTTAATTAAATAATTAATCATATACTAATTTATTAAATTATTAATCATTTCACTATTAATCCGATTAATCAAATAATACCTCCATTTCTTCTCTTTTCTCACCGTTATTTTTATTTTTATACTTTTTCCATTACCCTAATATCTTCATATTAACATCTGAATCTGATGGTCACAACCTTCATCATCTACAACTAATTCCCTATCAAATTCCTTTTCACAACGTCTTCACTCTATTCTCATCGCCACAATCGTCTTGCTTTCTTCTCTTCATCCTCTATCTTCTTCTTCTTTTTACAAACCCTAGTCGCCTATATAATCGCTTACACAAGTATGTTAAGAAGATGAAGGAATGAAACAAGAAATGATTATGCTGATATTGGAAACCGTGAGGAAGAATTGGGTGAGGCAGGCAAAGCGAAGGAGTGAAGCCGTGGACAGTGGGAAAGGTGGTTGTGCAATTTTATAAAATGATGTCCACTAATTTGCAATTTTTTGTAACTTTTCATTTGTAGTGTAATTTAGTTCCCTTCTTTTCATCAAATTATAATTATTTTGTCTTCTTCCCATTAAATTACAATTGTTTCGCAAAATAAAATAAAAGAGTAAAAATTATTAATTTTTCATCATATATTCTCAATATTTTTTGAAATATAATGAGTTTTATATGTATAAGTATTATTTAATGCATATATATGATATTGAAAAAATAAAAATTCATTTATTGCACCAATACATGTATCGTTTTTTAAGCTTTATTAATTAATGACTATATATATATATATATATATATATATGTTTTGGGAAAATGCCTGAGGCCTCGAATCGGAGGCCTCGTATTTGTCTCGAATCCCTTCTTTTTCTTTTTTTTTACAAGGGTAGCTTATGTATAGGAATGTGCTAAAAAATTAGACATTCTGTAAGTGAGTTGGGTTGGACTGATTGGATAATAAAATTGACTAATTAATTTATTTTATTTTATTTTATTTTATTTTATTTGTTGGGCTATGTTAGTTTGGTTTTTTTTTTTTTTTAAATGTAGTTATATGTAGGGGTGTGCCAAAAAATTAGACATTCCGCACCAATTCATTGTACAAAATTATATGGAATTAATAAATTTTAACCAGCAATCTAACTGATCAATCAATTAGGTTAGACTAGTTGAGTGATAAAATTAACTGATTAGTTTATTAATTTCATATAATTTTATACTATAAGCTGATACAAATATCTAATTTTTTTAATACACCCCTACTCATAACCATCCAAAAAAACAAAATAAACAAAAAAAATAACACACAAAGCCCGCCCCCGTCCCCTCTCCCTCTCCCTCTCCCTCAAAAAGACGCTTTCGAGACCTCTAACACAACTGTATATTTTATAGATTGTACCAATGACTATAATTTACTTTCTATGTTCTTTAAAACCCGTGCAAAAGCAAAAACATGTCATTGCCATACCCCTTATATTTAAATATTAATATAATAACTTTTATAAAAATAATAATAACAAATAAAAAAATAAACTTATTAGTTGCACGTTAGGTGCGTGGGGTGACATTGGATCCCATAATCAAAAGATTATTTTATCTCTTGGCAGCCTTTTAATTTTGTTTTTATCTAAGATGAGATTGCACTTCAATTTTGTTGTTATCTAACATAAATGCACTATCTACTGTTTTACCACGTTATTGGAGATTTTAGGATTTTTTTTTTTTTTTAAATCATAAGTATGTCCCCTCTTAAACTTAGGCCATGTTTGAAAAAATTAAGTTCATATTTTTTATTTTTTTATTTTTTGTAAGTTACATCAATCAACATTTATTCTCTATTTTTTTATATATCATTTTGTAAAAAGTTAAAAAATACATTTATTTAGAACATTCCAAACAACTCCTTATTTTCTTAATGTTGGTTTGGGATGTGAATTTTTTTTTGATATTTTTATTATTTTAGTTTAGAGTTAAAAAATCTTGTTTGAAATAAATTTTTTCGATTTTTTTAACTTTTGTAAGAGAAAAAATGAAATAATTATAATTTAGATGTGACATTTTATCTTATTGACTTTTTAATCTATCTTGTAGTTGTTTGGGATCACCTAAAAATAAATAAAAAAATCAAAAAGTGACTACAAAAGTGAAAAAAAAAATATATTATTCACAATTTTTAGGCTAGAAACTGGGCTAATTTGTCAGAGGGAAAAAAAGACACTTTTGTCCTTATTTGTCACCTTTCCAACAGTGTAGCTCATGTGTGAAAAAAGAAAAAAAAAAAAGAAAAAGAGAAAAAGTGCAGCACTGTAAAAAACAATGGAGTGTTTGGTGGAGTTTTTTTAAGCAAACTTATGACTTATGACTTCTAAAAAGTTATTTTGGACTGTTTAGTTAATCTTATTTCAAACAGCTTCTGATTCTAACAACTTATTTTAAGTCAAAAAAGCTGATTCTGAGAAACTGCTCACCCCTTGCTTCTGATTATCAGCTTCTGCTGTGGACATGTTAATTCACGGTTATACTCTTAGATTTTTTTATTTTTTATTTTTTTAAAAATAGAAAAAGACCCAAATAGACTATAAAATATTATTATTATTTTTTATGAAAGACAAATAGTGAATAATAAAAAATAAAAATTAATTGAAAAAGCTACTTCACATCTTATTTAACAAACACTACTCACCAACTTAAATCTATAATCTAACAACTATACCAAACAGATTAACAGCTTCTGATTAAAGTTATAATTTATAATATGTTAAGCTATAATCTATAATTTGTTTTAACAGGTACACCAAACAGCACCAATGCAATGACCAGTCCCTTTACTGACATGCACGGCGAAAAGCATATCAGTGTACATAAGGGACTTTTAGTAATTTTGTTAGTTAATATAATAGTTGAATAAACATATTTTCATAAAAAGTCAAAAAATTATTCTAAATATATATATTTTTTCTCTATTTTTTTAGTCAAAAAATAAAAAAAATATACTTATATAATTTATTCTAAACAACTCATTTGTCTTTTAGTAACTTTTGGGAAGCCATGGTTTGGGCTTTTTTGGCTATTTTAGCCACAAAAAAAAAAATAGGCTATTTTAGCCATAACAAACAAAACATCACATCCAACCCATAATCATTACATTATTCTCTCACAAAAAAACTCAAAAAAGCCAAAAAGCCAAAAAGCCATTCCCAAACCAAGCTTTTAAGCCCAGGCTAAAATAGCCAAAAAAGCTAAAAAGCCAAAAAGCCAACCCACTTCCCAAACGGAGGCTAGTCAAAAAGTCGAGTTTTTGAACTTGCCAAACAAAGGTTTACTAGGCTTTTCTTCGGATCGTGTGTTAAAAATAATATTTCAATTGCATTTCCAATTTATATATCAAATTTTGAGCCATTTTAGGAAGTGGATTATAATCTTACTTATAAGTAACTTTTTATCAAAGAATTAATTATAACCATCTTCTCAAAATAGTCCTTTGGTATATCAAATAAAATTGAAGATTTGAGTGACAAATGACATCTCTTGAAATTTTCTAATTTATATGCCAAATTTTCTTATTTTATTATTGAAAGGTTTATTAGAATATTATTTTCTTTTTAAAAAAGTGCTACAATTAAAGATTTGACATGAGCTAAGAACATGTTAAATTGTCCAATTCATATCTTCTTCTTTTTTTTTTTGATACCGAGAACACTCTTAAGGCAGGACCCTTAAGATCTACCTTTACAAGTCAAATTAGAAAAAATTAACCGATTTATCTAAATCGTCAGACTATTACTTAAATAATAGGGGATTCAAACCCTTACCAATAAAGAAAAGAGCATATTTCGTTACCAACTAAGATGCTCTTCATGGTAAATTCATATCTTCGCAAATGGGATGGAGCAAAAAATTTTAAGTCAAATTTAATTATTGGTGTGTCAGGTAAGGTTTGACATAAGTAAAAAATGTTCATTGTACTTTCAAACATAATTTCAAATAAGTGTACTTTCAAACATAATTTCAGGTAAGGTTTGACATAAGTAAAAAATGTTCATTGTACTTTCAAACATAATTTCAAATAAGTGTACTTTCAAACATAATTTCATATTGTCAAATTTTTTAATTATAACATGGTTTAGGAATTGTTTGGAGTGTCCTAAATAAATGTATTTTTATTTTTTTAGATTAAAAAATTGAAATTGAAAATATGAATGTTTGGGTTAATTTTTTAACTTTATATAAAAAAATGTGTATTAAAAAATTGTATAAATTAATATGTAGTGGAAAATTATTATTGAGAGTTGTGCAGTCGTAATTGTTGACTTTTGATAAATAGTGATAACTTTTTAACTTTTTAAATAATTTTTTGACTTTTTAACTTTTTTAAGACTCCTCAAACTTGGCCTTATTACAAAAAGTGCAGTGTTAGAGACTACTAACACAAAAAACAAAAAACAAAAAAAAAAAAATACAAAAACCAGTCCAATAAAACCATTAAATCCACTACACAACAAATAAATAAGTGGGCAATGTTTACATGTAAATATATACCTTAGCTTTCGTGTATAAATTAAAACAAATTTTTTTGGTTAAAATAGTCACAAAAAGATTAAATAAATTTTTTAATTTAATAAAATAAAATATCACATCTAAATTATAATTATTTTATTCTTTTTTAAAAGTCAAAAAATTTATCACAAATAAATTTTTTTAACTTCAAACTAAAAAAAATAAAAAAATTAAAGAATATGATTGAAAATGTTTTGAAAATCAGCACAATTCAACTGGCTGAATCATTAACCGGTCTGAATTGAACTCAAAACTTTTTGGGTTGAAAATCGACGTAGGGTTGGTTTAGCAAGTTTACAAAAAGTCAAAAAGTTAAAAAAAAATTTTAAAAAATTATCACTATTCACTAAAAAAAATTAATTAATTTTACACACAAAATTACAACTTATCAATCTGATCGGTTCAGATCTGTGCTACGTTTTTTAAGAAAAATTGCACAGTTGGGGTGCAATTTTAACACACTGCTGCTCGGCCCGTGAGGGTCCATCACGAGTTCCGTTTTGATAATCTGAACCGTTCAATGTGTAGAACTCGTCGAGTACTATATGTCTCTAAATAATCACATTGATCGGATATCAATAACTATATGATCAAATCAGTTTTATATAAAAAAAGGATGGTGTTATAGTTAATGGTTAAAAAAATAAATCTGATCAGATAGCTATCGATATCCGATCAACGTGATTTTTTCCAAACATATAGTTCTCGACGAGTTCTACATATTAAACGGTTCAGATTATCAAAACAGGACCCGTGATGACCCCCATGAGCTGAACAACACCGTCCAATGCAATGCCCGAAAAGTAAACAATTACTTCTTAGCATCTATTCAACCTGCGCAGATAGGACAACTATACAACTCACACTCTTAATCTTCTCTTACATATCAATTTATACAATTTTTTAATACACATTTTTTCATAAAAAGTCAAAAAGTTAACTCAAATAACTATATTTTTTTTCTTAATTTTTTAATCTAAAAAATTAAAAAATACACTTATTTAGAACATCACATACAATCCCTTATTTTCATAAAATTGGACAGAACCACAATTAATTGAGCAACCCATCTATCGTTTTCATAAAATTGGTCAGAATCACAATTAACTGAACAACCCATCTACCAGACGCCAAGATAGTCTGTAAAATTGAAGTTCTTGGGAGAATTGAAACCAGAACTACATGAAAGTATAATAATGCAATTCAAAAATGCTTTAGAGCTCTAATATAAGAGCTCTAATAGCTCTAATGGGAATGTGAGACCCACTCTGATATGATGTTTATGTCTTGTCTTGTTTTTTTTTAATTTTTTTATTACTTGGACACATCACTAGAACTCAAATTAGAGCTCTAGATTTTAGAGCTCTCTAGCATCTCCCTAATACAATTGTATGTGGGAGGGGGGTTGAGTGGGTTTGGAATTAAAATAATCACAAAAAATAAAATAAATTTTTTAGTTTAATAAGATAAAATGTCATATTTAATTCATAATTATTATATTCTTTCTCTCATAAAAAAGTTAAAAAAATCAAAAAAAGCTAAAAGTCCTTTCTAAACCAGATTTTTTAACCCCAGACTAAAATAACTAAAAAAACCAAAAAAATCAAATAATTAAAAAATCAAAAAAACCAACTCACTTCGTTTGGAAAGAGCTAGATTGAGCTTTTTTTTTTTTTTTTGGCTATTTTAGCCATAAAAGACAAAATAGGCTATTTTAACTACAAAAAACAAAACATCACATCCAACCCATAATCATTATACTCTTCTCTCACAAAAAAAAGTCAAAAAATCAAAATATTCTTTCCAAACCAAACTTTTTAACCCAAGCTAAAATAACCCAAAAACCAACCCACTTTCCAAACCATCCTAAAAACCACAATGTCACCAACAACTTTTGTTTATATTGATTTGATATATATATCTTTATAATATTTTCTTTAAACATTATATATAATTAATATATTTACAAACAATAAATATATTTATGTAATTATATATGTATATTAAAATTTAAAAATAATTTAAATAGATATATCTTAATTATTATCTTATTATTAAATAATTTTTAATAATTTTATAATTTAATTGTGAAGAAGAAGAAGAATGAATGGGGATTGGACTGGGAGGTCATAGAAAAGGGTGTGTTTGTTTTGAAAGATTAGGGTGTGAGATTGGATTATTGGTCTCACCGAATTAATAGTTTATTGTTTGTTTTATTTTTTTTGCTCCGGACTAATAGTCCTCCATATTTATGGGACCATCCTATACCATGGGGGGGAGTGAGATTGTTTCCATGGGATTGGTATCCCATGGGATTAGGCTCTCAAATGTCCATTTTATCACATGCTAGTACTTAGCAAACAATTAGAAAAGGGTAAAATAGTCTTTTGAACATTTATAAATTATTTTTTTTAGTGTTGTTAATTTAAAATTATATATTGAATAAAAAATTTTAATTATAAATTATGACCTTATAAATTAATTTTTTTTAGTGTTGTTAAAAAATTAAATTTACATATTAAATTAAATTATTTTTTTAGTGTTGTTAATTTAAAATTATATATTAAATAAAAATAAAATTATAAATTAAATTTATTTAAAAATAATAAATTATAAATTATGGCCTTATAAATTAATTTTTTTTAGTGTTGTTGAAAGTTTAATTTATATATTAAATAAAATTATTTTTTATTGTCGTTAATTTAAAATTATATATTAAATAAAAAATATAAATTATAAATTATAAATTTAATTTAATTGAAAATAATAAATTAAAAATTATGGTCTTATAAATTAAATTTTTTTAGTGTTGTTAATTTATAAATTATAGATTACAAATTTAAAATTATATATTAAATAAAAATTATAAATTACAAGGGTAAAATAGTCTTTTGAACATTTATCCTTATTCAGTCCGTCTAACCAAACATTGGATTCATTAAAAATAGTTCAATCCAGACATCTAAACCCATGACTAAACAAACATAGGATACAAATTCAATCCAACCAAATAGTCCGGAAACAATGTATCCCGAGACTAACAATTCGATGGAATACAATCTACCCTTATCCAATCCGTCCAAACAAACACACCCTTAAGTTGATTGGAGGAGGGTGAGGAGGACTGGAGGTTTGTAGAGAGGGAAGATGAGAGGATGAGGAGATGAGAGTAAAAGGGAAAAGGTGCTTGTGCAATTTTATAAAAAAAAAAAAAATGTCCACTAATTTGCAAAATTTTGCAACTTTTCATGTATAGTGTAATTAGTTTCATCAACAATGATTAAGACTCTTATTTTTTTGGAGATCTTTACAATCTCCTTTGAATCTCTATCATTGATAATGTGAGCTCCATACATATATGAGTAGGTCTTATACATACATCAATGGTAAAGATGTAAAGGAGATTGTAGGGGTCTTAAAAAAATAGGGGTCTCAAGCATTTTTCTTAGCTTCATTTTTTTCCTCAAATTGTAATTATTGTCTAATTGTTTCGCCCCAAAAAAATTTATTCTGTCTGTTTGGTTTGAGTTTTTTTGATTAAATTTTTTGAAAATTGAGTTTTTGGAGTTTTGTATTTTTTTATTTTTAGTGAATATTTTAAAAATTTTAAACAATTTTTTTACTTTTTTAGATGTACCTTACTTAGATGCATCTAAAAAGTAAAAACTGTGAAAAAATATTTTAAAAAATTAATAAAAACATAAAAATACAAAAAATATACTGAATTTTCATATTTTTTTTTTATATTTTTGGTATTTAGTGAATTTTTAAAATATTTTTTTCACAAATTTTTTACTTTTTAGGTATATTTATGTTAAGTATGTCTAAAAAATTAAAAAAAAAATTCTTAAAATATTAAAAAAATACAGTAAAAATAAAAATAAAAAACACGGAAAAAAGAAAGTAGAATTTTCTAAAAAGTATTTTTAAAAAAATGGAACCAAACAAAGTGATTACTATTTTTTCATCACGTATTCTCATTATTATTTTTTAAATATAATGAATTTTTATATGTATATATCATTGTGTGAATATATATATATATATATATATATATGAGATGAAAAAAATTAAAATTAAAATTTTACTAATGACTATGTTATTTAAAGGGGGAATCACTCAATAATGAGACTGGAAAAAAAAAAAAATTACACAAAACTGAAAGGTTCGATTCAGAGTTGCACCTGCACTGAATTTGAGTTGCACTCTATGTTTGTGTAATTTTTTTTTTTTTTTTGTTCCATTGTTAAATGATTCCCACTTCTTTAAACCTCTCTAAAAGCATAAACATGTTATTGCCATATACCCTTATATTTAAATATTAAATATAATAACTTTAAAAAATAATAGAACAATACTACATATCCTCAAAAAACACAACTTCCATATATATATATATATATAATTAATCCACATCATTTTAAGGGTCGTAAAAGTCTCAATACTTTTAAAAATAATAATAACAACCACAAAAGTAAACTTATTACTTGCTTGCACGTTGGGTGGGTGGGGATGACTTTGGATCCCATAATCAAAAGGTTATTTTCTCTCTTGGCAGCCTTTAATTTTGTTTTTATCTAACAAGAGATCACACTTCAATTTTGTTATTATCTAAGCATAAAATGCACTATCTACAGTTTACGTTAATGTGATTCGAACATATATTATTAGCAGTTAATTATTTTAAATTTTTTACATTAATATTCTACACAGTTAATTTTAAAAAGTAAATTATTTAAATTATCAAAATTAAACCTATTAAGCCCAAACACTGTCTTAAGTTATATGACAAATTTGAAAGAATCTAATCCCTTATTAAAATCATGTGTCAAAAATAAGATTTCAATTGTAAAATTGTGTTTTCAAAACACCACTTGAAATAACTTATTGTGAAAATTTTTAATTATATATTTATAACACAACTTGAAATAATTTATCATGAAAAGGTGAAGTGCTGGAGACTTTCCAAAAAAAAAAAAAATCCAATTCGATAAAAAAACATTAAATCCACTACACATGCTAACAAGATAACAAATAAATGAAGAGGACAATTTTAAAATGTTAATAGATAAGACTAAGGTTGCTTGTTTGGTGGATTAGTGGGATGAAATTATGAGTACATTGAGATTGAATAGATTATTAGTGTGATAATATTAGATTGAAAATGTAAGATAAAAAGTGTTTATTTGTACACAACTAAATTAATAATACTGTGACAATAATTTATGTTAATTAATATTTTTTTGAGGGGTGCTATTCATAATCTTCGAAGCTAAAACAAATATAGAAGATTTTTCCATTTCAGCAGCCACTTGAAACATTAATCTATGAGACTGTTTTCTCAATAGTCCCCTCCGGTATGTTAATTCTACGGTAAGTACAAGGTTACTAACCCTTCTATACTATCAATCGGACCCATCATTTGTCAACCAAACCTGCTATCCACAGGATCCAATTTGTCCACTTCGGGATAAAATCGCACTTCAATTTGTTATTATCTAAACAAAAAAAAAAGTCATGCTTGCTTGTTTTGGTGGATATATAGTTGAAATTGGACTATCAGTTCAATAAAATTATTAATTTAATATTTAGTTAAAAAATTAAAATACAGATTAATAATCCATCCGAATATGATATCTCACATATAATGAATTATTCAATCCCATATAAGAGGTGTGATATAAATTGAGAGACTAAATCAAAGTCTGGACTAACTTATCAAAAAACCATAATAGAAATATTATAGTCAATATATTAGATGTTCATGTCCTATCCATTCCAATCTCATTAAATAAACATCGGATTGGATAATATTTTATTAATCCCTCCTTATAATCCTAACTCAATCCAAATATAAAATAGGATACACAATTCAAAACATTCGTAATCCTAAGACTATTAGTCATGAAAATGCTAATCCAACCTAATCTAGTCCGTCCAAACAAATATAGCAAAAATGCACAGGATTACTTTGGACGAAACGTTTGGAGGAATATGGTTGAATACACATTTTCGAAAAGCTTGTTATCACTTAAATCAGCCACAAAATATAGGAATGTTCACAGTGGCTTGATTTTAGAGTCAATCAAGAACTAAATTGTAAGAATCGGTTTTAAAAAAATTAAACCGAACCAAAACTAAACCACAAAAATTAATTTAGTTCGGTTCAATTTTACAATTCTAAATTTTTTATATAACAATAAATAGAATATATATTTTACATTAGTAAATAAATTAATGATAATTAATTTGGTTAACTTGGTTAGTATTTCACAATGAAGGTTAGTGTACAAAAGGGCAAGAAAAAAAAAAAAAAGTTCAAATTGGCAAAAACAAAACAAACGAATAAACACAAACCATAAGAAATGATCACATACACACAGGTCCCCCCAGAAAAAATAATAATAATAATAATAATTCTGCTCCAATTGAATATTAAATCTGTAAACACATTAAGTGACCATCATCCATACCACAGATGCAACGATTATGGCGTATGAGATTTCATAGTTCACCTCTCTATTTCCTATGTAATTTCTTACCTCCTTTACCCACGACCTCGTGATACAGCATAATTTGCTTCAAATATAATTCAAATAATGCTCAAAATTTATGGCATTCATATCCAAGAAACATAATACAGAAACATCTGAGCTATAGCTATTGCACTCAATTCAACATTTACTAAAAGTTGAGCAAGTACAACCCATATGATGCACAAGAAATAGACATCACTACACTTGCATGCACTTCTACCTTTTTTTACTGTTTTTAAGAAAAAAATCCTATTCTCGAATCATTCCCAAAATTTTTCTTGCCTCCATTAAGTGTTCCCATAACTGTGGCCATTCCGATTTCAGCCTACAATCTGCACAAATACAGACAACACGACCAGCAGCAAATAGTAAATATAATTATATAACCAATAGCCCAAACTCAAAACATTTATATAACCAAATGCCAATACGCTACAAACAGAAACGAAGGCATAAAAAAAACATCAAAGATCAGTAGAGGGAGCCATACATCAGAATGAGGCTTGTCCAAAACTATTTCACCTGCCCACATAATTCGATGTTATTTTCTAAAATGCTGAAACATATTAAAACACATACTATGGAGTATCGAAATGGATTTTGAAAAAGAACCAAGAGCAGCAATTAGCATTGGTTAATAGCATCAGGGGCACTCAAACCTATCAGTTTAGCAGTTTTATTCAGACAAGGTCCAAATTAGAAATTCCATAGACCAATTCAGCTCCAATTTGTGATGTTAACAAGTAAAACTTGGATAGGGTTATATTTAGCATGAAAATATCTTCCAATATTTAAAGGAAGAAGAAAAAGAATTAGAAAAGAAGAGCAAACATCTTCCAACAAAATGGTCATTGTAGTAACCTTTCAGGGTTTAGCGAAGCGAGCAATCTTAGCCAGCACTGTTCTTAAACTTCGGATGCCAGCTCCAGATTTCGAGCTTACCATCATCTGCAATAAGAAACAAAGTGGGACTATCAGCCTGCTCCCTAGTATGGTTGACCTAAAATATCAAATTATTCCAGAATTTCCTTCATACCACAGGTTGAACTGCAGACTTCTTTGCCTTGAGGTTCTGCAATCAGATGGTATGTATCAATTTTAATTTCACAGGTGAGGAGGCTAATATTTTGCATTGAATTTATTCAAAATTCAAAACATTTCTTTGCCTTGAACTGAATTTATTCAAAATTCACCTCTTCAATTTGCATTGCACGGCGTGCCACATCAATTGGAAAAACCAAATCTGTCTTGGTCAGTACAATCTGGTATTTAGTTTGAGACCTGTGATATCCGTAACAAAATCACAAACTTAGCTCATTGCAAAGAGTAAACTTGTCCTGAAGTGGACAAAATGCCCCCAACACCATTAGGAACAATGGTGTGCGAGATACACACAGATAGATAGATAGATAGATATTATATATATATATATATATATAGAGAGAGAGAGAGAGAGAGAGAGACAGAGAGAACATGATGTAGTACACACACATGGTAAATATTGCAATAGCACAACCAGCAATTACATAAGCAGATAATCATGACACATCATTATTCACACTCATTAATGTCACATTCATTACAAAATTTGCAATGAATCCATTCTTCTGAACAATTTCTCTCTAAAAGTGAAGTTCAGTTCCAATTATTACAAGACCTTTGCCAAGGATGTCAGTCAAGAAGCATGACACAGCAACACAAATCTGAAATATGCGACATATCATAAAATGAAGTCCAAAACATATTTATCAAACAAACATACATGGAGAAAGTGAGTAGGTGCCTCAATATACATCCGTGGAAAAAGTGAGCAGGTATCAGATGTATCATGCCTCTAGTTGTTTTTGTAATCTTATAATGAATGGTCGCTGACATCTATTTAGAGGCCATGTAATGGCAATGGGGCTGCAAATGAGCCAAGCCGAGCCGAGTTTTGCAGGGCTCAAGCTTGGCTTGTTTGTTAATCGAGCTTGAAAATCCAGCTCGAGCTCTGCTAGGCTCATTAATACTAATCAAGCTCAAGCTCCGCTTGAAGCTCGATAATGAATTTTTTTTACGATTATTTACATTATTTAAATATATAAATAATAAATTTATCCTATAGATAAATAATAAATGAAGCGAGCTTTACGAACAGAGCTTATTCGAGCTCAGCTCATTTATTTACTTAACAAACCAAGCCAAACTGAGCCCTTAACGAGCTGAGATCGCAAACAGCTTGGTTGATTTGCAGCTCTAAATGGCAATCTACATCTTATGAAACAACGATGACAACATACAAGCAAATCTATGCACACCTTTCCATCAAATCAATCAGCTCATGGTCCCTTGGCTTCATACCCCATTTTGTGTCAATAAGAAGGCATACTCGCTTTAGACCAACACGTGTGGAGACATACTCCTTTACCTACAAAATTCAGAAGTTTCACAAACAAGAAGGAGAATTAGAATTAACTCTCTTTTATAAATAAGCAACAGAAGCAACTGTAAGTCAATTAAATTAAGAGAATGATGGATCAGTAAAATCTAATCCATCATATGTGCAAACCCATGAATTAGTTGGCCGCTTTTTATATACTGACAAACCTAGGTTTCAGCTTCCTACCAAAAGAATAACCCTCTTCTCTTTTCTTTTACTTTTCCTTTTTTTTTTTGATAGCAACTTTGGTTACCGCTATGTCCATCTAAACAACACATACTACCATTAATACACTCATCCATAACAAGGTTTTGGCATCATTTGAAACACTCTTGGCTAAATGCAGAGATGTTCTTTCACATCATATGATAGTGCATCAGCTTCTTCCGGAATGTCTTGAATGTCTATAGCATAAATCACTGTACAACAATTGCTGTTAGAAGTACTTGTCATGGAAATATCTAATATGATAAATAAATTAAACAATCAGTGATATGCAGTGTTGCACAGAATAAAGGAAGTTCCATTTAATCCAGCAGTTGCCACTTTGAAGTTCAGTATAGAACAATTATTTAAAACAATGACACTAACCCTCCATTACAGGAGAAGGAGAAATTTCCTGACTGCTTGATCATTTTATTACATGTTCAAATTCTACAGTGGTTAATAGTTACCGAAACGGCACAAGCATACAGAATAAGAAGAGTCTAAACTGGTAATACATTAACGCGTACAGGGACCAAAATATTGTGTACCAACAAGGTAACAATGTTAATGTTTAACTACATACAAGGTGTGAGAACAAATAAAAAGAAACATAAAAGGCCAGTACCCATTTGCATACTCACAAGCTCCTCCCAAGCTTCCTTGACTTCTTCTTTTGCGTAAGCGAAGCCATATCCAGGCAAATCAACTAAGCAGAGCTTTGATCCAAGCTTGAAAAAATTAATAGTCTGCAGAAGAAATGTTATTGATGCTTGTCCACGTAGCACATACTATAATTTCAATTTCTTGGAAACAGTATCACCTGAGTAAGGCCAGGTTTATCTGATGTCCGCACAACGCCCCATTGTCTGGTAAGTGAATTTAGTAAAGATGATTTTCCAACATTTGACCTTCCTAATAAGGAAAATTAAGTTCAGTTATATCTATCAATATGTCACTTCTTGCGAAGACTTAATATAAAAACATAAGTATATGTAAATATACATAAAAACAGACTTAAGGCCACATAATGTAAAAACTATGAAAGCAAATGGAAAAAATATAGGACGACCTTTCCAGAAATCTATGAAAACCTTCTATGACACTGTAAAGGCAGCCATGATCAGATGACTATAAATAGGTACACCTTATACAGTGCACGACAGCTTGAGATTCATTGACATTTTTAGTTCTCAAACATGTTTCCTTCTATTTTATTTTCTTTTTCTCTTCCCTAATAGGTATGCTTTCACTTTTCAATTTTAGCATCACAAAACATTTTGGTAGTGAAAAAATTGAGGTCATAATGTCTTAAAATATTCCATTATTTTCTAGCAAAGGGAAAAGGCAATCCTCAAATGAGGAAAATCACAACTTTGTACATGAAAATTACAAAAAATTAATAGCAACTATTATTTATAAAATAAAATAAAAAGGATCATTCCAGTAAACTCAAGAGTTTAAAAAAAATTAAAATAGCATATACCATGAGGGAACTATATGAAAGAAATACCTGCAAATGCAATCTCAGGAAGCTCTGGAGGTAGGAATGATGAAGAAACGTTCGCAGCAGCAAAAAATGTCATTTTATTTCTAAATATCTGTCATAGACATTAACACGGGATCAGAAACATTATTTACAAAATGAAAAGTAGATGAAAGGGCAGTTGAACAGGAGATGATAGGGCAGTTCATACAAATTTGTGGCTTACATGCGTCAGGTAGATTCATCAATATATCACTAGGGTAAGACAGGATATACTTTTTATCACATCACATAAAATTATGGAAAAATCCATACAAAAATATTGCAAGATAAGTGACCTATTGAATCTTTTTTAGGCCATGAATGGTTAAAGCGCAGCACCTAGGCCCCAAGAGAACTTGGCGCCTCGATGAGTCTCTTGCCTTCAATAACACAGCTACCATGTCTTGGAAAATGTGTTTCAAAACTAATTAGTGATTTTTTTTTTTTAGGGGAAATTACAAAAAAAACCCCAGGGTATAACGTGTTTTTCACATTAAACCCCGACATTTTAATTTTAACAAATTAAACCCTAAATTCTTAACTGTGTCCCAATGTTGACCCTCCGTTCGTTTCCGTTTATTTCTGTTAGCTTTTTACACTTATTTGATACACGTGTCACTTTTTGATTTGTCCATAATTATTATAATTATTTTATTTCTAAATTACTTTCTTTTTTTTTTTCTATCAGCTCTCTCTCTCTCTCTCCCTCTTATTTGATTCGTCCTTACTCTCTCTCTCTCTCTGTGCAAATCCATATCTAACCTATACATACACACACATTACATATATATATATTCACTCTTTCTTATATTCACTCTTTGCAAATCCATTTCTAACGAATTCGAGTGAAACGGTGAGGGCAACGACAGATTTGAGGGCGGAGGGCGATGGATTTGAGCAATACCCTTCCTTGTTCCACCACCACCATCTTTTATTGAGCCCGGCGTTGCTATCCATTCACCGTTGGGTCTCTCTTTTCTATCTGCCGGAGCTGTGTGTTTCCGGGAGAGTTTCCGGTAGAGAATGGCGAGGAAGAAGAGACAGGCGATGGTGAGGGCTCCGGCCAGGATGGGTGGGATGAGCTTGAAATGGGGATGTGGGTTATGTGGGGGGAGGTCGGTGGGTGGTTCTGACGGTTGCGGCGCCGAAAATCTGAGAATGTTGGCGGCGACAGTGACAATCAAGCTCGATTTGCTGGTGCCGCGTTCGCCAGTGACGACAATGCGAACACCAACGTGGACGCTGGAGCTCGCCTTCGCAACTGCGCCACCTCCAGCCATTCACACTGCACACAGATATCCAAACCCTAATTTATACAAAAATATATATATACAAACATCACAGCTGTATCTATATATGTGTGTGAATATGTGAGAGAGAGATTGAAGAAGATGCTTAGAAAAGAAGATTTACCCATTAGTGTAAATGGGGCTTGTGTTAGATGAGATCTCGATTGTGGTCGACACAACTGCTTTGCTCTATGCTAGCGAGGATCGATGTACTAAAACCTCGTTTGGATTGATTTTGAAGAGAGAGAGAGAGAGAGAGAGAGAGAGAACTGATAGAAATAAAATAATTGTAATAATTATGAACAAATCAAAAGGGGACACGTGTATCAAATAAGTGTAAAAACTTAACACAAACAAACACAAACAAACGAAAACAGACGGAGGGTCAACATTAGGACACGGTTAAAAATTCAGGGTTTAAATTGTTAAAATTAAAATGTTAGGGTTTAATGTAAAAAACAAGCTAAACCTTGGGGGGTTTTTTTGTAATTTCCCCTTTTTTTAAATTTTTTTTTTCCCTCGTCATCAACAATTTCCTCTCAAATTCTTAATTTAAACACAACCTCAATGTAGCAAAAAAATTTCAAAAAAAAAAAAAAATCAAATTCAACTAGACTATATCTCCTTTGATCCATTTTTATCATCGTAGTTCGTGTGGCACATGTGAACTTAATATGTTATTTTACGAAGTTGTCTTAGGGAGAGACACATTGACATTTTTTTTTCCATTATTTATGTGCCATAGTGTTTTTAAAGGCTCAAGGCGCACTAAGGCGCTGAAGGTCTCTCGGGGCCTAGGTGCAAGGCGTAAGGCAAGGTGCGGGCTTTATTGAAGTAAGGCGCACAATCTTAGTAAAAAATAGAAAAATTAACATAAACTAATCATTCATAGTACTAAGGCAATTTTTTTAAAAATAAAAAGTAATCAAGATTCAAGACAAAATATAAAATAATTCTCAAAGCCATGAAAGTGCATATTACATAACATTTTAATTTTCAAAGATAAAATAATCCACATTCAATAAAATAAAAATAAAAATAAAAACATAAACATAAACGCAAACATCCAAAACATAAATATCCAACAAATACTAATATATGTCTTAACACTTAAAAACATCAATATCAAAAGAAATGGTAGGTTAGGTCGGTCAGTCAATCATCATCCTCAACATCAATGGCAAGCAAACTATCATCTTCTTCTCAATCAGTTGATTTGTAACCCTCAACATCTTCCTCCTCTGTATCATCTGAGCCCGCTTCCTCTTCATTTATTTATTGAAGTGGAGTTAATCTTGATGATTTAGATATCCTCGTTTGTGCCTTTGAGCGTGTGAACTTGTTGCTCTACTTGCATGGCTACTTTCTTCTACTCCAGAAGCTCTAGCAACAGTGGCCCACATCAAGCCATCATCATCATCAAACACAAGCTCATTATCTTCATCTGATTCTCCATCCATCCTCCCAAGCAACCACTCATTGCTTTCATCAATATTTTGCAAAGATATGGGATCAAGAGTGTTGCGCATGTCATACCTAAATCTCAATGTTCTATTATATTTGACAAACACTAAATCATTGAGACGTTGTTGCTCCAATCTATTTCTTTTCTTGCTATGAAGCTGCAAGTATTAAAAAGATATTAAATTCTATATAATGAGAATAAAAAATATTTGAATTGAACAAAAAATTAGTTAGAATGTTAAATACTCACATGTTCAAATACACTTCAATTTCGTTCACAACCCGATGAACTACATGTTAGGCTAAGGATTTTTATGGCAAAAGTTTGCAAGTTTGGAGTTTTAGAACCATATGATGCCCACCAATCAGCTGCGATAATCCACTAGTTAGAAATAATTGTTACCAAGTATTAAATTTTACTAAAAGTATTACTAAAAATAAACTCTATGAGTCTATAATATATTACCTGGTGCCCTTGTATTTCTTTGCCTAATCGCAACAAACTTGCCAAAAAGACTCTCAGCCTTCATATAAATACTCATCTCATTAGTGATCAAATCTTGAACAGTGACATCCGGAACCAACCTTTGCATGCATTCATAAAACCCATTCATCACTTCATGATCTTTTCGCACCTCCAACGCTTTTGGGTAAAAAAATTCTAGGTTAAGAAAATGCGTAGTTGCATGTAAAGGCCGATGCAATTGGACATCCCATCTTTTGTCGATGATTTCGAAGATTTCATTATACTTCTCTTCTTTATGATCAAATGAACTTGCAATGCATTCTTTTGCCCTATCCATTGCCTCATAAATGTATCCCATGGGAGGTTTCTTCTCGGTATCAACCAATCTAAGTACTTTGATGAGAGGACCCGAGACCTTAAGGGCAAACACAACAGTATTCCAAAATGAAGGCATCAACAAAGTTTGTGCCATTTTTTTACCTTGTGGTTCCTTTACCCATTTGCTTGAGGTCTAGTCTTCGAAGGTGACCATCTTTCTCAATTGTTTTTTTGTTGATGCATCCTAGACAAAGTCAGAAAGGCGGTTGCAAATCTAGTTTTTGCAGGCTTGATCAAATTCTTCAGATTTGTATAGCACCTCATCATGTTTAGCAACATACGCCGGTTGTAAATGTAGCCACGTACTGCAATACCTCTTTCAAATGTCTTTTTTAGTCTAGGTATTTTGAAAATGTCTTCTAACATCAACTCCAAGCAATGAGCAGCACATGGTGTCCAATACAAATGTTCATACTTGGCTTCCAAAAACCTCCCCATAATGTAACAATTACGAAAAATTATTATTTTTAAGTTTTTAAATTTTAAATACAAAACAAACTACGAGTAAAAAAATTTGACATAAGGAAGGAGGAAATATTCTTACCCGCCAACACATTAGCTGCAGCACTATCAGTGATAACTTGCACCACATTATCTTTTCCAACTTTCTCCACAAACTTATCTAGTAATTCAAATAGCTTCTGCTCATCCTTTGAATAGCTAGAAGCATCAACCGACTCAACAAACATGGTTCCTCTTGGACAATTAACTAAAAAGTTAATCAATGTCCTTCCTCTCTTGTCAGTCCAGCCATCAGCCATTATGGAACACCCGTATTTTGCACAATCTTCTTTATGATTCTTCATCAAATCTTCAGCATGTTTCACCTCTTTTTTGAGTTGGGTAACCCGCACTTCATGATAAGTTGGTGGCTTCATACCGGGACCATATTGCCCAATGGCTTCAATCATTTGTCCAAAACTCTCATAATTTACTGCATTAAAAGGGACACCAGCATCATACATCCACCTTGCAAATCTTTGCACTGCCCGAGCTCTCATTTCTTTTTTGTAAGGGTCATTCACATCAATTTTGGTTTGCTTCCCTTTTGCTTGGTCTCTTCGATTTTTCACCACTGATTCTGGATTGGGTGTGGAGTAAACATCCATAGGCCCTTTTTTCTTTGGCATTTTTAAATTGGTTTTGGATTTGGATGAACCTTGGCTACTACTTGTCAACTTACGGCGTTGATTGACATTAATCTCAACAACATCATTTTCATCTTCATCTTCCATGTCCATATCATCAAAATCAGGCAACATGTTCATTTCTTCTTTTTGTGTCTTCTTTTTTTACATGAACTCTCTAATCTCTTCTCTTACATGAGCTGGACACTTCGGGCAAGCAGTGACATTCTTATAACCTCCCGCGAGGTATTGTTTCACCCGATAAACACCTCCATTTGATACTTTACCACAAAAATTACACTCAAACTTGTTTAAATTATTCTCCTCTACCAAATGGGCATGTTGCCATACCGGATCTTTTCTATTACTTTCCGATGTCATTTTCTACACAGCAAATTTAATAAATGAAAAATAATTTCATTGTAATGTAAGTGTGATTAATTGTGTAATGTAATGGAAAATAATGTGTAATGAAAAATTACACATTAGCACAGACAGTGTATTAATTAATGAAAAATTAATTAATACAATGTAATGGAAAATAATGTAATGGAAAATTACACTCAGTGAGTGTAATGTAATGTAATGTGTCAATTTAAAAAATAATTAATGTAATGTAATGTGTCAATTTAGAAAATAATGTGATGTAAACAGAGACCAAAGGCATAATTGAAATTATTCTCTTTTTTTTTTAATTATTCTAATTAATGTAATACGTTTTTTTTGTTTAAATTATTCTATTTATTTATTTTTTATTATTATTTTTAACAGAGACTCAAAGCCATAATTGAAAAAAAAAAAAAAAAAAAACAGAACAAAGCAGAGCAGACTGAATCAGCGAAGAAGACAGAAGAAGAAGGAGAGAAGAAGAAGAAGAAGGAGAGAGATGATCGAAGTCGAAGAAGCCAGATAAAAAAAAAAAAAAAAAAACACACACACACACACACACCCGAAAGTCGAAGTCGAAGTCGAAGAATAAGAATAAGAAGCCGAAAGAGAAAAGAAAGAAAAAAAAATAAAAAAATAGACGACGCAGATTAGGGATTCGAACACACACCTGGAAGTCGTAGCGCACCTAGAAGACAAAGTCGAAGTCGAATCGAAGTCGAGAGAGGAAGTCGTATTTCGTTTCGAAGTCGAATCGAAGTCGACATAGATTAGGGATTTTGTTTCAGTCGTATTTCGTTTCAGTCGAAGTCGTATTGTATATAAGTTGTAATCCTCTGTGGTTAGAGCCATTCGAACACACACCACCACAGTTGTTAGATCAAAATTAGGGCGTAAACCATCAATCGCGCCTAGGCGCGTGCCTTGCGCCTCTCTCGCCTGCTTCCAGGAGCGCGACTTCTTCAACGCGCCTCGCCTGGTACCAGTTCAGGCGCACAGGCCGCGACTCGATGCGCCTTGCACCTAGGCACACACCTAGGCGCACTTTTCACAACACTGATGTGCCACACAGTAGGAATGTTAATAGGTTAGTCAAAGTTCTGAAAAGTGGATGCGGTCGTCGTAACGATAACGGTGGCCCGGCTGCGGTTGCGGGGTGTAAAGGCTGTAGCATAACGGTTGCGGTAACCGAAACTGTGAATTTTTTTATTTTTCATACAATTTGAAAAAAACTTACCAATACACATTTTTTCCCCATAATCATATTTATTGGGCTTTAAAATAAATATTGATCAATTTTTGTAAATTTTAAAGTATGATCCAATATATTTTATATTTTTAAATCACTATAAACCGAGTTTTTTATATTTTATTTTAATAATTAATGACTTTATATGTCATAAATCCATATTATGCTTGTGGCAAAAAAATTTTTTTATTGGACTTAGATGTATAAAATTATTTTTTTAATTATTATACTTGTGGAAGCATATGCAAATTTTAACTTGAATAGTTTTAAAAAATAAATTATACATGCTAATGTAATCATATAAAAATTAAAAAATAAATTATAAAGATTTTTTTTTTTTTTGGTTTGGATCACTTGAATATTCATTCTCTTTTTAGATAACCTATAAATAAAAATAAAATAAACTAATCAAAAAAAATTGACATGTATAAAATATGTATTAATATATATTTATAGGGGTTATGTTTTCTAGATATTTTATAAAAAAATCAATCACTAACTATTATATATAAGATAAATAATGACAAAAGTAAGAGAATAAATAAGAGCATATATATATATATTAATAAAGCCAAATAGATAATGACCATACTTATTATTATTATTATTATTATTACTTTCAAACAATATGTAAATAGACACACCAACAAAATGGTTGAGTGATAGCAGCCGAATAGAATAACATAGGTCTTACAGCTTTAACAAATCAATAACATGTTCTTCATCTTCCCTCTTCTCTCTCAATCTCTTACTCTTCCCTCTTCTCTCTGTATCCTTCTTCCATTTTTCAAATTTTTTTTTTTTTTTCAAAAGAAGTAGTTCAAAATTGTTATGTAATGGTGCGTAACGGGCCGTTACGGTACTGTTACTACTGCTACGGCCGACACACCTGTGAATCTCAATCACGCCGCAAAAGCGGAGGCAACGCATGGTGCCTATCGCCGCAACCGTTACGTAACACTGCATTTTGAAACCGTGGGTGCAACGGTATCTAACGGACCGTTACGGTACTGCTACAGCCGTTATGTAACACCAAAACAGCCGTTACATATGTGAATTTCCGTCATGCCACTATAGCGGCCGTAATGGGTGGTGGTAACCACCACAACTGTTACGTAACGGGGTTATGTAACAGTTGCGGCCGCTTTTTAAAACCTTATCAATCACTTGAGCTACAACTCAGGTCTTTATGTGGAGGAAATTAAGTGTCGATATTAATGTTTTCTAGTAACTATGGTATGAGAATGGAAGCCACCTTTGCCAGCAGTTTACTCCCAGAATCCCAAATTGACAGGAGCAAAATGGGAGCAGTCATCTAAGGAAGTAAGTAATTCAGGCTTCAAGGTGAACAGTTTCAAGTTTTAGACAATGTTTTCCTCACTAGAAACCATTCTCAGCTATCAAAAGGGATGAACTAGTTCAAATCCTAGGAAGAATGACCACATTACTGTGCATTTTAACGAAAAGGATATTCAACAAATTGGGGCCAACTGTGCAAAAAGTTAATAATTGCATCACAAAAGCTTGGTACCACACTTGCTCTGTTACATACATATCACAACATAGTAGTCAAATGAGATGTAAATAGTTAACATTTTCCAACTATTTCTTATCATGAGCAAGTCCTATACCCTAAGCAGCCTATAATAGAAACTGAAATACATTTTACTGTAAAAAAGAATGGTGTCATACATCAAATAGTATTAAAAACCTATACATGCCTGGTAAGCAAGCAGAAAAAAAAAGGTCATGCTATCAGTGTACAAGTTCAATTTAAAACTAAGATTTGAACACGACATGAAAATTATGTCCAAAATTTCAATGCATTGAGCAATTCCTTTTGAACTAGTCACTGGTTAAGTTACTAACTGAAGCTTGAGTAACCAGCTTAGGGTATGATGAGATATCACCCTTTATTTATAAATGAAGATTAGGGTTTACAAGGAAGACAATTACAAGATGATCCCTGAGTGCATAAAAATGATTACAGATCCTAGAGACTTTCGGCTAATATAATATGCTAAGTGCCTTTCGGTGATTATAATATGCCAACACTCCCCCTCAAGCTGGTGCGAAGATATCTCTCATGCCCAGCTTGCCTAATATGTTATGAAACGGTTTATTCCCAATTCCCTTGGTGAGAATGTCAGCAAGTTGTTCACCAGACTGAACAAAAGGAGTACAAATGGTACCACTAGTGAGTTTCTCTTTAATGAAGTGGCGATCAATCTCAACATGTTTTGTCCTGTCATGTTGAACTGGATTGTGAGCAATGTTGATGGCGGCCTTATAATCACAGTATAACCGCATGGAGTCCGTCTGAGCAATACCTAGATCTCTCAACAATAATTTGATCCATAAAAGTTCACACACACCTTGTGCCATAGCTCTAAACTCAGCTTCTGCACTTGACCTGGCAACCACATTCTGTTTCTTACTCCTCCAAGTAACTAGGTTGCCGCCGACAAATGTGCAATACCCTGAAGTTGATCTCCTATCAGTTACTGACCCAGCCCAGTCAGCATCTGTATAGGCTTCTACACGAAGATGATCATACTTTGAAAAATACAGACCCTTACCAGGAGCAGACTTCAAATACCTCAAGATTCTCATGACAGCCTCAAAGTGAATCTGATGAGGAGCATGCATAAACTGACTAACTACACTGACAGCAACAGCAATATCAGGACGGGAGTGAGATAGGTAAATGAGCTTACCCACTAAACGTTGATAGCTCCCCCTATCCACAACTTCTCCTCCTTCATCATCCCCCAATTTCTGATTGGGTTCCAGTGGGGTGGCACATGCCTTGCAGCCAAGCATCCCAGTTTCCTTCAACAGGTCAAGCACATATTTTCTCTGTGAGATAAATATCCCATCCTTAGAGCGAGCAACTTCAATTCCCAGAAAATACTTCAAGCTTCACAAGTCTTTGATTTCAAACTCTTTGGCTAAATATTTCTTCAACAGAGGGATTTCCCCACTATCATTGCCTGTAAGAACTATGTCATCTACATAAACAATAAGTGTTGTAGTCTTACCGCATGAGGAATGTTTCACAAATAATGTGTGATCTGCCTGACTTTGTTTGAAGCCATATTTAAACATAGCCTGAGTGAATCTCTCAAACCAAGCCCTTGGAGACTGTTTGAGACCATATAATGACTTCCGAAGTTTGCATACTTTCCCTTCTGTTTGATGATCCTCAAAACCTGGAGGAATGTCCATATATACTTCTTCTTCGAGGTCACCATGGAGACAAGCATTCTTGACATCAAACTAATAAAGCGGCCAATCTAGATTAGCTGCTAGAGAAAGAAGTACTCTGACTGAATTCATTTTAGCCACGAGTGCGAAGGTCTCCTGATAATCAATGCCATATGTCTGAGTAAACCCTTTTGCCACAAGCCTTGCCTTGTAACGCTCAATAGACCCATCTGCTTTGTGTTTCACAGTATATACCCATTTACAGCCCATAGGTCGTTTGCCCGTAGGTAACTCAGTCAATTCCCAAGTGCCATTCTTCCTAAGTGCTTTCATTTCCTCAATCATGGCTAGTTTCCACTCAGAGATAGCAAGAGCATCCTGAAAATGGTTAGGAATGCTAACAGAGGAAATATTGGACACAAACGCTCTATATGAGGATGACAAATGAGAGTATGATACAAACTGTGAGATAGGATGTTGAGTACAAGATCTCACACCCTTTCTTTTGGCAATAGGAACATCAAGATCAATGGACTCGCGAGATTCAAAGTTACCTGGACTCTCATCAGAAGCAGGAGATGGCAGTGGAGTAGCAGAAACGGTCCCGTGTATCTAGTTAACTTGTTTTTTGTCGATGTCCCGGACATAAACATGTCCATCCTTATTCTTGGTGACAGTGGGTTCTATAGTTCCAGTAGAAGAGGGGGGTGCAAGAACAACTGGTTCTATCATAGGAGGCACAGGACTCACTTCACACCAAGGCTCCCCCGGAAATGAGGACGGTGACACCGGAGAGGACAAGAAATAGGACTGGGACTCAAAGAAAGTGACATCCATGGACACAAACCACTTACGAGAAGAAGGGTAGTAACATTTATACCCCTTTTGAGTAGGAGAATAACCAAGGAAAACACACTTGAGGGAGCGAGGGTCCAACTTACCACAAGAGGGAGAGTGATTATGGGCAAAACAGACACAACCAAATATTTTGGGAGGAATAGAAAATAAGGACTGAGAACCGAGGAGGACGTGAAGCGGAGCCTGTTTGTCCAGGACCTGGGTAGGGAGACGATTAATAAGATGGGCAGCGGTGAGAACGGCGTCGCCCCAATAGGGTCGAGGCACGTTCATAAAAAAACACATGCACCGAGCCATGTCAAGAAGATGCCGATTCTTGCGTTCGGCCACCCCATTTTGTTGAGGGGTATTGGTACAAGAGGTCTGATGGATAATGCCATGAGTAGAGAAATATTGTCCTAACCCAGAATCTATGTATTCCCCGCCATTATCAGAACGAAATATTTTGATAGTGGCCCCAAACTGAGTACAAATCATCTTATGAAAAGTGCGAAACACAGAGAAAACTTCACTCTTATCTTTCATGAGATACACCCAAGTAGCAGGAGAAAAATCATCAATAAATGTAACAAACCAGCGATGATCTTTCACAGACAGAACACGAGAGGGACCCCAAACATCAGAATGTATTAATGAAAAAGGAACTAAGCTTTTATTCAAACTGGGAGCAAAAGAAGCTCGATGTTGTTTTCCAAGTTGACAAGACTCATAAAGAAAGTCAGACACATGATGATTTGCGAAACTAGAAGGAAATAAATGCTTAAGTAAATGAAATGAGGGATGCCCAAGACGCCGATGCCACAGCCATACATCAGCGGGGGTAGTAGAAGACGTGGTGGAAGAATAAGCAAGTTTGTTCGGTTGATCTAGGAAGTAGAGACCATTTTCTGCACTACCACTGCCAATCGTCCTCTCCGTGACAAGGTCCTGAAAAAGACAATGATCAGGAAAAAACGTCACACAACAATTCAAATCCTGGGTAAGACAACTTAAGGATAACAGATTAACAGAAAACTTGGGAACATGGAGAACAGAAGATAGATGCATGGTAGGAGTGACTTGGACTAAACCTTTTCCAGAAATGGAAGAAACAGTTCCATCGGCAATCCTAACTTTGTCCTGACCTGAAGAGGGCTTATAGGCAGAGAAAAGATCAGAGGAGCCAGACATATGATCTGAGGCACCAGAATCAATAATCCAAGGCAAAGATGTATGACACAGGCAAGCACAAGGAGAAGATGCTAAGTTACCTGAGCGGGCAAAGGACGAGGAAGCGGTACTGAGAGCAGTAGAAGATCGCCGGTCCAACAATTGGCGCAAAGCATCCTCCAGCTCAGTATCAGAAGCTTGGGTAACAGAAGTGGAATTAGAATCAAGGGTATCAACGGCACTAGACTGATGAGCCCGGGAATAGGAACCACGTCCTCGAGAGTGGCCTGACCGACCTCCTCGAGAACCAGACCGATCACCTCGACCCCCAGATGGAGTCCCATGAAGCTTCCAACATGTCTCACGAGTATGCCGCGGCTTCTTGCAATAATCACAGAATACAGACTCCTTAGCAGCAGACGGAGGAGGCAGGCTGAGGCCATCTCGAGGAGTAGACAGTAATGCGGAACGGTCAGTAGAGACAGGGGACATCATAGCAGACCGACGACTCTCCTCATTTTGTACATAGGCAAATGCCTCCTGCAGTGAAGGAAGAGTGTCCATACTCAGAACTCGACCCCTAACTGGATCATACTCCATATTTAAGCCGGCCAAAAATTTAAAGACCCGTTCCCGTGCGATGAACTTCTTGTACCCGACAGAATCAGTAGGGCAAACGGGCTTATAGTCTTCCAGGTGGTCAAGGCGTTTCCAACCGTTGGTGAGGAAAGTGAAGTACTGAAGAACAGTCTGCTCCCCCTGAAGTGTGCTCTCAATAGAACGACGCAACTCAAATGCCTGTGAAAAATTTCCTTTGCGGGAATAGGTAACAGCCACAGCCTCCCAAATGTCCTGGGCAGTCTCCATAGACAAGTAGCCCTCACCAAGCTCTGATACCATGAAGCTTGAGTAACCAGCTTAGGGTATGATGAGATATCACCCCTTATTTATAAATGAAGATTAGGGTTTACAAGGAAGACAATTACAAGATGATCCCTGAGTGCATAAAAATGATTACAGACCCTAGAGACTTTCGGCTAATATAATATGCTAAGTGCCTTTCGGTGATTATAATATGCCAACACTAACATTGTTATCAAATCGCGAATCAACTTGTGAATCATTTTGCTTAAGTAGTGAATCGTGATTGTATCGAATGGTGAATCATATGATTCATGTGATTTAATATAATATATAATTTATAATGTTTTTGATATAAAAATAAACATAGTGCTTAAAATGAAGTAAATATCAATATTACTAAATTATATATTTATATACATATAAAACTATATATCAATAAAACTAATTGGTCCTTTTTTATTTCTTGATAGAGAGGTTAATATGATGTCATTCACGCATTATGTAAACAAAAATATATGTAACTTAATTGCAGTAAATCGTAATAAACCATACCTAATCACAATGAATCGCATGTTTAACTAAAATTTATGATTCAACAACCGATTCAAATCATTTTGGTTGAAAATTGTATTGAATCATGAATCATATGATTCTAATAACCATGGTTACTAATCAATATAGGTAAAAAATATTATAAATGGTAAACAAATCTTCTGAACATGCATAACACATAAAATACCGATTCTTCAATTCGCTCTCTTTCTGCACTTGTAGAGGAGGGGATGTTATCTAAAGGGGCAGAAAGCTCAGTGTTGTACCCTGCCCTTCGTAACTCAATCAAACGCCTACGGCCCAAGAACTGCAGATGGAATAGCCAAGAATCAGAATTACAAAAAAGAAAAAAAAAACAAACAAAAGATGTTATAGACAAACATGTAGCTGAAAAGTGAAAAGGCGTTGCTAAGACAAATTACATTATCTTCCACAAAGGAAAGTATAGAAGGGCTAGGTTTTATGGCACGAAACTCTGCATTCTTTGACATTTCAACACTTGTATTTTTCTCCTCATCTTCTTTCTTCTCTATGTTATGTCCTGGAAAACATGTAACAAAAGGCTGTAAGAAAGCGACCACCTGCTTTATTAAAAAATTTCAGGAAACGACAAAAATGAACAAACTCAAATAGATATAGAAACCAAGTTGCAGTAAATCTTATATAAGAGCGACACATATAAGCCATGTAGTTAAGCAATAATTTGTAACATCTAGTATTCATATGAAGGGGACGGCTGGAAATCAAACGTTATAGGGGAAAGAATTAGAGAGATATTTAAGTAATTAAAACTATCCAATAATGTAAGACTGTTACATTACACACCATCTTCTGTGTCATGTCTGATTATAGGTCCATCAGATAATTATAGGAAGAGTGACTATCAATGGTGAAAGAATGTCATCAACTGGAAGAAGAAGTCACTTGTTTATGTAATGACGAGATAGTATTAAAGGGGATAAATTGATTTAGGAATGGAATTAGTTTCATGGCAAACATTTGCATGGGTTTTCAAGACTAAAAAAATAAATAAATAAAAAAGGCAGCAGGCATTCTTCTTTTACATGGATTTTGATTTCTCTAAGATATGTCCACGGAAAAGAGAAAAAACAAAAAAACAAAAAAGAAAGAAAGATATTTTACTAATCTCATAAATAGAGTCAGACAAAATCACTAGCTAAGCATAATGGCATCACTTCTACATTGCCAGAATACCAAAACTAGCAGCAGAGAGACATAGTGCATAATGAGAGAATCATAAGTGGCCTGTGAGTTTGTCCAAAGAAATTCCTAATACAAAGTATTTGCACTCAACTTATACGCTCCAAATATTACTATATGCATACTTGAAAAGAATAACAAAAATTCTTTTAACAAGTGCCGAAATCTTCTATTCCATTGAGGCATGGTTGTTAAATGAGGTAGAAAAAAAACTTTATAGAGAAATCAAGGAAAGATGAAATGGGGGAGGAACACATGCCAAGTAAACCATTCTAACAGATTTAAATGCTGCAATATATATATGATAGATGGTGGGAAAGGCAGAATATACACAAAAACCAAACTACTCCATCGAATTACTGACCAATGGTGGCTATTCCATCGTCTAACCGCTTATTTGAGATATCATGTGGATCTATCCGGATTGCTGGCTTCCTTTTCTTTCGCCGATCAACATTTCCTGCCAAATCATCACCCACACTTTTCTTGTCATGAACTTTTTTCTTCACAAACTTCCCAAGAGGTTCAGCTGCACGACCATCATGATTCTGCTCCAATTGCTTCCTTGACTCAAATTTATTTTTGGCATCTGTCTTCATCAAACTATTTCCCCCACGATCCATTTTATCCACAGCGTTCAGTCTCAAATTCTTGCCACCATTGCTATCAAGTGACTCGGTTTCACGAAATTTTCTTTCACCTTTCAAGAATTTTACCTTCTCAGGTTGCTCAAAATCATGAGATTTTCCTCTCGTGGTGCGTTTTTGTTTAGCAAGACCATCCTTGAGCTCATTCCACCTCTTAGATAAAACTTTTCTAGAGGGTGTCTCAACATTTTTGCTGTTATCACGATCAGCATAGACTCTCTTCCTTTTGCGATCATCATTTATCGGTTTAAACCCCCTATCGCCATCAAATTTCCGCTCATAAACCGATTTACTATTTGTCTTCGATCTTACATTGCTCCTTCCCCCATTCTCTTTCCTATACAGCTTATTATCACCGTAACGAATATCAACAGAATCCTCCATACTAAATTGAGCATTTTTATTTCCACGAAAACCCTTCTTCTTGAACTCCAGGGTTTCACCATCATCCTTAGGTCTCTTTGATCTTACATTGCTCCTTCCACCATTCTCTTTCTTATACCTCTTATTATCACCGTAAGGAACATCAACAACAACATCATCCATACTAAATTGAGCATTTCTATTTCCACGAAAACCCTTTTTCTTGAAATCTAAGGTTTCACCACCATCCTTAGAGCTCTTTGAACTAGCAGTACCAAGTTTCACTTTCTTATGGAGTTTAATCTTAGTAGACATTATTATAGTTTAGAAGTACAACTTTTTCAAACATACCAAAAATCAATAAACACCGGAACTCCTAATAACACAGTCTGATTAACTGAACAACACAACCTGAAACACACAAATCAAAGCATCGCAATTCAAATTCGAGTCCATTACAACAAATGTGTGTACGAGGGCTATTTTGTACCTTTGTAACGTGTGTTTTCGAACTCTTCTTCGTCTCTCTCGGGCTGTTTTTGCTTATTTTGCCGCCATAGATTTTTGTTTTTGGCAGAGTTCCTCCTCCTCCTGACCTATTCTGGGTTGCTCAGTTGATTGTGGGTCACTTGGATAGAGTTTGGGCTGTTTATTGGGCTGGATCTTGGGCTCTAATGCAAACCATTTCCAAAACTCTTTACATGTGCAGATGTGTTAATGGCCCGGGTCGGCCCAAACGGGCCTCGCGGTCTCTCGTTTTTAGCAGGCTGGGCCATGGGCCAAAAAATGGGGTCAGGCCCAAGCCCAGGCCTACTAATAATAGGGTCACGGGTTGAGACTAGTCGGCTTTTTTTTTTTTTTGAAAAATAAACGTTAAATATATTATCTATGCAGATTATTTATTAAGAAAAAAAATAAAAGAAAAATTATATTAGAGCATTTTAGTTAAGATTAATGATATGTTTTGTTTGGTTATGTTTCATGGTAGTATTTAATTTAATTATGTATAACTTATGTATTTTTAATTATGAACTTATAATTAAAAAAGTATGTAATTATGTATTTTTTTTTTTCGAATGAATAATTTTATATATATGAAAATGGAACTTTCAATATTACAATATTAAATTAATTATATAATATTTATTGAATGAATAATTTTTATTTCAAAATGAAATAAAATATTACAAAAATTTATATTATTAAATAAAATAGGTGTAGATTATTAATGATGGTAGAGCAATTACATCACTATAGGTCAAGTACATCCCAACTAGGTTGGCACCTACTAGCTTACTAATCATTTGCATTATCCTCCACCTCAATAATCTAATACAAAAAAAAAAAAAAAAAAACCCAAACAAACAAACAAAGAAAAAAAAAAAAGAAATGAAATGAAATAGTAAAAAATAAATTGTTGATCAATCATCGGAGAAAACAGACATTTCAGTCGCATTACCCGAGGATATGTCATCTAAATCATTTTGAATTCGCTTCTTTTCACTATAATTTTGTTTTCTTGTAAGCCTATGTATATGATTTCTAGATATCATCAGTGCCTCAACTACGAAAGTCCATGCATATGTCTTCTTTTCAAAATGTCAAAATCATCGGAATCATCCACTAACGGGCTTTCCAAATAACGTTGTAGTTCAGAACTACTTACGCTTGTACGTTGAGATATTTTTCTACTTTTTATTACTGGAAAAATACTTAATCTCCTGCCTCGAGATGAGACTACTAGTGTAACGTGTGTAGGTGTGTATTTATAGATGCAGTTGCCCTGTATTCTTTAAATAATCTGTTGCATGTTTGCATAATAGGGGCAAATTGTGTTTGATCAACGAAAATACACTCTAAAAATTCTTGTAAATCAATTTCTTTACACCTTGGATTAATTATTATGGCTAAAATTAAAAGATGAGACAAAGTAATAATGGTTACATAATATTTATTACTCATATATTTAATGAAAACTTTAATTATTTCTACTATCATATGTAAAACAAATGATGAAACAAGAATATATATATATATATATATATATAAATAATTTTGTTGAAATATCAAAAACTATTAAAAAATCTTTATATAAGAACTACTTGGCGTTAATTAAGTTTTGTGGGAGTCAGTACTCCTTCTATTGATGTTGTTGTAAAAAATAAATCTATTATTTTTCTTTGTTTACAAGCTATTTTTAATATATTATAAGTTGAATTCCACCTGCTTTCGACATTTAAAATTAATTTTTTAAATGACATATTTTCTCGTTGACAAATTTTTCTATATTCTGAAATTCGATTAGCAGAAGACATAATAGTAACAACTGCATTTTTTATTATAAGTACAGAAGTTTTAATAAAATCAGGACATTCACTAGGAGTAAAAGATTGTTCTTTTTTTAATAATATAATCAACTACAGAATTGTATGCACGTATAAGATCATATAAAAATATTTGCAATTTACCAGTTGATGAAGCTCCTAATTACATTTGACTTAAAATATCAGGTTGTTGATTTTGTAAATGTTTGTTCGCATACCTTTTTAGATGACTAGTACTCCCTGCATATGCAACACTAAGTAAACGTGCACAATATTTACATTTTGCTTTAAATGTAATTGTACCATCAGGATTATTTATAGATATTTTTTTCAAAATGTTTCCAAACAGTACTAGTTGTGCCTCTAGATGATGATCCAACTGTTGGAAGATGGATATTAGAAAGAGAATCAACAGATTCATGTTGTGTGTAGTATATGTATCAACATTGACATAAACATTAGAAATATTAGGATCCATATTAATGTAAATAAAACAATATATAAGAATTAACAATTAATTTAAATAACATGTAAATACAATGAGTAAAAAATAATAATTAATATATATACACAAATAATTAATGAAAAAAATGAGTAGCTAATAAATTTAATTAATGTTACCGACTGGCGAATGCGATACGAAAATTAGCTTCTTCTGATAAAAATTTCTTGTTTTACAATTGCGATTGTTACTTGGGGATGACACTTCAAAATTAATTGAGAGTTGAGAGAGATTGATAGTTTAAGAGGGCGAGAATTATTTGTGAGATTTATTCTGAAAAATGGAAGATATTTATACTAGTTTGAAAGAGTGAAGCAAATTTATAAAAATATATACATATACATATATATATATATATATATATATATATATTAAAAATGTAGTAGACGGTAATATGCCCGTTTGATTTTTTTATTTTTTATTTTTCATTCAATGAAAGAAAAGTTTGTTGAGTGATGCACGCATATAGCACAGGGGTAAGCTAGTAGAGGGCAACAGGGGCAGCAAGTGATGAACCGTTTGAATTTTTTTGTTTTTCGTTTTTGTTTTTTTTTTTTGTTTTCATTTATATTTATTATTCATTACAAAGTGAAAGGGTGATGATGTGATCCTGGGGGTAGGGTAGTAGGTTGGGCGAGGTAGAAGGGCAGAAGGTTGAAATATATATATATATATATATTATTCATTCATTGCAAGGAAATGACATTGACTGTTGTGTTATTTTGTTTTTTGCAAGATCAATCTTTTATTTATTTTATTTATTTATATATTTTTTTAACTATTTAACCGTTGCAAGTTACTTTTTATTTTATTTTTTTGAAATTTGGCCTTTGGTAGAGAAATGGCCGGGTGGGTTGGGTTGAGTTGCTTGCATGGCCCGAAAATTTTCGGGTCCAGCCGGACTAATGGGTTCGACCGGGCTTCAAATGAAGCGCCCAGACCCAAGTCCAAGGTACTGGGCTGCGCTCGCGTCCAGGCCTAACCAGGGCGGGGCCCACCTCAGGTGGGTTTCGGGCAGCCCATGAGTCTCAGACCATTTTTACACCCCTATTTCCATGTTGGGGAGTTTTTTTTTTTTAAAAAAAAAAATAATAATTTGAGCCATGTAATAAAATATATATTTTTTATTTTGTCAATTTAATTCTTAATATTTTAATTTATTTTCAATCTAGACCATTCTGTCTATTTTGTAAAGTAAAACTGGCAGAAAAATCATATTTTAATTATTAAATTAAATGTATGCGTGCATAAAACATTTAAAATATTATTTTTCATTGAGTTTAATTAAAATAGGTAAATAACTTAGAATGAAAAAAAAAAAATTTATATTGACAAAACCAAAAATTTAAAATTTGTTTTGTTACAACTGTCATAACCTGATTTTTTTTTTGGGGGGGTAATTTTTCCTATCTTTTTTTTACAAGTTCACTATACGAAGGCCTCGTTTAGGAACATACTATTTTAATAATTTTTTGACTTTATACAAAAAGATGTGCAAAAAAATAAATAGAGTGATATGATAAATTATAGTGATTTTTTTACTAAAATGTATTGTTAAAAAATAAGACCTAATTCTGTCATTAGCATGCTTAGATAGCTCAATTCAATCATAATTGCATGTGAAGGAAATAATTTAACTAAAATTAGTAGTTTTATATGATGGGTTTAAATTATTCAAATATGGGTCTAGCTTTTCTTTGCTTTGGATTGGAAGATATTGTCTCGATTTGTGAGGTACATTTCATTTTCATAATTTGAATTATTAATTTTGTATGGTACTTGGGTCTATCATTAATAAAAAAAAAAATCATATGATGTGATCATTATATTATCTTTATTTTGTTACATTTGTTACCCAAAAAATAAATAATTTATTTTTAAAAACATACTTGTCTATATTTTTTAGGTAAATATGATAAATTAAATAAGTTATGATTATCGGATTAATCTAATTTTTTTCATATATATATGAACAATCTTACAAAATAAATAGTTCGGATTATTAAAATGAGAGTTGTGGTATGCCTCATTAGCCCGAACAACACCTTATAATCTAAAATTTCACTAAAGAATAAGTGAGATTATTTTAGTAGAGGATTGTGAGAGAAAAAATAATTAATTGATGTATAAAATATAATATAATATAATATAATATCATATTTTATTTTATTAATTATTTTATATTTTTTTATCTTAATAATTATTTTAGCTAAAATCAAAACATCCCAAATAACACGTTCCATTGCTCTTTTTCTAACTGTTAAAATTAGGTTTGATTGTCTAGAACTCATCTTAGTACTAGTACATAGAACTCATTTGGGATATGGGTTAGTTTTGTAGCCTTTTGATTATTTTATCTTGAGATTAAAAAATCTCGTTTGTGATAAGCTTTTTAACTTTTTTGATTTTTATAAAAGAAAAAATGAAATGATTATGAATTAGATGTGGTGTTTTATTATACTTAACTAAAACAATCTATTTTATCTTATATGACTATTTTAGTCCAAATAGTGTTTCCAAACAAATTCATTGAAGCAAATTCATTTGAATGGTGAATCTTACAGTGAAGCAAATTCATTGAGGTCATGTTTGATTTACAAGACTAATAGTGAAGTACTAGTAATCTTATTAAATTAGTGTAGTATTCATTATCCAATTGGATTAATATCCATTGGATTAATAATCTCACCCCTACCCCATTACTAATAATCCTACAAACTTATTGGATTAATTATCTATTGGATTAATAATTCTAAACCAAAATGTTAAAACAAACATAAGATAATTGGGCCCACGGATTAATAATCTCAATCTCATTCTCTAATCCACCCAATCAAACATGCTATGAAGTAACAATATATCAGGACTCTTTGTTACAGTTTTTGGGATGGTTATGGCTTATTTTGATTTGGGAGTCTCTGTACTAGATTATTTTGTGTAGCTTCTACTTATAATTTATTGGGCGGAAATAACTTGAATAACTTGATTATTTAAAAATTGAAATAAGAATACTTTTAACTAGGGGTGTAAATTTAGCTTGGCCCGGCCCATGTCGGGCCTCGTGGACTTTCGCCAAAATTTGGGCCAAGCCGGGCCGGCCCACGGGCCAGAAAATTAGGCCAATTCCCAAGGGGTATTCGGGCATTGGGCCTGGGCTTGGGCTTGGGCTTGGGCTCGGGCTTGGAGCAAGCTTAGGGAGGCCTGAACAAATTTTTTATATTTTTTTTACTAAAATTTTACTATTTTTTACTAAAAAAAATACTGAATCTCGAGCGGGTCGAGCCTTGAGTGAGTCTTGAGTGGGTCGATGGGTCGAACCCAAGAATTATATCAAATTTCAAAATGATAGCCCAAGTCTTAACCTAAGGTCTTGGACTAAACTCGGGTCTGGACTCAGACCCAAACAGACCTAACGAGCCGGGCTCACCTTAAAACGTGCTCATTATTACACTCTTATTTTTAACTTTTATGTTTTTAACTATCTACTTCTAAGGAAAATGCCTGGTAGCTCGAAGCTACCAGGCTCGAAAATGGCTCGAGAGGAAGAGAGGGAGAGGGAGAGGGAGAGAGAGAGAAAGAGAGGGAGAGGAGAAAGAGAAGGGAGGGAGAGGAAGAAGGTCGGCGTCGCAGCTCCCCGCCCCGCCGTCGTCGCAGCTCTCGCCGTCGTCGTAGCTCCCGCCGCCGCCTCTGCTTCCTCCTCCGTCGCAGTCCCACCGATGTCGCAAAACCACCGTCGTCTGTGCAGCCTTCCCTCCACCGTCGTCAACTTTTAATTTAAAAAAATTTCACCGCATAGAGCCATCATAGAGAAGAGGTCATAAATTATAGAATCTTGACTTTCAAGATCTGGATTACACAGAAGTTCAACTTTATGGGGGAATTACAAGATAGTGTAGACTGAGAAAATTATTTACTAAAAAGTTGGCGGTGCTACTTTTGCTATGATTTCTGTACACCGAAAAAAAGTTAGGGAAAATTTCAGTATACTTTAAAAAAACATTTATAAATAATGATAAACTTTATAAATATAAAAATATGAAGAAATAAATTTTATCATTAATTAGTAATTAAATTTTGACAAATGTTCTTTATGTATTGTTTAATATTAAAAAATATGTAAAAAATATTTTGAAAATATATAGAAATGTTATAAATGTATTGATTTTAATAAAAATGTATTGAATTTAATAACAAATATTTTATGTTCTTTAATTTTTTTATCTTTTGCTTATCAGCAGTGATTTAGACTCCCTCAAACTTCAACCCCCACTACCCCACACACACGTGGCGGGTGGTGATTGGAGGAGAAGAAAAAAAAAGAAAAAGAAAAAGTGACTAATCAAAAAAGAAAGGAGGTCAAAGGAGTGGAGGGAAAGGAGATCCCAATCTTTATTCTTTACTTATATACCAGAGATACTTATTAGCCAGATCCATTCACTGTGTTTGGTTTGAGTTTTTTGGATTAAGTTTTTTGAAAATTAACTTTTTTGATTTTTGTGTTTTTTTGTTTTTAGTGAATATTTTTTAAATTTTAAACATTTTTTTTACTTTTTTAGATGCACCTTACTTAGATGTATCTAAAAAGTAAAAAATTTGTGAAAAAATATTTTAAAAAATTAATAAATACATAAAAATATAAAAAATGTACTGAATTCTTGTATTTTTTTTTTTATATTTTTGGTATTTAGTGAATTTTTAAAAGATTTTTTTTACAATTTTTTTTACTTTTTAGATGTATTTATGTTAGGTGTGTCTAAAAAGTAAAAAAATTGCTTAAAATATTAAAAAAATTCAGTAAAAATAAAAAATACGAAAAATAAAAAAATAAAATTTTTTAAAATGTGTTTTGAAAAATTAGAAACCAAGCAAAGTGATTTTTAAAGAAACCATTGTGAAGTAATTTTCCCAAAAAGTTACACCTCCTATAAAAGTTACAAGATAGCAAAAAGTAAAGATTATTTACCAAAAGTGAGGTGCAACTTTTGCTATGATTTTGTTACATAGAAAAAATTATACCCCATATATTTGTAATTATTTTTGATATTTTTAATTGATTTAGAGCTCGTGTGAGAAGTTAGGTTTAAGGCTTTTTTGGTTAAAATAGTTACAAAAAAAAAAAAAAAATTTTTTAGCTTAATAAGATAAAATATCACATTCAACCTATAATTATTACATTATTTCTCTCACAAAAGTTAAAAAAGTCAAAAAATTCATCTCAAACGAGACTTTTTAACCACAGGCTAAAATAGTTAAAAAGCCAAAAAATCAACCCACTTTCCAAACGAACCTTATAATTTCTCCTTTATGCTTTATCTTGGGGGGCTCCTTTAGTTTTTTAAGTTTAAGCTTAGGTTAATTACACTCATCAACTATTAGTGAATATCACTTTATTCCTTTATGTATAGAACCCATACATACTCACCCCCAACTATTTGTGAATATTACTTTATCCCTTCCCCTATGAATTCGTATATATTTACCCCTCAATGATTAAAGTTATACAAATATACCCTTTCAAAGGTAATGTGAAAAGGTAAAAATACTATATTATTATAATTAAAGGAATTAAAATATACAAATTCATAGAAGATAAGGATAAATTGATATTCATTAATAGCGAAAGAATTTACCTTTTAAACTTTGAAGAGTGCTTTTTAGGCCTAAGAATTATATTTATTTTTCAAATCCAAAGATATGGCAATTTATTAAAATATTTAAGATAATTCTTTTTTTTTTTTTATATATCTTTTTTAATCATTAGTTAACTAATCGTTTACATATCATTAAATTTAATAAATAAATCTAAAAAAAGTAAATTTTCATATCACTTTCTTTAAACTTTGGTTCAAACTTGACGTTATATTGCATTCACCGTGTTTGGTTCTAAAAAATTGAGTCAACTTTTTAAAAAATTGAGTTTTTTTTATTTATTTTTATTTTTAGTGAATTGTTTTAATATTTTACTCAATTTTTTTAATTTTTAGATATGTCTAATCTAAATATGTTTAAAAAGTATAATATTTGTAAAAAAAAAAAAAAAATTCACCAAATACAAAAAAACATTAAAAAAAATTCACAAAAAATTAATCAGTGTGTTTAGTTTTAGTTTTTTGAATTCAGTTTTTTGAAAATTGAGTTTATTGTTTTTCGTATTTTTTGTTTTTAGTAAATATTTTAAAAATTTTAAGCATTTTTTTACTTTTTTAGATATACCTTACTTAGATGTATATAAAAAGTAAAATATTTGTGAAAAAATTAATAAATACACAAGAATACGAAAAATATACTAATTTTTTATTTTTTTTTTATTTTTCGTATTTAGTGAATTTTTTAAAAAAAAATTCACAAAAATTATACTTTTAAATGTATTTATGTTAGGTGTGGCTAAAAATTAAAAAAATTGCTTAAAATATTAAAAAAATTCAGTAAAAATAAAAAATACGAAAAATAAGAAAGTAGAATTTTTTTTAATGTTTTTAAAAAATCCAAACCAAGCAAAGTGACTACAGTTTCATATTTTATTGTATTCAATGAATTTTTTTTTAAAAAATTCGTATACAGTTTTTACTTTTTAAGTATATTAAGATTAAGTAGATTTAAATTTTTTTGAAAATTAATTAAAATATTTTAAAAAATTATTGCAAATATAAAAATATAAATCAAATACTCAAAAAATTAATTTTAAAACTCAAAGGGAATCAAAGCCGACAACCATATCACAACAATATCTCGCCACCAACTACTGTACCTACTCTTATCTACAGATTCTATACCCTATCTGCAGGTTCCATTGCTCTTTTTATTCAAATTTGTTTTATTTTATTTTTCTCTAATGTATACATATAAAATAATAATAATAATAATAATAATAATAATAATAATAATAATAATAATAAATGTTAACGAATGTGATTTGTCTGAGAGTTCCAAAAAAAAAAAAAAATCTAACAATGCTTTAATTCATTGGAGTCCAACTATAAACCAAGCTCTCTACATCCATTAAATAAATAAATTAATAAATAAAAATTATTCAGTAAGTTTGAACTCTACATGGGATGTATCTTCTAACAATAGAGAAGTATATGATTTTTTTTTTTTAAATACGAGTATTGCGTCTCTTTGTTATTAATATCTTCATTATTGAGGGTTGTTTTAAGAAGATAGTTAAAAATTGATTTAATTTTTTTTTAAAAAAAATGTGTAAAAATTGTGAGAGATGATGTAATTCAAAATAGGTTAAACCTGAAAAATGACTTTTAACTATCTTTCTAAAATAGTCCTAAATGAATATATAGTTATGTTATAAATTAAATTTACTAAATAATTTATCTCTAAAACGAAGATAATGTGCTCAAGGCAAGCAATTTTTAGACACTTATGACATGTTTGATCGGTATGATTGTGGTCTAAGATTGGAATTGTTAATTTATAGACTGACAATCTTATATTTGATTGAAATTTTATTAATTAGATTATATGTACGGTGAACATTCAATCTGATAAATTTAACAAATTTCTAATACTGAGAAGGATTGGGAATCGTATTTTCCAGTATGAAAAAAAAAAAACCAAACAAAAAGAAAGAAAGAAAACAAATACATAATAAATGATTATCATACTAATTTAATTGAATAACTAATTCTATATTAATTCATAAAATTATTAATTCTTTCCCTTCATGTTAATCAAATAAGGCATTAGTACCGTTTTGGTCACTTGTTCTACTCTAATAATTTTAATAATAATAAGAAAGTAACAATAATTAATAATTAGTTGTAAAGTATTATATGACAATTGAGTACCCAAAAATTTCTCTTCCAATATACTACAAATTGAAAGAGAGAAAATGAGGATTCTATGTGAAGTATTAATATATAGCAAACACCAAGGCTAGGGCTTGTACAATTTGTTGCCACATTTGCACCTCCAAGCTTCTGGGTAGTACTCGGCAGTCACCGGCGTCCCTGGTGGCGGCACTGCCACATGCACCGGCTTGCACGGCGTACACGTGCCACACTTTGACATGCACTGCGGCGGGGATGATCCGGGCCCACGCAAAAACCTCCTCGTCCCTCCTCCCAACTTCAATGACGAGGAGGCCTCTCTCTTGTTGCCTTTAGACGATGCTAAGATCTCTTGGCCATTCATTTTCTCCAAAACCATCTCAAATTCCTATGCCATAGTAGTTTAATTAGCACCAATAATACATGCATTTATTAAAATCACACCGTTTGCACATATATTACATTTAGGTATTATTTGGTGTAATTTATTGTAAACTAAAAACTGATAATCAGAAAGCAGAAATCAAAAGCACACTTCCCTAACTTCTAAATAATCAATTTTTCTCAATTTATTTAAGTTATTTCTGTCTAAAAAGTTCTAAACAAAAGTTATACCAAATAGTTTGCCACAAAATTTTAAATTAAAATAAGATATAATCATCCCCATATTCCATACCAAATCCCCCCTTAGTTCCTGTGAGGATATATTTTCTGAATACCAACACGTGGCATGGTGACGCCGACGTGTCAGTCGAGGTGCCACGTGTCGTGGTAGTTAAGCCGAGAAGATATCGGAGTTGCCGAGGTTATTCCCGAAGATATCGGAATCCGAGATAAGCAGATAAGGGACAAGAGTCCTAAGGCAAAGAGGGGACTTAACCAAGATAAGGATAAAACTCTTAGGGAGTTTATCTTTATCTCTTAAAGAGTCCAAAGTAAGCACTAAAATTGGAGTTCATAGAAGTCATACTTCAAGTGGGACTTGGATTGAGTATATTATAAAAGAGAGGCACCCCCGTGGGTCTAAGGTATGCAATTTATGTTTTGAGTATTAAGTTTTGCAATTGATTATCTTTGAGAGATATACTGACTTGATCGTCGGAGTGCCCCCGGGTGGAAGAACTACCGCCGGAGCCTTTTCTTTCTGTTTCAGGTTGCTGAAGCCATCTATTCTGCCTGTGCTCTCCAGTTGATCACTAAGCAGGCAGTGTGGTCAGATTTTTACCCACACAATTTGGCGCCGTCTGTGGGAACGAAGGAAGAATAGATGGCCAGTAACGGACAGCAGGAAAATATTGGGGATGACGCTCCCACTGGGAATGGCAGACCAATTGACCTTGACATTGAAGGAGACAACCACAATACAGAAGCCCGCGACCAAGGTCACAGAGAGAACAACGTCACCCCGGAAGGCGACACGTCAAAAAGGACAAACCAAGGAAAGTACTACAACGAAGATAACCTCCAGGTATGGAGGGACAGGTGCCTACGGAGGGATGATGAAGTAAAAGAATTAGCGAACAAGCTGGCAGACCTTCAGTCAGTCGTCAACTTCATGATGCAAAATAATGTTATGCAGCCACCATACCCGCTACAAGATACGCCGATGCCAGCAACCAACGCCCAGAGGGGCGGAAGAAAAACAATCCCCGACGTCCCTCAGCATACCAGGAGCGGAAGGCATTCTCACCGGCCTTCCGGGGAAGTCGGACGAGAAGAACCGAGGCAAGAGGAGTCCCGAAGGACGCACCACACGAAGAATCCAGAGCCCAAAGAACATCGGCATATTCAAAAGCAAGCACTCTGCTTTGACACAACCCATGGAGAAAGATCCAAACGGACCCACCACGAGGACGAAAGCAGTGTACCAAAAAGACTAAAATCCAAAGACAACTGAGCTCCAGGGAGGAGCAAAGAAGACCTGAGGGACTACCTCAAAAGGAGGCAGCATAATGCTGAAGCCGAGGTAAACTCCCCAGTAAAACCGAAGACAGCCTTCTCGGTGGAACTGGACAAATTCGAACCACCAAAAAGATTCAGCATGCCGAGGTTCCAAATTTATGATGGCAAGTCAGACCCAAACTTTCATGTTGGACTATACTTGAATTCAATGGCGTTATATAGCGGGAACGAGCCGTTGCTCTACAAAGTATTCCCCTCATCCTTTGGGGAAATTGCATCTGATTGGTTCCATAAATTACCAAAGGGAAGCATAAAGACATGGGAAGGCCTGGCCGAGATGTTTGTGGCCAGGTTCGTGACCAACATGCTGCAACCCCTGAGGGTTGATGCTTTGATGGCTCTAAGAATTACCAAGGAAGAAGGCCTTAGGGCCTATGCGAAGAGGTACTACGAGGTGTTCAACCGAATACCCGAATGCAACCAAGAGGTAGCGGTCGTGTCTTTCAAAAACGGCCTAAAAGATGACTGCCCGCTACGGAAGTCTTTGGCAAAAACATTGCCAAAAAGCATGGAAGAACTCATGGCAAGGATCGAGAAGTATGCCAGAGCCGAAGAAGATACATCGGGAAACAAAGAGATAAAGCAAGAAAAGGGAAACGGCTTCGCTTCGATCGGAGATAAACAAAGAGATAAACAAAGAGATAAAGCAAGAAAAGAGATAAAGCAAGAAAAGCCGAAGCAACACTGGACCGACCAAACAAGAAACAGAGTTGAGAAATAAACAGGCGGTAACAACGGTATTCCGGATCCCAATCCATAAAGTCTTAGATCGGATTCGAAATCAACCTTATTTCAGGGCTTCGGCAAGAGCACCGGGGGAATTCATGGGAAGGAACGTTGGTAGACGTTGTGCCTACCACAATGAAGAAGGGCATCCAACTCAAGGTTACAGAGCCTTAAAAGCACACTTGGAAGACCTGGTAAGACAAGGCCTTCTGAGGGACCTGGTCGATGAGGCCAGAACAAGGGAAGAACAGGCAAGGTTGCCTTAAGCACCAGCAGCACCCCCTCCCCCAGCACAGCTACCACAAGCAGGAGAACCGAGGGTGGTTAATGTGATCCACTCAAGGGTCAACGAAAACGAAGTCAGAGGAGAGACCTAGAGGGTAAGACATTTACAGCATATCTACCAAGTCGGGGAAAAAAGACATCGGCCAGAAGAATGCCAAGGGCCGATGATAGCCTTTATTGAAGCCGACCTAGAATTGGTCCAACATCTGCATAATGATGCCTTGGTAGTATCCCTCCAGGTTGGGGAGTGCCAAGTGAAACGCATCCTAATAGATCAAGGCAGCTCCTGTGACATCATGTATGTCAGATGTTACAAGGAGCTAGGCCTTCACCCTGATGACTTAGAACAATCCAGCGGCCCGATGGTCGGCTTTAATGGAACGCCGACATGGCCACTGGGTGCAACAAGCTTGGAGGTACAAGCCGGCACTAAGAAGATCCAGACGGAATTCCTGATAATTGACACACCCTCACCATACAACATCATCTTGGGAAGGCCGTGGCTGCATGTAATGGGGGCAGTTCCCTCAACGTTGCATCAACTACTACGATTCCCAACAGGGCATGGGATTGAAGAAGTCAGAGGGGATCAACTACAAGCAAAAAATTGCTCCATGACAGCAATGAAATCCACCTGTAGTATACGGGAGCCAAGGAACGCAGAAGTTGAAGATGAGGACATGGAGGTCCTAGAAGACGTCGGGAAAGAACCAGCCGAAAAGAGCGAAGAGGCGCTAAAAAAAGTTTTCGTCCAAGAGGACGACGAAGAGCGTTTCTTTATTCTCGGCTCAGGCTTAGCTAGGGAAGAAGAGAAAGAACTGGAAGATTTCTTAAGGGCAAACATAGAGGTGTTCGCCTGGACACCTTATGAAATACCAGGCATTGACCCCGAGGTCACTTGCCACAAACTGAATGTCGACAGATCGGCAAAACCTGTGATTTAACGAGCCAGAAGACCGACGTTGATGCACGTCGAAGCAGTAGAAGAAGAGGTAGACAGACTCCTGGAGGCCAGGGCCATCCGAGAAGTTCAGTACCCGACATGGCTGTCCAACACAGTAGTAGTAAAAAAGAAGAATGGCAAATGGAGGGTTTGTGTAGACTTTACCAGCCTCAACAAAGCTTGCCCCAAAGACAGCTTTCCTCTGCCCAAAATCGACCAACTGGTAGACGCCACTTCAGGACATGAGAGGATGAGTTTTTTGGATGCATACAGAGGGTACCACCAGATTGCCATGTACCCTCCAGACGAGGAGAAAACCGCGTTCATCACCCCTAAAGGCCTGTACTGTTACAAAGTAATGCCTTTTGGGTTGAAAAACGCAGGAGCAACCTATCAGAGGTTAGTAACAAAGATGTTTAAGCATCTGATTGGCAAAACAGTAGAAGTCTACATCGACGATATGGTCGTAAAGACAAAGGAATCAAAGGGTCATCTTGCCGACCTAAAAGAGGTCTTCCACATACTCAAAAGATATCGGCTCCGACTCAACGCCTCAAAATGCGCCTTTGGGGTTGGATCAGGTAAATTTTTAGGATATCTGGTAACAAGAAAGGGCATTGAGGCCAGCCCAGACCAAATCAAGGCCATCCTGGACTTACAGAGCCCGACATCGGCAAAGCAAGTTCAAGTGCTTACTGGAAGGGCCGCAGCCCTAAACAGATTCATCAGCAGAAGCTCAGATAAGTGCAGACCCTTCTTCAACCTGGTGAAAAAAGCCACGGACTTCCTATGGACAGAGGAATGTGAAGCCGCCTTAACCGACCTAAAAAAGTACTTGACCACAACTCCGGTTCTTTCCAACCCAGTACCAGGGGAGGAACTGTTTTTGTACTTAGCAGTCTCAGAACACACAGTCAGTGCAGTGCTAATCCGAGAGGAAAAAGGAGAACAAAAGGCTGTTTATTATGTAAGTAAAACTTTGGCCGACGCAGAAACAAGATACATACCACTGGAAAAATTAATGCTAGCCTTGGTAATGGCTTCAAAGAAATTGAGCCATTACTTTCAGGCACACAAGATTGTGGTCCTAACAGAGCACCCACTGAAGTCCTTGTTGCATCAAGGAGACTTAACAGGAAGGATAGCAAAATGGGCAGTAACACTGGGCCAGTTTGACCTAGAGTTTAGGCCGAGAACAGCAATAAAGGGCCAAGTTTTGGCTGACTTCGTCGCAGAACTCACACCTGAAGCCATCACACCTCGAGCTCCGTCGAGCCAAGATGAGCATTGCCCCAACAAGCAAAAAGAATCCCAGTCAAAGAAAAAAAAGCAAGAGAAAGAAAAGCTCAGACCATGCAGCATCTACATCGGCGATTCATTCAGACTATTCGTCGATGGAAGTTCAAACCGCCAGGGAGCAGGAGCAGGAGTACTGCTGATATCTCCAGATGGAGAAATTGTAGAACAGTCCATCCGTCTGGGGTTCAAAGCCTCCAACAATGAAGCAGAATATGAAGCATTAATTGCAGGGCTAAAGCTAGCAGCAGCAGCAGAGGCAGACGAGGTAATAGTTTTTTGTGATTCACAACTCATTGTTAACCAGTCAACAGGAGAATTTGCAGCCAGAGACGAAAGAATGTCGGCATATGCAAAGGAAGTCATCCGACTGGCAGCCCTATTTCAGAACTGCAGATTACTCCAAGTTAGCCGAGATGACAACACCCACGCCGACGCGTTGGCTAACCTGGCCAGTTCAATTCAAACTGGAAGAACAAGGACAATTATGATCGATTACATGTCGGCTCCGAGCATAGACAAACAGAGCACCAAACAAGAAGCAATGTGCGTAGACTTGGGACCAAGCTGGATGGATGCAATCATTGCATTCCTAAAAGAAGGGAAGCTGCCAGAAAACCATAAAGAAGCACATAAAATCAGACTGAAGTCGGCCAGATTCAGCCTAACAGCAGAAGGCCATCTCTACAGAAGGTCCTTCACTGGACCGCTCTTAAGGTGCGTACACCCTTTGCAGGTTGAAGATTTTCTCTACGAAATCCATGAAGGAATTTGTGGAAGCCATGCTGGGGGCAGATCATTAGCCCACAGGGCCATTACCCAGGGGTATTGGTGGCCCTACATGCAAAAGGATGCCGAAGCCTATGTGAAGAAGTGCGAACAATGCCAAAGGTTTGCACCTTTGATACATCAACCAGCTGCTGACCTAAACCCAGTATCCAGCCCTTGGCCGTTTGCCCAATGGGGCATGGATCTGGTTGGATAACTTCCCCAGGCAACTGGACAGAGAAAATACTTGCTGGTAGCAACAGACTACTTTACAAAATGGATAGAGGCAGAGCCTCTTGCCAAAATCCGAGATGTGGACGTCAAGAATTTTATATGGAAAAACATTATCACCAGATTTGGAATTCCAAGAGCAATAGTTGCCGACAACGGAACACAGTTTGACAGCAAACTCATCAAGAACTTTTGTGCAAAATTCAAGATCAAGAATTATTTCTCAACACCAAGTTTTCCCCAAAGCAATGGGCAAGCAGAGGCATCCAACAAAGTAATTCTGGATGGAATAAAGAAAAGGCTGCAGGCAGCAAAAGGAAAATGGGTAGACGAATTGCCCAATGTACTTTGGGCATATCGGACTACGCCGAGAAGATCAACAGGAGAATCCCCTTTTGCCATGGCTTATGGCACAGAAGCAGTCATCCCATTAGAGATCGGCATCCTAGGGATCAGAACCCAGGGAGTAGAGAATGGCACCAATGACATACTCTTAGCCCGAGATCTGGATTTATTAGAAGAACGAAGAGAGAAAGCTGCCATTCAGCTTGCAGTATACCAGCAACAGCTTGCCAGAGCCTACAACAAGAAGGTCAATCCAAGGGATTTTCAAGTCGGCGACCTCGTCCTAAGAAAAGTCGTCGGAAACAAGAAGGACCCCAGGGAAGGCAAGCTTGGCCCAAACTGGGAAGGACCCTACAGAATTACTTCAATATTAGGCAATGGAGCATATCGGCTTGAGGACAATGAGGGCAAAGCACTGCCCAGACCTTGGAATACTTGTAATTTGAAATTTTTCTATCATTAGATGTACATCATATTTTGGCCGATATCATCAATAAAGTCCTTTCAGAATTCTTTCAACACACATGATTAAGAAAGTTATGCATTGATATTTATTGAAGACATAATTAATGTGAACCCAAGTCAAACTCAGGTTCACATTGGGGGCAAAGAAAAAGCCGAGATTATTCCTTAATTCACTTGTTAAAATTTGTAGCAATTTACAAGTTGGAATTAAGCTGATTCCTTATCTTCACTTGTTGAAATTTGTAGCAATTTACAAGTTGAAGTTAAGCCGAGGTTATTCCTTAATTCGCTTGTTGAAATTTGTAGCAATTTACAAGTTGAAGCAAAGCCGAGGTTATTCCTTAATTCACTTGTTGAAATTTGTAGCAATTTACAAGTTGAAGTTAAGCCGAGGTTATTCCTTAATTCGCTTGTTGAAATTTGTAGCAATTTACAAGTTGAAGCTAAGCCGAGGTTATTCTTTAATTCACTTGTTGAAATTTGTAGCAATTTACAAGTTGGAATTAAGCTGATTCCTTATCTTCACTTGTTGAAATTTGTAGCAATTTACAAGTTGAAGTTAAGCCGAGGTTATTCCTTAATTCACTTGTTGAAATTTGTAGCAATTTACAAATTGGAATTAAGCTGATTCCTTATCTTCACTTGTTGAAATTTGTAGCAATTTACAAGTTGAAGTTAAGCCGAGGTTATTGCTTAAGTTCTCATAGCAATATGGTGGTTGTTTAAACCCTAAGGAAGATGCTTAACACTTGTTGAAATTTTAGCAATTTACAAGTTTATGTTAAGCCGACATATGGTCACCAGCCAAGGTATATAGAAACTTACAAGTGAAGTAAAGGCTAAGTATATTGTTTAAACGCTTGTTGAAATTTATTTATTTAAACACTTAGAAAAAACTACAGTATATGCTAACACTTGTTGAAATTTGTAGCAATTTACAAGATTGCAGGTCAGTATTTTGCCGAAGTAAAAGTTTTGTAGTTATACCCGACGTATGTAACCCCGACAAGATTACATAAAGGATGCAACATGAAGAAGCATACAAAAATTTCTAAGTACAGAACGATGCAGAAGCAATCAACAGAACATCACAAGATTAAAAAGCATCTATAGAAAGAGCAGTTGCAGTTACATGTTGAAAAAGTTACTTCGGCCACAAAAAGGAGTTATACATTGTCTGGAAACTAAAAAAGTACAAAATACAAAGTACAGAAAAAAGAAGGAACAAAGTACAAAAGACATTTTTCAAGACTCTTCAGTATCAGCAGCTACAGGGACTGGGACCTCGGACGATTCTGGTGGAACCTCGTCGGCCACTTTTTCCGCTTGTATCTCGGCATCAATCTCTGCGATTGTTGTCTCAACACTTCTTTCTATCAAGAGAAGATCGGACGATAGCTGCCCAGTGACAATTTCCTTGGTTGCTCCCTCAACCTCATCACCCTCCTCATCCAAGGTTAAGTCCATAACCTGCCCAGCAGGAGGAGGGGACTTGGCTTCGACGGCATCCTTGGGTTTTCTCACCAAGGCTTCTTCATTGGTTTCCTTATCTTCGTCTTTGACATCAGCCTCAGACTCTGATTCACCTTCAGGTGGAGGTGGAGGAAATGGTAAAGGAATAGCGTCGGCCTGGCGCAATGGCGAGTCAGCAGGAAGATCAAGCTTCTTTATCAGGGACATCCAACCAAGAGAAAATCCCCTGTTGCATGCTTGCCTGACTTGAAGTTTGTAGTCCTCTGCGACGTCAGCCATGCCCTGGGCATAGGCCTTTTCGTCGGCTTCTTTGACTTCGGCCTCTTTGGTGGCCAAAGCTTGCAGAAGTTCTTTCTCCGCCTGGGCCTTCTTAGCCTCAGCATCTCTTTTCTCGGCCTCAGCAACTTTTTTCACGGCCTCAGCGGATTCGGCCTTCTCAAGAGCTAAAGTTTGGGCCTTAGTAGCTGCCTCGGCCTGATCTTCCAATTTTTTCATCCTTGATTCCAGAGATCTGATCTCCTTCTTCATGAAAGATGCTTCCCTCTTCATATCAACCAATCTTTGCCGGTTTTCAAAAGATTGCATTGAAAATGAATGAGCGTGCTGAATGGCCTAAGGAAAAACAGAAGTGTTAGAAAATATTTTCAGTAGGAAACAGAAGGAAAAATCGCAAGTGCAAACAGGAACACTTACTTGAACGGAGTGTTGGAGCATGAGAGCGTAATTCTCATACTCACTAAGCTTAGCATTTCGATCCAAATCATTTGGAAGGAGAAGAGCAGTGCTGAGGGCGACACCAACGTTAATATCGTCGGCACTTTCACTGGCCATGATAGGCCTATCCTCCAGAGTTAATTCAGGAGCCCATGGAACGTCGGGCTTCTTTGACGCCGAGGTCGTCGCGGACGATGACCTTGGCCTCTTAGATTGTGTAGACCCTGAGGGTTGGCCCTCAGCAGACCTCTTGGTGGCAGCAGAGGTTGATTTTTTGCTTTCTGCTAGTTTAGAAATAGGCAAAGCATCCTCAGCCTCGGCATCTGTAGCCTTGGCCTTGGGCTGAGCCTTTTTAACTCTCTTTGGTTTTGGTGGGAGCATTGATTGCGTTGGTACAGCTTCGACATCAGTTGGAAGCTCGGCAAGAAGATCTTGAACGACAGGCCTTGGACGAACCATCTCGGCAGTCTTTACAAGTCTTCGTCGACGTTTACGCTCTGGAATTGGTATTAAGTAGGGGGCCGAAGTTGATGGAAGATCGGCTGGGTCACAGGTGGATCCTTGATCTGTTCGGGACGAAGAAGCGGTTAAAGTTGTAGCAGTAGGTGGAGACAAACTCTTTTTTTTCCTTTTTGGGATGTCGGGCAAAGTGGATTTATACGTAGGGATAAAGTTTAGTAACAGTGGGGCTTTTCGTTTGTGGACTGGAAGGTCAAGGAGTTTTTTCAGATCTGTTCCTGGGAAAAAGGATTGGCGGAAGTTTTTCGGTGGCTGATGAAGATCTGCAGGACAAAAAACAAACAGACATCAGAAACAGAAAGTATTAAAGACTTAAATAAAAACAACTAAGTGTTGGCTCAGGGCTCTTACCCTTGCCCTCTGAAATTGTTCGAGGAAGAGGGTAGAGGTGGACATCTTCGTCTGGGCCAAATTCCCAATTTCCCGACGCAATAACAAAGTCATCTCCAGCCCCCTTGTTGGAGTCTGGAAGGTCGGCTACAATTTTAAACTGGGTGGATCTCGGCTTAAGGTAATAAACGAAGCCCCTATCCTTCAGGTTGAGGGGACACATGGTATAGCAGTACTGAAGGTTGGCTAGGGTGATTCTAAGATTTTCCTGCCTAGCTAAAGCTATAATACCGTTAATCACCCTATATGAGTTGATAGTAAGTTGCATGGGGTTCAGCCTGTAGAAATAAAGAACTTCACGAAAGAGGGGATGAAGTGGAAGCCGAAGTCCACATTCGGTAAAAGCTACTATAGGAAAAGGCATTGTATGATCTGTGGGCATGATGGTATCATTATCCCCAACTAGCTTAAGGTGAACATCGGCTGGGATAGAGAATTCTTGCCTGAAGTATTCAAGTTTTGTTGGGGTATTTACCCTATGCCTCCACATACCCATTATGTCAGCTTAAAATATGTTTTAGAAGATGGGCGTTTTTAAGAAGGGTTACAAGAACCTCGGCAAAGATCTAGGAAAGGGCTGATAAGGCTTGTTTCAGTTTTCCCTAAATTTGAAGGTTCTACGCACAAATCCCAAACCTAAGAACTATAATGATCAAGATCGAAGGCACAGATCTGGGACAGATACAAAAAAAAGAAAACAAAGACGAAGTTTCAGATTCAAGAACAAAGATGGACTATCAGAAACACGAAGAATACAAAGGGATAAAGGTCAAGAATTATGGCAAGAAAAATATTGAAACAGTACAAGTGTTCAAAGTATGGGAGAAATCGAGCAACAAAGCAGTAATGGTAAAAGCACATAAAGAGAATAGAAGAATTAAAGGAAAGGGTCTTACCAGAACAAATGAAGCCGGGGCAATGTTCGCCGAGCTCAGAAATCGGTTGCAACGGCAAAGAAAGCTTCACAAAAATGGGAGATTAAGGACAGTTCCAGAAGAGAGATCGAAGCAATGGTAGGTTCGAAGAAGAGAAAGCTTTTAGAGAGAGAAAGAGCAAGAAACCAGAACGAAAAAGTGAAGGAAAAGTAGAGGCAAAAAAGAGTTTTGTCAAAAATTTGAAACGGCGGCAAAATTAGGGCAATTATTACGCCTAGAGCAACGCAGGCGTTAGACGGCGCAGACAAATGACAGACAGCTTTCAGGCGCGTCACAGACACGCTCCAATGAAAACAAAACACGTGAAAAGGAACGGTTAGAAATGCATGACAGCTCATGCGCGTGGAAAAGTACGTTCGAAACCTTGTTCTCCGAAGAGAACACGTCGGCTGGAAGAGGATTATCTCGGCTAAACAGTTTTTGAGCCATTACTCAGAAAAGAAATGTTGAAATATCGGTATAGGTTCCATCACCTCAGAATGCCGAGGTAATAGAACCTAAGAGGCAGTTGTGAGGATATATTTTCTGAATACCAACACGTGGCATGGTGACGCCGACGTGTCAGTCGAGGTGCCACGTGTCGTGGTAGTTAAGCCGAGAAGATATCGGAGTTGCCGAGGTTATTCCCGAAGATATCGGAATCCGAGATAAGCAGATAAGGGACAAGAGTCCTAAGGCAAAGAGGGGACTTAACCAAGATAAGGATAAAGCTCTTAGGGAGTTTATATTTATCTCTTAAAGAGTCCAAAGTAAGCACTAAAATTGGAGTTCATAGAAGTCATACTTCAAGTGGGACTTGGATTGAGTATATTATAAAAGAGAGACACCCCCGTGAGTCTAAGGTATGCAATTTATGTTTTGAGTATTAAGTTTTGCAATTGATTATCTTTGAGAGATATACTGACTTGATCGTCGGAGTGCCCCCGGGTGGAAGAACCACCGCCGGAGCCTTTTCTTTCTGTTTCAGGTTGCTGAAGCCATCTATTCTGCCTGTGCTCTCCAGTTGATCACTAAGCAGGCAGTGTGGTCAGATTTTTACCCACACAGTTCCTATTTAGAAACTTGACTTTTTAGTAACTTTAATGCAAACCCCCTCTCTAGTCTTAAAATTTTTAATACATGGCCGCCCTCCATCATGCATAGGCCACCCTTCCCATTATATCTGAGGAATTGGAATTGATTATTATGCATGTGAAGAATAAATTTATAGAACTTAATTGAAAGGCTGGGATACGAGTGTTTGGAGAAATATCAAACGTTCAGTTATCCTAGTTTACTTTACTAATCCGCGAATATTAAGTGCAAAAAATTTAAATTTTAAAAATTATAGCCAAACATTGGTTCACAAAAAGTTGTACATACACTACTTTAACACGTCTTTTTATTTTTTTGAGTCACATCATTTTTTTTTTATTTTTTTGTATATATTTTTTTAAAAAATAAAAAAATATATTTATTTAGATCATTAATTTATATAAATATTGGATATTTTAATAATTATTTAAATTGTTTAAACCCAATCTCATCTCAGCCCTTCTAAATGGCCCCCAAATCTTAGGTCCATCCTGCTAGTGGCAACGATGACAATTGTATTGGTAGAGGTGGTAGAAATGACAATAGTGGTGGTTGAGTTGGGGCGGTTGTGATGAGTTTATAATAGTATATGCTGATAATTATGTAAAAGTAATAATAAATTCAGTTAATATTTACTAGTTTATCTTTTCTTTTTTTTAAAAAAAAACTTTTAGATTACATTTTAATAAATCACTTAAACTTTTAAAATACACAAATTATGATTATCAAATGTACTTTAATTAAAACATTTAGTTTAAGTTCTGAATTGCTAAACACCATCTAATGTGATGTTTGATACAACTGAAACCTACAAAGTGAAAATTAAATAATTTTTTAATATGAAAAATTATAAATAAAAAAAAAATCACATAAACAATACTTTTCAATCCACAATCATGTAATAAGTTTGGTCACTAATAGCTCTCATGGAAGTTATGTGACATTTAAATAAATAAAGAAAATACAAATAAAGTAATACGAACAAGATTGTGTAATATTGAATGGAAGCATTTTTTTTTAACCCCCACTAATTAGCATGTTATTATATTAACATAACTAAGAATTTGACTTTTTTCATAAGCTCGAACACTATCCTCCCTCTATAAATTTAGAGGTGTAAAAAAATGATCGCCACAACTTTGAGTGTTGTTAAAAATTTCACAGAACCAGATAGAGTGAGTAGCAAGGTGAATAGAGGTTTGGTGATTCAGAATAACATTATTTTATGTCTAAAAAAGAATTAAAGAAAAAGGAAAAATAGCAAGACCAACAACTTGGAACAAAAAAAATGCGGCACAATTTAAAATCAAATTTATATCATATATTTAATTAAGCGCTCGGGTGAAGGGTCCAAATTTAAATTTCTTGCGGCCAAAGGTGCACACTAAACTTTTCTGTTCATAAGCACATGCCTAAACGAAAAGACCAAAACACCCACGTATATATTCTAAACCAACCTGTTTATTTCCAATTCATTTTCACAAACCAATCTAAACCCTAACAAATCTAATCTGTACAATAATATATAGGCTAAGAAAGAGTATCATACAAGAACTTAACTATGAGAAATAATATCCTACAAGAAATCTAACTATAGCAATACAAACATATATAGGAAATCAATACCTAATATATTTAAAATAATATATCTACGAATATATACTATATATATAATATATACATTTTTTTTGGATCAGCCAAAGAGAACCTTTATTGATGCAAAAACCATACAAAAGCAGAGATTACATCAAAAAAGGAGGGGAAGAGCAGCAAGCTTGCTCTCCTAGGAGTTTGGTGAGGAATCAAACCCAAGAAGAAAAGAAACAAAGAAGAGAACAACAAAGAAATCCAACAGTCCAAAAACAAACCAACCTCATACCAGCAACAGAATTGAACCTGGCTCAAAACCAGAAACAAACCTGGCTAGTGACCTTGAGCCACATCATATTGAGATTGAAACTAGAGCCACAGAACAACACACCAAATTTGAGATTGAACCTAGAGCCACATCATATCTGAGATTGATCCTATCTGAATATATATAATATATACATATATACATTAACATCCCTTTTCAAACTCAAGGAGAATAAACATTAACCAACTTGAGTTTGTAAACAAGGTGATTGAAGTGGCCAGAAGGATGAGTCTTGGTGAAAATATCAGCAGAGGCAACAGGAAGAAGATGAGCAGTGCCACGAGCAACATGTTGTCGAGTAAAATGACAGTCGATCTCAATATGTTTAGTGTGATCATGAAAGACATCATTCTGAGCAATCTGAATAGCATTCTGATTGTCATAATAGAGAGAGGTTGCACCAGAAGAAGTAACACCCATGTTTGCAAAAAGCCATCAAAGTCATATAAGTTCTTGAGTAGTGTCAGCAAAGAGCACGATATTCAGCTTTAGTACTACAACGAGTGGTGAGAGTTTGTTTTTTATTGCACCAAGTAATAAGAGAGTCCCCCACGAAGAAACAGAAATCGGTAGTGGAACAATAATTAGTAGGATCTCTAGCCCAATCAGCATCAGAAAAGGCACGAAGCTGAAAAGATTAGTGAGTTGAATAATGAAGTCCATGAATGAGAGTGCCTCTGAGATACCATAGAATGCGAAGCAGAGCATCATAATGAGGTGTGAGAGGAGCCGACAAGTACTGACTAACAAGATGAACAACATATGCAATATCGAGGTGAGTAACAGTGAGATAAACACGACTGCATCAAGAGGAGTAAGATGAGTCTGAGGATCAATCGGAGTAGAAGCAGTCTTGCAATTTGTAAGGGTAGTACGTGTCAAACGATCTAATGTATATTTGGCCTGTGAGAGATAATAACCAGTAGAATCATGAGAGACTTCAAGACCTAATAAATAATTGAGAGTACCCAGGTCTTTCATTTCAAAACGCTGACGAATGAATTGCTTGAGGCTAAGAATACCATTTATATCATTGCCGATGATAATCATATCATCCACATAGAGAATAAGAAGAGTGGTGCCCTGAGCTGTTTTGCGAACAAATAGGGCAGAATCATATGAGCTAGAGATGAAGCCAAAATCATGAATGGTGGCACTGAACTTAGCGAACCAAGCATGGGAGGCTTGCTTAAAGACCATATAAAGCACGTCGAAGTTTGCAAACCTTATTTGCTGGACAAGTAGACCTAGGAGGAGGTTGTATGTTAACTTCCTCAAGATCGCCGTTAAGAAAGGCATTTTTCACATCCATGCGAAAAAGATCTCATTGCCGAGTAGCAACAGCAGCAATTAAGCTATAAATTGAGGTAAACTGAGCAACAGAAGAAAAAGTCTCCTTATAATCAATGCCATATTTTTGTGTAAAGCATTTTGCAACAGGAAAAGCTTTGTAGCGCTCAATAAATCTATCAAAATGGATTTTGATTTTGTAGACCTATTTGCAGCTAATTGCAGTCTTTTTAGGGGGTATATTAACAATGTCCCAAGTATGAGTTTCATCTAAAGCTTGCAGTTCATCGTTCATAGCTTGCTGCCAAAGAGGATTAAAGCGAGCCTCACGATAGGAGGTAGGTTCATAAATGCTAAAAGCAGTGGAGCCAACAATATGACCACCAAGATGCACAGGTGGTTGAGTGACCCATTTTGGATGATTGGTAGGACCGGTATCATGAGAAAACTCAACAGGTTCATTAGAAGAAGAAGAAGAAGATTCAATAGGACTCGAGGGAGCAACTGTAGGACCATCGGGAGGAGTAGGCTCAGCGGGATTAGATGTAAGCAGAGGTGTCTCGAGAGATGTAGAAAGGAAACTTGCATTAAACACATCAGAAAAGAGGCTTGTGGAAGGATTAGTAAACATGATGGAGGTGGAACGTGAGGACAAATGAAACGATGATAGAGAGAAAAATATTGTGTTTCCAAAAAACCATATGACGAGAGATACGAAGATGCTTAGAGATAGGATCCTAATAGTGGTAGCCTTTATGTTCAATTCTGCATCCTAGAAAACAACACAAACGAGAATGAGGTTCAAGTTTGATGTGTTCATGAGGCTGAAGGAGAACAAAACATGCAGACTCGAAAATCCTAAGATTTGTGTGTAGAGGACTAGTGCCATGTAGATGTTCATAGAGAGCTTAGTTGTTGATGATAGGAGTAAGTACACAATTAATGGCGTAGACAACAGTAAGCGTAACTTCACTCCAAAAAGTTTCAGGACAAAAAGAAGAGATTAAAAGAGCTCGAGTAGTGTCGAGAATATGCCTATGTTTCCGTTCAGCACGTCCACTTTGTTGGGACGTGCTGGCATATAAACGATGAGGTTGAGTACCATACCTTTGAAGAAAAGAGAGAAAATCATGATCCCTATACTCTATAGCATTATCAGAGTAGTTTTAGAAAATTGAGTTTGGACCATTTTTGCATAATTGTAATGAAGTTGTTTAAGTTCAGATCAATTTTTCATGAGAAACAACCAAGTAAACTGAGAAAAATCATCTATAAAAACAACAAAATAACGTGATCCCCCCATTGTAGCACTAGGTAATGGGCCCTAAATGTCAGAATGTATAAGATCAAACGGTGCATGACAAACAAAAATACTTTTATTAAATGGTAAAGTAGACTGTTTTGCAAGTTGACAAGGAAAACAATCTAAAGTATCTGGAATAATATGACCTAATTGACTAGTAGAAACTAAAGACTTCAATCAACTAATAGAAATATGCCCTAAACGATAATGCCAAAGATGAAAATGGGACAAGATGGAAGCGGATGTAGGAGCAGCAAACTGTGTGGAGTTCGGAACATAGAGATAGATGAGCTCATAGAGACGTCCATATTTACGGCTGATCCCAAGAGTCTGTCCCGTCTGAGGGTCTTGCACTAAACAATCATTAGTAGAAAATGTGACAGTTAAACCAAACTCACATAATTGACTAATAGAAATAAAGTTTAAGGTGAGAGTAGAAATAAAATGAACATTTCATAAAGACAAATGAGACGTGGGAACAGAACCAACATGACTTACAGACATAAGATAACCATTAACAGTATGAATGGAGGGAATATAAGAAGATAAAGAGATAGAAGAAAATATAGTGGAATTGGAAGTCATTTGATTATAACAGGTTGAGTCAAAATACCAAGAAGATGTACCTGAAGTCATAGACAAAGCAGTAGAAGAAGGTGTACCAGAGGTGAAAAGAAATTGTTTAAACATGGCCTTAACATCGGTTTAGGAAAAGACAGGAGCAGACGAATCTAAAGGCTCTGATGAATCCTTAAAGGCAGCAGTAGCAGTACGATAAGTGGGCAGAGATCGAGAATGATTCCCGGAGCGATGTGGACCCTCTCCGCCCGGTGAAGAGCCACCATGAGAGGAGTGACTAGGGGGAGATGATCGGGATGGATTGCGAAAACGATCTTGCTGTAGATGACCAACACCAATCTTATTACAATACTCGCAGGATCTGACTGGGCAATGAACGAGAAGATGAATAGAAGAAAGGCCTCGATTCTGACAGTAAATGCAAGCATTGGACCACTAGGTGGTCAAAGAAGAACCCCATGACAGAGGAGTGGCAAGAACAGAGTCCATGTGATAAGTGTAGAGAGTACCAAGACATGTCTCATCAGATAACAACTTTGAAATAGCCTACTCAAGAATAGACAGGAGAGTACGATGAAGTAGAGATGTATGCACAAGCTTGAACTGAGTAATGAGAGCCACGAGAAATTGACTACCGACTATTAATTGGGATACTTAGTGAACAAAGTAGCATCTTCAGTATAAGGCCATTCAGGTTCAAAGAGAGCAAGTTGGTCCTAAACAGAATATATCTGAGAAAGAAAATCCTTAATGGAATGACTATATTCTTGATGCATACAGTGAAGTTGACTCTGAAGTTGATGTTAATGAGCAAGACCAGTAGTCTAGTATTGGTCTTTCAGAAAATCCCAAATGTCTTTAGCAGGAGTGATAATAGAGTCAAGTTGAAAATGACCAAACTGGAGACTGATAGAGGTAATAGATGTATTTCGAAGCCAAGCAATGATCTGGTAGTTCTTACTATCCCAATCCTCTAAACAGTCTTCATATTTGGCTGCAGTTTTATCAGTCTCTTTTACCGGTTTGGTCACATCCCCAGTGATAATGCGCCGGAGTTTCTTGCCTTTTAGAAAACCAGACATGGCTTGGGCCCATAATATGTAATTGAAGCCGTCAAGAATAACAAATATCGGTTGAGAGGTATTATGACGATCTATAATAATAGTATGAGAGAGGCAAATAAATAGTAACAACACTTTCGAAAGAAAACTACTGAAAATAGAGTATACTAGTGGATTTAGAAGGTCCAAAATAGGTGGAAACCAAATGAATCGGTTAAAAAATGATCAAAACTTGACCTAACAGGCCAAAAAAATAGTAGGGTTGCCATCACACAAGAGGCTGATGACGTCAGTAGGCGTGCGGCAAAAGCATGGAGTGCTGACGTCACGTGTGACGTAGAAACGAGTGTAGGACTGACAAGAGCGTGATGTCAACAACACAGAGAGAACGACTGAGTTGCTAAGTAAGCGGCTGGCGCGACTAGGGTTGAGGTCAGCAAAACGGAAGTTGCTTGTGCGCGCATGATAGTGCGTGTATGGGTGATAATGGAAGTGATTGACGCACTGTTAACAAAAGCGACGCAAAGTTAGGATTTAGAACAAAAACTCTGAAACTATGTTACAATAGTAGAGAGAGAGGAAATAATATGTATTGTATTCAATCAATTAATTTATACAATAGAAGGCCTGTATATATAGGCTAAGAAAGAGTATCTTACAAGAAATCTAATTATGAGAAAGAGTATCCTACACGAAATTTAACTATGGCAATACAAACATATCTAGGAAATCAATGCCTAATTTATCTAGGAGTCAATACCTAATATATTTAGAAATATATACCATATACATACAATATATACATTAACACTAGCGTCTCTCTGTAGCTCTTCTCTCCTCCCTCTCTTATCGCCGCTTTGCCACCGCCACAACCACTACCTATTTCTTTATATTTGCAAAAAATAAAATAAAAATCCAAAGCCCAAGGGCACATGAACCCCTCGTCTCTCTATACCTCCGTCTTTGCGTGGTGTTCCATGATATTGTGATTAGTAAAAAAAATGAGATATTATATTTTTGTATTGGGTGATTGAGGAATGATGGGTCATGGTAAATGATAATTGGTGAAAGAGTGTGGACACGTGGTACTCTGAGAGTACCTAATAATTTTCTTTTATTATGTAATCTATATAGTACTTAAATATATATATATATATATAGATAAATTACAGTTACCTTCCTTGAGATTTCTGAAAATTACAGGGACCTCCTCTACGATTTCTGAAATTACATTGACCTCCCTTACTTTTTTTTGATATTGTCAAGATTCTCCCTCTTGTTAATTTAGTCCAAACGGTGTTAACTTGGTTGTGCAAATGACCATAATTCCTTTTAAATACTATTCATAACCTCAATTTTCATTTTATTTTTCACAATTTTTATGTAATTCCTTGACTCTACATTTTTTTTTCCGCTATAAGTTTTTTTAACTTTTATACGGTACAAAAAATAAAATAAAATCAATCATTAATGAAAGTAAGAAAGCATATTCGTGTTTCTTTTTAAAATTAATTTTAAGATTTTATTTAATAAAAATAATTTAAATAAGAGAAACAAAGATTAAGATATAGATTTTAGATGTAATAAATAACAAATTATTTGAGTATTTTATTATTTTCAAATAATTTCATTCTTCAAGTAAAATTCCATTTTAATTAGATGTAAGAAATGGCAAATTGTGTAAATAGTTTATTATTCTCAAATAATTTTTTATCTTTCATTCTCTATCAACTAATTTTACTTTATTGTAGTGTGATTATATTTTTTTTTACTTTTATATTTATTTTTAAAATTTTTGTTAATAAAGTGAGAAATATTGATCTTTTTTATTTTATTTTATTTTATAATATTCATCAAGTGAAAATTGAAAGACTCAAAAATATAAATTAAAATTTGATAATAATATAGGATTGTGAAAAGATAAAAATGATAATTTTTTAATATATATTTATGAGGTTGCATTTGGTAATTTTTATAAGTCAATTTCTTTTTTTATATATTATAAATATGCAATGTTATTATGTTTATTTTTCTTAAAAAAAATTTAATACACAAATATGTTTACAAATCAAAAGACAATTTACGTTTTGTAAGTTGTTATGGTATTAGGTGATGCTTGCTAGCATTGATGAATGAGAAAAAAATTATGAAAAAAAATGAAAGAAAGAACATGAGGAAAGAGAACAAATAATAATAATAAATTATGTGGTGTTGATGTTGGTTGCAGTGACATTATAAAAAAAAATAAACAAATGATAGGATAAATAAAAAGAAGAATGAATGAAATAAAATAAAGAATTTAGAATTATAGGTCTTGTTTGGTTTGATTTTGAATTTTTTTTTTTGAAAATATACTCTACGAACATTTTTTTAAGAGTAATCAAACCAAATAGATTTTCTCAAGAAACTCTCAGAAATGTGTTTGGTTATCTAATTTTCATGATTACTTTTGAAACATGTTTGCAAAAAAGGCAAACCAAATAACTTTTTGTACTTTTTATCTCAAAAACTACTCTACAAAAAAAATCAAAGTTAATTTAGAGAGAATATTTAGAAAAAGGCAAACCAAACAAATTTTTGTACTTTTTTATCTCAAAAACTACTCTACAAATATAAACCTAGTTTTTTGGTTAAATATTTCTATAATATCTTAATAAATTAGAATTTTTTTTTTAATATTGTAAAATAATGTACGGGTTTTTATTAATTTTTTTTTTTTTTTTTTTTTGTGTAAAAGCTCAGAGGAAAAGTGAGTGAAATCTACTATTTAAATATATAAGAACAATCTTGATATTTTTGACTCATAATACATGACATCAGCATGATATGAACATATTCTGTTAAATTAACTAACAGAAAATTAAACGGTGAAGGAATCTTAATAATAATTTCAACAGTAAAGAAAAGTTCTATAATTATTTTAATTACAGGTAATTGTCAGAAACCTTAGGAGAGGTAAGTGTAATGTACCTATGTATATTGTAACAAGTGACAGAAGATTATATATATAAATGGGGAAATTATTTAATAATTCTGAAATATTACGTGACCATATTCCAAGCCAATCACCAATTATTTAGTCTTCATATTGTTCTTTCATCCCCAATATAAATTGTGAAACCTTACCCCACTTTACTAATCAAAATTTTATAAAAAATCACATGTCCATATTAGGAAAGTACAAAATAATCACCCATATAAATGTGCATTCATGTTTGTATCTATGATTTAAGATGAGAAAGCAAGAAATTTGAAGTGTTAGTTAAGGGTAGAAAGTGGAAACTCACCCACCTGAACGTAGTAAAAATCAACTTTACCAGCCAAGGGAAAGCTCATACCTCCTGGACAAATAAAACACCAAAAAAGTTAGGGATCATAAATTTTTTTTCATGATTATGAAAGATTTATGATCTTTGAATTACCTTAATTAATGTGTAGTGCTTTATTTTAAGTGTAATACAAAAGTCACAAAATTTTCATGATTATTTTCATGAAAGGCTTTTCATGATACCTAGCATTGATGAAACAGGATATCACAAGATATTAATGCCATTAATGCTTGGCATAAATTGAATGATAATTACTGTGTTCTTACTTATTAAGATTCTAAGGTGAAGCAAAACAAATAATGTTGTCAAAAATAATTACAGACATCTAAATAATTAAACAAAAATTATCTGATCTGGAAATAACGGCTAGTGAGAAAGTTATATCCAGTTCTGTGATCGAGAATTACCTGAGAAGGTAGTAGTTTTGATGCAGATAGCGGTGCCGAGAAATGAGCAAGCAGTAGATAAGAAGAAGATGGAGGAGATGATACAGCGGTAGTGGTAAAAGAAAGTTGTTTTGTTGATAAACCACAATCTGTGAATGTGAGTCTTCCACTCCATCATCATCATATCATAATCATCAAACCCCTCTTAAATAAAATGCTGAACAATGATTTGCTTCTTTTGATGTATCGATCTGATTATCTTCTCCTTGTCCACCTCTCTAACATCGAATTCTCAACTTCTTCTTGACTAATCTCTCACCCGGACACTCTGATTTCCAATCTCTCTCACTCTCTAAAAGTCTTCTCTTTTTTTTTTTGGAGGCTCATGTGTTGGGACTGTGTGAAAAGTGAATTGAATGTATGGGTGTCTAGGTCTAGCACACAGACACGCGCACAGAGAGTGGCTACCTCTGCTTTGCCATGTTTGGGCCTCAGATTGTGTTTGAGGCTTTTCCCCTTGTGCCTTTCAAGAACTCCCAAATCCCAAGCCAACCACACAACTCAAAATACCTTCACACTTCACAGCCACTATCTTCCCCCTCCAAAATCCCCTTTTCTCTCTCTCTCTCTCTCTCTCTCTCTCTCTCATGTAACACTATAAAAGCCTAGATCTATCCATGCGATATATGCCTACATAAAATATAGAAGATATATATGTTATGCTATGGTGGTGGGTTGCACTTTATAATTAGGGATAATTTCAATGCTGTGTATATTTTAAAAAATATTTTTAAATTAATAATAAATTTTATAAATATTAAAAGATAAAATTATAAATTTTATCACAATTTTCCTTTATAATTAAGCTTCTAATGCCAATAATTATGTTTACATATTTACATGGGTCTCGAGATTAATTGGTATGCATGTTGACTCCGGCACCCAGTTATTAAAAAAAAAAAAAAAAAAAAAAAAAAATAAAATAAAAAAAAAAATGTGTACATACATTGGTCCTTCAACCAAGTTCTAATGGTATATACGTCCACATGTCAAAAACTACCACCATATGTGAAAAATTCGGAAAATACTATTTATCATAAATTTTTGTTTCCAAAATAAATAGGATTATTTAAATTAAAAAATTAGACTTAATTTTCAAATTCAATGTTCAATTAACCAATCACTCTCATGTGTTATTTTTTTCTCTTATATCTTTTTTAATTATCAATCAGGCATTTCATTTACACATCATTAAATCTAAAAAGTGAGATTAAAAAATAACCTTCATTTTCTTTGCGAATTAGTTCAGAAGTAAAGTGTATCTTGTAAATTTAAAGCCTTATTTGTCATCTACTATATAATCCATCTTTTTATCTTTTTATCTTTTTTCCATCACATCACCTCTCTACTTTTCTGCACATCTTTTCGTAAAAAGACAAAAAGTGCACTTTTTTAGCACACCCCAAACCAACCCTAATGATGGAGAAATGTGAAAACATACAGAATGATTATGGTTGAAAAATGGTAATTTATTTATTAGTTTTTTTACGTATACCATATTGTTGGCAAAATTGTTTGGTAAAGTGATGTTATACATATGGCACTAATTCACTTGTGTGATCCAAAGCACAATTATCAATAAATGTTTATGACATATTTATTTGTGTCTAGGAGTGAGAAATGAAATAAGAAATTAGATTATATGTATCATTTTTTTTTTAAACTTATTAATTCTAGAGTATCACGTAACATTACTTACATGGTTACTTTCAATAAGAGCAATTCTATAATCTCATTTCTTATTTTATTTTCTCACTTCTAAACACAAAGCAAGCTCACATTTGTACATGCACATGAGACCTGCTCGCTTGTGTCCTGAAATAAGAAAATGAGATAAAAAATAAGATTATATATAGTATTTATAGTATTTTTTTTCAATAATTCAGAAATCACAAAACACACAAAGTAGATCATTCTTTGTTTTAGGAAATACCACCACCGTTGTCGTCACCACCTCTACCATTACCTTACCACGACTACTACCATCCCCCACCACCACTGCCATCACCTACTATCTCCACAGTGTCACTGCCACCACTACCTCACCACTAATACAACCACTCACACATTAACTTTTAAAAACATTTTTGAAAAAAAGTTGTATAAAAAAATTATTATTATTATTATTTTGAAACAAATAAGAGACCTTATCGATTAGGGACGAATGTAAAGTTTTTATTAAATTTTCAGTTAAACAAAGATACATAAATGCATTTGTATTCAACACAACACCAAAATGCCAAACATGACTTCTTATGCAACACCCTTTCAAGATTTGAAGAAGCGATTGATAAACTTTTATTAATTTATCTAACTTAATTAATTAGTTCAAATATCTATTAAATCTCTCATTTAATATTCACCCGTCCTAATATTCCATATGGGGAATACTATATCTGAATTAACTATTAATCTAGATCCTAATTTTCTTAATCAAAAGTAAGATTATCATATGTTTAATTTGCTGAATTATTAATCCAATCCTAACCATGTACCAAAAAAAAATACCTGGTCATCATTACCACCATTACTATATATTTATATATATGTGAATGTGACAAAGGACTGCAAAGAGGCCCCAAAGGCAGTTGATATTTCACCAATGTGTCCCATAATAAAGGATGGAAGGGGATGATGCCATGCTCAGACTTGCTCACTGATCAAATGGCTCTATGAATCTCTCTCCTTCCTTCCACACATCTCATCTGTTCTTTTGATTCCAAAGGCAAATAGGTCTGGACAAAAAAGTACTAGAATTTGGTAAATTTCTTGTACTACATTGTTTTTTGACATGTACTCCCAAACAAACCTTATTATCATTTGAATCCATTTTCTTTGTTTGGTCATTTCCAAGCTTTACTGTCACATTTGTTTTTAATTATTAGGTGTAACATTTTGGTGTTTGTGGTGTCTTGTGCACCAAGGTTTAATTCACTGACAATGCCAGTGAGATACTTTTTATTCATTTATTTATTGACAAATATATATATATTATTAAAAAATAATAAACAATTACAATGAAGAAAGCAAGTTGGCAAGTTACGAACTTTGAGCACAATTCCAACTTTAGCCCGCACAGATTTTAACAATCTCTTTTGATTGCATGAGTTTGGCAATCAAGCATGCAAAGTTGCATTAAGAGTGAGTAGCGTTTTATTTGGGAATGGCTTGGTGACCTAATTGGAGAAGGGTTGTTGGGCTTGGTGGGCTCATTTTTGAGTTCATCTTCGTATTTTAAACAATTCATTTTGTAAGATTTGTTGAAAAGATAATTCATATAAAAAAATAAAGGTAATTCAATATTGGTAACTCCATATTTTAATTACATTTGTCTTATAAAATTAAATGCGAAATATGATTTTGAACATAGATTGTTTAATTTTTTTTAAGGCGAATATAATTTGATCATCTGGCTACCAATAGCAGATCAACCTAATTTTTTTGTGTGGATACTCTTCTTGACAGATCCTAATGTAAATCAAAACACAAAACATGCAGCGGAATAAAGTGTTTAGATCATACCTCGTTTGATCTAAAACCTCGTGGATAAATCACGTGCTTCCATACTCAATCAATCAATCCCAGCAGTGGGGTGATATTACAATGGTGAATATCACCCACACAAACCACAGTGCAAAATGACTTTGATCGTTATTTTTTGGGAGAGAGTCAGTATCATGGGTAGAAACAAAACATACGTTGTTTCTCTCTTGGTTACCCATAACCATATATCAGATATATATTATATTTATCTCATTTATCCATTGGTTAAATGAGATAATATCTAATATCTATATCATCTATCCATATCATGATATGATAGATATATATCCTGAGTGGCTCATCCAAATAGGTTTGAATTTAAATTCAAAACCCATTTGGATGAGGTTCAAAAGGTTCTAAGGGTCATGCCACATGGGCGCCCAATTTCTAACATCTCCCACTCTGACATGAGTTGGCAGGACACTGCCACGTCTCAATCTCAATCTCCCCAAAAATAAACAATCTCATACTAGCCACTGCACCGTGCGACTGCTGAGAACACCTGCATGTGGGAGCTCTATACTAGAAACTCAAAATGAGCCAGCATAGAGACATCAACCCAAAAAGAATAGAAATAGTGTCTCATATACCCCAGACCCATCTAATTACACCGGTCCAAAAAACATCTCTAATCCCTCAAAAAGAGCATGTTTGACCCTCTCAATTCTTGCAATATATTCACACTCAATTCGCCTCTCATACAGAGCGATGTGAGTTGCCGGCAGTGAATATACAACAGTGGTGTAATACTAGATGATCTTCCCTTTGCACTCATGCCATTTAGTTTAGGATTGACCGCTTTCCCAGTGATGTCCCTTAAGGCCGAATCATGCATGACCGCAGGCAACATACCAAAGTAGCAGAACATCAACCCCTTACCTTATGACATAGTCAAAAGTCACAAAAGGGTACATAAATGAAAGTCATATCAATAATGACTCGTAAGACTCACACGGTGAGGAAGCAGGGATCCATTCTCTCACCTCATTACTCGGTCGCTAAGCACATATAGTATGAATATATGTTACGGTGGAGTAACTCTTCCATAAAGAGTGACGTCATACTCGATACACCGTACAGATATTAGTCTAATCGCTTTCTAGCGCCTAACCCGAATTCTCTATTTGCTCGCCTTCTAGGCGCCAAATGAGATCTCGAATCTGGCTAATCATAACAGGCACAACATGGAAAGTGGGTACTAACATCCATGTTTGGTCCTTAACACGACCTCATCTTGGTTATAACCAAGGCGACATACATAGTGGATGATTTAAGCCTCTCTTGGCTCCGAATAAAAATAAACCACCAGTCTCATCCTTGCTCGCTCCCAAGCGCCAAGGGCGATTGCTCGTGTGAGTGAGCCACTCTTGCCTGCTGACATCATCATTTGCTAATCATTATGACACAAACCATAATAGTGTCAACATCCCATCATCTCAAAATAAGTGATCGATTTAAAAAAAAATTGACCACAGCTTGCGCAATTATAGATTCCAAACATAAGCCTTATCAGCACCTCTTGCGATAAGTATATACAACGGAATCCACCATGTGCGCCTCACATGAAATGATTTAAGATCACTACCTCTTGCGCAATAACCTCTCTAAAGATATTTTTGGTGACCAATTTGCGTTCATTCTTAATGCGCCCAACTAGCGCAGATGCGCCCAACTAGCGCATTGAATTTTACAAGGAGCAAATTAATATGCTTCTAATAAAGCATTTTATCCACAGTCTAATGAGCAAGGTCAATGTCTAAACAACTCAGTTAACCATTTATCAAAGATAAAACTTATCATGCCGAATACGCCCACATAGCGTACTTTAGGCTCCCACAACAAAGAAAAAATCAAGGAATATAGGTCATCTGTTTCTCCCAAAGACAATCTGAGGATTCACTCAATAGCTAAGGCTCTGGCTTTTACCGATAGGTAAGTCAATGGGTTTGCAATTTTGCATCTAGAATCGTTCTAGGATATTCCTTATGTAAGTCATCGAAGACAAACCGAGAATTTTCCTAAAACAATCCCTAAGGATCGTACATCCGAGCATATGAATTACATCACCCATGTCCATCATATCTAAAATGGAGGACTGCCCACCCTAGGTGGCGACAACCTTATAAATTCCTGGCTCATAATGACTAAGTAAGGAAAAACTTCTTTTGGACCATTGATCATGCCTCAGTGGTCTTCATCGATCATCGTTGCCCTATCATGGCTTGACGAAATCTAAGAACCACTGTTTGGATAACTGCTTTAGGCTGTAAAAGATTTATTGGAACTAGCAACCTTTTTGCGCTCCTAACTTTTCACCATAAAAGCAGAAGGTAAATCCGTACGGATCTACTTATCCAATTCTCTAATGAGAAATCGGGTCACAATGTCCACAAATCAATGTTCCGAACTTATGTCAATTATAGCCTAAGTCAAAATAACCTCACTCCCCAGGAGGAAGTCTTCTCATGGTCTACACTTTCCTCAATGGTGCGACCATTCGGTATCTAGCGAGCCTTATGCCTCAAAAATGACTATCCAAATTACGCATAACTTTATAACAGTTTTGCGTCATAATGGAAAGTCAACCAAATTATAAAAAATGGTTAATCCTCAAAGACTTTGTCTTAAACTGCGCAACATTGATCCACTTTCTAAAAATAGGAGACTAGAGCCTTTGGCATTATCCTAGGCTCTTTATCATCTTGCGGAGCAATCATGAATGTTTCCCTCTCAATCACCCAGTGATGACGTGGAAAATTTTCACATTTGCTACCACGCAACTAAGAATGTAGAGTATTCTGCTCTAATGGAGTAATCCATTAGTAGACACATCGCTCCCACTGTCCCTAGGATATTGGAAATTTCTTTCCATTCTCAACTAGGCTACATAGAGCGCTATGCTTGGAATTCTCCATCTTATAGAGTTCCGAAAACTCTATTCACGTCACCTTTACTAATAAAACTTTATGTGACTTAGTTACACTACCACAAAGCTGCTTACCTATATGCACATGACCCGGAGGGTTTGCATGACCGCATACAATAATGCGCCACACGACCCTTTGTGTTTACAAGACAGCATACAATAATGCGCTATAGAACCCTAGGTCTTAACTTCGCAATCTTATGAGAAGTAGAATAAAGATAAGCTGCTTAATGGTTACAGATCGCCCATAGATGGCTCTCTGCTAACCCATTACTCAAAATGGAGTGTAAAAACTGATATGGAGGGCACTTAGTTAGGGATATAGGCAACAAACTAGTGCAATTCCCAATTGGGAAACATTTTGCGCCATTATCTACCTAACATTAACAATATTTAATTCCTTATCTCTACTACACCAGTGTGTTGTTGAGTACTAGGAATAATCAATGTTCTAAGCATCCATCTCTCTTCACAGAGTTTTTCTGAAAAAATAACTCAAATAGATACTCGCCACCTTGGTCAAAACTAAAAGCACAAAAAACTCTTATCTAATTGATCTCGACCTCATATGTGCAATGTCAAAAATCATCTCAAAACTTTTGACTTATGGGAGATCAAATAGTCTTGACTCAGATGCGTATCGTAATCTATAAATGTGTCGAGATTGAGGCTTAGCTATTGTACCCTCACACATATCTAGTCACAAAATATCATAGTGGACTAAATGCGCCAAAAAAAATGACCTTCTGCGGCTTTCCTACTTACTTGTGCGCACCCATTGCGAACAAAGTTACACATTCACATGAGAGCAGGATGTCATAAGCGAGTGGGCCCGAGAAGGCCTACTCAAACCATCGTGTCATCATCTCATTAATGTGATTAAGTATAATAAGCCACTGGTTCATGACCAATGTCATAAACTAATTCCAATCATCTTAATGTGTGAGTTCTCGAAGACAAGTTTTAAAAGTTTAGGCCCAACTAGGTAATGACTCACGACTAAGTCATATTCACTAGATCATAAAAAGGATGTCATGGAGATATCAACTGCGCCTAAGTCGCAAATTTAACTAGTAAGTGCTAATCCCCTGCACCTTCAAGTCAATTTTATTCTCCATACACTTTAATACATCTAGTTGAAAGATGACGATACTCCTGTTGCCATCTCTATTTCTCGCTTCATAGTTACTTGCAATTAATTCTACTATCCACAAGAAGGAGAGAATAAGCTATCAACTATGATAGCTCCTGAAGTAACTTAAGCGCGAATTAGGCTAAAGAGTCTAATTCAACACAATGCTCTTACAAGCGATGCGTTAAATTCTTAGAGTCATAACAACCTTGTCAGCCTTAACCTTTTCATTACTATGCTGCAACGTTTGCGCTTAGTGGTAAATGTTATTCAAAACGTTAGCCTAGTAAAGGAATCACACAAAGAAGCACCTCATCCATGTTTCACACTCAAGTGTGGAAACAGTAAGTGTCCACACTTAGACAAGTTGGCAATGCTAATAGATTTTGCAGCCACTAAGCGCTAATCTTTTCACTCAGTGTTAATAGATTTTGCAGCTTCTAAGCGCTAATCTTTTAACTTCACGTGATATTTCAACGCACACTATTATAGTGCATGAAATTTCGCTCAATCCACTCCCAATAATTGGGTAGAGAGCAAAACACTGCTCGTACTGGCTACTCGTCTTACACTTAATGACTAATTTATTTAAGCTCGCATTTCTTGGATGACGTGACTCTTGAATGTTACTTCATCCAATGATGTAACATTATTTACAAGTCAAATTACAAAGTCAATCCGCGCAGCTCATTAGTCAAGATCATATACAGATCTATTGAGGGCTTACTAATTTCATAACTCCAAAACTCGCCAACCAAAACTATGTAGCGTGCCGCTAACTATAGCGCACACATTAGTTTTTATTGTGCCAAACAAGGCAACAAAAACACGGCGACTTTGAGTCATGTTTCCTTACTTTGGCTCAATTAAGGTTTGACCTAAAGTCTCCAAGACTTTTTCTCATCTAAAGAATGGGATTAGTTTGTTCACATTTGAACATCTCTACTAAGTTTAGGTCAACCAAATTAACTTCCATAAGCTAAATCAATTTAGAGAGAAATTCGCATTGGGATTAATTTGATTAGCATAATATAATTTTGCCGCAAAAATCTAAATTAAATAGTGACAATATTACACAAGTCGCAAGATCGAAAATCTGCTATGCTCGTAATCATCTCTTGCGCCACAAGTGACAATTATCCAAAATTTAGTTTAATTTATGCGCAAAATATTGGTTTTCGGGAGTTAATCTACAAAGATTTCTCTCAACCGAATAACCTCCCACTGACTATGGCATATACAAAGCATGATAAATTCCATACAATAGCATTTTAATGTAAATCTACAAATAACTCATGCTATATTTATTTAATAATGGAATTCTAATAAATAAATAAATAATCATGCTCTTCTAATTACAACATATTACAAACCCAAAAAAAAATATGCTGTATTCAATATTTAAATTATGCCATAACAGAAAGTACATCATCCTGAAATTTTCTGGAATTTTTCTGAAATATTCTGGAATTTTAAATGACTAATAAATACACATAAAATTAGAAATAAAAAATCCAGAAACTGATAAAATGAGACAATATTACCAGTAGATATTAAAACATTTCAGAAGTCCACAATAAAAATTTCAACCCCAGAAAATTATTTATGCAATACCAGCATCATTTTAAAGCATAAAAATGAATTATTAACACAGAAAAAATATTTTTTATTTTCGTAAAATTTTCAAAATTTTATAGAATGTAGAAAAATTAATTCTGAGTCTAAGGGTACCAACCATGCTTAAAACAAAGCTATAACGAATAAATTATGGCCAATTAACGCAATTCAGAATTAAAAAACAAACAAACAGAGCCTTAGAGCCAAGCCAGGCGGGAAAAACGGCTCGGCTCGGCTCGCGGCTCAGCGCAACTCGGCTCAATGAGCGGCTCGTCGCGCGGCTCAGCCGCGGCTCGGCGCTCGGCTCCAGCCATCGGCTCGGCGCTCGGCTCCAGCACGCGGCGCGCGTGCGGGCGCGGACGGCGCGCGTGCGTGGACAGCGCCGCCGACGCGCGCGTGATGGCGCGTGACAGCGCGTGGGCGCGCGTGACAGCGCGTGGGAGCGCGTGGCTGCGGCGTGGTGGCGCGTGAATGCCACGCGCCGCCTTCCAGGGTACTGACTGGTCCGATTTTTGTACTTTCGGACTCCTTTTTCCAAAATAAAATCATTTATGCTCTTAAAAAATGACATTAATGATCATAAAAATGAAATATTTTGGATCTCACTATCTTTTATAAATATACATATGATAAAAGAAAGCACGAAAATATCCATTAATGGCTCTGATAACAATGTAAATCAAAACACAAAACATGCAGCGGAATAAAGTGTTTAGATCATACCTCGTTTGATCTAAAACCTCGTGGATAAATCACGTGCTTTCATACTCAATCAATCAATCCCAGCAGTGGGGTGATATTACAATGGTGAATATCACCCACACAAACCACAGTGCAAAATGACTTTGATCGTTATTTTTTGGGAGAGAGTCAGTATCATGGGTAGAAACAAAACATACGTTGTTTCTCTCTTGGTTACCCATAACCATATATCAGATATATATTATATTTATCTCATTTATCCATTGGTTAAATGAGATAATATCTGATATCTATATCATCTATCCATATCATGATATGATAGATATATATCCTGAGTGGCTCATCCAAATAGGTTTGAATTTAAATTCAAAACCCATTTGGATGAGGTTCAAAAGGTTCTAAGGGTCATGCCACATGGGCGCCCAATTTCTAACAAAAATTAAATGTTCAAATAATTCGAAGTGGGCCTCAAAATGAGTTAGTCCAACTATTCAACTGGAGAGGATGTTGAGGATCATAGCTCAGGCAACTCAGGCTCAGTCTCAGGCACCATAGGCTCGGACTGCAGCTCGAAGCCTCAAAGCTCAACTTAGCTAAGTCATCAGCTCAAATATTTTCATAGAATTGGTTAGGAATTAGTTACAGTGTTTGTTAGATTAGTTACAGAGTTGGTTAGGTTCATTGTATATAAGTATGATAGATGTATACTGGTATATTCAAGTCGAATGAAATATGATTTGATTACGTATTTCTATATGGTAACAGAGCTTCTAGCTCTAACAAGCACCTAATCCATGGCATCACCATTATCTTCTTCGCTCCCTTTGAATTTAACTCTCCTAATCTCTAACTTGTCATCCTTTGTGACAGTCAAGCTTGACGGATCAAATTTCATCATTTGGTAGACTCAGCTCTCGAATATTCTTCAAGCAACCAATCTTCTTGGTTATGTTGATGGCTCAATCATATGTCCTTCGTCTACAATCACTGATTCAACAGGTGATGCAGTTTCTAATCCCAAATTTCTTCAATGGACCATGATTGATGCACACTTGCTTAGTTGCATCACTACAACTCTTACACCTGTGATCTATTCTTCTGTTATTCAATTTCATCATTGCTTTGAGGTATGGACTTCTCTGAAGAAGCGATCACAACAAATTTTTTTTTTTGGGTAAAAAAATGTATTAAAAATATAATAACCATTTACTATTATAAAGAACTAGCATATCACCTGTACTATGCATGGATTGTATTTACAATTATCTATATATGTGAATTGTGATTTTTAAATGTTTTTTTTTTAAATGTTTTCTTTTTTTCCTTTTTTATATTATATTAAAGTTTAATATTTTGATAATAATCATATGTGTTGGACTTTTCAAAATAATAATCATATGTGTTGGACTTTTCAAGGAATTTTTTTTATGCTTATTTTTAATGCATTAAAATGTTATTATGAGGGGATAATAATTATATATGTTGGAACTTTTCAAGGAATTCATATGTGTTGGATTTCAAAGAATTTTTTTTATGCTTGTTCTTAATGCATTAAAGTGTTATTATGAGGGTAAGACTTAGGAGTTGAGAGAAGTTAATAAATGTTAAGATTTTTTTTTAAATAAAAAAATCAGAAAATTTAGATTAGGAGATTGGAGCTCCCACAAGGCTTGGGGTTAAAAATCCCCTTTTGCTTAATATATAGTATAGATATAGATAGATAGATAATATAGATATATATATATATATATATATAGATTATAAGATGAGAGAAATAAAGTACTATCTTATTATAATGGAGGAGATCTTATAAAAAAACGTGTAGACATGAATGTCCTCCTATTTTATTGTGTTTACAATTATCTATATATGTGAATTGTGATTTTTAATTTTTTTTAAATGTTTTCTTTTTTTCCTTTTTTTATAATATATTAAAGTTTAATATTTTGATAATAATCAAATGTGTTGAATTTTTCAAGTAATTAAATGTCTTTTTTATTATTATTATATTATATTAAAATTTAATATTTTGATAATAATCATATGTGTTGGACTTTTGAAGAAATTTTTTTTATGCTTGTTCTTAATGCATTAAAGTGTTATTATAAGGGTAATAATCATATGTGTTGAGACTTTTCAAGGAATTCATATATGTTGGATTTTAAAGAATTTTTTTTATACTTGTTCTTAATGTATTAAAGTGTTATTATGAGGGTAAGACTTGGGAGTTAGGAGAAGTTAATAAATGTTAAGATTTTTTTTTTAAATCAAAAAATCAGAAAATTTTGATTGGGAGATTGGAACTCCAACAAGGTTTGGGGTTAAAAATCTCCTTTTACTTAATATATAGTATAGAATAGACATATCCTAAAAAGGTTTAAAAATGACTATTTTATTTTATTTCATTCTATTCTATTATTTTAATTTCAGTGAACCAAATATTATTTTAAAGTTGATCAAAGAAATATAACAAACGAAAATTATATGGACTATGGAGTATTTTTTGCCAACGCTTACAAGTCAGTTCAAAGATAGTTTTTTCAGTTAAACAAATAATCAAAAAAAAAAAAAAAATTCAAATAAGTTGAAAATGCATTTATGCAGTGTAGGATTTATGTGTATGTGTGCTACAATGTGTAAGAGGGGTTAACTTAAGTCCACTAATTAATTGGGCCCAATCGGAGCACAATCGAAAAGCCCAAAATTAGTGGGTCCGGAGAAATTATTACCAAACGGGCCCAAGTGAAATCCATTGAATGGGCCCACAAGAAAGCCAACAAATTGGGCTGAGAAAGACTCATCAAGTAGATATCTCTAAAGAGAGTCCAACAAGCCTATCCGAGGAAGCCCAAATGATACGGGCGTTCCAAAAGGTTAAACGTTACTTTCAGAAGAGATGAAATCCTCGGAGGAGATCCATTCTCTGAGGTATTGGCTTAGTCATCAAAGGGTTTGGAACTACGAACCTAGAGACTTATTTGAGCTCGGACTCGAAAGAGTTCGGATCCACGAACCTAGAGATTTGAAGAGCTTGGCTTCAAACGGATTCGAATGAAATCTAGAAGTTGCACCGTTAATGAGTCTCAGAACACTTGTGGGTTCGGAGCTTTCCGAGATCTACGCACCAGAACCATGGGCGTGTTGGAGTTTGAACAAAGGACCCGATTCCGAGGACGGTGAATAGAGATAAATTCACTCTTCGGCTGAACTAGCCTATACCCGGGTCGAGGTGGCACGATCTAGGGGGTCCCTGAGACTCGGCAATATTTGCGATAGGGCGTCCTCTTGAGCTACCTCTGACCCTTCTGCAGCAGGGCGTCCTTTGGAACTACCTCTGACCTTTGGGATGATTGGGTATAATTGGTTAGGTGTGGCTAAGAAGAAAGGTTCGCCGATAAGTTGATCTCCTTTTCGAGGTTTTCCTTATTCTTGGAGAGGTCACCTTCTCGGACAAGGTGGTTAGAGAGAATATTCCCCATGTGCCTTGCACATGGGCTCCATCCTACATCATGAGGAGCCTATAAATAGCGTCCACCCATAATTTTACAAAGGATGGATTTTGGAAAGACAACTCTTGGGAAAGAACTAATTTCATTTCTCCATTATCAACCTTGAGAGTGTAAGTGGGAGATCCGTGGGAGAGCCTTGCCATTATTCTCTCTAACTACATTGTCTTCTTTTTCACCCAATCTCTTATCTCCATCATTTCTTTATTTTTGTATTTTTAGTTGTGATTATTGAAAAATCTAAATCTTTCATTATTTTTTAGAGAATTTGAATTTTTCTTTAAAGATTTTCAAATTTTCTAACGACATTCTTAAGCCCTCTCATACACAATGATAATTTGTTGAAAGTGAAACAAATTGAAAAAGTGTAAACTTTGGAGAAAAGAAATTGGGTGCTTTAAGCACTCTTTTTGTATAAGGTGTTTTAGGTTAAAAGGTCAAAATAATTATAAAAAGATAAAATAAATTAAAAAATTAATAAAATAAAATGTCACATCTACATCCTAATCATTTTATTTATTTTTTTAATAAAAGTATAAAAATTTAAAAACTTATTTTAAATAAATCTTTTTAATTTCAAATTAAAATAACCACAAAATTAAAAAAAAATTAAAAAATCAACCAACATCCCCGACAAAGCGTAAGGTTCACTAGTTTGTTTCTTCCCGGTTCCCCTGGTACCAACATTTTTAAAAAATGAGTGAGAGCACTAATTAGTGCTACAATTAATGATGTGACAGTGGGCCTCATCATGAATGATTTGATATTTTGACTTTGATGTTGTATTTTTTTTTTATTGAGTATCATATCATTAATAATCTTTTTAAAATTCCAAAATTAATAATCTCTATCCTTGTTGAACATTTTTTTGACTTGCGTACGAGTAAATGAATGAGCAAATGACACGCAAACCCAAAGGGCACTTCTTCGGAAGAGTGACTTGGGAATAATTATTTGATGTTCTCAGGCCACCATATTGTCTACCAAATATTGTTTGACTAATGAAAAAGACCCACACAGAAGTGTTTATTTAAAAGTTACGTTTTGCAACTTATTCAAAAAAAAAAAAAAAAAATTAGATTGACTTTCTCAGCATAAAAAGTTACGTTTTGCAACTTATTAAAAAAAAAAATTAGATTGACTTTTTTAACATAAAAGTCATTTGATAAGTTTAAAAAAATTATATGTAAAATTATAATTATATTTTTTTACGTGAATTATTTTGGAAAGATTATTATATTCAGTTTTTTAGTTAAAAACTATTTATAAGTTATTTTTTTGTGAGAGAGGAAGTGAGCTATAATCTGGAAAGTAGATTATAACTCACTTCCCAAAAGGAGCCGTTGTTTAGGACTATACATGGGTAAAAAATATAAATTTCTTAAATTAGGTAGAGATAGTTTAGTCATTTTATTATGATGTGACATTATAAATAATTATTAACAAAAAAAAGTTAAAAACAACTTTTTATCAACTTTTTAAATCACTTTTTAAAAAAATTGAAAAACTAAGGGGGTGTTTTGTAAGTTGGTAAAAACTGACTTTTCACTTTTTACCAAGCTTTTTAGTTTTTTGAAAAGTGATTTGGGAAGTTAGTAAAAAGGTAGCTTTTGACTTTTTAGTTTAATATTTGTTTATGGTGTTAAATCAAATTAAATGACCAAAATACTCTTACCCAATATAAGAAATTTATTTTTTAATTTTTTTGTCATAGGTCGCAATTTGTAATTTTACACTTGCGTTTTTGGCACTTCCCAAACCAATTTTGTTGCGTTTTTGCCACTTGCGTTTTTGGACAGTTTGACAAAAACGTGACTTTTTATTTTGGTTCCCAAGACGGCACTAAGTTAAAAAAGTTAAAACCAACTTTTAACCATCTATGGGGTATTTTGGCAAGTTAATTAAGGCTAGGTTTGGCATAACCTATATAATCCATCTTTTTATCTTTTTTCCATCACACCACCTCTCTACTTTTCTGCACATCTTTTCGTAAAAAGACAAAAAATACACTTTTTTAGGACACTCCAAACTAATCCTAAAAGTCAACTTTTAGTTATCAATTTATTTTAACTCACATCTCTTCTCATATTTTTTTACTTATAAAAAGATAAAAAATTAATTTTTAAATAACTTCTCAAATCACTCCTATACATATTGTGATCGATAGAGAAGATAAAATTCATGATTTTATATTATAAGTGATTAAAAAATACAAACAAGTACAATATGTGGTGTTTTGAGAAATTAATAAAAAGTTAATTTTTTGATTTTTTGACTTTTTAAAAAAATTTTTTAACAAAAAATTGGATTGTTTTAAATAAAAAAATTGATTCTTTTATCTAAAAAAATTAAAAAAGTTAAAAAATAAACTTTTTACTATTATTCCCAAAACAAACCATGATTGGTGCATAACCACGTGATATCCGAACCAACCAATAATTTTTCCAGAAACGAAGTATGTGAACAGCCAAATCTTGATTGTGACAGATGGGACTTACACTGAACTCTAATCTGAGCAATATTGGTAAAAAAAAAAAAAAAAATCGCTAAAAAAAATAATAAAGTAGATTACTTTTTTTGTCCTAAAATATTAAAATATTTTATTTTATTTTTTATTAAATTAAAATATTAATTATTTTTCAAAAATTAAGAAATAAAATAATATAAATTTATTATTTTATTTTTCTTTTAAATTCATTAATAACATAAAAAATATAATTATAATAATTGATATTTTTAAAAAATTGCACTATTAAAAAAAATTACATTCTCCAAAATTTTTTGAGATTGAAGGAGTAACGTTTTTGGGATTAAATATTGGAACTAGTACATTCATGGTAGTGGGGTGGGGAAATTATGGGGCCATTTGGGAATATAATTAAAAAAAAAAAAAGGGTAAAAAAGTTAGTTTTTAATCTATTTTGAATCATATCAATTTTTGCATAAAAAAATTCAAAAAAAGCTAAACTTTTTTTTAAAAAAAATCAATTTTTAACCATATTTCCCAAACACTCCTATGTTCCAAGTGTTTAGAATTGTGTGTGGTAAAATGGGCACCCACATTCGAGTGTTTTGAAAATATAATTAAAAATTAGAATAATGCTTGGGACCCTCTTTTGGGGGTCACCCCCTCACCCCCTTTGCCACGTGGCAGGGGGTGATTGGAGGAGCAGGAAAAAAAAGAAAAAGAAAAAGAAAAGATAACCAATGAGAGAGAGAGGGGGTCAAAGGGGGTGGAGGAAAATGGGGGATGAATCATTACTCTAAAAATTAATTTTTTGACTTTTTTTTTTAATGTGAAAGATAATATGACTAAAAATAAATAAAAAAATTAATTTTTTACTTTTTTTAACGCATGTTTCCAAATTGCCCGTGCAAAGGGTTGGAGTTGATAACAAAGAACAGTGCTAGTGGCTTTGCTATAAAAAGTAACAATTATAAATTATAAATTTTGATTTGAATTTGAATTTTATTAGTTGTAGAAAATTTTGGTCTGAACAATTATAGAAGACATGACACTTATATTAAAGTTTTGACTTGCTAAAATTAGGATTGTAACATTTTATAAATAATTAAAAAAATACATGTGAAATTATGTAATTCTTGTGGGATATTTTGAAATTTTTTTATGACAATTATGAATTATAAATTTTGATTTGGATTTAAATTTTATTAGTCATAGAAAATTTTGGTCTGAACCACGGGTGGGCAACGGTTTATTCGATTCGCAAAAACTGTCCAACCCGCCCAATCAGCATGCAAATGGATGGTTTCGCAAATATAATGCAGGCGGATGCGTTTTGAAATATGACATATTTGCGGGTTGCGGGTTTAACCCGCACCCATAAAAAACCGCCCGCACTTTTATTTATTTATTTTTATTTTTTTATCTTAACCGTTGATTTTATTCATATATCCCACTTAGATATTTTTGCCCAAAACAAAACTCATTTATTCTTTAAACTTACTCTAACACTACATTTGCTAATAGTATTATATCAACTGAAATTGAATAAATACTAATTATATTATTATTGTTACATAATTGAATTTGTCTCGGATGAAGTGTGATTTGGAATTTTAAATTTCTTAATGAATATGTAGTTATAGTTTAGAATTTTGAAATATGTACTTGTGTTAGTTTATGATTTGATTTAAAACTTTGAATGATTTATTTGTGTTACGAATTGATTTTGTTGTATTTTTAATTTTATAAGTTTTAATTTATTAATTATTAATGTTGGAGCATTTTAGAAAATAGGGAGAAAATGACCCAAAATAAATATTTACAAATGGTAAAAAAAATAAGGCTCAAAAATAAATTTTTGAAAAAAAAAGTCCAATTCGCAAACCGCCTATAACTGCCCGCACATCCGCGAGCCTTATCCACATAAACCGCAAACCGCATTGTGGGCGGTTGCGGGTTGTCTTTTTCTCAAACCGCATAGATACGGATGGGTCCAAACCAATCCGCAAACCGTCTAAATCCGAACCGCAAACACCCCTAATCTGAACAGTTACAGAAGACATGACACTTATATTAGAGTATTGGCTTCCTAAAATTAGGATTGTAACATTTTATAACTAATTAAAAAATAAATAAATACATGTGATATTATGTAATTCTTGTGGGATATTTTGAGAATTAAAATTTTGAGTCTTTTTGTCAACACCTCAGGTGTTCACATATTATAATAAAAGATAAAAAGTATAGATAACCTCTTATAAGGTTTGAATAAATATATATATATATATATACATACATAAAGTCTTAGAATTTTAATATAGGGAGATCAAAATTAATGTAGATAATACGAAGATACAAAGACAAATAAAAATATATGGGAGGTGTTTAGCAAGTTTTGGGTTTGGGGTTTTTTTGATTTTTTTCACTAAAAGATAGTTTTCGCAAAACCAAAAAAAATACATCCAAACAAAAAATCACATCCAATCCCATAATCATTTCATTTTTTCTCCTACAAACATCACATCCAACTACAAAAAAACTCAACTATCTTCCCAAACACCAAAATTTTTTTCTCCAATAATATCCTACAACTAAAAAAATAGAATTAATAAAAAAATATATATCAACGTAAAAAACTGATAATATTATTTTTCTATTTACATGACTCACAAATTATTAATAAAAATGGAGTTAAATTTTATATTAATTAAAATTTTATGAAGATTCATTATAATTATATAAACTATGAGACTAACTGTATTATTTGTTGAAAAATGGCTTTTGTAAAACCTTATCTTTTGCTAACTTTGAGTATTAATTAAGGTGGGGCCTGAGCATTATTTTTAACATTACAAATTGGTTTCGTGTTTAATGCTGCGTAGTGAATAATATCGTGTATTTGGTTGCTCAAAACCATTTCCGGATGAATGATGTTATGCCCTCCCAAAAAAAATACATAAATAAAGTACACCAACCATCGCCACTCATGATAAACCGAATAAAATCCCCAACATTTGCATTACATACATCAAGAAATTTTTACAAAATAGTCTCACATGCGAATATACATTCAATGATTCTAGTACATGAATCTATAGCATGTAGAACATTCAGTCAAAAGTAAATAAATGCCCTTAAGGCTACAAAGTCCAAGGCTTAAGCCCAATTATACAAAGTGGCTGGTCGAACCCATACAAATATAGCTCTTGACTTGCAAAAATATGATCATAACAAAATAAAAGCCTTGTGCTCTAAACACGTATATCCGCGCACTTAATTTGGCGGAATCACCACATCTTTTCCTGCACCAAAATCCCATATGGTGAGCATGATGCCCAGTAGAGAATTCTTAACGAAGTATATACGTTTTATACAAGTCTCATAAATTAAAATGCACATGCCATGCTATGCTTTTAAAAGAAGTCACGTTAACATCTTTTTGAAAATCTTCTTGTTACATGAAAACTTGAAAACTTAACGATTCAATAATTCTACATCAAGCTCAAGGAGTGGTAAATGCGATTCAAGTAATTCCTAGGTGGGTGTCTGCAAGTAGGCATAACTACCACTACCAAAAACCCCACTTTACCGGTAGCTAACTGGAAGGCACGTGATACCTACTCCGCGCGTGTTTTCGGTCTTTCACGCTGGACACTCAGGCCAACTTAATCAATTTCATCTACACCCCCTATCCGGACTTACCAACATATTTACCCCAAAGTAAAACAATGAAAACTTGTTCTACAACATTACTTTCTCAATGCAAAAGTTTCATAACTCAATTCAAATTTTGTAATAATCAAATGTGTGGAATGCCAATGTAACAATTATTGGTATAATGCAACATCCTTCCATTTTAATTCTTCTACAAAATCTATCCATTGTGATCACAATTCCTATTCCTCTTTCCAATGCAATTCCACAAAATAAACATATATTCGTTTACATTTATCAAAAGAATAGTACATTCCCACATTTCACGCATTCTCAACAATTAAGTCCCTTCATGACTATATCAACATTGTTAAACAACAACTTCCAAAGCCACCAATACACATATACTATAAATTTCCTCATGTCAACATTTGTCATAATATTAGTCAAATATCAATTTCATAACATTACCACATTTTCTCAAAATTTTCAAATTTCTAGGGTTTCCATAAACTAGGTTCTTCTCTTCATTTCGAAAGAAATTAGTTCAAACTAATGCTCTTCTACAACAAAATGACCCAAAATCTCAAGACATTTTGGAAAACATTTAAGAAACCCACTTTTAAAATCATTCACAACACATGAGCCAAACTCAAAGTTTCTATGCTTCCCACGAAGTTCCGAATCAACACAATCTTGTAAAAATGTATATATAACTTTAAGAAAATCCCCACCTCAAGTTTCGGAGAAGAAAAGGTGAGAAACCCCAAATTTGATGTTGTTGAAATCCAATCTCCATCGCACAAAACAAAGCCTTCGGTTAGCTCTCCAAAATTAATGATGGGTGTTTGGTCAAAACTCCAATGGATTTGAAGAAATCAAACACTTAATCTAATTTGGTGTAGGACATGTAGAGAGAATGAAGAGAAATGTGTTTTTAGAGAGAGAGAGATGAAAAAAATTGACATACACTCAGCCTAAGAAGAAAGAAAAAGCAGAGTTTTTAGACTCGGCTTTATCCCACACGTGCGGCACCCATTCTTGCACGTGCGACAACCCCCTCCGCACGGGTAACTCTCACCCCTGTACGTGCGACACTCTTCCTCTGCACCTCCCTCCGCACCTGCATAAAATGTAGTAGCCAACCCAGAACTTCCCTTCCTTTTCGCACGTGCGGCTGCTCTTCTGCATGTGCGGCCCAAGCCCATGCATGTGCGACCCTGCTCCCAGATGGAAAATTCACTAACCCAGCCCGAGACACCTCGGGTCCAAACTCACACCTTCCGAAACAAGTGAAACTCTGAACCGAAGTAAATAAGAAAGAGAATTTTGAGGGCAAGTTCACAAAAACAACGAGCCCAAAAGATGACAAGACCTCATGTTAAAAACCGACACACGTAAACCAAGCAAGAACGAGATGGTTACGTACCCGGGCATCACAACCTCCCCACCATAGGAAATTTTGTCCCCGAAATTAAATCAAACCAGGTAACAAAAAAAAAAGACAACAAGCGATTAAAATTACGCTAAATACAATTTCATATCACAATATCAATTCTCAACCAAAGTTCACCCTTATCATCATGGTTTCCAAGTGCCTTAGTCACAAGGTTAACAAGAATGTGTCGTGATGCCACATAAGCATGAAACTTTCCAACAATAATAATGGCAATCCGTATTAATCTTATGCTCAAAATAACAATACTCATAACAACACAAGGTTAACAATCTTAATATATTTCCCTCAAACATTAGGGAATATTACAAATTAAAACAACTAAGCATTTTCAAACAAATCCGGATACTTGGAGTGGACCTCCGCCTCCCGTTCCCAAGTGGCTTCCTCAATCCCATTGTGTCTCCACAACACCTTCACCAACGGTATAGTCTTTCCCCTCAACACTTGTTCTCGGGTGTCTAAAATTTGCACCGGTCGCTCTTCGTAAGAGGCATCCTCATCTACCTCCAAGTCAACCCAATCTTGGACATGAGAAGGGTCGGGTTCATACTTCCTAAGCATAGATACATAAAACACGTTGTGAACCTTCGAAAGTTGTGGCGGTAAGGCTAACCGGTAAGCCACTTCCCCAATTCGTTCCAATATCTCGAATGGCCCAATGAACCTTGGAGACAATTTACCACTCTTGCCAAATCTCATCAAACCCTGCCTGGGTGAGATCTTAAGGAACACGTGGTCACCAACCTCGAAGGACAAAGGTCGTCTCCTCTTATCGGCATAACTCTTCTGTCGATTTTGGGCCGCAACTAACCTCTTTCGAATGAGAGCAACTTTCTCGATTGTCTCTCTAATAATCTTAGGACCCAATAACGGTGCATCACCCACCTCGGCACAACAAACCAGTGATCTACAAGGTCGGCAATACAAGGCCTCAATGGTGCCATCTCAATGCTAGCTTGGTAACTATTGTTATAGGCAAACTTGATTAATGGTAAGTGTCGCTCCCAAAGACCCTTTGAAATCAAGGACGCAAGCTCTAAGCATGTCCTCCAAAATCTAAATGGTATGCTTTGACTGCCTATCGGTTTGAGGGTGATAAATAGTGCTAAAGGTGAACTTAGTTCCCAACGCCTCTTGAAGGCTTTGCCACAACCGGATGATAAAACGAGGATCTCTATCCGATACAATGGTTACAACGACCCCATGAAGTTGAACTATCTCTTTAATGTATAACTCTGCCAATTGCTCAACTGAGTCACCGGTGTGCATCGGAATAAAATGTGTAGACTTAGTCAACCTATCAATAATCACCCAAACGACATCATTGCCTTGCTGTGTTCTAGGAAGCTCAACTACAAAATCCATGGCAATATGCTCCCATTTCCACTCGGTTATCGGTAAGGGTTGCAGCAAACCCGCCTTAACTTGTTGACAAGTAAGGCACTTCGATACAAATAAAGGCGCATCCCATTTCATACATCTCCACCAAAACTGGCGACTAAGATCATGATACATTTTGGTGCCTCCCGGATGTACCGCAAGGCGTGAGTGATGGAATTCTCAAAGTACTTATTCTCTACAAGATTTTGGTGCAACCAAACGGTCTAGAAAACGTACACTCAGATCCGAGTGGATGTTCAAACCCTTCTCTTCCTTCCCATTGGAAATTCTATCATGAATTGACTCCTCCTTTGGCATAAATACTTTAGGCTCTTATGATCGGAGAAAACTTCAAACTTTTCACCATACAAGTAGTGCCTCCAAATTTTCAAGGCAAAAATTACCACCGCTAATTCTAAATCATAGGTGGGGTAGTTTTTCTCATAAGCTTTCAATTGTCGTGAACCATAGGCCACAACCTTTTTCTCTTGCATCAAGACACAACCAAGCCTATCTCGGGATGCCTCACAATAAACGGTGTAACCCAAACCTCTTTCCGGAATTATCAAGACCGGTGTGGTAGTTAATCTAGTCTTAAGTTCTTGGAATGACTTTTCACAAGCTTCATTCCACACAAATTTGACACCCTTCCTTGTCAATCTAGTCAAAGGTGAGGCTAGTCTAGAGAAGTCTCTTACAAAACATCGATAATACCCGGCTAATCCTAAGAAACTCCGGATCTCAAAAAATATTTTTTGGTTGTTCCCAATCCTGTACGGTATCTATCTTCGAAGAGTCTATAGTTACTCCTTCTCTCGACATTACATGCCCTAAAAATTTCACCTCGGTTAACCAAAATTCGTATTTCTCAAATTTGGCATACAATCGGCGCTCCTTAAGTAAATCAAACACTGTCCGCAAGTGAGCTTTGTGTTCCTCAGAGGCAGAATAAATCAGGATGTCGTCCACAAAGAAGACCACGAAGTGGTCTAAGAATTCTAGAAAAAATTGGTTCATCAAATGCATGAAGGAAGCAGGTGCATTGGTCAAACCAAAAGGCTTTACAAGGAACTCATAGTGGCCATAACACGTGTGAAAGGTCATTTTCTGGATGTCCTCCTCTCAGACTCTCAATTGATAGTACCCGGACCTCAAATCTATCTACGAGAAGTAGCGAGACCCTCTAACTTGGTCGAATAAATCATCTATTCTGGGTAGAGGATACTTGTTCTTAACGGTAACTCAATTCAACTTGTGGTAATCAATACACAACCGCAACGACCCATCCTTCTTCTTTGCAAAGAGAGCCGGCACTTCCCAAGGTGATGTACTAGGGCGAATGAAGCCCTTATTTAAAAGTTCTTGTAGTTGAATCTTCAACTCATGTAATTCAGCGGGTTCAAATCTATACGGCGCGATGAAAATTGGTGCCGTGCCAGGTACTAAGTCAACGGAGAACTCGATCTCTTGGTGGGGTGGCAAACTAGTAAGATCTTTCGGAAAGACATCCGGGTGCTCACAAACTGCCCTTGGTAATTCAACACGGGCCCCGTTGCCCTCACTATCCAAAAGAGTCACAAGGAGGCCACTAAGCTTGCTCCTACCACGAGGGTCAAAAACTGGTGACAAGACCCTATCAACTCAGTCCCCTAGAAAATGAAAGCATTCACCACTCAAGGTGCACACTGTGACTCTCTGATGATAACAATCAATCACAGCACGGTATGAAGATAACCAGTCCATACCTAAAATAACATCAAGACTTGACATATCTAGCAACACAAAAGCAAACGAAAGTCATCGCCGGGCAATCTCTATCTCACAACCGTGACATCCCCAGGTCTAAATCAACTGTACCCCTAACTGGTGACTCTGCCTTGAGAGGAGGTACTAACCATGCCATCTCTAACCCCAATGCAGAAGCAAATGCAGTAGATATAAATGAATGAGATGCACTATCAACATATTAGCCAAAGAATTACACACAACAAAAATACCTCTCACAACTGAGGATCCTAGTAACTGCTCTAGCGCTGTAACAGTATATATGCGTCCTTGTGGCCTCTGATCAACCTACTCATCCCTCGAAGCATAGGCTTGCTGTACTGACTGAGCCGAAATGGTCCCTAATTAGCTCATGAAGTTTGAACTGAATGAGCCTGCTGGTGGCTCTGAGTCTGCCTCGATCCTGATGCGCCAGATGCACCTCCCAACTGTGGGCAAGTTCTCTTCATATGCCTCGATTGACCACACTGAAAACAAATAGGCCATGGCCCTCTATTTTGGGACTGACTCTGAGATTGGTTAGGTGGTGGTGGTAACATTTACTACCCTCTTCCTTTCTGTGGATAGGAAAAGGCCTTGTGACCGGGTTGGCTACACTTGAAACACGAAAAACTACTCGGTGCACTTTTTTTTAGGCCCTCACTAGGCAAGGGAAAAATCGATCTAGACAGTTGTGGTTGGGACTATGATGAAAAGGTGCCCCTGTTATTCTTGCTAGATCTAAAATCTCCCTGTGACTCTTAACCCCTAGACCTCGAACCCCGAAGTCTTTCCTCCTCAGCCTGCACCGTAATCTCTACATGTGCCGCCGCCTCCACAAGACGACCATAGTTTTGAATCATATTTCCTGCAACCTTGAACATAATTTTTGTTCTCAATCTTTTCTCAAATTCTATGCAACAGTGCTCTTCCGTTGCCACCAACTTTGGCGCAAACAGGGACAAGCTAGTGAAGGCCGCCTCAAACTCGGCCACGGATAGGTTAAGTTGTTTGAGTTCTTGAAACTCTTGCCCCAATCTTTCCCCAGTAGTGGGAGGTAGGTACTTGTCTTGGAAAGCAATCACAATGGCTTCCCATGTCTGCTCCACCCTACCCTTGGCATATTTCTACTATTAGCCCGCGTCCCCCTTAAGGTAGTAATTTGCTAGACTCACTCTTAGCCCACTATCTGCTATGTGAAGCATCTCAAATGTCTTCACCGTTTGTTCAAGCGACTCATCCCCTTTCTTGGGCTCGAGGCCACCATGGAACTCATCCGGTTTGGCTCGTAAAAACTCCCTAGTGAGAAAACTCGCCATTGTCTCCACGGCATTCTCTCGGGCTTGGTTCTCTGCCTTCAAAAAATTCATCGACTCCTTCAAAGCCCCTGCCATTTCTCGGGCTAAGGTCCCCATTGTGGTTTGACCCGCTTGTTCCGGAATCCCCACTTGCCCCACTTGCTCAGCCACATTAGCTTGGCCCGCTTGCTCGGCCGCGTTAGCTTGGCCGAACCCTTCCTCTTACACCAGAACTTCATGGACCGGTACTTCGTGCACACCTCGGCGAGGCCTACTATGCCTCCTACCTCTACCACCGCGGGTTTAACCCTTTCTTGATACCCTAATTAAGGAATAAAGTAAACAATTTAGCACATAATCCCAAATGTGCTCGCAACTTGCCTCATACGTTCGATCATAACAAGTTTATATATTTCTCTACCATATAAACAATTAAATTTCATTCCACAAAGCACTTAGTCACGTAAACACATATAGATTATGCCTTTACGAATGGAATTCGTCCCACGAAATACCAAGGCTTCTTAGTAGAACGAGTATTGATCAAGTACCATTCTAATAAGACCTCAAGGAATTTAATAGGTGCGAACCACATCCCAAAAGTCCAATTCCATACCAATCTAGTCATATAAACATGTTATCACATAGCCACAAGATATATAACATCTCCTAATCATGCGAAATGAATCCATTGTGGCAAAATAACCACTTCCCATGAGCCCCAAGTATTCAAACCCAGTAGCTCTGATACCAAGTCGTCACGTCCCACCCTCAAAAAAAAAAAAAAAAAAATACAAAAATAAAATGCATCAACCATCGCCACTTATGATAAACCGAACAAAATCCCCAACATTTGCATTACATACATCAAGAGATGGCTACAAAATAGTCCTACATGCGAATATACATTCAACAATGTCTAGTACATGAATCTATAGCATGTAGAACATACGGTCAAAAGTAAATAAATGTCCTCAAGCTACAAAGTCCAAGGCTTAAGCCCGGTTACACAAAGTGCTTGTTAGAACCAATACAAATATATCCTTTGGCTTGCAAAAATATGATCATAACAAAATAAGAGCCTTGTGCTCTAAACACGTATATCAGCGCACTTAATTCGGCGGAATCATAACATCTTTTCCTGCACCAAAATCCCATAGGGTGAGCATGAAGCTCAGTAAAGAATTCTAAACAAAGTATATGCGTTTTATACAAGTCTCATAAATTGAAATGCACATGCCATGCTATGCTTTTAAAATAAGTCATGTTAACATCTTTTTGAAAATCATCATGTTCCATGAAAACTTGAAAACTTAACAATTCAATAATTTTACATCAAGCTCAAGGGGCAGTAAATACGACTCATGTAATTCCTAGGTTGGTGTCTGCAAGTAGGCATAACTAGCACTACCAAAAACCCCACTTTACTGGTAGCTAACCGGGAGGCACGTGGTACCTACTCCGCGAGTGTTTTCGGTCTTTCACCCTGGACACTCAAGCCAACTTAATTAATTTCATCTACACCTCCTATCCGGGCTTACCAACATATTTACCCCAAAGCAAAACAATGAAAACTTGTTCCACAACATCACTTTCTCAATGCAAAAGTTTCATAACTCAATTCAAATTTTGTAACAATCAAAAGTGTTGAATGCCAATACAAAAATTATTGGTGTAATGCAACATCCTTCCATTTCAATTCTTCCACACAAGCGATCCATTATGATCACAATTCTCATTCCTCTTTCCAATGCAATTCCACAAAATAAACATATATTCGTTTACATTTATCAAAAGAGTAGTACATTCCCACATTTCATGCATTCTCAACAATTAGTCCCTTCATGACTATATCAGCATTGTTAAACAAACTTCCAAAGCCACCAATACTCATATACCATAAATTTCCTCATGCCAACATTTGTCATAATATTAGTCAAATATCAATTTCATAATATTACCACATTTTGTCAAAATTTTAAAATTTGTAGGGTTTCCATAAATTAAGTTCTTCTCTTTATTTCAAAATAAATTAGTTCAAACTAATGCTCTTTTACAACAAAATGACCCAAAATCTCTAGACATTTTGGAAAACATTTAAGAAACTCATTTTTGTCATTCACAACACACGAGCCAAACTCAAAGTTTCCATGCTTCCCACGAAGTTCCGAATCAACACAATCTTGTAAAAATGTATATATAACTCTAAGAAAATCCCTACCTCAAGTTTTGGAGAAGAAAAGGTGAGAAACCACCAAATTTGACGGTGTTGAAATCTAATTTTCACCGCACAAAACGAAGCCCTAGGTTAGCTCTCCAAAATTAATAAAGGGTGTTGGGTCAAAACTCCAATGGATTTGAAGAAATCAAACACTTAATCTAATTTGGTGTAGGAAATGTAGAGAGAAGGAAGAGAAATGTGTTTTTAGAGAGAGAGAGATGAAGAAAAAGTGATATACACTCAGCCCAAGAAGAATGAAAAAGCAAAGTTTTCGGACTCAGCTTTATCCCACATGTGTGGCACCCATTCCCGCACGTGTGGCAACCCCCTCCGTACGTGAGGCTCTCACCCCCGCACGTGCGACACTCTTCCTCCGCAACTCCCTCTGCACTTGCATATAATGTAGCAGCCAACCCAGAACTTCCCTTCCTCAACTCACGTGCGGCCCCTTTTCTGCACATGCTGCCCAAGCCCCCGTATGTGCGGCCTAAGCCCAGACGAAAAATTCACTAATCCAGTCCAAGACACCTCGGGTCCAACCTCACACTTTCCAAAACAAGTGAAACTCAGAATCAAAGTAAATAAGAACGAGAATTTTGACAGCAAGTTTACAAAAACAATGAGCCCAAAAGATGACAAGGACTCGCATTAAAACCCGACACTCTAACAAGAGTAAACTCAACATAAACCAAGGAAGAATGAGACGTTTACGTACCCAGGCATCACAACCTCCCCACCATAGGAAATTTTGTCCCCGAAATTAAATTAAACCACACAACAAAAAGAAGACAACAAGCGATTAAAAATATGCTAAATACAATTTCATATCACAATATCAATTCTCAACCAAAGTTCACCATTATCATCATGGTTTCCAAGTGCCTTAGTCACAAGGTTAACAACAACGTGTCGTGATACCACATAAGCATAAAAATTTCCAACAATAATAATGGCAATCCATATTAATCTTATGCTCAAAATAACAATACTCATAACAACACAAGGTTAACAATCTTAATAGATTTCCCTCAAACATTAGGGGATATTACAAATTAAAACAACTAAGCATTTTTAAACAAATCCGGATACTTGGAACAGACCTACGCCTCCCGTTCCCAAGTGGCTTTCTCAACCCCATGTTGTCTCCATAACACCTTCACCAACGGTATAGTCTTTCCCCTCAACACTTGTTCTCGGGTGTCTAAAATTTGCACCGGTCGTTCTTTGTAAGAGGCATCCCCATCTACCTCAAAATCAACCCAATCTTGGACATGAGAAGGGTCGGGTTCATACTCCCTAAGCATAGATATATGAAACATGTTGTGAACCCCCGAAAGTTGTGGCGGTAAGGCTAACCAGTAAGCCACTTCCCCAATTCGTTCCAATATCTCGAAAGGCCTAATGAACCTGGGAGACAATTTACCACTCTTGCCAAATCTCATTAAACCCTGCCTGGGTGAGATCTTAAGGAACACGTGGTCACCAACCTCGAAGGACAAAGGTCATTTCCTCTTATTGGCATAGCTCTTCTATCGGTTTTGGGCCGGAGCTAACCTCTTCTGAATGAGAGCAAATTTCTCGGTCGTCTCTCTAACAATCTCAAGACCCAACAATGGTGCATCACCCACCTCGGCCCAACAAATCGGTGATTTACAAGGTCGACCATAGAAGGCCTCAAATGGTGCCATCTCAATGCTAGCTTGGTAACTATTGTTATAGGCAAACTTGATCAATGGTAAGTGTCTCTCCGAAGACCCCTTGAAATCAAGGACGCAAGCTCTAAGCATGTTCTCCAAAATCTGAATGGTACGCTTCGACTGCCCATCGGTTTGAGGGTGGTAAACGGTGCTAAAGGTCAACTTAGTTCCCAACGCTTTTGAAGGCTTTGCCACAACCGGGTGGTAAAACGAAAATCTCTATCCGATACAATGGTTACAACGACCCCATGAAGTCGAACTATCTCTTTAATGTATAATTCTACCAATTGCTTAATTCAGTCACCGGTGCGCATCAGAATGAAATGTGTAGACTTAGTCAACCTATTTACAATCACCTGTAGACTGCCCCGGAGAACTCTCGGTTTCGCGCGCGAGGGCGCGAATTCTGTTTTGTTCTTTAGGCTACTACAAGTTCGGACTCATGTCACGGTTCTGAATCTAATCTTACAAAAGTGCAATGTGAGACTGATAAATCACCAAAGAGTCCAAATCCAGCAAATCGTTTTGGAAAGCTGATTTTTATAAAGAAGTGCCAAACATGGACTACTTTGCCAGATACAGAGTCGCCACCTAAATATTTTATTTTGGGGAAATTTAGGAAACCTTGACTCGTGCCTAAGGCCACGTGTCCGTTATCACCAAAGTTGCCTCGGCTCAAGAACTTGGGTACGAGAGGGGCAGGTCATGCAATGAGCACACCTGCTAGCCCGATCAAAAGATCGGCCTTTACTAAGCAAGCTATTTTGTTTTTGAGAACACATGTGCTCTTATTCTGTTTATTAACCTAGAATTACTATGTTATGCGCACAACAAACAAGTATAGACTAGATCGCCTAAGTTGGAACAAAACATTGCATATTCGTTTGTGAAAATGATTTGAAGTTTGCTACTCGCAAGTAGGCTAAGACGAGGATTTGAATGAATTGTTCAAATTCAAGTAATCTAACCTTCATCCACAGGCATTCAGGCAGTTAATCAAATAAGCAGTTAGCCTCATGGCAAGCATGCTAAACATGGCAATATGCACATCTCATGCAGTATGCTAAAGCGTAAACACTCACAGTGTACTCCGACCTAAAACAGAGAACTAGTTAGAAATCATGCATGATCCTAGTTCATGTTAAGATGGCTAATGCAACACATGCGAAAATGCAACTCAGATAGGGCCCGACTATTTTAAGATGTCATGTGAAATGCAACTTGATAACATGCTGTTGAACACGTATTCAAGTAAATGTATTGAAATACAATGCAGTTAGTATGATGCGCCGAGCCCGGTGTATGCAATACAGATGAATGAATGCACGCATGCGAAGCATAAGTATGCTAATCAAAATATGCACTAAAACTAACCATCGTAAGCGGTTAAGTAAAAGGGAGAAAGAAATGGGGGTTGGAAGACATGCATCACACACACGCATGCTTATTACAACAGTTGGCCCTCTCGATAAAGGGTCCGAATAATGAGCTAACTAGCTAATCTAAGCTAATTAAACTAATTATTACATCACAAAACTAATTAACTAACAAGCTAATTAATTAAGTACAAAACAAAGCTAATTAACTAACAAGTTAACTAACTAGTTATTACAACACAAATAAGCAGCTAAACGCATTAACTACTTAAACACAGAACCAAAGCATAAACTAGCTAAGGAAAGCAGTAAAGAGAGGTCCTCGGGAAGAGGAGTGCATGCATGCCCGGTCGCCTCGTTCGGAAATCCGTCACGATGCTCTGATTTGCCTCTGTTTGCAACTGTTCTCAGAACATTGCATAAAGCTCCATAAAACTTCAACTCCACCATGGGAACCTAACATGGCCGACCAGTTGTTGATGGGGAAGACCACCTGCCGACCACTTTTCTTTGCTGCAGACCAGAAAAAGTGGTCGGCTAGCTAGTTCTTTTAGTTGGTCGACCAGTTTTTGCTGCACTCTTCCAACTTGCTGCAACAGAGAGCAAGAAAGGGCATGGCAATGTGTTTGCAAGATATGTGTGCACAACCACCCTCCCTATCATTTCATAAGCTCAAGGGAGTGCGGTACTCGACCCTCGGGCCACCAATCATGCATCTCGATGCATAATGGCCGAGAAGTCAAATTTCACAATTCAATGTAAAATGAATGCACACATAAACACATAAAGCCTAGAACTCTATCATGTATGATCAAGAGCGTCGGCGACCGAGAATTGAGGCACGTTTCATCACTTCAAGTATGAAACGTCCCTCATTTCCCGTGTTTGGACTAACACCTAATCCAAACACAATGCAAGCAATCAACATGCAAATATGCAATGCAACTCAAGCATGCAAACATGTAATGCAACTCGAGCATGCAAAACACAATGTAAGGCATGCATACACAATGCAATGCAACAACATGACATACTCAATGCAATGTGACATGATCAACTTAACAACGCTAATGACATGCAAACAATGCTAATGCATGCACACACAATGTAAGGCAACATAAGCATGCAACAACATGATACAATGTAGCAATGTTTACATAACATGCTCGATGGACTTAAACCAAAATGGATAGACCTCAGTCATGCCCAAATCAGTGGCCATAATGCTAAGAAATGAAGGAACAAAATCATATACAAGCATGCACATGCATTGGCCTATCAACTAGGCCTAAGAGCACAATTCTCAAGAGTGCTCAAGGAGTGATAAACATGGGAGTGTAGCAACACCATAAGCTCTAAAATTAAACAAGAAATGATGCCAAATCACTCAAACAATGTAAGCATGGCATGCTAGGGTCCTTAACGCATGAAACTAGTAAAGAGGACTACAAAGGGGAGGCATGCAATACATGGCAAAAATGCATGAACCAATCAAGGACAGAGCTCAAATAGGTCTAAACAAAGACCAAAACATGCTAAGATAAGGGCTCAAGGACCTAGGCAAGATGGCGTGCAAGCTTAGCCACAAACAAGGTGGCAAATGCACAACCCTTAGAGGCTCTCAAAGGGTGAATGAAGTGGGAACATAACAATGCTATAAGCTCTGAAATGTCACGATAAATGATGCCAAATCATGTGCACAACACAAATGAAGCATACTATGGTGCTCAAAGCTTGAAACTAGCATAGACATTTGTACTATAGCTATACCAAACTTGAAGCATATGGCCAAGGCAACCCAAAACAATCCTAAAACATGTCAAAATGATACTAAAACATGTATGGAAGGAAGCCAAAATAAGCTAGCATGAAGGGCATAAAGCATGGAATATGCAAGGCCAAAAGGGAGGATTACACTACACCTATCAAGACCAAGCATGGGATGGCTTTGTCAACAAAAATCAGAGTTATATCATGGCAAAATAACCCCAAAAACATACTGAAATGATAGCTCGCAAGCTTAGGCATGAAGGCATACACAATGACTCATGTTTAAGGCATAAAACACCAACTCTCCAAAGCACTGAAAGAGTGAAAGATGAGAGTGTATGACCATGCTATATGGACTGAAATAACATTTCAAATGATTCCAAATCATTCAAAGAGGCCAAGCAATGCATGCTAGTAGACTTGATACACAAAGCTAATAAGCTAGAATGCATTATAGCTATACAAAGCATGGCATGCATGACTAAAACAACACAAATCAGAGCTAGAGAATGCTAAAACATGGACAAAAGCTTCTTAGAGTTAAGCCAAAATCATGTTGGAATGATAGTCTAAAGCATGGTACACATTAGGCTAGTTCATGGAATTGCACTACAAGTGCATGGAGCATGCATGGGGCTATCAAACCAAACCTTACCTTGACAGAGGTATATGATGGCAAAACAACAGCAAGAACATGCTGAGATGGACTCAAAACATGCTACTTCATGAAGCATACAAGAATAGTTTATGATGATTATACTACAAGTGTATAAGGCATGCAAAGGATGACAAAACCAAGTCAAAATAGTGGTATGCCATGCTGAAATAAGGCCTAAAATAGGCTGAGATGTGGCCAACACAAGCTTAACAAACATGCTCAAACATGAGGTATTCAAAGCAAGCATATAAGAACACAAGGAGAGGGGATGACCCTCTCCTATTTGGGACTTCAAAACACCATTTCCACCACTGAAATTCCTCTGAGTTTCAGTGGCGAGAAGGCCAAAACAAGGCGATCCCAATAGCTTAAAAGCATGGTACAAAACAAGGCCTAACAAGGCACAAGAGGGGGTAGACCACCCCCAACACAAAAGGTATTTTAAACAAACATGTTAAGAACTGAAAAACAGAACTTTTTTCAGTAGAAAGTCAAGGCAAAAACAGCATACAAATAGGTTCAAAAGCTTAAACCAAAACAAGGGTAAAAGGGCTAGCTGACTCACCCTTGAAGAACACCTTTGAAGCTACAACTCCAGCAGCTTTTTCTAACCAAAACCAGTCTAAAAACTCCAAAACAAACCTCAAGAAGCCTCAACAACAAAAGGATGGTGTTTGAGTGTGTGTTTGTGTGTAATAGTATGGAGAAATTACACTTTAAGGCACAAATATGAGACCAAAAGAGAGATATAGAGATATATATGTATCTATAGCTCAAGCCCAAAAATCTGAACCTAAGGCATGAGGGAGAAGGCTCCATTATATAGAAAAACAATGCTCAAGCTTGTTGGACAAGCTTTAGGCTTAAAGCCATCCTTCCATACACGTGTATGAAGGATGGCTTCTGTGCCTTCCAGCTGGCACAGCTGGCCTAAAAATATCTCCAAAAAGGTGATGAAAAGCAGCCGACCACTTGAAGTCGTCGTGGTCGGCCAGTTACTTGTAGTCGTCGGTCGACCACCACAAGTGGTCTCCTAAGAAGAAAACTGGTCGGCCATGGGTAGGAGAAGTATACACACTGAAAGCAAGCCAATGGTGTGGTGGCCGACCAGAAAAGGTGGTCCAAAGACCAAGAACACTAGTTGGCCGACCAGAAAACTGGCTGGCGGGGAGAAAAGTGGTCTCCAAGGGGAAGAACTGGTCTCCCACCCTTGTACCACCTTCCAAACAAGGAAAACAAGGTTTGTACCAAAAACAAACCAAAAAGGATGCAAGACGAAAGTTCGGGAGGCCAAGCGCGTAGCGGGGAGCCTCGAAAACTAGTCTACAGGCATCAAAAGTGATTTATGACCACAAAAGGGGTCTCGCAGACCACAGTGTTCCTCTAGGCAGAGGCAACAAGGTGTGGTTCAAAAATCACGCCAAACGGAGAACGTTAAGCGGTCCTGAGACAAGGCATGCGACTGAAGACTTCAAAAATTAGAAACTAGTCTCCAAGCGCAAAAAGTGGTCTATGACCACAATAGGGGGTTTACAAGACCCCTCCCTCCCTCTAGGGAAGGAAAACAAGGTTCGGTCCACAAACTGGGCCAAAGCACAAAGACTTCAGAGGCCCGAGGCAAGGCCCTCAGCCAAGACTTTGGAAACTCGAAACGAGCACAACATGCACTATCACCGAGCGCTCAATCGATGACGTCTGAGTCTTAAGGTCAGTCAAAAATGGGATGTCTATAGTTGCCCCTCTTTGACAGAACTTGAAAGTCAAGAAGTGACGGGAGTGAATGTCAAAGCCTAGAGACGACCCATTTTTGACAAGACCGAAGACTTAGACAAACAGGTAAGATAACAAAGAGATGTGCCCGCAGGCAGGGGCAAGATGCAAATGACATGCACGATGCTGAACATAACTTATAATCATGCAAAGAGGGTTGTGATGAAGCAAATATGCAAAATAAATGCAACATTTTAAGCAAGCAAATACGAACCAAACTACATCTCATGCAGAAAGGATGTAAGAAAATTATGCAATTCTCAAACTGCGTCAAAACTTCTTTTGAGTGAACCGTACATACGATATCGTCTAGTCACACCAGCCTCAAATGAATTGTACATACAATATCGTGCCTGCACAAGAAAGACACTCAACAGGTACAATATAGTTAGAAACACATGTTCAATGCTATATCAGGATACAATTCCAATGTGAGATAAGCGCGTGCATACACAATGCCAATGGAAAGGTGCATAGCAATGCAAGTGAAAAGTGCATAGCAACGCAAGTGAAAAGTGCATAACAATGCAAGGTAAACGTGCGTGACAACGTAAGTGAAGAGTGCCTGACAATGTAACCTAAGTGTGCGTGACAACGCGGGTGAAGAGATGCATGACAATGTAACCTAAGTGTGCGTGACAACGCGGGTGAAGAGATGCATGACAATGTAACCTAAGTATGCGCGACAACGCGGGCGGAGGGGTGCATGACAATGCAACCTCAGTGTGCGCATAACGATGCGGATGAAATGCATAACAATGTAAAAGGAATGTGCAAAACAATGCGAGCAAAATGTGCGTGACAACGCAAATAAAGTGTGCCTGACAATACGAGAGAAACGTGCATAACAATGCGACGAGTGGTGTGCATAACAATGCAAGAAGTGATGTGCATTACAATGCGAGAGAGGTGTGCATAAGGATGTATTTGAAATGTGCAACTCCAAAAGTACGTTCGAAGCAAAATACTGAAAAAAGAGATATATATCTTAACGCGAGCAATTTAACCTGAACCTCTGAGTTACCTCTCGGAGGGGTCACAAAGTATTCAAAAGGATATACCTTGCTCTTGACGAGTAATTGATGAGCTATGCATCGAAGACTTGATTCGAAATTCCCACGGGGACGATTTTGAGCTGAAAAGTGTACTTTCTATGCACTTTCTCGAGAGCCGAGGACTCCAATCATTACCAAAACACACAGGAAGGACAATGGGACCTTGGAGACCACCCGGGAGGAATGGCCGACCACCTAGGCCAGTGGCCGACCACTTCTTGACCACCAAAGTGGTCGGCCAACCAGAAAAACTGGCTAGCTGACCAATTTACACAATTTCGGGGCAGCTTGGTCTTTTCACATGGAGATCTTTAAAAATTCAAATCCAAAACACTTTTCATCACACCTCCAAGGCCGAAATTCATTTCTCTCCCTCCCTAGATCCTTTTCTCTCTCAAATCTACACTTTATGCGCGTTTTCCAACGCCCCACGCGAAGTTGTTTCGCGAAAACTTTCGATTCTCTTCGTTTTGAACCGATTAGAATTTGTTTTCGGAGCTTCTTTCTCCATTTTCACCACTTGAGGTAAGTTTCTCTCGAAGTTTAGCACCTTTTCCCGAGCGTGGATTTTTGTTGAATTTTTCTCTTCTTGAGAGTTGACTTTTGTTGCTTTTTGTAATTTTGGCCCATTTTGCTCATTTTTGCATCTTTTTTCAGATGGCTGATGATATTCCATATGGGGGAGGCTCCCCGAGAGTAGAGGATGAGCCTGACATTATACTGTTGCCGCCGAGGATGCGGTTATTCGACCCAGAGGAGTATCGCCCGCAGGAGCACATCCTACCTCCCAGTACCTTCCATCATTTTACCGATTTCGCGCGACGGGCGCCTGCAGACTTACTTCTACGGGAGCCTGAGTCTCACCTATCTCATCATGCGCGAGAGGTGCGTACTTCACTTTTACATTTCCTGCGAAGTATTTCGTATTTCTTGCACATTTCATGCTTTCGCTATGTATTTTATCTGCTTGTTTCGAACACATTCACATACACAGTACTTCTACATGTTCTGAACATAACTTGCACACAACATCCGGTTCATACGGGCACACAGCTCTCAACATAACACTTTGTTCGTTTGGCACACAGTACATTTGGGCACACAGCTCATTTGGGCACACAGCTCGTTTTGGGCACATAGCACATTTGGGCACACAGCTCATTTAGGGCAGACAGCTCTTTTTGGGCACACAGCTCAAAACACAACACTTTGTTGATTTGGAACGCAGCTCGCAACACGGTATTTTGTTTACTTGGCACGCAGCTCATAACATAGCACATTATTGACTTGGCACACAGCTTAGTCATAACACAATGCTGACTTGGCACACAGCTCACAACACAACACTCTTGTTAATTTGGCACACAGCTCATTTGGGCACACAGCTCATTTTGGGCACACAGCTCATAACATAGCACACTGTTCAATCTGAACACGCAGTTCATAACACAGTACTCTGCTCAAACTGAACACACAGTTCATAACGTGATATTTTGCTCAATCTGAATACACAGTTCATAACGTAGTATTCTGCTCAATCTGAACACACAGTTCATAATGCAGTATTTGCTCAGTCTGAGCACACAGTTTTTAACGCAGGATTTGCTTAATCTGAACGCACAGTTCATAACGCAGTTTTTGCTCAATCTGAACACACGGTTCATAATGCAGGATTTTGCTCAATCTGAACACACAGTTCATAACGTAGGATTTGCTCAATCTGAACACACGGTTCATAATGCAGGATTTTGCTCAATCTGAACACACGGTTCATGACGCAAGATTTTGCTCAATCTGAACACACAGTTCATAATGCAGGATTTTGCTCAATCTGAACACACGGTTCATGACGCCAGATTTTGCTCAATCTGAACACACAGTTCATAATGCAGGATTTTGCTCAATCTGAACACACGGTTCATAGCGCAGGATTTTGCTCAATCTGAACACACGGTTCATAGCGCAGGATTTTGCTCAATCTGAACACACGGTTCATAACGCAGGATTTGCTCAATCTGAACACACAGTTCATAACGCAAGATTTTGTTCAATCTGAACACACAGTTCATAATGCAGGATTTTGCTTAATCTGAACACACGGTTCATAATGCCGGATTTTGCTCAATCTGAATACATAGTTCATAACGCAAGATTAGCTCAATCTGAACACACAGTTCATAACGCAGGATTTTATTTAATTTGCACACGGCTCATAACACTGCTCAATCTGAACATACAATCCATAATACAGTATTCTATTTAATTTGCACACGGCTCATAACACTGCTCAATCTGAACGTGCAGTTCATAACACAACATTCTATTTAATTTTGAAACTGAATACATTTGTTCTTTCTATATATAGGTATCTTCCCGTTTCACACGAGGTTATGGGTTGATCATTGCGAGGGAGTGGTACATGAAGCTCCCGGATGCTGTTTGGCATATTGTTAATGAGGTAGGATTTGGCCTGTTTTGCGCGGGGTTGTTGCGTCATCCGGCGAGTAGGACCCTTTTGGGCGCATTAGTAGAGAGATGGTGGGACACCACCAACTCCTTTCATTTTTCTGCCACCGGGGACATGACGATGACCCCGTATGACTTTTCCATACTGACGGGCCTTGACGTGGCGGGTCGGCCGATCCCATACGATGTAGATATGGGTGAGTGGGAGGCGACTTGGACTTATCTGCTCGGAGCCCATCCGCCGATCGACAAATCATCAGGCAGGGTCAGGTACACCTGATTTGCTGAGCAGTACAGGAGGACTATGCCTGAGGCTGTTGAGGAGATAGAGCAGTATGCCCATGGATTTTTTATGTTCCTTCTCGAGACCACTCTATTCTCCGATAGGGGGAACACAGTTAGGCTTCATCTGCTCAGTGCTCTGGTAGACCTATCACAGGTTCGACACTTTGATTGGGGTGGCGCTGGCCTCGCTACCCTTTATTGCTACATGAGCGCGACCTCCCGTGAGCGGGAGACCATAGTAGGTGGCTACTGGAGAGCCTGGGAGGTACATTCTGCCCACTTGATTTACATTTCTACTTTTCATTATCTGTACGCAGTGCACTGCACACATCAGATTTTGTACCCTACATTCTGTACTCAACATTCTTCATTTTCTATACATTCTGTATTTGCATTCTACACTCAGCATTTTGCATTCTCTGTACATTCTGTACTCATCACCACTGTCTTGCCTTTCATAGCTGTGGGTTTACGCCTACTTCCCGATGCTTGCCCTCGAGCTAGAGGTCGAGGCACCGTTTGAGATACTGTACTCATGCAGATTCGATGGCCGGTGCCGGTCCAGGCCCCGGGAGACTTTTCCATATCTCCAGCAGTACTTTGACACGGTGTGGGCGACCGAGGTAAACTAGAACTCTCAGTTCTTCATGCTTTCAGCTTTGATTCATCTTGCATATTTATGACATCTAATCAGTTTATGTACTTGCTATCCGCAGATCACTTGACAGCCTTGGTTGGTGATGCCCGGTTATTCTCGGTTCCAGTTTGCCGGGGTATGGGGCTCCTCCTGATATAGGGTTTTGTTTGAGGGACTAGCCGGCAGAGCCTGGTTTCTCAGGGATCGCTTCATGCATCAGACGATGGGCAATCCCGCTTAGGAGATCCCCTTACCGCCCTCACTGGACATGCGTTCTACAGAGAGCCTCACTCCCCAGGAGGTTGACGACCTTATGCAGGGTGCCGACGCAGTTCTTTTCCTGGAGGAGGGAGAGTACGTGACATACTGCCATACATACTTGATGCCTCCACTGACAGGCGTCCGTACTCCTACGAGGAGGGGTGGTGATATGCCATCATCGAGTCACGCTCGAGCTGCAGACATTCCTTCCATTAGCAGGGCTAGCACATCGAGGGGTAGGCTGGAGGGATGCCTTCGACTTGCCAGTATGCTGGGTGGCCAGATCTTCCGACCGAGCTGACGGGCTGGTAGTATGGGACATCATATCCGATTCCACTAGAGCCTCCATTGTCCGATCATCGATACGTCAGTGACCCTGACTCACCATCGGTATGCTCCACAGTTTTCATTTATCACTCAGATATTTAGGCATTCATTCATTGATGGCTTGAACTTGCATCTGTAGCCTTCTAGAGAGTATACTGAGGGGTTGCTCGGAGTGGTGGCCTCACTCGAGAGCATGGTCCTGCAGAGGGAGACACTGCTGTACGTCTCCGGCATTCGAGTACTTTTCAATTTCCTTGCATTTATCATACTTCTGATGACATATGGAAACTGAACATTTCACTGCATTGATTCATTACATGTATAGAGCACATCTGACACATCACATCCACATACTATACTTGCATGCACCCACTCTATGTATCATTCTCGCATCTGCATCTGATATACGTACTGGCTGATGCATTCAAACTGTCCTTTTCAGGTCCCACCTCTACAGACTGGGCCATCTAGGCCTTATCAAGCAGTTAGGAGAGGGGCCTCAGCATGCAGTCGAGGGGGACGCAGAACACCTACCAGACAGGATGACGAGTCCAGCGAGGAGGAGGAGTTAGCACATCCACAGTGAGAGACATCTACAGGCAGAGATGACGACTCCGATTCTGGTTCTGAGGGTGGAGGTGACATCGAGGAGGATTTCGAGGACGGCAACTCCGATTCAGATGGTGGTGCCAGCGGCGGTGGTGCAGAGGCTGCTCAGCCGAAGAGGGTGAAGAGGGCCTCTCGGTCTTGAGCTTGATAGCACTCATGCAGATGTTCCTGCTTTATTTTTCTTTTTACATGTAGTTATAGCACATTGTACAGTTTAGGTGGTTTTATTTTCTTCGAAACTTGTACCCTGTTGTAAAATGTTGTAAAAAAAGAAGCTATAATGGAATGAAAACGCCTTCTTGTTCAAAAAGTGTTGTATTTGTATTCTAAGCATTGCATCGCACCATTTTGCACAAAAATGAGATTGAGTGGAAACTGAACATTCATGTATTGCCAAGTCAGGTAGTGAACCAACATAACCAACTAAACAACTTAACTCACTAAGAAACAACAAGACCTTAAATAGTTTACAACTCGATAAGCAACGAGTAACAACTCGATAAACAAAGAGCAACAACTCAATAAGCAGAACTTAACAACTTGATAAGCAAATGCATTTTGGACAAACGAAGCGAAGGAATGCATCCGAAATAGAGGTAAACTCAGACCTTCAGCATTCTCAGCACACAGGAAAACTAGAGACTCCCTTCTGGAGACAAGAAACAGCTGGAGACCACCTTTTTGCTCATGGTCGACCACCATAGGAGCCTGCTGACCAATTTTTTGGTCTGTAAACCAAAAAAGGTAGCTGGCTGACCAGTTAAACTGGCTGGCCAACCAGAAAAAGTGGTCGGCCGACCACTTTGCCTGGGGACCTCCAGTTTTCTGACACTTGTCCTCCAAACAGTGCCTTATCCTTTATAAAGGTTCTAGCTTCGTGGTTCCCTCATTTTAACTCAGCTTTGCACCAAAATGGAGGCAGTTATCGTCCAAAATCTCACAAATTGGATCACCAACTTAGATGGCTCGGAAAAGTTGAACTTTCGGGGCTTCGGCATAAATGCACTATTCACGTTGAGTTGCACCCCGCTGAGTTTTCTGTTCCTTCATGCCGTGCCAAGATGTTAGAATCCGGTAACTCACGTCTTTAGCTTTGGCGGATAAGAGATGTGTCCCACTTTCAAAGACTTCCAAGTTTTGATGGAATCCGAACGCAACCAAGAAATCGTGCCCCAGTTCCGCTTCTGCCATGTCCAAGCCTTAGGACGGATGTGTGGGCTTACTTTGCATGTCGCTCGGTCATTGATTTGTGACGGAGTGCTGGACATTCCAAGTTTGATTCATCGGTTTTCTGATGTCGGTGACCGCGGCGACCATCATTGGCAGGGCTTTCGGCGACATGCGTTTTGCTTGTGCATGCTGTAACATTTCTTGCTTGCCCCAGGCTCTGGAGGGTTTAGTGCTCATTTGATTGAGGTTGCCGAGGGCTTGAAAGAGGGCAAAAATTGCATTGCCATGACACTAGCCGAGACATTGATGGGTTTGGACGCTTTCCATTACCGAGAGACGACTAGATTCACGGGGAGTCCACTGCTGCAGGTAATGTTTCCCAGCCTATCTCACATATATTTCTCACATCACTCGGCCCTCAGGCTCGGTTTTTCTCTCAAAACCCTTTTCTCACTTTTCTCTCCACATACACCTCTTTATTCTTTAATCTCTCATTTTTCATCCCTCCCTAGATATGGTTGATGGATAAATTAAAAGTTGTGAACTCATGCCCAACATATTCAGCTCGCAGCTATTTCTTCTGGCGACGTCTAGTTGATGCCCCTGATGAGGGATGGTGGTACGAATGGATGCGCAGTTTGACTGCTCTTGACATTGCTTGGCGCTGCCCTTGGCTTAATCTATCGGTGATGAGCTACAGCATGACTCGCCAACCTGGGATTCAGTTGATCGGCCTGACACACTGTGTCCTTTATTTTTCGTTTCGAATCTGGCGTCAGTTTGGTCATGATCAGACTTACCCGGAGGCAGGGATAGAGTACCCTGCTGCATTTCCAGTTCGAGGCGCACAACTAGCTTGGTATGCCACAGTATGGAGGATGAGAGAGCTTCTGGCCCCCGCTCCCACTTTCAGTTGCACCCTCTCTGATGAGTGCATAGCTTGGCTTGATGAAGAGGCGCATGTAGGGCCTACTTTGGCATCAGAGGCTTCGACCAGCTCTGGGAGGGGACGCAAGAACACCTGACTTGACTATACCCCAAATTTATTTGCTTTAATCAGTACTTTCAAGTTTTCTTTGTGAATGTAGTAAAAAACAACTTCAATTTGTATTCAAGAGTAGGAGAACTCTGTACTGAAATCAATGTAATTGAAGGTTGTGGGTGCTGAAAATTTTCCGTTTGGTCAAAAAATGGTCTAAGTCATAAAAAGATTAATTTGAGAAAAATCAACTTTTGTTAAAACTTTTCAAAACCATTTTCGATATGGATCAAAACTGGACATGCCCGAGATCTATCACTGAGATGTACAACCCCGGATCCTCAGCAACTGGAAAGTTGCCCCTAGTCTGAATAACACTGCACTGGAGATCACAAACCGAGCTCTTGAATGCAGAATAGCCAAAGATGACAAACAAGATCACACGGGCAAAGTTGATTTAGGGAAGTGTTTATGGCTGGACTTCAGAATGAAGTTGCCTACGTATCCCAAAGATGAGAATCAAGCCTTACGTAGTTCGGTTTAGGTTCGCTCGTGTATTAACACTCTCCTTTTGCGCTCTAACTTTTGCCAAGGCCGCCCTTTTTGGGTTTTCAACCTTGCGAGCTCAGTTTTTATTATTTCAAATTTTTCATGCTCTAACTTTTGCCTAGGTCGCCCTTTCGAGTTTTCGGCCTAGCGAGCCACTCAGGGAAAGTATTTCTTCAACTTGTCCATGTTGATCGGCTGGGAGAACTCTAGGCCATCTAGGTCCATCAAAACGACAGCTCCACCCGACCAGATAGACTTGATAATGTAAGAGCCAGTCCAATTGGGTCTGAACTTGCCCCCAGGGTCGTGGATGGGAGCTCGGTTGTCTTTGAGCACAAGATCCCCTTCTTTTAAATTCCTGGACTTAACCTTCTCATTGAAAGCCCTGGCAATTCTTCTTTGATAACCCTAAACGTGATACAGTGCTTTCAGCCTTCTTTCATCAAAGAGCATGAGTTTCTTGAACCTGCTTTGCTGCCAGTCTACCTCAACTATCTGACACTCGACCAATACCCGTAATGACGGAACCTCAACTTCGATAAGTAGAACAACCTCCATCCCATAGACCAAGGAATACGAAGTTGCCCCAGTAGAAGTTCGAATTAAAATCCGGTAGCCCTACAGAGCAAATGGCAGCTTATCTGGCCAGTCTCGGTAGGTTTCCATCATCTTCTGCAGTATATGCTTGATGTTCTTGTTGGTGGCCTCAACTACTCTGTTGGTCTGCGGCCGATATGTAGATGACTTATGAAAAGCTACGTTGTATTTCTCCAATAAATCGATTACCTCTTTCTTGAAGTGGGAACCATTATCTAAAATAATCTCATTCAGAACCCCGTAGCGACAGATGATGTTGTTCCTGATGAACTTAGTGACATGCGATGCCTTCAACACCGCGTACGATTGGGCCTCAACCTACTTCGTGAAGTAGTCTATTGCTACCAGAATGTACTGATGCCCATTGGACCCCTTTGGAGTGACAGTCCTAATCACATCAATCCCCTAGACTGAAAACGGCCATGGCGAAGTCATGTTGTACAGCTTCGATAGCGGAATGTTCATGCGGTTTGCATGGATCTGGCATTTGTGGCATCGCCGAACAAAGCCAATACAATCCTCCTCCATGGTGGACCAGTAATAACCCTGTCTAAGGATCTTCTGGGTTAACATCACCCCGTTCATGTGCGCTCCGTACTCTCCTCCATGGTTGGCCTCCATTAGGTGCTTGGATTCTTCAGCATCAACACACAGTTTATGCATCCCGAGATGACCTCTCTTGTACAGTTTACCCCCGGAGACGATGAACTGAGCAGCCATTCTTTGAATTGCCCTCTTATCTTTGGCATTTACCCCTGGTGGATACGCACTTTTTTTCTAAGAAGTTCCAGACATCGTAATACCAGGGATTCTCATCTTGTACCTCATCTATGGAAGCAATCAGCTTGTAGGCCGGCACGAATTTCTGTTCAATGATGATCGAACGCATCTGGACTCCGAAAGGGGCGTCTATCATGGAAGATAGAGTTGCTAGTGAATCTGCGAACCTGTTGTTCTCTCTTAACAGATGGGCAAAATTCAGCTTCTCATACCGAGGAATTAGCACGTCCAAGGTCTGGTGATAGATTCTCATCTTTTCTTCTTTAACTTTCCAATCTCTTTTAGCTTGAGATACAACAAGGTTCGAGTCCTCGATGACATCCAACCGTTTTGCCCTTAGTTCTAGGGCGGCTTCTAAACCGGCAATACATGCCTCATTGTTTGATACTTTGAACTGGAGTTTGAATTCTAAAGGTATACGGGAATTGTCGGGAGCTATCAGCAACACCCCTATCCCACACACATATTGGTTTGATGCTCTGTCAAAGTACATCATCCAAGTCTCTTCTTCGACGTGCAGGATGGCCTTGTCTGGGAACAAATACTCGACTGCTTTATCTCCTTCACCTGGGTGATCGGCTAGGAACTCCGCTACCGCTCTCCCTTTCACTGTCTTGCGCATCATGTATTTCAGATCAAATTCAGAAAGCAGAAGCAACCAACAGGCTAGCCTACCCGTAAGTGCTGGTTTATCAAAGAGATATTTGATGGGATCTAATCTCGAAACCAGTATTATAGAGAGAGCTAACAAGTAGTGCTGCAGCTTCCTGGTAGCCCATACCAAGGCCAGACAAGCCTTCTCCAGCGGAGTGTAGCAGGTCTCATAATCCAGCATTTTCTTGCTCAGGTAGTAGATAGCCTTCTCCATTTTGTCCTCAGACTTCTGTGCAAGCATGCAACCCATCGTGGTTTCAGTCACTGAAAGGTACAAAATCAACGGTTTCCCGGCTCAGGCGGTGACAACACAGGTGGGTTCTGTAAATATTGCTTGATCTGTTCAAAAGTAGCTTGGCATCGGCCATCCCATTGGAACTTCTTTCCTTTCTTCAGGAGACCAAAGAGTGGTTCACAAGTCAAGGTTAATTTTGCAATAAACCGTCTTATGAATTGCACTTTACCCAGAAAACCTCGCACCTCCTTTTCAGTCATCGGTGGTGACATTTCTAAGATGGCCTTGATTTTGGAAGGATCGATCTCGATACCTCTCTGTGTGATCAAGAACCCCAGCATTTTTCCTGCCGTAACACCAAATGTACACTTCTGAGGATTCAGCCGCAACCGATACTCTTTGATCCGTTGGAAGAATTTTTGCAAGGCGGTGTAATGGCTCTCTCTTTCCTTGGACTTGACAATCATGTTGTCCACGTACACCCCAACCTCTTTACGGATCATGTCGTGCAAAATTATGGTCGCAGCCGTTGATATGTAGCCCCAGCGTTCTTCAGCCCAAACGGCATCACCCTATAACAATAGGTTCCCCACGGGGTGGTGAAGGAAGTCTTCTCCCGGTCTTCGGGTGCCATCAGAATCTGATTGTAGCCTGAAAAGCCATCCATGAATGAGAGTAATGCATGCCCAACAGTGAAATCCACTAATTCGTCGATATGCGACAGAGGAAAGTCGTTCTTCGGACTGGCTTTGTTCAAATCCCTAAAGTCCACACATACCCGAATTCTGCCATCCTTCTTCGGCACTGGAACTATATTGGCCAACCAGGTTGGGTATTCGGATACTAGCAGGAACCCTGCGTCAATTTGCTTGGTGACCTCTTCTTTGATCTTGAAAGCCTAGTCGGGGCGGATCCTTCGGAGCTTCTGCTTAACAGGTCGAGTCTTTGGGTCAAGAGGGATCCGGTGCTGTATAATCTCAGGATTGATTCTAGGCATGTCTTCGTAGGACCACGCGAAAACATCTTTGAAATCTTTTAACAAAGCGACTAAGCGCTCGCGCTCCTCCGAAGACAACGTGGACCCAATCTAGACCAGCCGCGGGTCTTTCTCAGTACCCACATTAATTGTGGTGATTTCATCAACCAAGGGTTTTACAAACCTCTCCTGCTCTTGATCAAGCAAATATTGCAAAACCGGAGGAATTTCTTCCTCGTCGTTTTTGTCAAAATTTTGAAAATCCTGATTAACGTAATAAATTAAGGGCACAGAAAAGTACTCGAAGGCCACAGCCACACAATTCTCATTAATCACTTCCAAATCGCCTGATTCCTCTGTTACAACAGACTTAAAGGAAAAAGAAAAAGACGACCTAGATAGGACTGTGGCATCCGGGTTGTCACCCCTGAGAATACCGGACTCAGACTCAGATGAGCTGGAGCTTGATTCCGACTCCACAGACTCAGTGGAATCAGATTTCGGCTCACTACCTAACCTGGTGCTGCTCGATAAGAATTCTCCCTCGTATTGCCAGACGAGAGAGGGTGCGATGGATGCATCCAGAATGTTTGAAGATGGGCTCGTAGCCATTTCACTCCCGATCATAGAAACCGATAAGTTATCCCCCAAGCACTCATGTACGATCGGAGGATCTGAAAGTAGACAAGCCAGTGCTACCCCTATTTCAAACTTTGTGCTCTCGGAGTCCTCCTCCCTGTACTGCTTAGCCTCAGCTGGTGGGTCTGTCTGTTCCTCGGCAACATCATCCCCAGACAATTGCACGTCAAAAAAAATCTCGAACCCTGGCAACCGTCGCCTCTCTTCATTTAGCCATGGCTTTGGGAAGCCACAAAATGTGAAGTCTTCCCTCTTCCGGACAAAGTGTTCATTCAGGGTACCCTGGATAGGTCGGTGCATCAACTCATAATGCTTCCTGGCCTGCTTGGCTCTAGCCTTTCCGGCCATCTCTTTGCCTTTCCTCACCTAGTCCCTCTTGGTAGGCAAATAACCTAAACCAAAGGTATGTGGGTTATGCGGCACTTCGGCCGATGCTGCAATGCCCTTCCAGCCACTTTTCCCTAATCCCATCCCAGGGATGTGCTGGAGCTTGTTCATGAGGAACACAGACTGTGCACTAACATATATCCCCTCATTAATAGCTAGTATGTTCTGTACAACCCGGGCCTCGGCTAGGGTAAATCCTGACAGGAATACATCCTCTGCGCCATGCTCGATCTCCAGAACCGGTGTAGACACCTCTGGCGGCGGATGTATTGATGAATTCCCAAAAACTCTAGCCACCCCCTTCCCGTGTGGGTACTTCAACATTTGATGTAGGGTGGAAGAGACTGCCTTCACATGGTGCAGCCACGGCCGCCCTAGGAGTAGATTGAAGGTCGCGGGAACGTCCAAGACATGAAAGTCAATATCCTGATGTCCTGGACCGACCTGAGTCTGAATCTGTACAGTCCTCATCACTTCTCTGCTGGTATTGTCATATGCCCTTATCACCTGGGCAGTAGGCAAAAAGTCCGCGGGCTTCAACCCGATTGCATATGCCGTCCTCGATGGACACACGTTGATAGCAGATCCTGTGTCAACAAGAACTACTGGTATCCATTTTTCTTTACACTCGACAGAGATGTAGAGAGGTTTGTTACGTCTGCGCCCTCAGGCGACAGTTCCTTGTCAGTGAATTGATGTTTATAAAGAAGTGCCAAGCATGGACTGTGTACCTCATGAACAAGCATGGACTGTGTACCTTATGTTTGTGCCCTCAGGCGGCAAATCGTTTTGGAAAACTGATGTTTATAAAGAAGTGCCAAGCATGGACTGCTTTTCCAGATATAGAGTCGCCACCTAAATATTTTATTTTGGGAGAATTTAGGAAATCCTGACTCGTGCCTAAGGCCATGCGTCCGTCATCACCAAAGTTGCCTCGGCTCGGGAACTTGGGTACGAGAGGGGAAGGTCATGCAATGAGCACCACCGCTCGCCCGATCAAAAGATCGGCCTTTACTAAGCATGATATTTTGTTTTTGAAAACACGTGTGTTCTTATTCCGTTTATTAACCTAGAATTACTATGTTATGCTCACAGCAAACAAGTATAGACTAGATCGCCTAAGTTGGAACAAAACATTGCATATTCGTTTGTGAAAATGATTTGAAGTTTGCTACTCGCAAGTAGGCTAAGACGAGGATTTCAATGAATTGTTCCAATTCAAGTAATCCAACCTTTACCCACAGGCATTCAGGCAGTTAATCAAATAAGCAGTTAGCCTCATGACAAGCATGCTAAACATGGCAACATGGACATCTCATGCAGTATGCTAAAGCGTAAACACTCACAGTGTACTCCAAGCCAAAACAGAGAACTAGTTAGAAATCATGCATGATCCTAGTTTATGTTAAGATGGCTAATGCAACACATGCGAAAATGCAACTCAGATAGGCCCGGCTATTCTAAGATGTCATGTGAAATGCAACTTGATAACATGCTGTTAAACACGTATTCAAGTAAATGTATTGAAATACAATGCAGTTAGTATGATGTGCCGAGCCCGGTGCAAGCAATACAGATGAATGAATGCACGCATGTGAAGCATAAGTATGCTAATCAAAATATGCCCTAAAACTAACCATCGTAAGCGGTTAAGTACAAGGGAGAAAGAAATAGGGGTTGGAAGACATGCATCACACACACGCACGCTTATTACAACAGTTGGCCCTCTCGATAGAGGGTCCGAATAATGAGCTAACTAGCTAATCTAAGCTAATTAAACTAATTATTACATCACAAAACTAATTAACTAACAAGCTAATTAATTAAGTACAAAACAAAGCTAATTAACTAACAAGTTAACTAACTAGTTATTACAACACAAATAAGCAGCTAAACGCATTAACTACTTAAATACAGAACCAAAACATAAACTAGCTAAGGAAAGCAGTAAAGAGAGGTCCTCGGGAAGAGGAGTGCATGTATGCCCGGTCGCCTCGTTCGAAAATCCGTCGTGATGCCCCGATTTGCCTCTGTTTGCAACTGTTCTCAGAACATTGCACAAAGCTCCATAAAGCTTCAACTCCACCATGGGAACCTGTAGGAACATGGCCGACCAGTTGTTGATGGGGAAGACCACCTGCCGACCACTTTTCTTTGCTGTAGACCAGAAAAAGTGGTCGGCTAGCTAGTTCTTCTGGTCGGCCTACCAGTTTTTGCTGCACTCTTCTAGCTTGCTGCAACAGAGAGCAAGAAAAGGCATGGCAATGTATTTGCAAGATATATGCGCACAACCACCCTCCCTATCATTTCATAAGCTCAACGGAGTGCGGTACTCGACCCTTGGGCCACCAATCACGCATCTCGACGCATAATGGCCTAGAAGCCAAATTGCACAATTCAATGTAAAATGAATGCACACATAAACACATAAAGCTTAGAACTCTATCATGTATGATCAAGAGCGTTGGCGACCGAGAATTGAGGCACGTTTCATCACTTCAAGTATGAAACATCCCTCGTGTCCCGTGTTTGGACTAACACCTAATCCAAACAAAATACAAGCAATCAACCTGCAAATATGCAATGCAACTCAAGCATGCAAACATGTAATGCAACTCGAGCATGCAAAACACAATGTAAGGCATGCATACACAATGCAATGCAACAACATGGCATACTCAATGCAATGTAAGAACATGGCATACTCAATGCAATGTGACATGATCAACTTAACAAAGCTAATGACATGCAAACAATGCTAATGCATCCACACACAATGTAAGGCAACATAAGCATGCAACAACATGATACAATGTAACAACATTTACATAACATGCTCGATGGACTTAAACCAAAATGAATAAACCTCAGTCATGCCCAAATCAGTGGCCATAATGCTAAGAAATGAATGAACAAAATCATATACAAGCATACATATGCATTGGGCTATCAACTAGGCCTAAGAGCATAACTCTCAAGAGTGCTCAAGGAGTGATAAACATGGGAGTGTAGCAACACCATAAGCTCTGAAATTAAACAAGAAATGATGCCAAATCACTCAAACAATGTAAGCATGGCATGCTAGGGTCCTTAAAGCATGAAGCTAGTAAAGAGGACTATAAATGGGGGGCATGCAATACATGGCACAAATGCATGAACCAATCAAGGATATAGCTCAAATAGGTCTAAACAAGGACCAAAACATGCTAAGATGAGGGCTCAAGGACCTAGGCAAGATGGCTTGCATGCTAAGCCACAAACAAGGCGACAAATGCACAACCCTTAGAGGCACTCAAGGGGTGAATGAAGTGGGAACATAACAATGCTATAAGTTCTGAAATGTCACGATAAATGATGCCAAATCATGTGCACAACACAAATGAAGCATACTATGGTGCTCAAAGCTTGAAACTAGCATAGGCATTTGCACTATAGCTATACCAAACATGAAGCATATGGCCAAGGCAACCCAAAACAGTCATAGAACATGTCAAAATGATGCTAAAACATATATGGAAGGAAGCCAAAATAAGCTAGCATGAAGAGCATAAAGCATGGAATATGAAAGGCCAAAAGGAAGGATTACACTACACCTACCAAGACCAAGCATGTGATGGCTTTGCCAACAAAAATCAGATTTATATCATGGCAAAATAACCCCAAAAACATACTGAAATGATAGCTCGCAAGCTTAGGCATGAAGGCATATGCAATGACTCATGCTTAAGGCATAAAACACCAACTCTCCAAAGCATTGAAAGAGTGAAAGATGAGAGTGTATGACCATGCTATATGGATTGAAATAACATTTTAAATGATTCAAAATCATTCAAAGAGGCCAAGCAATGCATGCTAGTGGACTTGATACACAAAGCTAATAAGCTAGAATGCATTATAGCTATACAAAGCATGGCATGCATGACTAAACCAACACAAATCAGAGTTAGAGAATGCTAAAACATGGACAAAAGCTTCTTAGAGTTAAGCCAAAATCATGTTAGAATGATAGTCTAAAGCATTGTACACATTAGGCTAGTTCATGGAATTGCACTACAAGTGCATGGAGCATGCATGGGGCTATCAAACCAAACCTTAACAGAGGTATATGATGGAAAAACAACACCAAGAACATGTTAAGATGGACTCAAAACATGCTACTTCATGAAGCATATAAGATTAGTTTATGAGGATTACACTACAAGTGTATAAGGCATGCAAGGGATGACAAAACCAAGTCAAAACAGTGGTATGCCATGCTGAAATAAGGCCTTAAATAGGATGAGATGTGGCCAACACAAGCTTAACAAACATGCTCAAACATGAGGCATTCAAAGCAAGCATACAAGAACACAAGGAGAGGGGATGACCCTCTCCTATTTGGGACTTCAAAACACCATTTCCACCACTAAAATTCCTTTGAGTTTCAGTGGCGAGAAGGCCAAAACAAGGCGATCCCAATAGCTTAAAAGCATGGTACAAAACAAGGCCTAACAAGGCACAAGAGGGGGTAGACCACCCCCAACACAAAAGGGACCTTAAACAAACATGTTAAGGACTGAAAAATAGAAATTTTTCCAATAGAAAGTCAAGGCAAAAACAACATACAAATAGGTTCAAAAGCTTAAACCAAAACAAGGGTAAAAGGGCTAGTTGACTCACCCTTGAAGAATACCTTTGAAACTACAACTCCAGCAGCTTTTTCTAACCAAAACCAGTCCAAAAAATCCAAAACAAACCTCAAGAAGCCTCAGCAACAAAAGGATGGTATTTGAGTGTGTGTTTGTGTGTAATAGTATGGAGAAATTACACTTTAAGGCACAAATATGAGACCAAAAGAGAGATATAGAGATATATGTATATCTATAGCTTAAGCCCAAAAATCTGAACCTAAGGCATGAGGGAGAAGTCTCCCTTATATAGAAAAACAATGCTCAAGCTTGTTGGACAAGCTTTAGGCTTAAAGCCATCCTTTTAGACACGTGTATGAAGGATGGCGTTTGTGCCTTCTAGCTGGCACAGCTGGCCTAAAAATATCTCCAAAAAGGTGATGAAAAGCAGCCGACCACTTGAAGTGGTTGGCCAGCTACTTGTAGTGGTTGGCCGACCACCACAAGTGGTCTCCCAAGAAGAAAACTGGCTGCCCGTGGGTAGAAGAAGTCTACACACTGAAAGCAAGCCAATAGTGTGGTGGCCGACCAGAAAAGGTGGTCCAAAGACCAAGAACACCAGTTGGCTGACCAGAAAATTGGTTGGCGGGGAGGAAAGTGGTCTCCAAGGGGAAGAACTAGTCTCCCACCCTTGTACCACCTTCCAAACAAGGAAAACAAGGTTTGTACCAAAAACAAACCAAAAAGGATGTAAGACGAAAGTTTGGGAGGCAAAGCGCGCAGTCGGGAGCCTCGAAAACTAGTCTACCGGCATCAAAAGTAGTTTACGACCACAAAAGTTGTCTCCCAGATCACAGTGTTCCTCTAGGAAGAGGCAACAAGGTGTGGTTCAAAAACCACGCTAAACGGAGAACGTTAAGCGGTCCCGAGACAAAGCTCGCAATCGAAGGCTCCAAAAATCGGAAACTAGTCTCTAAGCGCGAAAAGTGGTCTACGACCATGAAAAGTGATCTACGACCACAAGAGGGGGTTTACAAGACCCCTCCCTTCCTCTAGGGAAGGAAAACAAGGTTCGGTCCACAAACTGAGCCAAAGCACAAAGAGTTCAAAGGCTCAGAGGCAAGGCTCTCAGCCAAGACTCCGGAAACTCGAAATGAGCACAGCATGCACTATCACCGAGCGCTCAATCAATGACGTCTGAGTTTTAAGGTCGGTCAAAAATGGGGTGTCTACATCACCCAAATGGCATCATTGCCTTGCTGTGTTCTAGGAAGCCCAACTATAAAATCTATAGCAACATGCTCCCATTTTAACTTTGCTATCGATAAGGGCTGTAGCAAACCCGTTGCCCTTTGGTGTTCGGCCTTCACTTGTTGACAAGTAAGGCACTTTGATACAAATAAAGCGACATCCCATTTCGTACCTCTCTACCAAAACTAGCAACTAAGATCATGATACATTTTGGTCCCTCCCAGATGTATAGCAAGGCGTGAGTGATGGAACTCTCGAAGTACTTATTCTCTACAAGATTCCTGTACAACCAAACAGTCTAGATAACATACACTCAGATCTGAATGGATTTCAAGCCCTTCTCTTTCTTACCATTGGAAATTCTATCACGAATTGAATCCTCCTCATGGTCCCCTTGTTGCGCTTCTTTGACCTTACTAATCAAGGTAGGTTGAGCACTCAATGTAAACAAGGTAGCACTCTAACCGGACTCACCCAAATGCAAATCAAACTTACCAATATTGCCTGGCATATCCCATTCCCGAATGACCACACTTGCCAAACTACTCACAGATTTTTGACTCAAGGCATCAGCTACTACATTGGCCTTCCTTGGATGATAGGGTAATTCAAAATCATAATCCTTCATAAATTCCATCCACCTTCTTTGGCGTAAATTCAAGTATTTTTGGGAAAACCAATACTTTGGCTCTTATGATCGGAGAAAACTTCAAATGTCTCACCATACAAGTAGTGCCTCCAAAATTTCAAGGAAAAAATTACCACCATGTAGACGCCCCATTTTTGACCGTCCTCAAGATTTGGACGTCATCGTTTGAACACTCGATGATTGTGCTCCCTCGTGTTCGTTTTGAGTCTCTGAAGGTCTCGGTTAAGCGCCTTGCCTTGGAGCCTCTAATCTTGTCTATTTTGTGCTTGGTTGTGGACCAAGAGCTTGTTGCTTTGAATATGGAGGAGAGGGTGGCTTGTCGGCCATCCCCAATGTCCATCGGCCATGGCTTGTGCCTGCCGGCCATCAGTGGTGGCCGGTTGGCCACACTGATGGCCGGTCAGCGACATTGATGGCCGGTCGACCACTAATGATGGCCGACGGCTATTTTTCTCCCTTTTCAGATATTTATTTGCCAGCTGTGCTAGCTGTTGATCACTAATGCTCATCTCCATACACGTGTATAGAGGGATGAAGGTAAGCTTTTGGCTTGTTTTTCTATATAATGAGGGTGTCTCTCCCCCATTTGGAGGGTTACAAAAATTTGTGAGCAAATTTCCTTTCTCTATCTCTCTAGAATCCTCTCTTTCTTCCTATTTTGTGCTTGAAAGTGAGAATTCTCTACACATTTGCACTAAGACCCTTGACCAAACACCTTCATCTTGGAGCTGAGGTTCTTGGGGCCTTGTTTGAGTTCTTAAGGCTGGTTTTAGCTCAGAATTATTGCTGTTTGTTGCTGTGCTTTAAAGGTATAAGGCTTTACTTTGTAAGCTTTGTTCTAGTTGCTTGCTTTGCCATCTTTTGACAGTATTTGTGGCCTGGTTTTCAACTACAAAAAACTCTAATTTTTTAGGCCTTAACATCTTGGTTTGAGCCTATTTTGTGTTAGGGGATTATCTTCCCCTTTTATTCCTTAACTTGTGAGCTTCTTGCATCATCTTTTAACATACTAAAGTCAAACTTTTTGGCCCTTTAAACCACCGAATTCCAGGGAATTTCAATGGTAAAAACTTGGTTTTGAGGTCCAAAATAGGAGGGGGTGGCCTCCCCTTCTTATGCCTTATTTGCAAGTGTAGATAGCCTAACATGTGAGCATGTTTTTCTACCTCTTTGTGACTTGATCTCAGCATGTTTTAGGCTCTGATTTAGCATGATATAACTCTGTTTTGAGCTGTTTGTGTCATATGAGTCTTGTTTTGCATAGCTATAGTGCAAATGCCTTCACTAGCTTAGTGATTTAAGGCCTCTAATGTGTTTTGCTTGAGAGGATTGCATGTTGTAACATCATTTTACATGTAATTTCAGTGTTTATAACTTTGTCACACTCTCACTTATTTCACTCTTTCATTGCTTTTGAGAGTTGTGCCTTGAGCCTTGTTTGCGGGCCAACATCCGAGCATGTTTTTCTTGCCTTTTATGCTTCAATCTCAGCATGTTTTAGCCACTACTTTGGCATGTATTGGCTCTATTTTGAGCTGGTTTGATCATTTGAGCTTGGTATTGCATGCCTCTAGTGTAGTGCTCTTCACAAGTTTATTGCTTTTGGCTCTTAACATGTTGTGCATGTGTTGCTTGCATGTTGTAGCACTATTTTTCATGCCATTTCAGCATTGAAAATTCTGTAACCTCCATCTATTCTTCACTATTCAATTTGTTTTAAAAGTGGTCTTGAGCCCCTTGTTGGCTTGAGTGTGAACTTGAGGCTCTCATGCCTAATGGTTTTAACCTTCTCTTGAGGGTTCCTCCTAACCAACAGCATGAGGCTTCTTCCATGTTCAAGGCACTTGTGGCTTAAGCTATCTTTCCAATTAGAGGACAATCACTTTGGATTTAACCGGTTAAAGAATGACTTGGTAATGTTAAAATGTGTAAACAAAATGAATCAAGTAAAATATGACCAAGATAAGCATGTCGTATTTGCATTGCATGTGTTCAATCAGACGTTATATTGAACATAAGGTAGATTGGTCCATTTCATACTTAAAGTGATGAAATGAGCCAATCTCCTTTGTCTCCATCACCCTTGATCATGTGTGATAGGGTGGTGGCCCTTTGAGTCTTATTTGTGCATTCATTGACTTTGTACAAGCTTGGTTCTTTGGCCATTATGCATTGAAAATGCTTGGTTAGTGGCTTAAGAGCCAAGTGCCATACTCCTTTGAGCTTGGGAAATGATAAGGAGAGTGGCAGTACACACATTCCTTGAAAAATGCATTGCTTTGCCTTTGTTATAGCAAAAACAAAAGTCTGGAAAAAGCAGTGGCCGGCCGGCCACTTAAACTAGCCGACTGGCAAGTTGAAGTGGCCGAGAGCCACCTTCTGTGGCCGACCAGCCATCAGTGGAAAATTTGTTCAAAGTGTTCCTGTGTTGGGGTAGAAGCAGTCTGGAAATTGGTGTAATTTTCAGAGATCAAAGCAAAGTGCAAACAGAGGCAACCGATGGCAAGGCGATGGATTTTTGGGAAGAAGCCAACTGAGCATGCATGCCTTCCTCACCTCCGAGGCCGTTTACTTGTTTTATTTAAATTGCTTTAATTAGCTTAGCGTAGAATAGTTACAATAGTTAATTAATTAGCTAGAATAGTTAATTAGTCGTTTTGTAATAATTAGCTTAGCTTAGTTTAGCTTAGCTTATTTATTCGGACCCTCTTTCGAGAGGGCGCAATGTTGTAATAAGCATGCGTGTGTGTACGTGTGTGTGTGCATGTCTTCCAACCCCACGTCTTTCTCCTTTTTGCTTAACTGCTTTCGATGATTAGATTAGGGATAATGTTTCGATTAGCATACCTTATGCTCGTATGTTTGCATCCATTCATTTGTCTTGCATGCACCGAGGCTCGGCGCATCATTCAAGCTGCATCGTATTTCAATACTTATTTGAATACGTGTATCAATTTGTTGCATTCATATGCCATCTTAGATAGCTGAGCCTATTAATTGCATTATTACACGTGTTGCATTAGGTATCTTGTATAGTTAGGATCATGCATATTTCTAACTAGCTTTTGTTTTGACTTGGAGTACACTATAGGTTTTGCGCTTTAGTATACTTGCATGAGTGTGGGTGTTGTCATGTTTAGCATGCTTGCCATGAAGCTATTTGCTTATGTGATTAACTGCATGAATGCCTGTGGATGAAGGCTTGGTTGCTTGAATTGGAACAATTCGACAATGTGAGTTTTAAGCCCACTTTGCAAAGTGGCAAATCATGTTTTAAGCCCATCATGTTTGATGGAAAATCTGCATTTTAGCCCACTTGAGAGTAGCACCTTCAAACCATTTTCGAAAGCAAACATGAGTCGAATTCATTTCAATTCTCGCGATTTTAGTCTATACCTGCTTGTGTACGTCACATAGTAAAGTTAGCTAATAACTGGATAAGAACACATGTGTTTATCAAACAACATATCATGCTTAGTAGAGGCCGATCCTTTGATCGGGCGAGTGGGGGTGCTCCTCTCTCGTAACCAAGTTCCTGAGCCGAGGCAACTTTGGTGATGACGAACATGTGGCCTTTGGCATGAGTCAGGGTTTTCTCAATTTCCCAAAACAAAATATTTAGGTGGCGACTCTGTAATCTGGCAAAGCAGTCCATTTTTGGCGCTTTTTGATTCAAAATCAATTTTCCAAAACGATTTACTGGATTTGGACTCTTTGGTGTTTATCAGTCTCACATTGCACTTTGTGAGATTAGATTCAGAACCGTGACAGGAGCCCAAACTGTAGGACCAATTCGTGCCTCTCCCAAAGGGGGGCACGCAAAGAAATCGAGTCCACATGTCGCTAATTCTAAATCATGGGTAGGGTAGTTTTTCTCATAAGCTTTCAAGTGTCGTGAGCCATAGGCCATAACCTTTCCCTCTTGCATCAAGACACAACCAAGCCCATCTCGGGACGCATCATAATAGACGGTGTAACCCAAACCTCTTTCTGAAATTATCAAGACCGGTGTGGTAGTCAATCTAGTCTTAAGTTCTTGGAATGACTTTTCACAAGCTTTACTCCACACAAATTTGACACCCTTCCTTGTCAATCTAGTCAAAGGTGAGGCTAGTCTAGAGAAGTCCCTCACAAAACATCAATAATATTTGGCTAATCCCAAGAAACTCTGGATCTCAAAAACATTTTTGGTTGTTCCCAATCCTGTAAGACATCTATCTTCGAAGAGTCTATAGTTACTCCTTCTCTCGACACTACATGCCCTAAAAACTTCACCTCGGTTAACCAAAATTCACATTTCTCAAATTTGGCATACAATCGGTGCTCCCTAAGCAAATCAAGCACTATCTGCAAGTGAGCCTCACGTTCCTCCTCAGAGGTGGAATAAATCAGGATGTCGTCCACAATGACAACCATGATGCGGTCTAAGAATTCTCGAAAAATTTGGTTCATCAAATGCATGAAGGAAGCAGGTGCATTGATCAAACCAAAAGGCATTACAAGGAACTCATAGTGGCCATAATGCGTGCGAAAGGTCATTTTTTGGATGTCCTCCTCTTGAACTCTCAATTGATGGTACCCGGACCTCAAATCTATCTTCGAGAAGTAGTGAGACCCTCTAAGTTGGTCGAATAAATAATCTATTCTGGGTAGATGATACTTGTTCTTAACAGTAACTCGATTCAACTTACGGTAATCAATACACAACCGCAACGACTCATCCTTCTTCTTTGCAAAGAGAGCCGGTGCTTCCCAAGGTGATGTACTAGGGTGAATAAAGCCCTTATCTAAAAGTTCTTGGAGTTGAATGTTTAACTCATGGAATTTAGCGGGTGCAAATCTATACGGCGCCATGAAAATTGGTGTCGTGCCAGGTACTAAGTCAGTGGAGAACTCGATCTCCCGGTGGGATGGCAAACTAGTAAGATCTTCCAGAAAGACATCCGGGTGCTCACAAATTGCCCTTGGTAATTCAACACGGGCTCCGTCGCCCTCACTATCCAAAAGAGTCACAAGGAGGCCACTAAGCTTGCTCCTACTACGAGGGTCAAAAATCGGTGACAAGACCCTATCAACTTGAACCCCCAGAAAATGAAAACAGTCACCACTCGAGGTGCACACTGTGACTCTCTAACAATAACAATCAGTCACCACACGGTATGAACATAACTAGTCCATGCCTAAAATGACATCAAAACTTGACATATCTAGCAACACAAAAGCAAGTGGAAGTCGTCGCCCGGCAACCTCTATCTTACAACCGTGACATCCCCGGTCTAAATCAACTGTACCCCCAGCTGGTGACTCTATCCTGAGAGGAGATGCTAACTAAACAATCGTGATATCCCCAGTCCAAAAGCACACGGAGTCATCGCCTGTCAGGCTGGGCTTAGGCACGGGTGTGTGGTGTGAGGTTGGTCTAGATTTTTCCTTCACCCGAACAGGTTCAAAATAGTGAATTCAAACTGAGCAGATTCCTATCTATTGGCACCCGCTCTTCTATATAAAGCCTTTCATTCTAGCAATTTTTTCCCTAAGAATTTCGTCTTTTCTCTTATGTTCTGCAATTAAGTTTTAGGAAGAAAAAGAGAGAGCCACAATAGAGTTTTGGTTCGCCAGACTTGTTTTTGTAGTGCTGCAAATCAAGTGTTAGCCGTTGCATCCTGGGAAGTAGACGCCGTTAAATCTTGAAGCACCAGAGTGAGGGCGAAATCTACTTTAAAGAGATTGTGTCCAACACAAGCCTCGACTTATAATTTTTGTAAGTAATTATTTCAGAATTTAATCTATATAATTATTTTATTTTGTTGTTTATTTTATTTATACATTTAATTTCACACACACACACACCACTAGTATAATAATCTTAAAGTAGATTTCTGTTTTTTTATTTTTATTTTTATTTTTGTGTTAGACAGACAAATATTTTGTTTTGAGAAATTAAATACTGTTTAATTTCTTAAATACTAGTAATATACTGTTTATCGTTGGAATTTTGTTACAAAATATTATTCTGTATTTTTTGTGTGTAAATTTCTATTATGTATAAAGTTGTGATTTATGCATTAATTATTTCGTCAAAAATCTGGCTACTGAAACAAACAGTACTGAGATTGTTATTACTTCGACCTCCACACCTGTTGTGCCAATGATGACTCCGGTAGTACCGGTAAATCATGGGGAGAAGCCATAAAAATTCAATGGAAATGATTTTAAAAGATGACAACAAAAAATGATATTTTATCTTACCACATTAAATTTTGCTCGCTTCACTTATGAAAAAGCATCGGTACTAAACGAGGGAGAAACTGACCGGCAAGTGTTGGCCGGAGTTGATGCATGGCAACATGGTGATTTTCTGTGTCAGAATTATATCCTCAATGGGTTGGACAATACACTGCACAATGTGTATAGTGTCAAAAGCATTGCTAAAGAACTGTGAGAATCTCTAGATCATAAATATAAGAGAGAGGATGCCGGTACAAAGACATTTGTTATCAGCCTTTTTCTGGAATTTAAAATGATAGATTCCAAAATGGTTATTAGCCAGGTTCAAGATCTCTAATTAATTCTCCATGACATATATGCAGAAGGGATGGTTCTTAGTGAATCTTTCCAAGTAGCGGCAATCATTGAAAATTTGCCACCATCCTGGAAAGAATTTAAGAATTATTTGAAACATAAGCGCAAGGAGATGAAATTAGAGGAACTGATAATGCGACTCAGAATTAAGGAGGACAACCGTGGTTCCGACAAGAAGTTAGGAAACCATATCATGCAGGCTAAAGCAAATGTTGTGGAACATGGACAAGGGTCAAAGTTCAACAATAAGAAGCAGAAGAATGATGGCAATGGACCCAAACAAGGATCCACTAGTAAGATTAACAAATGGATCAACAACGGGTTCAACAAGAGGTTCAAAGGCAAGTGTTTTGTGTGCAGCAAAGATGGACATCGCGCTAAGGATTGTCACATTCGCAAAGACGATGGGAGTTCAAGAAAAAAGCCAGTACAAGCCAACATAGCCAAGGATTTTTATCTTTCCGATGGAGTGGCAGTCATCAATCTGGCTGCAGTAGTCTCTGAAGAAAATTTGGTGGGCAATCCCAAGGAGTGGTGGGTGGATACTGGAGCAACCCGCCATATATATGTAGATAAGAAGATGTTTACAACCTACAAAGTGATGGAAAGTGGGGAACAACTTTTTACGGGAAACTCCTCCACATCAACTGTAGAAGGACAATGAAAGATTGTACTAAAAATGACCTCGGGGAAAGAACTTACGCTCAACAATGTACTCCATGTGTCAGAGATTTGCAAGAATTTGATTTTTGGGTTATTGTTGATTAAGAATGGGTTTAGATTAGTTTTTGAGTCTGACAATGTTGTACTCTCCAAGAGTGGAATGAATGTGGGGCAAGGTTACATAAGTGATGGGTTTTTTAAGCTCAATGTAATAACTGTTGTATCTAATTTGGCTATTAATAATAAGAACATATCTTTTGTTTATATTATCGAGTCTTCTTTTTTATGGCATGGTAGATTAGGACATATTAATTTTAATTCTCTATGTAGACTTGTTTCTTTAGAATGTTTGCCAAACTTAGAGTTTGATCCTAATCATAAATGTGAGATTTGTGTTAAGGCAAAACTCTCTAAGGCATCATTTAATAAAGTAGAAAGAAGTACTGAACCTCTAAGTTTAATTCACACAAATATCTGTGATTTAAAATTTGTTCAAACTAGAGGAGGTAAGAAGTACTTTATTACTTTTATTGATGATTGCACTTGATATTGTTATGTTTACATATTGAGAAGTAAAGATGAAGCCTTAGAAGCTTTTAAGCAATATAAACTTGAGGTTGAAAATCAACTTGGCAAAACTATTAAGGTGACGATGAGTGATAGGAGTGGTGAATATGATGCACCATTTGAGGAATTTTGTTCTAAACATGGTATTATTTACCAAACGACTGCACCCTATTCTCCTCAGTCAAATGGAGTTGTTGAGAGAAAGAATCAAACTCTTAAAGAGATGATGAATGCCATGTTGATTAGTTCAGGGTTACATCAGAACTTGTGGAGAGAGGCGATTTTGTTTGCTAACTTTATCCTTAATAGGGTACCCCACAAGAAAATCAATCAAACACCTTATGAATTATGGAAAGGTCGATGACCTACCTACAACTACCTCAAAGTGTGCGGGTGTTTGGCCAATGTGGCATTCCTTAGTCTCAAAACGACTAAGATAGGACTAAAAACGATTAATTGTGTGTTCATTGGTTATGCAAATAATAGTAGTGCATACAGATTTTTAGTTCATAGATCCGAAAAATCCTGATATGCATGTAAACACTATTATTGAGTCAAGGAATGCGTCATTTTTCGCACATATTTTTCCTTGCAAGGAAATTGAAGAAACCAATTCAAATAAAAGAATTTTTGATACTGCTATAGGTGGCAGTGAAGACCAAAATGATAATGAAGCAGATGGACCTAGACGTAGCAAGAGGGCTAGGATCTCTAAATCATTTGGTCAAGATTTTCTATCATACCTGTTAGAAAATGAGCCTCAAAACTTCAAGGAAGCAATGTCAAGTCCTGAAGCTCCATTGTGGAGAGAGGCTGTGAATAGTAAAATTGAATCAATATTGCAAAATCATACTTGAGAACTGGTGGATCTTCCACCAAGGTGTTAACCTCTTGGATATAAGTAGATATTCAAGAGAAAAATAAAAGCAGATGGTTCAATTGATAAATACAAGGCTAGGCTTGTTGTTAAGGGATACAGGCAGAAGGGAGGCCTTGATTATTTTGACACCTATGCACCAGTGACAAAAATAACATCTATTCGCATGGTAACTGCGATTGCAACTTTGTATAATTTGGAGATACATTAAATGGATGTTAAAATAGCCTTTTTGAATGGCGAGTTAGATGAAAAAATCTATATGGAACAACCAGAAGGGTTTTAAGTTCCCGGCCAAGAGAAAAAGGTTTGTAAAATTGTCAAATCCCTTTATGGATTAAAACAAGCTTCGAAACAATGGCATGAAAAATTTGATCACATTATACTTTCGGATGGATTTAAGATAAACGAATGTGAAAAATGCATCTATGTTAAAAGCACAGACAAAGGCCATGTCATAGTTTGTCTTTATGTGGATGCCATGCTCTATTGGAAGCAATAATGACATGATTAAATCCACAAAGAAAATGTTGAACAAAAAGTTTGACATTAAAGATCTGGGAGTAAAAGATGTAATTCTAGGAATAAAAATTACTCGAACATCTAAAAGATATACTTTATCTCAGTTTCATTATGTTGAGAAGATTCTGGAGAAATTTGGAAAGCATGACGACCGTCCTGCTAAAACACTTGTTAACATTAGTCTTAATTTGTCAAAAAATATAAGTGCAGGCATGTCACAATTAAAGTACTCTTGGATAATTGAAAGCTTGATGTACTTAATGAATTGCACTAGGCCAGATATAGCCTATGTTATAAGCAAATTGAGTAGGTACACAAGTAATCTAGGGTCCGATTATTGGAAAGTAATAATTAGGGTACTTAGGTATCTAAGACATACCTAGAATTATGGCTTACATTGTACTAAATATCCAGCAGTACTCGAGGGGTACAACGATGTGTAGACGCGCCCGCGGAGGGGGCCTTATGCTACCACAGTTCGGACTCACGATTTTGTTGTCGCGGTTCTTAATCTGAACCAAAGAGTCCAAATCTGGCAAATCGTTTTGAGAAATAGATTTTTGAAAAAGTAGTGCCAAACACGGACTGCTTTGCCAGATACAGAGTCGCCACCTAAATATTTTTTAATGGGGAAATTTAGGAAACCCTGACTCGGTGCCGAAGGCCACATGTCCGTCATCACCGGAGTTGTCTCGGCTCCGGAGCTTGGGTACGATCGGGGAAGGTCAGCTATGAGCACCCCCTTTCGCCCGGTCCGAAGACCGGCCTCTACTAACCATGATATCCGATTTTGAAGACGTTATGTGTTCTTATTCCATTTATTAGCCTAGAATTACTATGTTATGCGCGCAGCAAACAAGTATAGACTAGATTGCCTAATTTGGAAATAAGCATTGCATATCCGTTCGGTTTTGAAAAGCGCTTTGGAATTTGCTACTCGCAAGTAGGCTAAAATACGGATTTCAACGAGTTTTTTCAACTCAAACAATCCAACCTTCATCCACAGGCATTAAAACAGTTTATCACATAAGCATCTAGCCACATGGTAAACATGCTGTCATGATAACATTCACACGCATGCGAGATGCTAAAGCAGGAAAATACTTACATCGTACTCCGTGCCAAAACAATAAACTAGTTAGCAAACATGCATGTCCTAGTTCATGTCAATTTGACTAATGCAACACATACAGGATGCAACTAGATAGGCTCGGCTAATCCTAAACATGGCATGTGAAATGCAATCAATCGATGCACGTATTCAATTTGGAATTGAAATACAAATGCAGTTAGCGTGATGTACCGAGCCTAATGCATGTAATACAAATGCATGGATGCACGCATGCATAGCATAAGGTATGCTAAATTAAACGTGCCCTAATACTAACCATCAAAGCAGGTAAGTAAAAGGGAAGAAAGAAGTGGGGATTGGAAAACATACACACCACTCACACACACTTATTACAGATTTGCCCTCACTCGGAGGGACCGAATAAATATTACAAATTAATTAACTACGCAAGCTAATTAATATTACAAATTGCCTAATTAATTAACAAATTAAATTAAGCTAAGAAAACAGTAAATCGCCTCGGGAAATGCGCCGCCATGCATGAGCTGGCTCTGTTTTCCTTCCTTCACTCCTCTAGAGGTTGTCAAAACCTCAGGACTGCTTCCTTGGATGCTGGGAGACATCACCGACTGCATGGAATTGCCACCGGCAGTGGGATGTGGCCACCGGCACAAAGTGAAGCTGTCGGCAGAGAAATGATTGCCGGTCGGCACTTTGCACTGCCGGTCGGCAGGGTATTCCTGTAGAATCTGCAAATGACAGCAACAGAGGGCAAGGCAAAGCATGGCAGCACAATTCAAGGCATATATGCACCAATCATGTCCCTTATCATGGTAATGACTCAAAGGGACATGCGCCTCGATTCTCGGACCACCAATCACGCATTTTCATGCATGATGGCCCAAGGAATCAAGTATTCAACTTTCATGTCAAATGAAATGCAAACCAATCAAACAAACTAAGGCCCAATTCCTATCATCAAGTCAAGGAACAAGGCATGCATGCAAGATGCAATGCAACCTAGGCATGCAAGCTAAGGATGCAACATGAACAATGCAATGTACTTATGCAAAGCATACAAGCAAACATGCAAGGTAAGCATGCAAACCAAATAGAGGATGGACTTAAGCATGAATTAGGCAGCCCTAAATAGTCCTAAAACAGTGGCCAAAATGCCCAAAAATGGAGGCTAAACACACATGCACACATACACATGTTATGGTCCAAGCCTCAAGCATTAAACAAGCAACATTCAAGCACACTCGAAAAGAGATTTCATGGACAATTAGCATGCAACATGAGCTCTAAAATCATGCTATAAAATGATGCCCAAATCATGTTAAACAAGATAGGCAAATGCATGCAAGCATGGTCCAAATACTTGAGGCAAGTCATAAAGCTTTGAAGCACATTTAGAATAACAATCACGGCATGCATTAAACAACTAAAAATAGATTTTTAGCATGTTAAAACAAGGCTAAAGGACTACTTAGATGGCATCTAAGTGGCTCAAATTTAGAGGCATGCACGATGGTCAAAACATGGAGCATGCAACACATGCTTCCAAAGCATTAAAGAGGCATGCAAGGCAATCAAGCAAGCATGTTTAAGGGACTGGAATAGCATGGAAAATGGTTCCAAACCATTGAAAATTATACAAGCGATGCATGCTACACACTTATGCACTTAAGACCAACAAGCCAAACATGCAAAGGGGCTATACTAAGCATGCCAAGATCAACCCAAACACTTATGGACAGACCTAAAACATGTCAAGATAAGCACAAAATCTTCACAAATGTAAGCTTAAAACATGCTAGAAACAAGGGCACACAACCTAAGACATGTTAAGGGATCACAAGGCATTACATGGCAACTATGCTAAGCATGCATGGAGTACTAAAACCAAGTAAAAACAGAGGCATAATACGACATATTAAGCACAAAAAACAACTAAGGCATGGTCAACATGACGCCTAGCTAGGTGCTCTCTCAAGAGGCCAAAAATGGTCCATTTTAAGGACAACAAGGAGAGGGGGTGGCCCTCTCCTTTTAGAGACTTTAAGGCACCATCTCCACCACTGAAATCCCTCAAGATTTCAGTGGTGAAGAGGCCCAAACACCAAAGTCTCAAGACTTGCTCAAAATGGCTCAAAATGGGGTCTTTCAAGGCCTAGGAGGGATCAAACACCTCCAAACCACAAAACACCCTTAATAAACAGTCAAGAGGGCCTAAAAATAGAACTTTTTTGTATTATACACTAAGCTCAAAAACGATTTTAAGATAGGTAGAAATACAATGCAAGATTGGGGAATAAAGGGGTAAGGTTCTTACCCTTGAAGACCTCTTCAACAATGGTGCTCCAATGGCCCTCCTTGGCTTGAATCCAGCACCAAAACACCAAAATAAGTCCCTTAGAACCTCAGTAGCTAAGTGAAGGTGAAACACTAGGTGTTTGTGTGCAATAGTATGGACTAAACACACTTTAACACACACAAGAGGGAAAAAAGAGAGAGATAATGTGTATCAAACCCTAACCCTAGAACTCAAACCCTAACAATGGCTGTCTAAGCTCTCCAAAATATCTCAAGTCTCTAACCTTTGCAACAAGAGACAAGGCTCTCTCTTATAGAGGCTTATTGTCTTGTAAAGCTTACAAGACAAGCTTCCAAGAGAGAGATCCCTCCATACACGTGTATGGAGGGGAGCCAAAAGCAAGACAGCTGTCTTAAAATATCTGCAAAAGCAGATGCACAGTAGTCGGCCGGCCAAAAATGCTATTTTGGCAAAAAATAGTGCCGACCGGCACTAAATAGTGCTGACTGGCAACAAATAGTGCCAGTCGGCAATATACATTGCCGGTGGCAGCAAAAACCAGCCGGTGGCCTCTAGCCACTATCGGTGGTGTGTGGGGATGCCTCACAAGGCATTCCCTGCCCTTCCAAGGCAAAACACAAGTGTTTGGTGTGAAACCAGACACTAAACGGTCGAGTTCGGAGATCCTGAGGCAAGGCGCGCGAGCCGAGGCCTCCGGGAACTCCAAACGAACACAAACATGGATAATCACCGAGTGTTCAAACGGTGACGTCCAAGTCTTGAGGACGGTCAAAAATGGGGTGTCTACACGATGCGAATTGGATATCGGATACTAAAGACTCAAAATCCACTAGTGGATATGTCTTTACGCTGGGAGGTGCTGCAGTCTCTTGGAAATCTTCGCAGGCATGCATAGCAAGGTCGATAATGGAATCTAAGTTTATCGCATTAGATAAAAAAGGAGAAGAAGCAGAATGACTTTGTAATTTCTTAGAAGACATTCTAATGTGGCCTAAACCTGTGTTAGCTATATGCATTCACTGTGATAGTGAAGCAGCAATAGGATGAGCATAGAATCATATGTATAATGGTAAGTTTCGACACATTCATCGAAGACATAATACCGTTAGGTATTTGCTCTCACATGGAATAATTTCCATAGAATATATAAAGTCAAGAGAGAATATTGCAGATCTATTGACTAAAGGGCTAGCTAGAGAGCAAGTGTACCATTTATCAAGGGGAATGAGATTAAAGCCTATTACTTAAAAGTCGCTATAATGGCGAACCAACCTAGTTGACTGGAGATCCCAAGATCTAGGTTCAAAGGGACAACTGAATTATGGATGACTTCACGTATCACTAAGGAGGTTTTTCTCTTACCCATTTCTATGATAAGAAGAGTGATACCTGCAGCGTTAGTAGGATAAGATTTGTTTTTAATGATTCTTATAGCTTGGACATCCAAGTGGAGTATAGCAGGATACTCTTAATAAGGAGTCACCTATATGAGTGTGAACTGGGCTTGTTCTGTGAGAATTGAGAAGGCTAAATTCTCTAGAGCACTCATGAATTACCAGGTGTTGTCCAGGGCCAAAATGAACACAATTGTAAGAACTAAAACTGTGTCTGCGGATTCACTATGTGTAGTCTTTTGTCTTGGCTTACAGAAATAGCTAAATAGTTCAAGGCATTGCGTCCACTGGTTAGCTAGTAAGTCCGATAGGCTATCACTAGAGGAGGTTCAAAGCTAAAAGCTACCTATCTCGATGTGGTGTACTTTCTTAATGTACTCTTTCTTTGTCTACATCTTGTTGCATGTCTGTTATCATGAATTCCATTCATGTGGAGGATTGTTGAAAATTGACTTTTATAAAACCTTATTTTTTGCTAAGGTGGGACCCAAACGTTATTTTTAATGTTACAAATTGGGTTTGTGTTTAATGCCGCGTAGTGAATAACATCGTGTATTTGGTTGCTCAAAATCATTTCCGGATGAATGACAATTCAACGCGCGTTTTTGGGTTCGTGGAAATGGCTTTAGGTGGGTTTCCTATACATTTGTGAAATGTGCTTGTCCCACATTGGAAAAGCTTAAGGATTTATTTGGGTATTTATATTCTAGCTTGGGATACTTGGGATGAGCCCCAAGGGGTACCCAAGTTTGTGGAAGGATGAGGTTATGGGTAAAGTGGGTTAGACCCATTGGATCCAAAACAAAAACCACACGCGTGCGTCGCTGTCGCCGTCCGTTTGGTCAGTCAGGCAGGCTGGGCTGGGCTTGGGCGCGAGTGCTTGGTATGAGGTTGGATTGGGCTTGTTCGGCCCAATACTTATTTTTTTTGAGGCCAAAAACATTTGTAATTTATTGATTTTTTTTTTAAAATTTTGGTTTAACATTCCAAATAAATTGGTCCAGATTTTTCCTTCACCCAAACAGATCCCAAACAAGTTTACCCACCTGAACAGGTTCAAAGCAAGTTCGTACATGTTGAATTCAAACCGAACAGATCTGTATCTGTCCAAACAGGTTTTCTACTTATTGAATCTGTCTGAACAGATTCTTATCTGTTGGCACCTGTTCGGAAAAGCCACCTGCTCTTCTATATAAAGCCTTTCATTCCAGCAATTCTTTTGATCTAATTTTTTCCCTCAGAATTTCGTCTTTCCTATTCTGTTCATCTCTGTGTTTCTGCATCTGTTTTGCAATTAATTTTAGGAAGAAAAAGAGAGTCAAAACAGAGTTTTGGTTTGCCAGACTTGTTTTTGTAGTGCTACAAATCAAGTGTAGACGCTGTTAAATCTCGAAGCACCAGAGCGAGGATGAAATCTACTTTAAGGAGATTATGTCCAATACAAGCCTTAACTTACAATTTTTGTATGCAACTAATTTGGAATTTAATTTATATAATTATTTTTTGAATTATTTTATTTTGTTGTTTATTTTATTTATACATTTAATTTACACACACACACACACTACTGAGTATAACATTATTTTCAATTTTTTATAATGCCACCAATTATTATTTTTAAATTTTAATCAAAGAATCATATGAAAGTCTTAATCAGAATGAAGTATAAAAAAGAGGGACACAATATGAAAAATAGGTTGGAGGAGGTATGGAAATTATTTTACAAAACTTAAAACAAAACAGGGTGGCCATAAGGTGAAAACTAGAGTAGGAGACAAGTGGACCATTGCATCTGTCTGTTTTGTGTATATTTTCTATTTTTAAGATATATCAATTTCTTTTTGAACTTATTAAAATTATTTTTATTTTATAAATAAACCACTCCAATAAATTACACCAAATAATAACTATAATAAGGGTGCACCCATGGCCTGGGCCTTCTTTTGGCTTTTTTTTTCCTTTTAATTTTAATATTATTGTTATTATTATTATTTTAATTATGTTTTTAGATTTTTTAAGGATGGTTTGGAGTAAGGATGGCAATTTGAACCTGACCCGACAGGTCCCCGGTCCCCCGACCCCAATTAAAACAGTTTTTTTCCAAAAAATACCGCTGATTGGCCGGGGATGGTATTCGAAAATGAATCCCTAACAAATTTCGAGCCGGGGATGGTGATACGTTCCCCAGCCCCGTCCCCGTCCCCGTCCCCATTTCCCCCGATATGAAATTACTATTATACCCTTATATATATATATATAAACCAAACCCTACAACACAGTTACAAACACAGTTACACAACACAACCTCACACTTACTGACTCTTATCTCTCTCTCTCTCTAAAACCCTCCCTCACACCGTTGTCATCCTCTCCCTCTTCCTTCGCTGTCCTCCTTTTCCTCCTCTCATCACTATTGATCTCCCTCATCTCTTTCCTCCCATCACCGCCGAGATCTGAGTTCACTTTCGCCGAGATCAGAAACCCTAACCACCGCTGTTCGCCTCCGCCTCCGCCACTTTACCACCTCCATCACCATCTCTGATCTCCGATCTCCACAACTCCACCACCACCATCTCTCTCTCTCTCTCTCTCTCTCTCTCTCTCTCTCTCTTCTGTGTACTATGCTGTGGCAGCGGAATATCTTTCCTCTCTCTCTCTATGCCATCGCCGACCTTAACACTTTCGCTGGAGCCACCATCACAGACCAACGTGCATCCCAAGCCATCTGAGTTGTGCTTCTCTCTCTCTCTCTCTCTATTTCTATCTCTCTCTCTCTCTATATATATACAAACATGTGTTAAAAGATATACATAACCTTGTTGTGGATTTGTTTGTCTAGTCAACTAAATTGAATATAAAATTTCAATTTTTTTTTTGGGTAGAATTGCTTCATTTGATGGGGTTTCAATTGGGATTGTTATTGCAGTAGTACTTGTCTAAATTAGACTAAATATGTTGTTTTTCTTGTATAAATTAGGTCTTAAGTTCATGGTTAGGGTTTGCGATTTGCTTGATTTTGTTTTGGATCTATGTATTTTGGTTGTTTTTGAGATATAATTGATTTTTAATTTATAGATTCTGATATATCCTTCATACAAATTTTCATGTTGATGTTGGTTAGGTGGTTCTTAGTTTGAGAAATTGGTTCTTTGTCTTCCCTCTGCCCAAAAAAAAAAAAAAAAAAGGGACGGGGATTTTTCTGGGTCAAGGAAACCTGATCCCCATTAGGGGGCAGGGCGAGGGTGGGGGGTGATGGGTTTCCCGCCATGGATCGAGGGTGGAGATGGGAAATGTAATCCCGGCCCCGCCACTTCCTGTTGCCATATATAAATTAGAGACAAGCTAAATAAGCAATTTATTTTGGTGCAAGTTGTTACATTATTTCATTATTTTTCTATCCACCTTTTCATAAAAAGTTAATAAGTCCAAACCATCCCTTAGCTGTCTCTATCCTACCTCTTGTTTGCTTTAGGTATGTCTCAACGTACAGTCTACTCTACACCCTATCTCGGTCTCTCTCTCAATTAAGATGTTGGGGGTGTTTGGTGTTGTGGACGTCCCCCGAACGCCCCGGGAGGGTTAAGTCCTGTTCCGTTCATTTGGGGTTACCACAGTTCGGACTCGATTTGTGTCACGGTTCTTAATCTGAACCAAAGAGTCCAAATCTGGCAAATCGTTTTGAGAAACAGATTTTTGAAAAAAGTAGTGCCAAACATGGACTGCTTTGCCAGATACAGAGTCGCCACCTAAATATTTTAAAACGGGGGAATTTAGGAAACCCTGACTCGGTGCCGAAGGCCACATGTTCGTCATCACCGGAGTTGTCTCGGCTCAGGAGCTTGGGTATGATCGGGGAAGGTCAGCTATGAGCACCCCCTTTCGCCCGGTCCGAAGACCGGCCTCTACTAACCGTGATATCCGTTTTTGAAAACTTTACGTGTTCTTAAACCGATTGTTAGCCTAGAATTACTATGTTATGCGCGCAGCAAACAAGTATAGACCAAATTGCCCAAGTTGGAATAAAAACATTTCACATTTATTTTGAAAATGGTTTGCTACTCGCAAGTAGGCTAAAATACAGATTTTGCAACCCTCAAGTGGGTTTTTGGAAAAGACGGTTTTGCCACTATCTAGTGGGCTTAAAACAAATATAGTTTTAACGCATTATCCCAATTTAAGCAATTTGACCTCCACCCACAAGCAATTTTGCCACTACAATCATCTTTTGCATTAGCTTCGGTTGAAGATTGCGCACAATCATCCGAATCTGGTCTTTGTCTGTGGGTCTCAAGGTCATCATTGAAGCCTTAGCCCGCCATCTAGCTACAAACTCTGAGAAGCTTTCCTTGGGTTCTTGCCTCGTTGTCTCGAGATCCTGGGTCGTGATCTCGATTTGCGTATTGTACGAGTACTGCAGGATGAAGGCCTCAGCCATCTCGTCCCAATTTCTCTTGACGTCGTCCTCTAACTTGGCATACCATGCGGCCGCCACACCTGACAGGGTTCGACCAAACAAAGACAGCTTTTGTAATCTGGTGAGGCCCATTGGCCGCAAGACATCTGAAAATAATCGCAGGTGTACCATGGGATCCTCAGATCCGTCAAAACGATCAATTTGTGGCATCTTAAACCGATCTGGCAGCGTCACAGCTGTGTCGATGTATCCATCTCCAATGTCGGGAATGGACTTCGTACCTTGGGATTTCTTGAACAGCTTTTCAAGCTTGTGCATTTTCAATGTCACAGGGTCCACCTCGGACTCGAAGGGAGAATCCGATAGATTGATGGGGGTGGGTGCCTTGGATTGTTGAGGCGGAATCGGGGGTGGAGCCGGCCCCGTTGGGATGTCTGTATCTTCTTGGACATTCCGGGCTTTTGGTGTCTCTTCGGGTATTGGAACCCTTAATGGAGGAGGGATTTGCTGTGAAGGTGATGCCCCAGTTTGCTGTTGCAATCTCCCAATTAAATCCGCTTGCTCACTCATGACTGTAGCTTGTTGTCTGGCGAATTCTGCCTGTCGGACAGTATCTTGCTGCATCACTTTCATGCTTTCCTGAAGTTGGCGCACCATCTCCTCTAAGCTAGCCATACTGTTCTGCTCTGGTTGAATTGTTGGTATGCGTTCCCTCTCTGTGGATGAAACGGGATCCTGATCCCTACTGTACACAGGTGGGGTAGACGAAGCCCTCTGTACTAACTGTTGAACCGGTGTCCTCTGCCTAGTTGCTTTCCGTTTAGTAACCGGGGGTAGAGAATGGTACACTGGTTGTCCTTCTATCAGATCCTCAGATCGATGGAGCCGGCGACCTCTGATCCAGAGTGCTTGGGGAATGTCTACTGGGTTAGACGCAATGATGCTAAACTACCTAGCAAAAAGATAAATAAAGCAATAAACAAACCAACAACTGGATAGCACAACGGCATAAAATAAACAAATAATATACAGTTGGATATTCAAAACACATAGTCGATAAGCCGAACACACTGTTCCTCGATACTGATCACTGTTCTCAAAATCTCTATTCCCAATACTGAACCTTGGTACCCGCAGATAATTGATTCTCTTAAAACTGATACTGATGCCCTCAGGCCTGATGCCCAGACTTACAAACTGGTGTGTTCATTTCCCCTGCAGAAATACATTCCTAAAAGCACATAGTAAGTAAAGAGAGCCAAAACACCCCTACATTGGGGTAGGGTTTCCCTGTCCTATTTTGTCAGGAACTAGGGTTTCACTACGCACACAGCGGTTCTCAAACAACCTAATATCGGGTAAGCAGCTTGTCCTAATTTGGAATGGTCACTATGGATCCGAATATGCACTAGGTCGAATGGTCAAAAAGGGTGCCCCGGTAAACCGGGGTTTGTGTTCCCATGCTGTCAGAGCCCATAGCCGGTCAGCCTTATGGACATGCCTTGACAAGACAAGCCTCCGGCGAACCGTTCAGGAATGGCAGATGGCAAACACTGTGTTCCTAGGCGCACCAATGCACATGCAATGCAAAGAAACACATAAATGAGATCAAAACAGGATATCATGAGTTCGAGTCAAGCTCTCTATTTTTCCCCAGCAGAGTCGCCAGAAACTGTGGACGTCCCCCGAACGCCCCGGGAGGGTTAAGTCCCGTTCCGTTCATTTGGGGTTACCACAGTTCGGACTCGATTTGTGTCACGGTTCTTAATCTGAACCAAAGAGTCCAAATCTGGCAAATCGTTTTGAGAAACAGATTTTTGAAAAAAGTAGTGCCAAACATGGACTGCTTTGCCAGATACAGAGTCGCCACCTAAATATTTTAAAACGGGGGAATTTAGGAAACCCTGACTCGGTGCCGAAGGCCACATGTCCGTCATCACCGGAGTTGTCTCGGCTCGGGAACTTGGGTACGATCGGGGAAGGTCAGCTATGAGCACCCCCTTTCGCCCGGTCCGAAGACCGGCCTCTACTAACCGTGATATCCGTTTTTGAAAACTTTACGTGTTCTTAAACCGATTGTTAGCCTAGAATTACTATGTTATGCGCGCAGCAAACAAGTATAGACCAAATTGCCCAAGTTGGAATAAAAACATTTCACATTTATTTTGAAAATGGTTTGCTACTCGCAAGTAGGCTAAAATACAGATTTTGCAACCCTCAAGTGGGTTTTTAGAAAAGACGGTTTTGCCACTATCTAGTGGGCTTAAAACAAATATAGTTTTAACGCATTATCCCAATTTAAGCAATTTGACCTCCACCCACAGGCATTCAAGCAATTTATCTCATGTAAACACTTAGCCGCATGGCAAGCATACTTATTATGGCAACATTCACACACATGTTGGATGCTAAAGCATAACCACTTACATTGTACTCCGTGCCAAAACAATAAACTAGTTAGCAAATGTGCATGTCCTAGTTCATGTTATTTTGCCTAATGCAACACATACAAGATGCAATTTTAGTTAGGCTCGGTTAACCTAAATATGGCATACGATATGCAACCAACTGATTCATGTATTCAATTTTGAAATTTGAAAATACGAATGCGGTGAGTATGATGTACCGAGCCCGGTGCATGTCAACAAATGCAGGAATGCACGCATGCATATCATAAGGTATGCTAATTTCAAAAATGCCCTAATCTACCATCATAAGCAGGTAAATAAAAGGGAAGAAAGAAATGGGGATTTGGAAGACATACACACACTCACCCACACTTATTACATGTTTACCCTCACTCAGAGGGTCCGAATTAATATTACAGTCCCAAATAATAGACAAATAAAATATTACAAAGATTTCTAATTTAATTTAAAGGAAAGGTGGCGAAGGAAAGAAAAGGGTAGCCGCAGCCTCTGCCTCGGGATGCGCGAATGATGCGTGCTCGAATCCGTCTCGTCCGGAAAACCCGTACTGTACTCCTGCCTCCTCTGTTTGTACTGCCTTGTCTTTCTGAAAATTGCCAAAGTACTGGAGCAAGTTCCTTGCGTCCTGCAGAGCACCACCGGCCGGACAGAATTACCACCGGCACTTCACAGTTCCCATCGGCATTTTAATGGATTCACCGGCACTCCAGATAGTGCCGGTCGGCACTAAATTCTGCCGGTCGGCAGAAACTTTCTGCAGAAGACAATTTGACAGCAAACAGAGAACAGACAGTGCATGGCATGGAGTTCTTGGACACATGTAAGCATGGTCATACCTCTTATCATATTTTGAACTCAAAGAAGCATGACCTTCGATCTTTGAGCCATCAATGGTGCATGATGGCTCAAGGGATCAAATTTGCCACTTAATGTAAGGATGTATGCAACAAACAAAATGAAAACCGAGGCCTTATCAAGTTGGAGTCAAAGGTCCCGATGACCGGGAATCGAGGCACATTACATCACTTGAAGTATGAATGGTCCTTGATTCCCACACTTGGTTTGACACCCCAAACCGAGTAAATGCAATGCATGTTATGCTCATAAGGCTCAAATGCACTATGCCACCAAGATGTAAAGCACAACAAACATTATGCAACCAACATGACAAAATGTATGATGCCAAGCATACAAGGTACAAACATGATGCAAACATGGACCAATTTGACCATGGGATTGATATGCTACAAGGCTTAATGGAATAACCATGCAACAAACATGAAGCAAGCATGCAAGAGGGCCTAAAAGTGATAAAGGTGCAGACCTTTATTCTCCTCTAAACAGCACCAAAAATGCTCAAAATGATAGACAATCAACTCATGTGAACAAGCAAACTTATGGTCCCAAAGTTAAGGCACAAAAGGGGACAACTTTCCCCCACCAACATGACCTCTCATGGCATGATCAAAGCAAGTAAAAAAAGAATTTTTGCATGCAAAATAGGACCCCAAAAACTCCTAATATGGCAGCTAAAGTATCTCCCATGAAGCATATGCACTAAGGCTCATTCCTAGGCATAAGAGGACACACCCTCAAGGCATGAAAGAGGCCATGCATGCACACATACAAGCATGATTCTTGGACTAAAATGTGGTCCTTAGATGATGTTAAATCATGAGGGTAATCACAAACATACATGCTAGAAGTCAATATGCTCAAAGCTTTCAAGCCAAAATACAAGGCAACCCTAACAAGCATGTCAAGCATGATCAAATGGATAACCACCAAACTTTAAGCATGGGAAAAACAATACTAAAGCTTCATGGGACCAAGCCAACATACACAAGAATCATGGCCTAATCATGATATGTACTTCTAAGCAAAGTAGAGCAATACAAAGCAAGTATTACAAGCATGCAAGGAGGCATAAATCCGGCCAAAAACAGAGGTTGCATATGACCTAAAATGCCTAAAAAAATTCTGAAATGAGACCAAGGATCATCAAGCACACATGCTACCCTTTTGAGCTCAATAAGCAAGGAAACAAACCATGAAGGGAGAGGGGTGTCCCTCCCCTATGCAAGACTTTAAACCATCCTTTTTTGACACTAAAATACACTGATTTTCAGTGGTCAAAAGACCAAAACATTGAAGTGAACAAAACCTTATGAAAGGAGCAACAAAATGGATCAAACAAGGCCTATAAGGGTGAGTTTGCACTCAAACCACAAAGTGACCTTAATGAAAGTGCTAGAGCAGGAAAATATGAGCCCTTTTCATGTTATACATAAGAGCTAAAACAGCAAGCAAGATAGGTAGAAAACTATTGCAAGTTTGGGGAATAAAAAGCAAGATGCTCACCCTTGAACAACCCTTGAAGAACAAATGGTCTAGCCCTCTTCTTTTGATCAAAACCAGTCCAAAAACTCAGGAAACAACCCCCCAAGTCCCTCAATCTCGGAGTAAGGTGTAATGGTGTGTGTAATGGTGCAAAAGTAAGGTAAAAACCACATTTTGAGCTAAGAAACACACACAAGAAGGGAGAGAGAGAGAGGTATAGAGATAATATGTATCTATATCTCTAAAGGCTGGTTTTTGCTTCTAACTTTCTAACCCAGAACCAAGAGGAAAGCCCCTCTCTTATAGGACTCCCTCTTGCAAAGCTTATACAACAAGCTTGGCTAGAGGGAAATCCCTCCATACACGTATGGAGGGGGGAAGAGTTGGTGCCAGCTATCACAGCTGGCACAAAATATCTCCATAAAGTGGATGAACAGTGGTCGGCTGCCCAAAAATGCTATTTCGGCAAAAAACAGTGCCGACCGGCAACATATTATGCCGACCGGCAATAAAGTGTGCCAACCGGCAAACAAAAGTGCCGATGGAAGAGTAAGACCATCCGGTGGCCTCCAGCCACTATCGGTGGTGTGTGGGGATGCCTCATAAGGCATTCCCTGCCCTTTCAAGGCAAAACACAAGTGTTCGGTGCAAAACCAGACACTAAACGGTCAAGTTCGGAGATCCTGAGGCAGGGCGCGCGAGCCAAGACCTCCGGGAACTCTGAACGAACACGATCATGGATAATCACCGTGTGTTCAAACAGTGACGTCCAAGTCTTGAGGACGGTCAAAAATGGGGTGTCTACAGGTGTATTGTTAAAACAGATTATAAATTATAACTTAATAGATTATAAATTATGACTTTAATAAGAAATTGTTAATCTGTTTAGTGTAGCTGTGTAGACGCGCCCCGAGGGTCCCATGCTACAGTTCAGACTCAAATGTCACCGTTCTGAATCTAATCCCGCAAAGTGCAATGCGAGACCGATAAATCACCAAAGAGTCCAAATCCGGCAAATCGTTTTGGAAAACTGATTTTTAAGAAAGAAGTGCCAAACATGGACTGCTTTGCCAGATACAGAGTCACCACCTAAATATTTTAGTTTGGGGGGATTTAGGAAACCCTGACTTGCTGCTTAAGACCACGTGTCTGTCATCACCAAAGTTGCCTCGGCTTGGGAACCTGGGTACGATTAGGGAAGGTCATCTATGGGCACCCCCGCTCGCCCGATCAAAGATCGGCCTGTATTAAGCATGATATTTTGTTTTTGAAAACACATTTGTTCTTATTCCGGTTATTCGCTAGAATTTACTATGTGATGCGCGCAACACACAAGTATAGACTAGATCGCCTAAGTTGGAACAAAACATTTCACGTTTGTTTGTTTGAAAATGGTTTGATGGTGCTACTCACAAGTAGGCTAAGACGTGGATTTGCCACCTTTGAGTGGGCTTAGAAAAATATGATTTTGCCACTCTTAAGTGGGCTTAAAACACACATTTTGATGAGTTGTTCCAATTCGAGTAATCTAACCTTCACCCACAGGCATTCAGGCAGTTTATATCACTTAAATAGGTAGCCTCATGGCAAGCATGCTAACATGGAAACACTTACACTCATGCAAGATGTTAAAGCATAAAAGCTTACCTAGTACTTCGAGCCAAAACAAGAAACTAGTAAGAAATCATGCATGATCCTAGTTCATGTTAAGATAGCTAATGCAACATATGCAAAATAAAATTAGAATAGGCTTGGCTAATCTAAGAATGGCATGTGAAATGCGACAACTCGATACACGTACTCAAGTTGGAATTGAAATACTATGCAATTAGTATGATGCGCCGAGCCCGGTGCTTGCAATATGAATGAATGTATGCAAATATGCTAACATAAGTATGCTAATTGAAACATGACCTAAAACTAACCATCAAAAGAAGGTAAGTAAAAGGGAGAAAGACATGGGGTTGGAAGACATTCACACACGCACGCACACTTATTACAAATTCGCCCTCTCGACGGAGGGTCCGGAAGAATAATACAAACCGAATAAATCAACTATCCTAGCTAATTAATTATTACAAACTCTTAATTAATTAACAAATTAATTAGAAAACAATCTAAGTATGAAACTAAAGAGGCCGCCACAGCTCCGCCTCAGAATGATTGACTGATGCATGTTCGATTGCCTCGCTCGGAAACCCGTTGCCATGCCGCATGTTGCCTCTGCTTGCACTGAGGCGGAGCTGTGGCGGCCTCTTTAGTTTCATACTTAGATTGTTTTCTAATTAAATTGTTAATTAATTAAGAGTTTGTAATAATTGCGAAAATCCTTAGGATGCTTCTGAAACACTCTCTGAGCACTGTGGGACGTCACCAACCAAAAGATGGAGTCACCGGCCATGGGAAAATGGTCATTGGCCAAAAGTGGAGCTCTCGGCCAGATTAAGTTAGTCAGCCGGCACTGAAGATGGCCGGCCGGCCATCCCTTCCTGCAGAATGCTGTTTTGCTGCAGCAGAGGACAGACAGTGCATGGCAAGGCGTTTACAAGATAATGTGTGCACGACCACCCTCCCTATCATATTGTGAACTCAAGGGAGTATGGCTCTCGACCCTCGGACCACCAATCACGCATTTCAATGCATGATGGCCAAAGGTGCCAAGTGTGCAAATCAATGTGGAGTGAATGCCACAAAACACATGAATGCCTAGAACTCTTTCATGTTTGATCAAGAGCGTCGGCGACCGAGGATTAAGGTACGTTTCGTCACTTCAAGTAAGAACGTCCCTCATTCCTTGTGTTTGGTTTGGCACCCCAAACCAAACATAATGCAATGCATGTATGCCAAATACAATGCAATATGGAAAAGCAATGCTATGCAACCTAAGCATGCCAAATGCAATAGAACTCAAGTATGCACACAAGACTAAGGTAGCAAGCATGCCAAATGCAATGCAACCTAAGCATGCAATTTAAGCTAATGTAACATGGGCACGCCAAGTATACAACAATGCTATGTAATGCAATTAGCTAAATATCATGCGATATACCAAACATGCAAACATGATACAATACAAGCATGCAAATATCATGAAAGCAAACATGCTCAATGGACTTCAACTGAAATGGGCAGACCTCAGCCGTGCCAAAACAGTGGCCAAAGTGCCAAGAAATGATGGACAAAACATACCCAAACATGCGCATGTAAAGGTCCAACACTTAGGCACAAAAAAGGTCGACTCTTAAGCACATTTAAACGAGACAAATATGGACAAGTAACAAGCATGATAAGCTCTGAAAATATGCAAGGGATGATGCCAAATCAACCAAGCCATGCAAGTAAAGCATACAAAGGAGCCTAAAACTTGAGACTAGCCAAAGGGGCTTAAGCCATGGCTATGTGAAGCAAGCCCTAAAGGGCCAAGGGGACCTAAAACAGTCTCGAGGCAGGTCCAAGCAAGACCAAAAGTGAGCTCAAAGCTAGCCAAAACAAGCTAGAATACAATGCCAAAACAATTGAGCATGCAACACTATCAAAGAGGTGTTATACTACGCCTAACACAACCAAACATGGCATGATTTAAGAAATGGAAAACAGAGTTATGGCATGTTGAAACAAACTCAAAAATCCACTTAGATGGTATCTAAATGGTCTAAGCATAGAGGCATGCACAATGGTCCAATCTTGAAACATAAAACATAAACCTTCTAATGCATGGAGAATGTTATGAATGTGAATGCATGACCACATTATATGGATTGAAATCTCACGTGAAATGATGCCAAATCATGAAAATGAGCCAAGTAATGTAATCATGTGACTTAGGCCTTCAAAGCTAACAAGCTAGGATGAACTAAGGCTATACAAAACATGACATATATGATCAAAACGACACTAAACAGAGCTTTAACATGCTGAAATATGACTAAAAGTTCCTTTGGGTCGAGTCAAGATATGCAAGCATGATAGTCCAAATGCAAGATACATGTTATGGCAAATGAGAGGATTGCAAGACAAGTGTATGGAGTATGCATGAGGCCATCAAACCAACATGAAACAGAGGTACAACATGACCAAACAACACCAAATACTTGCTAAAATGGAGTTAAAACAAACTAAGTAAATATGCTACCATTATGACCCCTTAAGGCAAGCAAATGAGACATAAGGAGAGAAGGGTGTCCCTCCCCTATACAAGACCTCAAAACCACTTCTCCACTGCTGAATATCCTCTGGATTTCAGTGGTGAGAAGGTTGAAACAAGAAAGGTTCCAAAGCCAAAAGGAAGAGGCACAAAATGAGGCCAAACAAGGCCTAAGGGGGGGTAGACAACCCCCAACACAAAAGTGACCTGAATGAAACATCTCAAGCATGAAAATACAGAACTTTTTTATGTAGGATACTAAGCTTAAAACAACATCTAAGTATTGCTAAAAGCTTAAGAAAAAATGGGGATTAAAAGAGTAGTTTCTCACCCTTGAAGAACACTTCAAGAACACCAACTCCATCACCTCCTTCTGATCGAAACCAACTCAAAAACTCTGAAATCAACTCCTTAGCACCTCAGTAACTAAAGGATAGTGTAACACTAGGTGTCTTAGTGCAAAAATATGAACAAAAACACCCTTTAGAACACTATTACACACACAACTATCTAGAGAGAGGAGATATAGAGAGAGAGAGTGATATATATGTCCTATATCAGATTGTTGAACCCCTGAAAGGGGAGGGGAGGCCCTCATCTTATAGAAAATCAACTTCTAAGCTTCTTAGAGAAGCTAAGTGTAAGGATGAAATCCCTCCATACACGTATGGAGGGCAGAGTCTGTGCTCACTAGCTGGCACAGCTGGCATGCACAATGCCTGAAAAAGGCAATGAAAAGGCCTCGGCCAGAAAAAGTGGCCGATCGACCAAGAAACTAGCCGGTCGACCAAATACAATGCCGATCGACCAATACATTTGGTCGGTGGCAAGAAAACAAGGCCGGTGGCTTCAGGCCATAGCCAGTGGGTTGAGGGGATGGCTGACAGGCCACTTCCTACCCTCAGAAGCCAAAAACACAAGTGTTTGGTCCACAACCAAGCACAAAACAAACAAGTTGAGAGATCTTGAGGCAAGGCGCGTAACTAAGACTTTCGAGAACTCAAAACGAACACAAACATAGATGATCATCGAGTGTTTAAACAATGACGTCCAAGTCTTGAGGACGGTAAAAAATAGGGTGTCTACAGTTGCCCCTTTTTGACGGAATTCGAAAGTCATAATAATGACGGGAGTGAATGTCAAAGCCCAGAGACGACCCATTTTTGACAAGGCCGAAGACTTAGACAAAGCATACAAAATACAGATAAAGATATGCGTCCGAAGGCAGGGGCAAGATGCAAGAACAATGCACAAAGCCGAGCATAACTTATGATCAGGCAAATAAAGCTGAATGAAGCATAACATGCAACAGTTTTAAGCAAGCAGATACAAATCTAACTACATTACATGCAAAAAAGGATGTAAGAGAATTATACAATTCTCGTTACGTCTCACGTGGAGAATACAATACCGTGCGGTTCGTCTGGTCTCGCCAGTTTTGAAATGAACCGTACATACAATATCGTGCCTAAAAAAGAAAGAAAACTTAACAGGTACAATACTGTTAGAAACATGCATAGCAATGCAAGTGAAAAATGCACGACAACGCGGGTGAAAGGGTGCATGATGATGCAACCTAAGTGTGATGTATGATAATGCGGAAGGGAGTATGTCAATGCGAGGAGGGCATGCGTGACAACGCAAGTCGAGTAGGATGCATAACAATGCAATTTGAAACAAGCATAACAATGCAAACCATGGGATACATAACAATGCAATTTGAAACAAGCATATCAATGTAAAAAGGGCACAAACACATGTAAGTAAAGCATGCGTGACAACGCCTACAATATGTGAAGCAAGAAAAATAGTGTACACATGTAAGTAAAGCATACGCGACAATGCATACAATGTGTAACAACGTGGTAATAAGCATAAACACATGTAAGTAAAGCACACGCGACAACGTGTACAATATGTGTAGTAAGAGGAACTTGAACACATGTAAGTAAAGCATACGCGACAATGTGTACAATGTGTGAAATAAGAGAAACTTGAACACATGTAAGTAAAGCACACGCGACAACATGTATAATGTGTGAAATATGAGAAACTTGAAATGTACATATGTAAGTAAAGCACACGCGACAACGTGTACAATGTGTGAAATATGAGAAACTTGAACTGTACACATGTAAGTAAAGCACACGCGACAACGTGTACAATGTGTGAAATATGAGAAACTTGAACACATGTAAGTAAAGCACACGCGACAATGTGTACAATGTGTGAAATATGAGAAACTTGAACACATGTAAGTAAAGCACACGAGACAACGTGTACAATGTGTGAAATATGAGAAACTTGAATACATATAAGTAAAGCACACGAGACAATGTGTACAATGTGTCAAATACGAGGAACTTGAAACTACAAAGTACGATGAAGCATGTTAAATGCAAGAATGAAACAAAGTATAACCACTACGCGCTTTATTATAAACATGACAATACATTGTAATGCAACACATTTAAAGCGATTTGCGAAACTCACAAGATACAAAAGGATACGAAGAAGGATACACCTTGCGCGTATTCAAGCATCGCACACAGAAGGCACGGTCCGAGGTCAAAACGGAGGCCGGTTAAGCTTCAAAAATGCATTTTCTTGCACTGTCTTGAGGAATGGAGGTCCCAAACATCATATTTGACCTAAACAATGGTGTAGGAGGTGCATTGGCCACAAGGGGAGGCCACCGGCCATCCATCGGCCATCAAATGAGACAATCGGCCAAATATTTAGTCGACCGGCCAACGATTTGGCCGACCGGCCAAAAATGGCTGTGTCAGGGCAGTTTTGACATTTAGCCACGGGTTTTTAAAAATAGGGCCTCAAACCCTATAGTTTCACTTCCTCTTTGTTCGAAAATCCCTCTCTCTCTCTCTCTAGGTGATTTCCCAACCTTCTATCCTCATTTTTCCTTGGTTTACAAGCCCTTTTCGTCGTTTGATTCGCGAAACCCTTCCCATTTCGCACACTTTAAACCGAACAAAACTCGGTTTTGGTGACTTTTCCTTGGTTTTCACCACTTGGGGCTTGTTTTCCTTGAGTTTTCCTCGATCTTCGTGCCTTTTCCCACACTCCGACCTTTTCTCCCATTTTTCACCCTCTCGGGGTTGACTTTTCAGTTGACTTTTCGTATTCTTGCCCATTTTACACATTTTCGGCCATTTTCGCACTCTTTCTGAGATGGCTGACGACATTCCACAGGGTGAGACTCCCCCGGAGATGGACGTGGACCCCAAGGTCGAGCTTCTACCTCTTCGCATCCGACCCTTCGACCTGGCGACCTACAGGCCGGCGATTCATGTGTTGCCTCCTGACGGCATCCGCCACTTCAGGAGCTATGCGCGAGGCGCGCCACTAGAGCTTCTACTGCGCGAGCCAGAGTCATATCTGTCTTACAGTGCCGTTGAGGAATATTCTTCCTCTGTGTAGAACACATAACTGCGATAATCGATTCTGCTCTTTAAGTGCTTAACTCAGACACACTGATACATCACATGCCGTGGTTCACTGTGAGCACACCTACACCCACACCCACACCCGATATCTGTGTAGACTCGGACACATGCACACACACTGCATTTTCATCAATTCTGAGCGCATTCAACACTGTATTTCTAACACTGCTTCGCAACTGTTTGTTTTGAACATAGGGAGATTCCCATGCTTTTCGAGGGTATGGGAACACTGCCGCCCGCGGTTTGTACATAGAGCTACCCGTTGCAGTCCATCATATTGTCGACCGGGCCGACTTTGGGACCTTCTGCATGGGACTCTCGTGCCTCACTGTGAGTAGGCCCCTTCTTGCTGCTCTGGTGGAGAGGTGGTGGGACACCACCAACTCCCTCCACCTTTCTGCCACCGGGGAGATGACGATGACTCCTTTTGACTTCTCCATGCTCATAGGCATCAGAGTAGGGGGTGATTCGATCCCCTTTGATACAGACATGGACGAGTGGGACGCCACTCAGCTATATTTGCTCGGCACTCAGCCACCTCTTGCCTATGCAGGGTTCGTGAGGTACTCATGGTTCGAGGATCACTTCCGGATCCAGGTGCTTACTACTCGGGAGCAGGAGGAGTAGTATGCCCGTGGCTTCATTATGTTCCTGCTGGGGACCACACTCTTCGCCGATCGGGCGAACACCGTCGCCCTCTACCTGCTGAGCGCATTAGTGGACGTGACACGGATCCGCCGCTACGACTGGGGTGGCGCGGGCTTGGCCACTCTCTACGAATATATGAGCTCATCCTCCTGCCTTAGCGGGCAGTTGCTTGGAGGCTATTGGCGAGCCTGGGAGGTACTTGTTCCCTTTTCTATCTTTTCAATTATGTTTTTCATTATCTATACATCACACACACTGCGTGCACGGAATCTGCTTTACACTGGTTGTACACTACACACACTGCACAATACACTGCACGTACCGCACTCTACTTTATCTGTATACTGCTTTATCTGATAAGCATACTCATATCCGCTCTGTTGCGTTCTGTAGTTGTGGGTGTATGCCTACTTTCCTAGGCTTGCTCCAGTGCCAAATGAGGAGATGCCCCCCCGGTGTTCCATTTTCTCACCGCTTTGATGTGAGATGCTAGCGAAGGCCACGGGAGTCCTTCATGTTCTTCTGCCGCTATTTTTACACCATCACCGCAGCCGAGGTATGTCAAAAATTTCAGTTTATTTCAAGCTTTGCTTTATTTTGTACTCTCAATATCAGTAGATAACAAATTGTGTTTTATTTGTAGATCACCTGGCAGCCTTGGGGCTCCGTTGCCTGACGCAGTTCGGGGGCGGTAGGCTGGTGCTCAAGAGACTGCCTGTTTCAGAGTTCTGCTAGAGGGCCCAGTCTGCCGCGCTTGGTACTTGGGTGAGCGCTTCTTGTGGCAGACCCTCGGCTTACCGGAGCAGATAGTCCCAAGGCTGCCTCTCACTCATACGAGGCATACTGAGAGGTATACCTTTGAGGAGATGATGGATTACACCATTGACTTGGACTTTGAGGGCTTTAGAGACGAGGGTGACTACGCCGAGTACATCCAGGCTTATATTATGTGGCCTTTGACTGGTGCTCGTCGAGCAGAGTGAGAGAGGCCAGCGGCGCCAGCAGTAGGAGCGGGGGCACCGTAGGCACCTTCGGCCCGAGGTAGGAGTGGGTCCCAGAGAGGGCAGGGAGCTGGATGGCCAGAGCTGCCCACGACGATCACATGCCGAGGACAGGGTGGGAAGACTTATCAGATTCCCTTCGCTCCTCTTCCGGCTGATTATGAGCTTGTCGGAGTCTATGGCTCGACCCCGGTATGTATCACCACACTTTGCATTCTGTATAGTCATTTCAATTCATTTGATATCCCGCAGAATACTAATGACTTTAACACTTTTGCAGGCTTCCATCGAGTACACTCGCCAGTCCCTGGAGTTGACAGCCTCAGCGGTAGGGATGCTGCAACGGTGCATCGATTTATTGACCATCTACAATATCCCGGTAAGTTCTTTCAACCGTAGTCTCAAACTCTGCACGATCAGGTTCATACATAATCTGATGTATCGCACTATCGACACGACACTTGATTCATAGCACTCACGACACTGATACACTGTAACCCACATACTGCTCACAGCGTTGCTCATGGCACTCATACACTGCACCCATATACTGCATTCTATATTGATATACCGCTTAAAGCATTCATATACTGTTTTGCGTAGCATGACTGATGCATTTGTTATTTGTCCTTTCCAGGCCTCATTCCAGATTCCGGCTGTGGGAGGTACTCCAGCTGGACCATCTGTTCCTGCTTGAGGAGGAGGGAGAGCCAGGCGGGGGATGACTATCTACAGCCGAGGCAGACATAGGCGCATCCGTGCTGAGAGCAGTTCACGAGAGCCCTCCCCTGATGATTCTGATGAGGAGGCGGCGTCGTCCCAGGGTGAGGCCGGAGACAGCTCAGACTCTGACTACGGAGATGGCGGTGGTGATCCTGGACCCTCGTCCAGGAAGAGAACCAGGACTGACTCCCGCACTTGAGACCACTGGTGTTGATCAAGACCTTCTGCTGCTTTTCTTTTTTTTGCTTTGCTTTATTTTTCTTTTTTTATTGGTAGTTTGAGCACATTGTACTGCCTCAGGCAGGTTTTACTTTCTCAAAGCTATGTACTTTCGCAAAAGACATGATGAAATGAAATAGTTATTTTGTTCAAAAAGTATTACATTTGTATATTTTATGCATCGCATCGCATCGCTTTACACAACAATGTAAATGAGATTTGAACTTTTGAAAATTAAGCATTTGCATCGTAATAATTAGGTAGTGAACCGAGTAATGACAAAAACAACTCGATAATCAAAACAAAGGACTAAATAAGCTAACCAAGTGTAAATACAACTCGATAAGCAAAGCAAAGACTTAAAGAATATGAAGTACAACTCGATAAGCAAATGTATAACAACTCGATAAACAAATTGCAGTGACAGGCGCGACTTCGCAAAATCATCACCGAAAGGCATTGGAAGTGGAATCAATTACAAGTTCTTAGCATGTTCCATACATAATCTGCCCAAGGAACAAGAATGAAGGCCATCAGCCAAAGGGAAAGCCCACCGGCCATGAGAAATGACCATCGGCCACAATGTTTAGCCGATCAGCCAAAAGGGATGGTCGGTTGGCACAAATTTTGGCCGATCGGCCAAAAATGGCAAGCACCTCCAGAACGTTGACACCTGTCTTCCACTCACCACCTTATCCTCTACAAAAGCCTCAGCTTCATAGTTTTCCTCATTTTAACACCGTTTTTCATCAAATGGAGGCATTTCTCATCCAAAATCTCATAACTTGGATTGCCACCTTAGATGGCTCGGAAAAGTTAAACTTCCGAGGCTTCGACATTAATGCACTATTCACGCTGAGTCGCACTCCGCTGCACCTTCCATTTCTCCATGCCGCGGCAAGATTTTGGAACCCGGTAACGCACGTCTTTAGTTTTGGCAGGCAAGAGATGTGTCTTACCTTTGAAGACTTCCAAGCTTTGATGGAATCTGAGCACAATGAAGAAGTCTTGCCCCAGCTTCGCTTCGGCCACGCCCAAGCCTTAGGACGAATGTGTGGGCTCACTATGCACGATGCTTGGTCATTGATTTGTGACGGAATACTAGACATTCCAAGTTTGATTCGTCAGTTTTTCGATGCCCGTGACCGTGGTGACCATCATTGGTAGGGCTTTCGGCGACATGCGCTTTGCTTGTGCATGCTGTCCCGTTTCGTGCTTGCCTCAGGCTCGGGAGGGTTTAGCACTCGTTTGGTCAAAGTTACCCAAGGCTTAAAAGAGGGCAAGAGTTGCATTGCCATGACACTGGCCGAGACATTGATGGGCTTGGATGCTTTCCATTGCCGAGAGACGACCAGATTCGCAGGGAGTCCATTACTGCTGCAGGTAATGTTTCCCACCCTATCTCACATATATATTGCTCACATCACTCGGCCCTCGGGCTCGATTTTTCTCTCAACACCCTTTTCTCACTTTTCTCTCATCGTACATCTCTCTATTCTTTAATCTTTCATTTTTCATCCTTCCTAGGTATGGTTGATGGATAAGTTGCAGGTTGTGAACTCATGCCCAGCATATTTAGCTCGCGACTATTTCTTCCGACGGCGTCTGGTCGATGCCCATGATGAGGGATGGTGGTTCGACTGGATGTGCAGTTTGTCCGCAGGCCATATTGATTGGCGTTGTCCTTCGCTCAATCTACCGGTAATGAGCTATAGCATATCCCGGCAGACTGGGATTCAGTTGATTGATCTGACACACTACGTGTTCTACTTTCCTTTCTAGTTCCAGCGCCAGTTTCTGGTCCAAGGCGCACAGCTAGCTCGGCATGCCGCGGCATGGAGGACGAGAGAGCTTCTGGCCCCCGCTCCCACTTTCAGTTACACCCTTTCTGATGAGTGCATAGATTGGCTCAATGAAGAGGCACAGATAGGGCCCACTTTGGCATCAAAGGCATCGACCAGCTCTGGGAGGGGACGTGGGAACACCTGACTATGCCCCAGATTTATTTGCCTTAATCAGAACTTTCAATTTTTCTTAATGAATGTAATGAAAAGCAACTTCAATTCGTATGTAAGAGCAGGAGAACTCTGTATTGAAATCAATAAAATTGAAGGTTGTGGGTACTGAAAATTTTCCGTTTGGTCCAAAAATGGTCTAAGTTGTAAAAAGATTAATTTGAGCAAAATCAACTTTTATTAAAACTTTTCAAAACCATTTTCGATATGGATCAGAACTGGACACGCCTGAGATCTATCACTGATATGTACAACCCCGAATCCCAGTAACTGGAAAGTTGCCCCTAGTCTGAGTAACACTGCACCAGAGATTACAATTGAGCTCTTGAATGCAAAATAGACAAAGATGACCAAACATGATCACATGGACAAAGTTGATCGGGGAAGTGTTTATGGCTGGACTTCAGGATGAAGTTGCCTACGTATCCCAAAGATGGGAATCAAGCCTTACGTAGTTCGGCTCTGGTTCACTCGTGTATTAACCCTCACCTTTTGTGCTCCAACTTTTGCCAAGGCTGCCCTTTGCGGGTTTTCAACCTTGCGAGCTCAATTTTTATAATTTCAAAATTTTCATGCTCTAACTTTTGCCTAGGTTGCCCTTTCGGGTTTTCAGCCTAGCGAGCCTCTCAGGGAAAATATTTCTTCAACTTGTCCATGTTGATTGGTTGGGAGAACTCTAGGCCATCTAGGTCCATCAGAATGACAGCTCCACCCGACCAAATAGACTTAATGATGTAGGGACCAATCCAATTGGGTCTGAACTTGCCCCTGGGGTCGTGGATGGGAGCTCGGTTGTCTTTGAGCACCAAATCTCTTTCCTTCAAATTCCTGGACTTAACTTTCTTGATGAAAGCCTTGGCAATTCGTCGTTGATAACCTTGAACATGGTACAGTGCTTTCAGCCTTCTCTCATTAAAGAGCATGAGTTCATCGAATCTGCTTTGCTGCCAATCTGCTTCAGCTATCTGACACTCAGCTAGTACTCGTAATGACGGAACTTCAATTTCGATAGGTAGAACGGCCTCTATCCCATAAACCAATGAATATGGAGTCGCATTATTTGAAATGATCTCGTTCAGGACCCCATAGCGACAAATGATATTGTTCCTGATGAACTTCGCAACATGTGAAGCCTTCAACACCGCATAAGATTGGGCCTCAACCCACTTTGTAAAATAGTCTATCGCGACCAGAATGAACTCATGCCCATTGGACCCCTTCGGAGTGACAGCCCCGATCACATCGATTCCCCAAACTGAAAATGGCCATGGCGAAATCATATTGTACAACTTCGACGGTGGGATGTTCATGCGGTTTGCATGGATCTGACATTTGTAGTATCGGTGAACAAAGCTGATACAATCCTCCTCCATGGTGGACCAGTAGTAACCCTGTCTGAGGATTTTTTGGGCCAGCATCACCCCGTTCATGTGCGCTCTGCACTTTCCTCCATGGATGGCCTCCGTCAGGCGTTTCGACTCTTCGACCTCAACACACAGCTTATGCATTCCCAGATAACCTCTCTTATACAGTTTACCTCCGCAGATGATGAACTAAGCAGCCATTCTTCTGATTGCCCTTTTATCCTTGGCATTTGCCCCCGGTGGATATACTTCTTTCTCCAGGAAGTTCCATACATCGTAATACTAGGGATTCTCATCTTGAACCTCATCTATGGCGGCAATCAGCTCGTAAGTCGGCACAAATTTTTGGTCAATGATGATCGGACGCATCCGGACTCCAAAAGGGATGTCTATCATAGAGGATAGAGTTGCTAGTGAATCTGCGAACCTGTTGTCCTCTCTTAGTAGATGAGCGAAGTTCAGCTTCTCAAACTGAGGAATCAGCAAGTCCAAGGTCTGGTGGTAGATTCTCATCTTTTTTTCTTTAACTTTCCAATCTCTTTTTGCTTGAGATATAGCAAGGTTCGAGTCCCCGATGATGTATTGTTTTGCCCCTAGTTCTAGAGCTGCTTCTAGTCCAGCAATACACGCTTCATACTCTGCCTCATTGTTCTAGACTTTGAACTGGAGTTTGAATGCTAGAGGAATACAAGAATTATCGGGTGCTATCAGCAACACCCCTATCCCATACTCGTATTGGTTTGACGCTCCGTCAAAGTACATCGTCCAAAATTCTTCTTCGACATGCAGAATGGCCTCATCTGGGAATAGGTGCTTGACTACTTCATCCCCTTCAACTGGGTGATCGGCTAGGAACTCCGCTACCGCTCTCCCCTTTACTGACTTGCGCGTCAGATACTTCAGGTCGAATTCGGAAAGCAGAAGCAACCAACGAGCTAGCCTACCCGCAAGTGCCGGTTTCTCGAAGAGATATTTGATGGGATCTAATCTTGAAACCGACATTACAAAGTAAGCTAATAGGTAGTGTCGCAGCTTCTTGGTAGCCCATACCAAGGCCAGACAAGCCTTCTCCAGCAGAGTGTAGCGGGTCTTGTATTCCAACATCTTCTTGCTCAGGTAATAGATAGCTCTCTCCACCTTGTCCTCAGACTCTTGTGCAAGCATGCAGCCCATTGTAGTTTCAGTTACTGAAAGGTACAAAATCAACGGTTTTCCTGGCTCAGGCGGTGACAACACGGGTGGGTTTTGTAAGTATTGCTTGATCTGTTCAAAAGCAGCTTGGCATCGGCCATCCCATTGGAACTTCGTTCCTTTCTTCAGGAGACCAAAGAGTGGTTCACAAGTTAAGGTTAATTTAGCAATAAACCGTCTTATGAATTACACTTTACCTAGAAAGCGTCGCACCTCCTTTTCAGTCCTCGGTGGTGGCATTTCTAAGATGGCCTTGATTTTGGAAGGGTCGACTTCGATACCTCTCTGTGTAATCAAGAACCCCAGCATTTTCCCTGCTGTAACACCAAACGTACATTTCTGAGGATTCAGCTATAGCCGAAATTCTCTGATCCTTTGGAAGAACTTTTGCAAGGCGGTGTAGTGGCCCTCTCTTTCTTTGGACTTGACAATCATGTCGTCCACGTACACCTCGACCTCTTTGTGGATCATTTCGTGCAATATTGTGGTCACGGCCCGTTGATATGTAGCTCCAGCATTCTTTAGCCCAAACGGCATCACTCTATAACAGTAGATCCCCCACGGGGTGGTAAAAATATTGTTCTCTCGGTCTTCGGGTGCCATTATGATCTGGTTGTAGCCTAAAAAGCCATCCATAAATGAGAGCAATGCATGCCCCGCTGTGAAGTCCACTAACTCATTGATATGCGGTAGAGGAAAGTCGTCCTTCGGACAGGCTTTGTTCGAATCCCTGAAATCCACACATACCCGAATCTTGCCATCCTTCTTCGATACCGGAACTATGTTGGCCAGCCAAGTTGGGTACTCAAATACCAGCAGGAACCCTGCGTCGATTTGCTTGGTGACCTCTTCTTTGATATTGATGGCCCAGTCGGGGTGGATCCTTCTGAGCTTCTGTTTGACAGGTTAGGCCTCTAGGTTAAGAGGGATCCGGTGTTGTACAATCTCAGGATCGATTCCAGGCATGTCTTCGTAGGACCACGCGAAAACATCTTTGAAATCTTTTAATAAAGCAACTAAGCGCTCGCGCTTCTCCGAAGACAACGTAGACCCGATCTAGACCAGCCGCGGGTCCTTCTCAGTACCAACATTAACTGTAGTGATTTCATCAACCAAGGGTTTAACAAATCTCTCATGCTCTTGATCAATTAATCGTTGTAAAACCTGAGGAATTTCTTTCTCGTCGTTTTCATCAAAATTTTGAAAGTCCTGATTAATACAATAAATCAAAGGCATAGAAAAATACTCAAAAGCCACAACCACTTCATTCTTATTAGTCACTTCCAAGTCGTTTGATTCCTCTGTTACAACAGACTCAAAGGAAAAAGAAAAAGACGACCTAGACAGGACTGTGGCATCCGGGTTGTCACCCCCAGGAATACCAGACTTAGACTCAGACGAGCTGGAACTTGATTCCGACCCTACAGACTCAGTGGAATCAGATTCCGGCTCACTACCTGGCCCAGTGCTGCTCGATAAAAAGCCTTTCTCGTACTGCCTGACGAGGGAAGGTGCAATGGATGCGTCCAAAATGTTTGCAGATGGGTTCGTAGCTGTTTCGTTCCCGATCATGGACACTGAAAAGTTATCCCCCAAGCACTTCTGTACGATCGGAGGATCTGAAAGTAGACAAGCCAGTGCTACCCCCATTTCAATCTCGGTGTTCTCAGAATCCACTTTCCCACACTGCTCAACTTCAGCTGATGGGTCTGTCTGCTCATCGGCAACATCATCCCCGGATAACTGCAGGCCAAAGAAGATCTCAAACCCTAGCAAGCGATGTTTCTCTGCGTTCAACCATGGCTCTGGGAAGCCACAGAATGGAAAATCCTCCCCCTCTCGGACAAAACGTTCGTTTAGGGTAGCCTGGATGGATCGATGCATCAACTCAAAATGCCTCCCTGCCTGCTTAGCTCTGGCTCTCCCAGCCATCTCCTTGCCTTTCCTCACCCAGTCCTCTTTGGTGGGCAGATAACCCAAACCAAAGGTATGTGGGTTGTACGGCACTTCGGCCGATACTGCAATGCCTTTCCGGCCACTCTTTCCTAATCCCATCCCAGGGATATGCGGGAGCTTATTCATGAGGTACACTAACTGTGTGCTGACATATAACCCCTCATCAACAGCCAAGATGTTTCATACGACTTGGGCCTCGGCTAGGGTAAAACTCGATAGGAACACATCCTTCGTGCCATGCTCGATTTCTAAAACCGGTGTAGACACTTCTAGCGGCGGATGGATTGACGAATTTCCAAAAATAATGGCCACCCCTTTCCCGTGGGGGTATTTCAACATTTGATGCAGGGTGAAAAAGACCGCCTTTACTTGGTGTAGCCACGGCCGCCCTAAGAGTAGATTAAAGGTCGTGGGAACGTCCAAGACATGAAAGTCAATCTCGTGATGTCTTGGACCAACCTTGGTCTGAATCTGCACAGTCCCCATCACTTCTCTGCTAGTATTGTCATAAGCCCTTATCACCTGGGCAGTTGGCACAAAGTCCACGGGCTTCAACCCGATTGCATATGCCGTCCTCGACGGGCACACGTTAATGGTGGATCCCGTGTCGACAAGAACTACCGGTACCCACTTGTCTCTACACTCCATAGAGATGTAAAGCAGTTTGTTATGGTTTGCACCCTCAGGCGGCAGTTCCTTGTCAGAAAAGGTCAATGTCGGGGAAACTCCTCCCGGAAAAACCAATCTTACCAGCTGCTCAGGCATGGTATCTATTGAAAGTTTGGCCTTGTCCATAGCCGAAAGGACAGCTTGTCTGTGGACTCGTGAAGCCATAAGCAGTCCCTAGATGGAGATGTCTGCCTGTATCTTCTTCAGCTATTTCAGCACAGCCTCCTCTTCGAGCAATTTATCCTTCTGCTTGTCTGCCTCCCTGTCCTTTCCAGACGCTTCTAGTTGATCTAAGTGCGGGGGCTTGAAATACTGCCCACTCCTAGTCATGTGATCAACTTTTCCAATGTACCAGGTATCATCCGGCTAGTTACTCCCCCAGTCTTCATCTGTGTGGGCAAGACATAGATCATCATCTTCCCACCACATGCCATCGGCAGCCGACAGACACCTGTCCGGCTTCGTCACAACTATTCTTGTGCTCAAAGCACCTTCTGTTCCCGTGTCTGCAGCATGCTTTGTTCTTGTGCATACAACACGTTCTGTCTTCGCAGGGGCTTTGGCCTTTCTGACCCTCTCAGAATCTTCGATCCTTTTTCGCTCAAACTGCTTCAGCGCAGCTCACTATTCAACATCTCCTTTATTCAAATTGCCCTGATCCCGACCGAAATTCTTAACATCGGCGCTCTTCAGCGATGCATCCAGATTCCCGGCCCTTCCAGCCACAGTTGATGTCCACATCCCTGATGGACCCTGTTCTAGCTGAGGTTGTTCAAAAACATCTGGTTGGTCATCAAGCCACCCAGTAGACTCCGCTGCCATATCCGAATCAAACCAGTTGACTGTCACGTCTCCCGAGTCTTGTTCGTTGAAGAATTGAAGGTTCGCGATGCCCTCCTCCAGATCTGCTAAGTCATCTAGCCCCTGATTGAGTCCATCCTCCCGGACTTCACAAATCTCTACCCCTACTGGTAATTCCTCATTCGGCCTAGCCTGGCCTTCTAATGTAATGTAATTGCTTGGGTTGTACATGAAGCTTACAGACCTTTCAGGCTCTGTATTTGCATTCTCGTCTGCCTCCGCAATTGACCCACTTTTATCTTCGACAGCTACCACCACCGTTTCAGGTTGGGTTTAGGAGTTGTCCAACATGCACAAGTCAGTGCTGTCAGGAATGAACACCTCCAGTTTAGATAGGTGAGAAGGGGTGATATATTTACTAGGGTCGTATGGCACAACCCCAGTTTCGGTCATATTGATGCGTTTGGGAGGTGGAGCTTGGTTATGTGGTGGGAGAGGGTTGGTTGTGACATTCGGTTTCTCCGGAGGCACGATCACCCTGTTGTCGACGAGATCCTAAATCTTGTGACGCAATCTAAAGCACTGGTCGGTGTCATGACCATGCTATTGGTGAAACGCACAGTACTTCGCTGGGTTGTGGGAGAGGGGAAGTTTTTCTGGCAATGGCCGTGGCTCTAGGGGCTTCAAGTGCCCTTTTTTGATTAAAACCCCCAAAACTTTGGACAGGGGCATATATAGTGTAGTGAAGGTTCTTTGGCCTTTGGGTGCGTATCTAGATGTTTGCGAGCTACTACCGGACGCACCGGTGAATGGCATAGCTGCAAGGGCTCTTGGGGTAATGGTGGTGGTAACCATACTCACATCTGAAGATCTAGCAGCTGCAGCACTGCTTGTGCTTGCATTCGTACTGCGGTTGAATGTTCTCTTGGGCTATTCTCTCTCATTATCAATGAGGCCCTGCTTCATAGCGTCTTCGATCTGCACCCCTATCTCATGTAAATTTGCAAAGGTGGGGAAGGGGAGAATGATCATCTTCTGCATAAGCTTGGGCTGGAGGTTGCGCACAACCATCTGAATCTGATCTTTGTTAACAGGCCTGATGGTCATCATCAAGGCCTTGGCCCTCCATCGGGTCACAAAATCGGAGAAGCTCTCCTTCGGTTCTTGCCTGGTGGTCTCAAGATCACGAGTTGTGACCTCGATCTGTGTATTGTAGGAGTATTGAGCTATGAAGGCCTTGGCTATCTCCTCCCAGTTTCTCTTGACGGAATCTTCACACCCGAACAAAGAAAGCTTCTGCAATCATGTAGGTGAACCATAGGATCCCCAAACCCGTCAAAGCGGTCGATGTATGGCATTTTAAACTGATCTGGCAGCATCACGGCCGAGTCAGTATACCCATCCTCTAGATCTGGAATGGACTTCACACCTTGGGATTTATTGAATAGCTTTTCAAGCTTGCTCACTTTTAACGATGTGGGTCCACCTTAAACTCAAAGGGAGAATCTGGTTGGTTGGTAGGTGTTTTGGATAGCTGAGGTAGAATTAGGGGCGGAGGTGGCCCTGTTGGGATATCTGTATCCTTCTGGACATTCGCCGTCTCCCCGGGTATTGGGACTCTTGGTAGGGGAGGAGCTTGATGTGAAGCAGATGCTCCGGTTTGCTGTTATAGCCTGGCAATTAACTCTGCTTGTTGAGCCATGACCTCAGCCTATTGTTTGGAAAAGTCTGCTTGACGAACAACGTCCTGCTGCATAGTTTTCATACTTTCTTGGAGTTGACGCATCATTTCCTCTATTCCTGCTATACTGCCTTGATCTAACTGAACTGTCGGTATATCAGCCTCTGCAGCAGACTCAAAAATCTCAACCTGACTGCTCAAGGACCACTGATCTGGGAATCGCGGTACCGATACACTGTGCCTCACTGACCTCCATCTAGCAACCGGGGGTAAAGAGTAGAACACTGGTTGTCCGTCTATCAGATCCTCAGATCGATGGAGTCTGCGACCTCTAGTCCAGAGTATTTGGGGAATATCTGCTTGGTCAGAAGCAATTGTGCTAAACTACCTAGCAAAAAGATAAATAAAGCAATATAAGGAAACAAACAACCAGAAAAATGGACAGCATAACAGCTTAAATAATCACAACACACAGTCGGTATGATAACACACAGTTGGCATTTGTAAGCTGAATATACTGTTCTCAATTACTAATCATTGTTTCCAAACCACTGCCCCAAATTTGAATCTGATACTCGCGGATATAACTAATTCTCAAAACACTAATGCCCTCAGGCCTGATGCCCAGACTTGCAAACTGATACATGCATTCCTGTAGAGACGCACTCTAAAAGCACATAGTAAGCAAGTGAGAGCCAAAACACCCCTATGGAAGGGTAGGGTTTCCCTGTCCTAGTTTCGTCAAGAACTAGGGTTTCACTACGCACACAGCGGTTTCAAACAACCTATAATCGGGTAAGCAACCTGTCCTAGTTTGGGATGGTCACTATGGATTCCGAATATGCACTAGGTCGAATCGTCAAAAAGGGTGCCCCAGTAAAAACCGCGGTTTGTGTTCCCATCGTGGCAGAGCCTGTAACCGGTCAGCCTTATGGCACGCTTCTCAAAACGAGCCTCCGACAAACCGTTCAGGAATAGTAGATGGCAAACACGGTGTCCTAGGCACACCAATGCAAATACAATGCAAAGAAACACATAAGTGTGAACAAAACAAGATATCATGAGTTCGAGTCAAGTTCTCTAAATCCCCAGTGGAGTCGCCAGAAATTGTAGACGCGCCCCGAGGGCCCCATGCTACAGTTCGAACTGAAATGTCACGGTTCTGAATCTAATCCCGCAAAGTGCAATGCGAGACCGATAAATCACCAAAGAGTCCAAATCTGACAAATCGTTTTGGAAAACTAATTTTTAAGAAAGAAGTGCCAAACATGGACTGCTTTGCCAGATACAGAGTCGCAACCTAAATATTTTATTTTGGGAGGATTTAGGAAATCCTGACTCGTTGCCTAAGGCCACGTGTCCGTCATCACCAAAGTTGCCTCGGCTCGGGAACTTGGGTACGATTGGGGAAGGTCATCTATGAGCACCCCTGCTCGCCCGATCAAAGATCGGCCTGTACTAAGCATGATATTTTGTTTTTGAAAACACTTGTGTTCTTATTCCGGTTATTAGCTAGAGTTTACTATGTGATGCGCACAACACACAAGTATAGACTAGATCGCCTAAGTTGGAACAAAACATTTCATGTTTGTTTGTTTGAAAATGGTTTGATGGTGCTACTCGCAAGTAGGCTAAGACGTGGATTTGCCACCCTTGAGTGGGCTTAGAAAAATATGATTTTGTCACTCTTAAGTGGGCTTAAAACACACATTTTGATGAATTGTTCCAATTTGAGTAATCTAACCTTCACCCACAGGCATTCATGCATTTTATATCACTTAAACAGGTAGCCTCATGGCAAGCATGCTAACATGGCAACACTTACACTCATGCAAGATGTTAAAGCATAAAAGCTTACCTAGTACTTCGAGCCAAAACAAGAAACTAGTTAGAAATCATGCATGATCCTAGTTCATGTTAAGATGGCTAATGCAACACATGCAAAATGCAACTAGAATAGGCTCGGCTAATCTAAGAATGGCATGTGAAATGCGACAACTCGATACACGTATTCAAGTTGGAATTGAAATACTATGCAATTAGTATGATACGCCGAGCCCGGTGCGTGCAATACGAATGAATGTATGCAAACATGCTAACATAAGTATGCTAATTGAAACATGACCTAAAACTAACCATCAAAAGTAGGTAAGTAAAAGGGAGAAAGACGTGGGGTTGGAAGACATTCACACACGCACACACACTTATTACAAATTCGCCCTCTCGACGGAGGGTCTGAAAGAATAATACAAACCGAATAAATCAACTATTCTAGCTAATTAATTCTTACAAACTCTTAATTAATTAACAAATTAATTACAAAACAATCTAAGTATGAAACTAAAGAGGCCGCCACAGCTCCGCCTCAGAATGATTGACTGATGCACGTTCGATTGCCTCGCTCAGAAACCCGTTGCCATGCCGCATGTTGCCTCTGCTTGCACTGTTTTGCATCTCTGAAAATTATGAAAATCCTTAGGATGCTTCTGAAACACTCCCTGAGCACTGTGGGAGGTCACCGACCAAAAGATGGAGTCAGTGGCCATGGGAAATGGTCATCGACCAAAAGTGAAGTTCTTGGCCAGATTAAGTTAGCCGGTCGGCACTGAAGATGGTAGACCGGCCACCCCTTCCTGCAGAATGCTGTTTTTGCTGTAGCAGAGGACAGACAGTGTATGACAAGGCGTTTACAAGACAATGTGTGCACGACCACCCTCCTTATCATACTATGAACTCAAGGGAGTATGGCTCTTGTCCCTCAGACTACCAATCACGTATTTCAATGCATGATGGCCAAAGGTGCCAAGTGTGCAAATCAATGTGGAGTGAATGCCACAAAACACATGAATGCCTAGAACTATATCATGTTTGATCAAGAGTGTCGACGATCGAGGATTGAGGTACGTTTCGTCACTTCAAGTACGAACGTCCCTCATTCCTCGTGTTTGGTTTGACACCCCAAACCAAACACAATGCAATGCATGTATGCCAAATACAATGCAATATGGAAAAGCAATGCTATGCAACCTAAGCATGCCAAATGCAATAGAACTCAAGTATGCACACAAGACTAAGGTAGCAAGCATGCCAAATGCAATGCAACCTAAGCATGCAATTTAAGCTAATGTAACATGGGCACGCCAAGTATACAACAATGCTATGTAATGCAATTAGCTAAATATCATGCGATATACCAAACATGCAAACATGATACAATACAAGCATGCAAATATCATGAAAACAAACATGCTCAATGGACTTAAACTGAAATGGGCAGACCTCAGCCATGCCAAAACAGTGGCCAAAGTGCCAAGAAATGATGGACAAAACACACCCAAACATGCACATGTAATGGTCCAACACTTAGGCACAAAAAAGGCCGACTCTTAAGCACATTTAAAAGAGACAAATATGGACAAGTAACAAGCATGATAAGCTCTGAAAATATGCAAGGGATGATGCCAAATCAACCAAGCCATGCAAGTAAAGCATACAAAGGAGCCTAAAACTTGAGACTAGCCAAAGGGACTTGAGCCATGGCTATGTGAAGCAAGCCCCAAAGGGCCAAGGGGACCTAAAACAGTCTCGAGGCAGGTCCAAGCAAGACCAAAAGTGAGCTCAAAGCTAGCCAAAACAAGCTAGAATACAATGCCAAAACAATGGGGCATGCAACGCTATCAAAGAGGTGTTATACTACGCCTAACACAACCAAACATGGCATGATTTAAGCAATGGAAAACAGAGTTATGGCATGTTGAAACAAACTCAAAAATCCACTTAGATGGTATCTAAATGGTCTAAGCATAGAGGCATGCACAATGGTCCAATCTTGAAACATAAAACACAAACCTTCTAATGCATGGAGAATGTTATGAATGTGAATGCATGGCCACATTATATGGACTAAAATCTCACGTGAAATGATGCCAAATCATGAAAATGAGCCAAGTAATGTAATCATGCGACTTAGGCCTTCAAAGCTAACAAGCTAGGATGAACTAAGGCTATACAAAACATGACATATATGATCAAAACGACACCAAACAGAGCATTAACATGTTGAAATATGACTAAAAGTTCCTTTGGGTCGAGTCAAGATATGCAAGCATGATAGTCCAAATGCAAGATACATGTTATGGCAAATGAGAGGATTGCAAGACAAGTGTATAGAGTATGCATGATGCCATCAAACCAACATGAAACAGAGGTACAACATGACCAAACAACACCAAATACTTGCTGAAATGGAGTTAAAACAAACTAAGTAAATATGCTACCATTATGACCCCTTAAGGCAAGCAAATGAGACATAAGGAGAGAAGGGTGTCCTTCCCCTATACAAGACCTCAAAACCACTTCTCCACCACTGAATATCCTCTGGATTTTAGTGGTGAGAAGGTTGAAACAAGAAAGGTTCCAAAGCCAAAAGGAAGAGGCACAAAATGAGGCCAAACAAGGCCTAAGGGGGGGGGGGGGTAGACAACCCCCAACACAAAAGTGACCTTAATGAAACATCTCAAGCATGAAAATACAGAACTTCTTTATGTAGGATACTAAGCTTAAAAAAGCATGCAAGTATTGCTAAAAGCTTAAGAAAAAATGGGGAATAAAAAGTAGTTTCTCACCCTCGAGAACACTTTAAGAACACCAACTCCAGCACCTCCTTTTGATCAAAACTAACTCAAAAACTCTGAAATCAACTCCTTAGCACCTTAGTAACTAAAGGATAGTGTAACACTAGGTGCCTTATTGCAAAAATATGAACAAAAACACCCTTTAGAACACTATTACACACACAACTATTTAGAGAGAGGAGATATAGAGAGAGAGTGATATATATGCCCTATATTAGATTGCTGAACCCCTGAAAGAGGAGGGGAGGCCCTCCTCTTATAGAAAATCAACTTCTAAGCTTCTTAGAGAAGCTAAGTGTAAGGATGAAATCCCTCCATACACGCGTATGGAGGGCAGAGTCTGTGCTCACCAACTGGCACAGCTGGCATGCACAATGCCTGAAAAAGGAAAAGAAAAGGCCTCGGCCAGAAAAAGTGGCCGATCGACCAAGAAACTGGCCGGCCGACCAAATACAGTGCCGATCGACCAATACATTTGGTCGGTGGCAAGAAAACAAGGCCGGTGGCTTCAGGCCATGGCCGGTGGGTTGAGGGGATGGCTAACAGGCCACTTCCTACCCTCAGAAGCCAAAAACACAAGTGTTTGGTCCATAACCAAGCACAAAACAAACAAGTTGAGAGATCTTGAGGCAAGGCGCGTAACTGAGACTTCTGAGAACTCAAAACAAACATAAACATGGATGATCGTTGAGTGTTCAAACGATGATGTCCAAGTCTTGAGGAATGTCAAAATTGGGGTGTCTACAAGCTGTTGAATTGTAAATTTAAGTTGTTAAGTAATGTTTGGTAAATAAGTTGTGAAATAACTTTTTGATGTGTAAATGTTATTTTTACTTCTGTTAATTGTAAACTGAATTAACTTTTATTTTTTGTTATTAACTACTAGTTCACATTTTTCACAGTAAAAAAAGAAAAAAAAATGAAAAAAAAGTAGTCCACAATCCGTTTGGGTCTGTTTCTATTTTCCAAAAAAAAATTAAGGGTATAATTGTAAATAAGATGTTATAAACAAAAAAAAATGATAATCAAAAGTGGGGAATGTGGAGTTTCTTAGAATTAACTTTTTTGAGTTAAAATAAGTTCTAGAATCAGAAGTTGTTTAAAATAAGGAAAATGCCTGGTAGCTCGAAGCTACCAGGCTCGAAAATGGCTCGAGAGGAAGAGAGGGAGAGGGAGAGGGAGAGGGAGAGAAAGAGAGGGAGAGGAGAAAGAGAAGGGAGGGAGAGGAAGAAGGTCGGCGTCGCAGCTCCCCGCCCCGCCGTCGTCGCAGCTCCCGCCGCCGCCTCTGCTTCCTTCTCCGTCGCAGCCCCGCCGATGTCGCCCCAGCCTCCCCTCCTCCTCAAACCGGTTTTTATGGCCCCCTCCCCTCCTTCCTCCTCCTCCTCCTCCATTCTTATTCTTCTTCTTCGTTCTGCAAAACCAGGAAAAAAAAAAAAAAAAAAAAACAAAATCGACACCAAAACGACGTCGTTTTGATGTCGAGCCGCGTTTCGAGCCGCGACATTCGAGCTACGTAGCATGATCGTTAAAATAAGTTTCAACAAACAATCCAAAATAACCTTTTCAAAACTATAATCTATAAGTTGGCTCAAAAAAGTAACACCAAACACCCCCGTTGTAATTTAAATAGGATTTTAAAGTAAAAATTAAAGAAAATGCAGCGAAAAAAATTTCTTATATGTAATACATATTTGCTTAACTTTTTATTTTTCATTTGCAAATTTCCAATCAAATTTATGAATCAAACACAACTTTAATACTCCATTCGTACCAATTTGTTAGTCCTTTTTGGAGATTCTATTTTTTAAGGAGGCATATAATCATTATACTTAAATTTAAATTTCAAAATATTTTTTCACTAATGTCCCTATCTTTTCAAAATTTTAATTTATTTATAATTACTTAAAAGGGATAGTTTTGAAAAATTAAATATTTTTCACTTTAAATTTTCAAATGAGATTATCATTTTAAGACATCACAAAATAAAATGATAAAACAACAAAATGGAACGGATGGAGTTCTAGCTACAATATAGAAGATATATTGCTCAAATGCATTAATAATTTTGCATGTCTAAAAGATGGAAAAGTGAAACTTAAACGACAAATAATAATAATAATAATAATAATAATAATAATAATAATAATAATAATACAATTTCAAAATGTAAAAAAATAAGGGAAAACTAAGATTTCATGGAAAATTTTATAAGTTTGACTTTTAATATAGCAAATTTTTTCCTTAATTTGTAAATAATTTTACTACCTTCTACTAAAATGATATTTTCCCAAAAAATAATAATCAAACAAATTATTTAAATGTTAAAAAATCTAAATTTGGGATCTCGTTTACAACCTCCAAAGAGTTGGAATGCCCCTAGCAAAGGACATGCATTGAGGTGGATTTTATGAAGAAAAATTTGCAAAAAATTAAAATTGATAACTAGAAAAATAAAATTTAAAATTTAAAAAAAATCTATTTTATTTAAGAGTGTTATCTCATATACCTCGAACATGTATTCCATTTGATCCTATTCATAATTTACAATTCCATTTAGTCCATAGTTCCTAAAAGGAAAAATTTGGCTAAGGTTTCTAAGATTTAAAATTGTAGAAGGATAAAAACAAATTTTGACATACATGGACTAAAATGCCCTTTTAATCCTATAAACCATAATTTTTTTTTCTCTAAATCATATATCTCAATATGATGTATCTCTCTCTCTCTCTTCGATGTATCTCCGACGTTCATCTACCAACGTTTGTGATTTGGATTCAAATTTGGCATTTAATTTTGATTTCACATTCGGATTTTCAATTTTGGAAGCTTTATTCAAGATGATTTTGATTCTAATGTTTTTCGTTCCAGTGGAGGTGTCCATGCTTTCGATTTCATTGTTAAAGAGTTTTGTTTTGGAAGAATGTATTTTTGTAGTTAATTCTATGTTATTGAAGCTTTTTTTATTTTTTATTTGTATTGATGGAAAAATATTTTTAGTGATTGAATTTGTCAGACAGAACAATTTAATATGCAATATGTTTATAATTTGTAAATTTCTCTAGACTAGTTTTTCTGTATTTCAGCAGTGATGTAGTTTTCTCTGACATGTTTATAACTTTTTAATTTTCTCTAGACATGTTATTTGTGAATTGGAGCAGTGATATAATTTTCTCTGGATATGTTTATGATTTGTAAATTTCTCTAGATTAGATTTATGAATTGGGAAAATTAATTACAATAATTAGCAAATAAGATTTTCTTTGCGTTTTTTTTTATTTGAATATGTTTTTGTTTTTATTTTTGTGATTTTCAAAGTTAACTTAAGTATATAAGACTAGTTTGTAATATGTGTATGATTTGTAAATTTCTTTGAATTATACATTGTGAAATTGAACAAATTGTTCAGTTGTAGTTATTTTAACAGAGAGAAATTTATCTGTCAAATGTTTTATTTGTTAAGTTTGTAATTTCTATATTTCGTAATTTTCTCTAGACAGGCTATTTTGTGAACTGGACAATCTTGATTTTGAAGTTCTCTATGTTTTTTTTTATGTGATTTCTAAATTTCTTTGAATTCCATACACAAACCAAAGAAATTCCATATCTCAAGAGCAAGTGGCTACTGAAATTCCACACACATCTGAACAAACACAAACTCAAATAAATTTCATATCTCAAGGGGTTGTAATGTGGCCAGTGAAATTCAAATGTACAAGAAAGTACTAAGTAAGTGTATGATAGCGAAAACAATGAACATGCCAGAGAAAGCTTATATATCAAGGGGAGTGTAATGTGGCCGAAGAAAATCAACATAACAAGGGAAAGAAAATCAATTTTTCTGGCCATCACACAAAGAGAAATTTGGTTTAGATTTTTAGACAAAGAAAATCAACTGAACAAAGGGTAATACAGTTACAAATTTCACTACAATGACAGAGAATTTTAACCCAGGCTTTTAGCTAGAGAAAAATTAACCGAATATGAAATTCTCTGGCCATCACACAAAGAGAAATTTAGCCTAGGTTTTTAGGGAAAAAAAAATCAACTAAACAGTGAGTAATATTGTTACAAATTTCACTACAATGATAGAGAAATTTAGCCCAGGTTTTTAGCCAGAGAAAATCAACCAAAACAAGGGGTGATGCTTTCACAAATTCCTCTAAAATGACAGAGAAATTTCAATTTTACAAATTTCTTTGGCCATTATACAGAGAAATTTAGCCAAGGTTTTTCTCTATCGATCGTGAAGAGAGAATGACATGAGGGTATTTTGGTCCAATAAACTTGATACAGAAGCGGCAATATATATATATATATATATATATTTTTTATTATTTTTTTTTAGAGTGACCTGAGCTACTATGAACTTTGGGATGCACTTTATTCTCTAAAATCATCATATTTAGGGACCTTAAAAATAATTTTCCTTTTTAAAAGGACCAAAATATATCTGTAATGTATCTCCAAATTTGGTAATAGAATTCCAATTTAATATGTAGCTTGATTATAGGAGAATATGTTATTAGAGTATCTAATTTAATTTATTTTATAGAATATGATTTATTTTGGGTGAAGCACCAATAAATCCCAAATAATAATCTTATGAACTATTTGGTCCTCCATTTTTTTTTATAGATCCAAAGGTCTCATTCTAGCGTGAATTACATAAAGGGCCAAGCATAAACGTGCTTGCTATGTGTTGAGAGACAAACGTTGAAATTATTTGTAATGCCCCAAAAATTGAGGACATCATAATAAGGTTTAAAACTTAAAATCAACTTTTCTTAATTAAGAACTCCTAATCATTGTTGTCACCAAGTTTGCCATCATCCATTAACTAACAAAACAAAAATTAAAAGTTCTTAAATTATGACTCTAAATCAAACTTAAAGCTTGGTCTTAGTATATTCATGACAGAAAAACACAAATATATAAAAATAAAAAATAACTGGAAAGAGATTCATAAGACTTGGGAACACTTCAAGCTAACCAAGGCTGAACGTCACTTTTCAAGACCTCAGTGTTTCCTTTGGTTTCTTTGGTACTTGGCATAAAATGCTAGGCAAGGGGAATGCCAATGAACGACGAGCTCAATAAGATACTACAACCTGAAAAAACTCACCCTAATAATAATACTCACAAATAATGAATACTGTGTAGTAACAGAGTAACAATAATGCTCACAAATACTGAATTCTATGTAGTAACAGAGTAACAAGCAACGTTTGATAAAATAAGCATAACAAGAATGCTAGTAGTTGAAATGATAGCCATAGATAATAAGAACAATGGTAAATGGAAGCAGTAATTCATCATAAGGAAAATGCCAAACTTTTCTTTTGAATTCTCATAGGTTTAGTTTATCAGGTAAGTCTAAGTAACTCCCCGCAGAGCACCATTTCTACTTAAGCGCTAAACAATAACCAAGGGCAATTCTGACTCCTCCTTGGTCAAATATTCAAATGTTACGTGCTGTAACTACCAATGATGCCCACGGACCAAGGTTACGTACCCGAGTTGTGACATCACGGTCTACCCCAAGAGAACGGTGTATGTTGTGACACCCGCACCACCAACCTTATATCACATATACCAATAAGATCCAAAATAACTTCCCGTGCCATGTTAGGGTTCACAACTCACTAACGCAAGACTATAAATCGGGCTCACCTTATCACTTTTAACTTTTAATGCATCGATTCAAGTTCGTGTTTCTTTATTTCATCAAATTCATATTTTGATACATGCTCGAATTTTAGTTTAAAAGCCACAATGACGTAAAGTTTATATAGCACGACACAACCATGTATAGCAACAAAAATGTGTTGCACAAATTGCGTGAGTAAACAAAACAAACAAATTCATATTTGATAAATTAAATTATAGAACATCAAATAAATCTATATTTGATAAATTACATTGTAAAACATGAAACAGAAATACATATCATATAATATATTGAAAGATGAGGAATCAATTTGAAGCTTGTGTAGTGCCACAATCTCCTTAAAACAAATTAGCCGCCTCACCGTGGGTGTTAGAGGTACGTTGACTTCTGTCTCCTATGATACGACGGTTTAGACAGGCTAACGCAGAATCACCTTCTGTTAGCTTTGGCGAACCGACAATGACATTACTCTCTCACACAAGAAAGGAATTACAGAAGCAAGCAAACTAAATATATAATTCTGGAAGGCAAAAAATTTGTGTTGACAACCAAAGAGGTTGGTCTCTATTTATACACCATGGAAGAGAGAAGTGGAGCCTCCAACCATGAAGGCTAGCAACCAATGCCTATTACTTCTATAAAACTATTGAAGTAATGCACAAAATTGATGGGAACCAATAGACTTGGTCCAAAAAGATTAGGTTAGTAGACCACCAATCTGGCCCAACCCAAACCCAAGCCTAAGATCTACGATCCACGATGCGGCCTGGTTTGGTCCAGGCGGGCGGGTGTAGACACCCCATTATTGACCGCCCTTACGACTTGAACACCATCGCTTGCGTGCTCGAAGATGAAGTTGTATACGCTTGTTAAGTGTTTGGAGTCCTCAGCAGAATGCCACTGCTTTGAGCCTTCAAAACCCTATACACCTCTTACCTTGTTTTGGACTAAAACCGTAGTTTTTGAAGCCTAACAACCCTAGGACCTGTTGGCCCCCTTTTGTGGGCTGCCGGCCACAAGTGTGTATCTGCTTCCACTGATGCTTGCATTTGCCAACACGTGTATGTATGGATGTTTTTGAGGGAGTTGGATGTTTTTCTATATAGGAGACCTCCCCTTCCATTTTTGAGGGTTGAATATTTTGGAACAAAATTATCTCTCTCTCTCTCTCTTGCAAATTCCTAAGTTTTGCAAGCTTTTGCCTATGCACTCTAAACCAAACCTTGTAGTATTTGAGCTAAGGTAATTTTAAGCCTACTTTGAGCTCTTGAGGGTCTGGTTTAACACTTGGAAAAGGTTCTCCTCTTCAATAGGTATAAATCTTGGCTTGTTGCTTTGCTTTATTTGCTATTTTTCCTACTACTTTTAGACTATTTTTTTGGTTGTTTAAACTTTGTATTTTTGGGCTGAAACTTGTGCTTTAAGGCCATTAGGGGTGGAGGGGTGGATCACCCTTCTTTGTACCTCATTTCTTAGGTCTTTGCCCTTGTGTTTTCCACCTTGTTGTGAACCTTTTTTGAGCTTTTTAATACCAAATTTCAGAGTTATTTTAGAGGCTAAAACAATGTTTTGAAGTCTCAAAAATGGAGGGGTAGCCTCCTCTCCTTGTTCTTGTTTACTAGCTTAACATGCTCCATGTTTTAGCTTATTGTTTTAGCTATTTTTGTCTTAATTCCAGCATGTTCTAGGATTGATTTAGCACTATTTTTAGTTCCTTGTTGCACTTAAGCTTTGTATTGCATGCTTGTAGTGTAATGATCCTCCTAGGTTGGTGGTTTAGTTCTTAGCCACCAACCTATTTGAGTTAATAGCATTTGTTTATGGATTTCCATACTTGTTTTTACCCCTAATCACTTCTGCAACCTCTCTCCTTTCTTGGCTTTTGCTTTGCTTTGAAATTTGGTTCAATCTAGTTCCTTGTTTAAAACATGAGATTGAGGTCTTGTGCTTAATGATTTAATCCCTTTCAGGGTTCATTACCAATGGCATGATGCTTCTCTCTTGCCTAAAACAACTCTTGGTTTGGCACTCCTTTCCATTAGAGGACTTAAAGCTCACTCTTGGACGTAATTGACTAAGGAATGGTTGGTAATTAAAATGGAGTAATAAAATGAGAACTAAAAATGATGCAAGATAATAACTTGGTTAGGGTTCAATCGGATGTTAATTAAACCCTTAAGTCTTGAATCGTTTCATACTTGTTAGTGATGTAAACAGTTCAAGAGTCAATGTCAACCACTTCCCTTGATCAATTCATGATAGGGAGGAGGTTTGAGAGTCTTTATTTGTTGCATTTATTAAACTTGTACACTTTGGTTCATAGGCCATCATGCAATGAGATTGCATCACTTGATGGTTTGTGAATCAAACTTGCCACTCCTTTGAGCTGTTTGATGATAAGGAGGGGTAAGATGTACAAACATGCCTTGAGAATACCCTATTTATGCTCTGTATGTCTTCTGTTGCAGCAAGAAGAACCAAGCATCGGTGGCCGACAGGCCACTGTTTCTGGACGGCAGGCTACTGTAGACGAACCCGTGGGCCTCATGCTACAGTTTGGACTCGATTTGTGTCACGGTTCTTAATCTGAACCAAAGAGTCCAAATCTGGCAAATCGTTTTGAGAAACAGATTTTTGAAAAAGTAGTGCCAAACACGGACTGCTTTGCCAGATACAGAGTCGCCACCTAAATATTTTAAAATGGGGAAATTTAGGAAACCCTGACTCGGTGCCGAAGGCCACATGTCCGTCATCACCGGAGTTGTCTCGGCTCGGGAGCTTGGGTACGATCGGGGAAGGTCAGCTATGAGCACCCCCTCTCGCCCGGTCCGAAGACCGGCCTCTACTAACCGTGATATCCAGTTTTGAAAACGTTATGTGTTCTTATTCCAATTATTAGCCTAACATTACTATGTTATGCGCGCGGCAAACAAGTATAGACCGAATCGCCCAGATTGGAAATAAAACATTTTATGTTCGTTTTGAAAATGGTTTGCTACTCGTATGTAGGCTAAAATGCAGGTTTTGCCACCTTCAAGTGTGCTTTTGGAAAAGATGGTTTTGCCACTATCTAGTGGGCTTAAAAAAAAATCGCAGTTTTAACGCATTATCCCAATTTAAGCAATTTGACCTCCACCCACAGGTGTAGATACAAATTTTAAAACATGAAGTGTTTCAACACATTTCAAAATTTTATGTTACAAATGTCCACTGTTTAGTCTTTTTGACTAAACAGTGTTGATTATTTGAATAGTAGGTTCTTATTTCCGATCTGTATTTCAGATCGTTAATTACACATTTTATGCAAAATGAAACCTCTGATTAATGAAGAACAAAATAAACAACAAAAGACAATTTTAAAAAAAAAAAATATTTTATTACGATTATTATGGGTTTTGAACCCTCGAATACAAAATACAGTTTGGGTTTGGAACCCTTTACCTATTCATCGCCATTAGCGTAGGTTCTTGAATTCTCTAGCCTTCTCTTCTTCTTTCTTGTAACGATTTGTTTAGCTCTCAACTTCTTTCTCTCTCTCTTTGATCTTTTTCGCTTCTGATCTTCCAATCCCCCGGTCTTGTGTGATGGTCCTCATATTTATGGAGGGCCATCAGGTGATAGGAACGCTTCATCTTCATTTTGAATTTCAAATTGAATGATATTTGAATTTCAAATTGAATGATAACGCTATTTAAATTTTGAATAATAGCGCTATCTGATTAATCGTATATCTGATTAACCGAATTGATCTTTGGGGTTTCATCCTGTGTGATGTCTTTGCTGTAGGCTCTACAGGTGTCATTTTTTCGTAGGCTCCACGTGTCATTTGAGCATCTTGAATAACGTCGTTAAGATACGACGTTGTTTTATTTATATACCTCAACGGAGCAAATTAATCATTTTGGGAAGTGATTGCCTACAACAATCTTATTGTAGGCTCTATGTGTGTCATTGACTGTATTTGAAATTTAAACATAAATTTGGTTTAAAATTTATGTGCCAACAAATGCCCCTCGTGACTTGCACAAGTGAATTTTTTTAACTGTGCGAGTCACGACAATTTGGCACTTTTATGTGGATGATCTTTAGGTCTTGGATGGGATTATTTCTGTGTTTTGGTCCCTGGCCTTTTTTTTTATTTTTTTATTTTTTTTATTTTTATTTTTGGGTTGACGGCTTTTTTTTATAGGCCCTTTTACTTTTGTTGCATGGGTCCTTCTTATGGACTTGACCTTTTATTTTATTTTATTTTTTTTTGAAGGGTCATGAGTAAGGTCCAAGATTTAATTGGGCATTTCCTTTTGTGGGCCTCCAATTTGCCGCCATTTTTTTTTTTTTTTAAAGGCTATAATGGACCTTTCCTTTTCTAGGCCACCGTTTTAATTGGGCCTTTTCTTTTGTGGGCCTCCAACTTGCCACTAGTTTTTTTTTTTTTTTTTTTTTTTTTTTTTTTTTTTTTGCAGTAAATTGTTTTCTAGGCCATCATGGATTTTTCTAAACCATCATGGACCTTTTCTTTTCTAGGCCACCATTTTTTTAAATTGGGCCTTTTCTTTTGTAGGCCTCCAACTTGTCACCATTTTTTTACAGCAGATTTTTTTCTAGGCCATCATGGATTTTTCTAGACCATCCTGGACTTTTCTTTTTTTTAGGCCACCATTTTTAATGGGCCCTTTTCTTTCGTGGGCCTCCAACTTGCCACTATATATATATATATTTTTTTTTTGCAGTAAATTGTTTTCTGGGCCATCATGGATTTTTCTAAACCATCATGGACCTTTTCTTTTCTAGACCACCATTTTTTAATTGGGCCTTTTCTTTTGTGGGCCTCCAACTTGCCACCATTTTTTACAGCAGATATATATATATATCTATATATATTTTAGGAGTTTGTCTAAATGGAATAGGATGGATTGACATTGGTAGGATTTCTAATCCAACACAAACTCTTACTTAGTATTTCAAATCCTACCTAAACTCTTGCTTGTTTGAAGTATTTTAGGAGAACACTACCTCCTTTCTTAAGCAAGAATTTTTTTGCTTTATATAACACCTATTCATATATTTTTTCCTGCAGCCCCTTTTTTTTCCCTGCAGATTTTTTGTTTTCCAGAAAAATTCCAGCAACTTTCCAGCCATTATCTTTCTTCTTTTTCCAACAAAGTTGTTCTTCTTATACTTTAAAGAAGATACAAAAGAATCTCTTCAAACTCCTTTAAATCAGGTATGCTTTCTTTTCCATAAAATATTTTCTTTCAGCATGTATATCACCATGTGATGGCCCTTCCCAAAAATTTTTACTAGACCCTAAGTCCACAAATTCTGGACTGCTTTAAAGGATATAAATTTGTGTCCGTTAATTATAAAGGGGTTTATGGCCTCCAGCAAAATTTATGACAAAATTTTTCCTCTGCTCCAGCAAAATTTTAAGGGACAATTTGTGGACCAGAAATAATTCTGGACTGCTTTGATTACAAATTTATGGCCTCCCAACGCTAATTAACGATTCTTTAAAACCATTCTTCACGTTTTACTAGACCCTAAGTCCAAGTAGTCCCAACAAAGACCCTTCTTGAAAGGATGAATAACCTACTGCCTTCTTTCATAACAAAAGTTGTAGCCTCTTTTCTTTTTATTATTTTTTTTATTTTTACTTGTACAAAAAACCCTGCTGCCTTTCAAGCAGATTTTTTTACTAGCCCAAAGACCCTTTTTTTTTTTTTAACAGTTTAATCTGCTCTCTTTTATTTACCTTCCAACAGAAATTCTCCTCTCCATGAACCTTTTTATAACCCATGAAAATTTCCATGAACCTTTTTATAACCCATATGAACCTTGTGTATAACCTGCTGCCTTTCAAGCAGATTTTTTTTTTTCGTAGCCCAAAGACCCTTTTTTTTTTTGTCACAATTTAATCTGGTCTCTTTTTTTTTACCTTCCAGCAGAAATTTTCTTCTCCATGAACCTTTTTATAACCCATGAAAATTTCCATGAACCTTTTTATAACCCATATGAACCTTGTGTATAACCTGCTGCCTTTCAAGCAGATTTTTTTTCTAGCCCAAAGACCCCTTTTTTTTTGTCACAGTTTAATTTGCTCTTTTTTTTTTTACCTTCCAGCAGAAATTTTCTTCTCCATGAATCTTTTTATAACTTATGAACCTTGTGTATAACCTGCTGCCTTTTTTTTCACAATTTAATCTGCTCTCTTTTTTTTTTACCTTCCAGCAGAAATTGTTCTTCTTATAAGGCCATATCAAGTATGCTTTCCTTTTTTTTTTTTTTTTTTTTTTCATGTCTTTTTATTTCTTTTGCAGGCAACACGCAAGGCGTCAGAGTTTGTTTGCAGGTATCATTGCCCCTTCTAGCCTAATGGCAATGAGTGGCTTGAATCCTTGGCAGTGATTGTGTCCTTTCACCCCAATGGCTTGAATCCCTTGGCAGTGATTGTGTCCTTCACCCCAATGGCTTGAAACCTTGGCAGTGAATGTGTCCGTCACCCCAACGGCTTGAATCCTTGGCAGTGAATGTGTCCGTCACCCCAACGGCTTGAGTCCTTGGCAGTGATTGTGTCTGTCACCCCAACGGCTTGAAACCTTGGCAGTGATTGTGTCCGTCACCCCAACGGCTTGAGTCCTTGGCAGTGATTGTGTCCGTCACCCCAACGGCTTGAAACATTGGCAGTGATTGTGTCCGTCACCCCAACGGCTTGAAACCATGGCAGTGATTGTGTCCGTCACCCCAACGGCTTGAGTCCTTGGCAGTGATTGTGTCCGTCACCCCAATGGCTTGAAACCTTGGCAGTGATTGTGTCCATCACCCCAAGGGCTTGAAACCTTGGCAGTGATTGTGTCCATCACCCCAACGGCTTGAAACCTTGGCAGTGATTGTGTCCGTCACCCCAACGGCTTGAAACCTTGGCAGTGATTGTGTCCGTCACCCCAACGGTTTGAGTCCTTGGCAGTGATTGTGTCCGTCACCCCAACGGCTTGAGTCCTTGGCAGTGATTGTGTCCGTCACCCCAACGGCTTGAAACCTTGGCAGTGATTGTGTCCGTCACCCCAATGGCTTGAGTCCTTGGCAGTGATTGTGTCCGTCACCCCAACGGCTTGAGTCCATGGCAGTGATTGTGTCCGTCACCCCAACGGCTTGAGTCCATGGCAGTGATTGTGTCCGTCACCCCAATGGCTTGAAACCTTGGCAGTGATTGTGTCCATCACCCCAAGGGCTTGAAACCTTGGCAGTGATTGTGTCCATCACCCCAACGGCTTGAAACCTTGGCAGTGATTGTGTCCGTCACCCCAACGGTTTGAAACCTTGGCAGTGATTGTGTCCGTCACCCCAACGGCTTGAGTCCTTGGCAGTGATTGTGTCCGTCACCCCAACGGCTTGAAACCTTGGCAGTGATTGTGTCCGTCACCCCAATGGCTTGAAACCTTGGCAGTGATTGTGTCCGTCACCCCAACGGCTTGAGTCCTTGGCAGTGATTGTGTCCGTCACCCCAACGGCTTGAGACCTTGGCAGTGATTGTGTCTTTCACTCCAATGGTTTGATTTCTTGGCAAGGGGCTTTCGTTACTTTCTTTATATTAGGACATTTTGCCTCAACTAACCTCTTTGAGGCCCAATACCATGAGAAGAAGCTTCATTTCGACAAGGTTTCTGGCGAACATGAACAGTTGTTTGCTTCAATTATCAAGTCGGATGAGCACGTTACAAGTCTTAATCAAAGGTGTATTCAAACCAAAGAGTTACTCAAACAACTTGAAGAGGAATTGTCATCCACCCAAGCGGAACATGCATCCTTTATGTGTGATTTTGCACAAGCTTCCGAGAGTGTTTCTAAATCAGAAGAAGACGTGCAAACTGCTCTGAATGTTTTGAGCCAACACAAGAAGAAGAATGGACAACATAGTGAACGTGCCTTTGAAAGGGCTAAGGCTTCTCTTAATGAATGAATGCACTTTTATTTTTTTTATTCATCCGAACATAATGTATTTATGAAATTTCACTCAATGATAAATTTATTTGTTATATGAAATTTCTCAATACAATACATTGATTTGTCTTATTTTAGCCGTAGACAATAGATTTATTTGTTTATATGAAATTTCTCAATACAATACATTGATTTATCTTATTTTGGCCGTACACAGTTTATACTCTTGCGGGCCAGGAGTATCCAATGTTTTATCACCTTAGATTTCGGTGAGGTATTTTAGCAGTTTAATCACATACAATACCGTTGGTGGTGTTTGACTTTTGTTTGGCCGTACACAGTTTATACTCTTGCGGGCCAGGAGTATCCAATGTTTTACCACCTTAGATTTCGGTGAGGTATTTTAGCAGTTTAACCACATACAATACCGTTGGTGGTGTTTGACTTTTGTTTGGCCGTACACAGTTTATACTCTTGCGGGCCAGGAGTATCCAATGTTTTATCACCTTAGATTTTGGTGAGGTATTTTAGCAGTTTAACCACATACAATACCGTTAGTGGTGTTTGACTTTTGTTTGGCCGTACACAGTTTATACTCTTGCGGGCCAGGAGTATCTAATGTTTTATCACCTTAGATTTCGGTGAGGTATTATAGCAGTTTATCCACATACAATACCGTTGGTGGTGTTTGACTTTTGTTTGGCCGTACACAGTTTATACTCTTGCGGGCCAGGAGTATCTAATGTTTTATCACCTTAGATTTCGGTGAGGTATTTTAGCAGTTTATCCACATACAATACCGTTGGTGGTTTTGACTTTTGTTTGGCCGTACACAGTTTATACTCTTGCGAGCCAGGAGTATCTAATGTTTTATCACCTTAGATTTCGGTGAGGTATTTTAGCAGTTTAACCACATACAATACCGTTGGTGGGTTTGACTTTTGTTTGGCCGTACACAGTTTATACTCTTGCGGGCCAGGAGTATCTAATGTTTTATCACCTTAGATTTCGGTGAGGTATTTTAGCAGTTTAACCACATACAATACCGTTGGTGGTTTTTTTTTTTTTTTTTTTTTTGCCCTAACTTTTGCCTAGACCGCCCTTTCGGGTTTTCAACCTAGCAGGCTTTCTTAAGGGTAATATCTTTTCAAGAACCTTGCATTAGTTGGGGGAATGATTCTGTCACCATCCATCGTTATCAACAAATAGGCCCCATTAGAATAAACCTTCTCAACCACATAAGGTCCTTCCCATTTGGGCTCAAGCTTTCCTTTGGTTCTTCGTGAGACTACTATGGGTGTTCTAACCATTAGTACCAAGTCTCCCTTTTTAAAGGAGCGAAGCCTCACCCTTTTATTGAACGCATTTGCCATCCTTTGTTGATAGATCTCCAAATTCTGTTGAGCATACAACCTTCTTTCATCTAGGGTCTCGAGCTCAGCCAACCTCACTCTTGCGCTTTCATCTTCCGTTAAGGACTCTTGTATTGCCACTCGCAATGATGGTATTTGAACCTCAAGTGGTAACACTGCTTCTCCTCCAAAGACCAACGAATAAGGGGTTGCTTGAGTAGGAGTTCTGTGCGAAGTCCGATAAGCCCACAAAGCTTCTTGTAACTTCTCATGCCAAGCTTTTTTGTTCTTATCCACCATCTTCTTGAGAATTTTGCACAATGTCTTGTTGAAAGCTTCTGCCAAACCATTGGCAGGTGCATGATATCTTGATGAATGGTTGTTTTTGATTTTGTACTTAGCAAATAACTTGTTCAAAGTATCACTCCTGAACGGCTGTCCATTATCCATGATGATACTTTCTGGAATCCCGAACCTGTAAATGATATGGGTTCGGATGAACTCGGAGACAACTGTGCTTTTTATATCCTTTAAAGCCACGACCTCTGCCCATTTTGAGAAATAGTCAGTTGCAGCTAGGATGTATCGATATCCTGCTGAAGACGGAGGTATAAAAGGACCAATAATGTCCATGCCCCATGCTGCAAATGGCCAAGAACAAGTTGTTAAATGTAAAGGCTCTGGGGGTTGGTGGAGAAAGTTCCCATGGAATTGACAGACTTGGCATCTCCGAGCATAATTTATGCAATCTGCAATCATAGTCGGCCAATAGTATCCCAACCGTTTTAGCTGCATGTGTAATTTAGGACCACTTTGGTGTGCCCCACATACACCTGCATGTATTTCTGCCATTACCTCTTGAATACGCTCCTTGGCTATACACCGCATGAACATTCCATCCAAAGACCTTTTGTATAACGTTCCATCTTTCCACAGGACAAATTTGGTAGCCCTGCGTCTCACTTCAATTCTTTTTACTTTATCTTCAGGTAGCCTACCATGTTGGAGGTAAGTCACGAATGGTTCTCGCCAATCCTCCTCGTTTTCTCCTTTCGTGGTGACGACCAAGATTGGAACCAAGTCAGAAACCTCCTTTAAAGGTTGTAACACCCTTCTTTCACCTACCGTGATAGTAATTGTTTTGCTATCTGGTAGGGTGAGTGATGCAGCCAAACTTGCAAGTGAATCAGCTCGAGCATTTGTTCTTCTCTTCACATGGAAAATGTGTGTTTTCCTGAATTGCGAAAGCAATTGATCAGCCCTTTCATGATACGGGATGAGACTTGTTTTCTTAACAATGTATTCTCCACGGAGTTGCTTTACCACCAGTTCCGAATCTCCATAAATTGAGAGTTCTTCAATAGGAATTTGTAATGCCAATTCTAATCCAGCAATTACATCTTCATATTCTGCTTCATTATTGGAGCATCCTTCACTTAAGGCGAAAGAATGGGTGATTATAGCATTGTCTGGAGTCACAAACACAATTCCAATTCCAGCTTTATTGTTTTTAGGATTTTCTTGCTTCTTGCCATCTGGACTCCTTGAAGCTCCATCAAAATACATCTCCCATCCTTTCTGAATTTCTACTTGCATAACCTCTTCATCTGGTAAATCAGTTACTAGAGGTGAGTTATCAGGTATAGGATGTGCTGCCAAAAAATCTGCTAGAGCCTGCCCCTTTACAGCTCTTTGGGGAACATATTCAATTGCGAATTGTTGGAGAATTACAGCCCACTTTGCAATTTTCCCTGAAAGTATGGGCCGTGAAAGTATATATTTCAAGGGGTCTGCTCTTGATATCAACTTAACTTCGTGTTCCAAGACATAGTGCTTTAGTTTTTGCAAGGCGAACACCAAGGCAAGACATGTCTTTTCGATAGGGGAGTAATTGACTTCTGCCCCAACCAAAGTACGACTCAAGTAATACAAGGCATTTTCTTTCCCATGCTCATTATGTTGTGCCAACAGTGCCCCTAACGAACCATCCAAGGCTGTTATATACAACAAAAGTGGTTTCCCTTTTATTGGGCTCATGAGTACTGGAGGCTTCAAAAGATACTCCTTAATACTATTAAAAGCATTTTGGCACTGCTGATCCCATTCAAATGGAACACCTTTTTTCATCAATCTTGAGAATGGCAAACATCGACCAGCCAAGTTAGAAATAAATCTTCTGATATAGGCCAATCTCCCTTGTAGCCCCTTCAATTCCCTTAAGTTTCGTGGAGGAGGCATTTCGGCAATAGCTTTAATCTTGGTAGGGTCAATTTCAATCCCTTTGTTTCGAACCACAAACCCAAGAAATTTTCCTGATGAAACTCCAAATGCACATTTTAGTGGGTTCATCTTGAGTTTGTACCTCCTCAAACGTTCGAAGATTTTTCTCAAATCTTCCACATGGTTTTCCTTTTCCTTTGTCTTGACGACGAGATCATCAACATAGCATTCGATGGTGTCATGGAGCATATCACCAAAAATTATAGTCATTGCCCTTTGATACGTGGCCCCAGCATTTTTCAGGCCAAAAGGCATTACCTTATAGCAAAAGACTCCTTTCGGAGTCCTGAATGCAGTCATTTCTTCATCTTCAGGTGCCATTCGGATTTGATTGTATCCTGAATATCCATCCATAAAAGACAAGGTTTCATACCCAGTAGTTGCATCTACAAGAAGCTCAGTGATGGGCAAGGGAAAGTCATCTTTAGGACAAGCCTCATTGAGATCACGGAAATCAATGCAGACCCTTATTTGACCATTCTTTTTCTTGACCGGCACTATGTTTGCTAGCCAGGTTGGATATTGGACTTCCCTAATGAATCCTGCATTAATAAGCTTGTCGACTTCGGCTTCAATTTGGGCTGTAAGCTCTGGTCGAGTTCGCCTCTGAGGCTGTTTAATTGGCTGTTTCTCAGGGTGAATTGCAAGCTTATGGACTGCAATCTCTGGATTAAGACCAGGCATCTCACTATAGTTCCATGCAAATATATCACGATACTCCCTTAAAAAGGAAATATATTGCCGAGCTTCTTCTTCCTTTAAATTTGCACTAATGAAGGTTGGTTTGTTTTCTCCTTCATCACCCAGATTTATTTCACAAAGGTCATCCACGGTAGCTTGGCCTCCTGCTTCAAATTCTATTGGTGCAGGTTGAGCTTCATCTTGGTCAACATCTTCCGACACATCTCGAGTGATAGTCATGTTTACTGGAAATTTTTCCTCATCACCCCGATAGCCTAACCCTTCTGTCCTAGCGGTGATCATACCGCCTTGCTGTATAGCTTGCCTCTGCGAAGGCGTTAATGCAAAGTCAAAGGGTGTCATTGTTTCGGGTATTTTTTCAGGATCTAAACCAACTTTCACCAACATCTGTGTAATTTCTGCACTGAAATTAGGCTTCTCAAAACTCGAGATGTTTTCTTCTAGCACTTGTTCAACTTTCACTTTCTGTTCAACATCTCCAAGTGAATGAAATATGATGGGTTTCGATCCTTTTCCCTTAGAAGGGACCACAATCTTATTATATTTCTCCACATAGGTACATTCTGTCCTCCTTAATGGCAACGTGAACTCACCCTTGAGATCCAAAATTGGATTTATTGGGGCTAGAGCCTTTGCCCCCAGTTTCCTTTCGGACTTTGGCACATATCGAAAAGTTCTTTTTGTTGAAACTGGAGTAGACTCTAGAACGTCTTTGACATTCGGAGTATCTTCAGACTTTTTCACATCTTTTTCCTTTCTTTGTGAAGTCTTTGTATAGAAGCGAGCATCAGCATAATAGGCCTCTACTTCACCAAATGGATCATTATCAGCCACAATTATCCCCTCTTTTTTGGGTGAAAGCAACGGGTACTTGATACATTGGTGATAAGTTGATGGCACTGCATGATGATTATGCATCCATGGTCTCCCAAGCAAAGCATTGTAGGAGGTGTCTACATCAATGACCAAGAACTCAGTACTTTCTTCAATATCTCCAAACTTGGTTCGCAATTCAATCTTCCCCATTGGGCGTTGCTCATTCTGATTAAATCCTTGAATGACCAAACGACTTGGGAGAAGTTGTGAAATTCGAACCCCTAACAAATTTAAGGCCCTCCGAGGCAGAAGGTTCACCGCAGATCCTCCATCAACGAGAATTCGGGAAATTTTCACATCATGGATAAGTCCAGTGATAAACAAAGGCCGATTATGGTCTGTCATTTCAGCACACATGTCTTTGTCACCAAAGGTTACCATAGCCATGCATGTAGTTGCCTTCTCTTGATTTCTACTCTCGATTTCTTTGTGGAAATCCTTTGGCTTGGACAGGGCATATATTAGAGACTTTTGAAGCTCTGGAGACATTTTCAGTGCATCATATACACTCAACAATGCTGGAATTTTCTTTAGATGAGCTAGCACATCATATTTCACTTGCTCCTCCTCCAGCAAGACCTGTGAAACTTCTGACGTTTGAGGGTCTTGAGGATTTCGTAATTTCCTCCGGTAGGTCAAGTAAGTCTGGCATACTTCAGCAACCGCCTTTCCGTTGACCTCAACTTCTTTTGTTCCCTCACTTATTTGGACCATGTTAACTGGTCCAGCTGCAGGGTGATCATCATCATCAGTCACTTCTCCATCTTCCTGAAGCTGCATTCTTCTCCCATTTCTTAGGTACCGGGAGTCACGCCTATAAAAGCATTGAGAATCTTCAAAACCATTCTTCATGGCCTCCCAACTAGGCACCACGACTCCATCGAGGGAGCAATACCAGTCAAAGGCGATCCCCTCTAAGGAAAGGGGGAATTGTTTTAGGCAAAGTGCTTCATTTTGAGCTGTTTCCCCACACTGTTTCAAAAAACGCCTAATATGTTTTTGAGGATCTCCATAACCCTCATATAGGACAAAATTTGGAAGTTCGTATCCTTCAGGAAATGGTGTTTGCTCTACCCATAAAGGGAACAAATCCCTTGGGCGATAAGTGCCCATCTCTCGAAGGTCAAGGGCAGTTTCAATCTTCTCCTCAATTGTCCCTTCTATGAAATCATATGTTTGAGAAGATGTACCTTCGTCATCCAAATGTTCTGACATCTCAATTTCTATTGGCCATGGTTTATAAAATGTCCTATAAAATCGATCAGCCATAGTGTCCCAATCTGGGATTGAATTAGGTGGCAGGCTGAAGTACCAATCCGCTGCCCATCCTTCCAAAGAAAGAACGAACTGCCGTAGAAGTAACGCCTGGCTTTTTACTGTATTTCCACATTGTGCAAGGAAACGAACCAAATGGCGCCTTGGACAACCTGTCCCATTATATAAAGGAAAACGAGGTACTGCATATCCTCGTGGGAACTGAACCCATTCGACCCAATTAGGGAAAGGGTGTCCAGAAATTTGATTTCTTTCAATACTCAAATTTTGATGGGCTTCAAAACCCTCATCTTTCAAAGAGACTGTTACTTTTGCCTGATGTTCTGTTTCCCTTCTAGCTTCAATTTTTGCTTTCTCATCATCACCTGGATTGCGAATGATATGTATTTCTCGCTCTTCAAAATTTACGTCCACAGTGATGACATTACAAGGAAAGTCAAAGTGGTCACTTGATACACTTTCTCCATCGTATGTCCTAGCTGGGGATGTGTGTGGTGAATCATCAGGGGAAAAGTTAAGTTCCCAATCTTCATTAGGATCCTCAACTTGAGATGACTTTGCTTGTTTACTTGAATGCTTCCATACTTCATCATCCGACATACACCTGCCATTCACCTCATCATCCTTGAAATGTAGTCGTTTTTTCGCCTTTTTTACAAGCTCAGAGTCGGACCTACACCCGGTGTCTCTTTGTTCTGTTCCCCTTACATATTCTGGAGTGCTTTGATAGTACATTGGTGGTACTGGCGAATACTCTGGAGAAAAGGCTTCTGGTGTATACTCTGGAGAAGCTGGTGTATATTCTGGAGAGGCTGGTGTGTATTCTGGAAAGGCCGGTGTGTATTCTGGAGAAGTTGGTGTATACTCTGGTGAGTCAGGTATACAGATAGGAGATGTAATGCAATCCCCTTCCCTAACTTTTGAACCAATTTCACCCTCATCTTCCTCGCTATCACTCAAAACAATGATGGTTAGGCAAGGGGCCAAAGTAAACTTTTCCTTCCTTCTTTTATCAAAGTATGTCTGCAACTCCACAGATTGAAATTTTGAAGGTAGAAATTCCTCCAATGTAACTGGGACAAGAGGATCTTGCTCTAACTGCTCATCAGGGACCAATTTCTCCCCCTTTTCCTTCTTTGGGTTCTTTTTTCCTTTTCTCTTATTTACTCTGGCTTTTTTTAGTTTCCCAGAAACTTTTGATTTTTTCTTTTTGGAAACTTTTGGCCCTTGTGTTGTTGAATCAACCACACTTCTAACTTTCACTGTGGCATTTTGTTTTTTCTTCATGCTTTTTGACTGATAAACAACCCATTCACCTTCATTATCATTATCGATAGTGATTGGGTTAGCAGATGCTTTCTCTTGAGGAGGGAGCTCAATGATCTTAGAGTCCAAAAGTTCTTGAATTTTATCTTTCAGAACAAAGCACTCTTTTATCGGATGACTAATCAAACGATGGTAGGGGCAATACTTTGGATCATTGGTCTTTCCTACCTCATGTGGTCTTTTCACCTCAGGGAGAGCAATCAACTTTTGCTCCAACAGATCTTCAAATAGGTCTTCAACCAGATCATCCATGAAAGAATATTTATTCTCCAACCTCTCTTTCATAGTCACCTTTTTAAATTCCTTGGGCTTTTTAGCCCCTACTACAACGGGACCCTTCTTTCTGGTTTCGATTGTAGCTGCAGTCGAGGACTCAACCCTTTCAACGGCCCTAGACCTCCTTCGTTTAGCTAAATGCAGCTCCATATCATGAGCTTTAGTGCATAGATCATTGAATCCTTCAAAAGTTTGAGCCATAAGAGCCGTAGAGAGCTCATGTCGGAAGTTGTTAAGGCACATCCGAATTAACTCTAATTGTGTAAACTTTTGAGGACAAGCAAATGTCAAAGCTCGCCATCTTGCAATGAAATCTGTAACAGACTCATTGTCACGTTGCTTGGTCTCAATCAGTTCTGGTACTCCAACTCGTCTTTGTGTGTTGCAGAACTGTTTAAGGAACTCCTTCACCATGGAATCCCAATTTAGGATTGATCCCTCAGGAAGATTAGCATACCAAGTAAATGCAGAACTTTCAAGCGATTGGACAAATAGCTGCAGGCACAGGGCCTCATTCTGGGCTATTGGCCCGCATCTTGAAAGGAAATGAGCCACATGTTGTCTTGGATCTCCTGTTCCATCAAACATTTTGAAATCTGGTTGGGAAAAACCAGAAGGGAATGGAACAGCATCTACCCATGCTGGGTAAGGTTTTGTAATTATTCGAAAATTCTCATCATCTTTTTCTTTGACTTTCTTTACTTGTCTCCTCACCATATCATCAATCATGGCCATGAGCATTGGATTCATACCACCACTGGTCAGATCAGAGTAACAAGGACCATTGCCCCCTGGGGCTAGTGTACTTTGTATGCCTACAGATGTCCCTACAACAGGTTGTGTCATTTGTTTGGGTGCACTTCCTGGTCCTGTCATTTGGGCCTGCAGCTGTTGCATTTGCTCCAACATAGCAGCCATTTCCCGTTCTTTTCTCTCGAGTTGTTCTTGTAGGGCCACCACTTTTTCCTTGAGGCTTTGGTCCTGTTGGACCTGCGAACTTTCACCTTCTTTCTCAACCTCAGTCATCATAACCGCGACTTTGTTGATATCTTTCAATTCATTGTTTCCAATATTTGTTGAAACAAACGAGATAGAATCATCTTGTTCGTATAAAGGATTATCAACCCCCACAACATTACTCATATTTGAAGCATCTGACTGCGATGCTTTGTTTTGAGCCTGACGGGTTATGGACCTTGTCACAGGCCCTTTTCTTATTCCCTCCATAGATAGTTCAACCAAAGTAGAAATATTTCTCAAGGGTTGCTTACCCTCATCCACCTTGGATTTTCCAACAAAGATAGGACTTTCAATTTGTTTTTGGGGTTCATCTTTCGAGAGAGCCCTTTCAATAGCTCCTATAACATTTGTTGCCACTGTTCTTAGTTCCAGTTTTTTTAAAGCTTTATTTCTTCTTCGCCTTTGTCTTTTCGAAACTGGACCGAATGGCATATCAAGTTGAGCCCCTAAGGGCATAGAAGGAACTGTTTGTGCCTTTGCAAATTCCTCATGAATTTTCAAAACAGTCCCTACATTTTTAGAGTGGGTCAATTGATGTTGATTCAAATCCCGTTGGGCCAACGGGTGTTTCTTATTCTGTTGGGCCAACGGGTGTTCCTTATTCTGTCGGACCAACGGGTGTTCCTTATTTGAACCCTGTTGAGCCAACGGGTGTTCTTTTGGCTCCTGAGAGTTGACTGAGATTTGGTTTGACCGATTTTGTGCTCTGAACAGAACTATCGGTTTATAGGCATCAACTGTTTTTTCAACAACAGGGGCCTTTTTTTCATCAACAGAAGTTTGGATCATTACCCTCCTCCCAATGGCCCTAATGATGGCCATGTTTTCAACAGAAGCTTTCTTCTGGGCAAACTCCACCATTTTAATGGAGTCTTCTACCCTTTTGAGTAGTTGGGCCACAACATTTTTGGTTGCCCCCGTTGAAGCTGCAACAAAAGTCGTAGTTGCAAACTGATTAGCCTCCTTTGCCTGAATTAAAAAGCTCTTCGTTCGGGCTGTGGCCCTCACAATTGCGTACTGCTTTGACGCTTTCACATAATCTTCAGTAATCTTTCTCAAACTTTCAGCTTTCTGGAGAAGTGTGACTTTTTTCGTCACACCAGTTACCTTCGGGACAGCCAAGAGCTTTCGCTCCGGAGCCCCTTGGGTGGCAGGGGAAAGAAGTGCATCTTTCCAGGATTTCGTTGACTCTACCTTTGGGACAGCCAAGAGCATTCGCTCCGGAGCCCCTTGGGTGATGGGTGCTATCTCCAACCTTGGTGATTTCAGAACCACTGGAGTGTAGGCTTGTCTCCTAACAGTTGCTTCAGCATTCCTATAACAAAAGAATACGTCAGTAAGTTTCAACTATATATATATATTATTATTTTTTTTTATTCTTCAAAAGATGGGAGGAGAAATAAGTCCCACTGGGCGTGCCAGAATTTGTAGATACAAATTTTAAAACATGAAGTGTTTCAACACATTTCAAAATTTTATGTTACAAATGTCCACTGTTTAGTCTTTTTGACTAAACAGTGTTGATTATTTGAATAGTAGGTTCTTATTTCCGATCTGTATTTCAGATCGTTAATTACACATTTTATGCAAAATGAAACCTCTGATTAATGAAGAACAAAATAAACAACAAAAGACAATTTAAAAAAAAAAAAATATTTTATTACGATTATTATGGGTTTTGAACCCTCGAATACAAAATACAGTTTGGGTTTGGAACCCTTTACCTATTCATCGCCATTAGCGTAGGTTCTTGAATTCTCTAGCCTTCTCTTCTTCTTTCTTGTAACGATTTGTTTAGCTCTCAACTTCTTTCTCTCTCTCTCTGATCTTTTTCGCTTCTGATCTTCCAATCCCCCGGTCTTGTGTGATGGTCCTCATATTTATGGAGGGCCATCAGGTGATAGGAACGCTTCATCTTCATTTTGAATTTCAAATTGAATGATATTTGAATTTCAAATTGAATGATAACGCTATTTAAATTTTGAATAATAGCGCTATCTGATTAATCGTATATCTGATTAACCGAATTGATCTTTGGGGTTTCATCCTGTGTGATGTCTTTGCTGTAGGCTCTACAGGTGTCATTTTTTCGTAGGCTCCACGTTCCATTTGAGCATCTTGAATAACGTCGTTAAGATACGACGTTGTTTTATTTATATACCTCAACGGAGCAAATTAATCATTTTGGGAAGTGATTGCCTACAACAATCTTATTGTAGGCTCTATGTGTGTCATTGACTGTATTTGAAATTTAAACATAAATTTGGTTTAAAATTTATGTGCCAACAACAGGCATTCAAGCAGTTTATCTCATGTAAGCACTTAGCCGCATGACAAGCATACTGTCATGGCAACACTCACACGCATGCTGGATGCTAAAGCAAAAATACTTACATCGTACTCCATGCCAAAACAGTAAACTAGTTAGCAAACATGCATGTCCTAGTTCATGTTAAAAGTGGCTAATGCATCACATGCAAAATGCGATCTAGGCAGGCTTGGCTAGCCCTAAACATGGTATGCGAAAATGCACAATTATCACATATTCGGTTTAGAATTTGAAATACAAATGCGGTTAGCGTGATGTACCGAGCCTAATGTATGCAATACAAATGCATGGATGCACGCATGCATAGCATAAGGTATGCTAATTTCAAAAAATGCCCTAATCTACCATCATAAGCGGGTAAATAAAAGGGAAGAAAGAAATGGGGATTGGAAGACATACACACCACCCACACACACTTATTACAGATTTGCCCTCACTCGGAGGGCCCAAATAAATATTACAGTCCCAAAATAATAAACAAATAAAATTATTACAAGATTTCTAATTTAATTTAAAAGCAAAGATGGCAAAGGAAAGAAGAGGGCAGTCGCAGCCTCTGCCTCGGGACGCGCGAATGATGCATGCTCGAATCCGTCTCGCCCGGAAAACCCGTACTGTACTCCTGCCGCCTCTGTTTGTACTGCCTTGTCTTTCTGAAAATTGCCAAAGTACTGGAGCAAGTTCCTTGCATCATGCAGAGCACCACCGGCCGGACAGAATTCCCACCGGCACTTCACAATTCCCATCGGCATTTGTTGGATTCCTCGGCACTCCAGATATTGCCGGTCGGCACTAAATTCTGCCGGTCGGCAGAAACTTCCTGCAGAAGACAATTTGACAGCAAACAGAGAACAAACAGTGGATGGCATGGGGTTCTCAGGTACATGTGGGCATGGTTGTGCTTCTTATCATGTTTTGAACTCAAAGAAGCACGACCCTCGATCTTTGAGCCATCAATGGAGCATGATGACCCAAGGGATAAAATTCGCCACTCAATGTAAGGATGCATGCAACAAACAAAATGAGATCCGAAGCCTTTTCATGTCGAAGTCAAAGGCCCCAGTGATCGAGAATCAAGGTACATTGCATCACTTGGAGTATGAATGTCCCTTGACCCTCATATTTGGCTTGACACCCCAAGCCAAATGATGCAATGCATGTTATGCTCACAAGGCTCAAAATACAACATGATGCTAAACATGCAAGATATGCCAAATGTTATGCAACAAAAACATGGCAAGTATGTAATGTCAACATGCAAGATGCAATTGGGATACAAACATGAACCAATTTGCCATAAAGTTAGCATTAGAATAGCACATTAATGGGACAATCATGCAATCAATCATGAAATAAGCATGCAAAGGGGGCCTCGAAGTGATAAAGGTGCAGACCTTTATTCACCTCAAAACAGCACCAAAAGTGCTCAAAATGATGGACAAACAACTCATGTTAACAAGCAAACTTATGATCCCAAGGTTAAGGCACAAAAGGGGACAACTTTACTCCCAACAACAAGACCAAGCTATGGCATGATTAAGACAAGTAAGGACAGATTTTTTTTATGCAAAATGGGACCCCAAAACCTCCTAGTATGGCAGCTAAAGATGACTCCCAAAAGGCATATGCACTAAGGCTCATTCCTAAGCATAAGAGGGTACACCCTCAAGGCATAAAAGAGGCCATGCATGCACACATACAAACATGATCCTTGGGCTAAAATGTGATCCTAGATGATGTCAAATCATGAGGATGATTACAACCATGCATGCTAGAGGTCAACATGTTCAAAGCTTTTAAGCCAAAATACAAAGCAACCCTAACAAACATGTCAAGCATGACCAAACGGATAGCCAACAGACTTTAAGCATGGAAAAACAACACTAAAAGCTTCATGGAACTAAGCCAACACACACAAGAATCATGGCCTAATCATGAGATGCGCTTCTAAGCAAAATGGAGCAATACAAAGCAAGTATTACAAGCATACAAGGAGATACAAATCCAACCAAAAATAGAGATCCCACATGACCTAAAAACACCCAAAAAGTTCTGAAATGAAGCAAGAACCAAGCAAGCATGCATGTCACCCTCTTGGGCCACAACTCAAAGAAACAAAATCATAAAGGGAGAGGGGTGTCCCTCCCCTATGCAAGACTTCAAACCAACTTTTTTTTGACACTAAAAATACACTGATTTTCAATGGTCAAAGGACCAAAACACTGAAGTGAACAAAACCTTATCAAAGAGGCACCAAAATGGACCAAACAAGGCCTAGAAGGGTGAGTTTGCACTCAAACCACAAAATGACCTTAATGAAAGTGCTAGAGCAGGAAAATACAAGCCCTTTTTATGTTATACACAAGGGCTAAAATAGCAAGCAAGATAGGTAAAAAACTATTGCAAGTTTGGGGAATAAAAATCAAGATGCTCACCCTTGAAGAACCTTTGAAGAACAAATGGTCTAGCCTCCTTCTTTTGATCAAAACCAGTCCAAAAACTCAAGAAACAACCCCCCAAGTCCCTCAATCTCGGAGTAAGGTGTGATGGTGTGTGTAATGGTGCAAAAGTAAGGTAAAAACCACCTTTTGAGCTAAGAAACACACACAAAGGAGGAGAGAGAGGGAGGTATAGAGATAATATGTATCTATATCTCCAAGGTCTGGTTTTTGGTTGCAAGAGTCTAACCTAGATCAAAGAGGAAGGCCCTCCTCTTATAAGACCCCCTCTTGCAAAGCTTATACAACAAGCTTGCTTAGAGGGAGATCCCTCCATAGGGGGGAAGAGTTGGTGCCAGCTATCACAGCTGGCACAAAATATCTCCATAAAGTGGATGAACAGTGGTCGGCTGCCCAAAAATGCCATTTCGGCAAAAAACAGTGCCGACCGGCAACAAACTATGCCGACCGGCAATAAAATGCAAACAAAAGTGCCGATAGCAGCAAAAAACCAGCCGGTGGCCTCTAGCCACTGCCGGTGGGGTGTGGGGATGGTCCACAAGCCCTACCCTGCCTCTCAAAGAAAAGATGCAAGTGTTTGGTGCAAAACCAGACACTAAACGGTTGAGTTCGGAGATCCTGAGGTAGGGCACGCGAGCCGAGACCTCCGGGAACTCCAAACGAACACAAACAAGGATAATCACCGAGTATTCAAACGGTGACGTCCAAGTCTTGAGGACGGTCAAAAATGGGGTGTCTACAGCTACTATTTGTGGCCTGGCCTACCGACCACCACTTCTAGCCCACTGGCCACTTTTGTAAAATTAAGCAGCAGTGTTTTTGGAACAAAACAGAGTAGTGACTAAGGTGAAAAATGTTCTACTGTGCAACAGAAGCATTCTGGCAGCAGAACAGTGTACTTTTCAGATGGAAATTCGCGCTTACATGAGCCTCCCTCGCTTCCCGGGGCTAATTAGTTAATTTAGTTACTTTATTTCATGTTGTATTCATGTTGTAATTAATTAGTTGGCTAATTAGAATTTTGTAATTAATTAATTAGTTAGTTCCAATTTGTAATAATTAGCTAGAATAGTTAATTAGTTGTGACGTTATAATAACTAGCTAGCATATTTAGTTAATTCGTTTTGTAATAGCTAGTTAATTAGTTTAGTTAGTTAGTTTACTCAGACCCTCTTGCGTGAGGGCACAAAATTGTAATAACGTGTATGTCTTCCAACCCCATGCCTTTCTCTCTTTTATTTACCTGCTTATGATGGTTAGATTAGGGCATCATATTTCGTTTAGCATCTCTCATTCCTTGCATCCATTGTCTTGCATGCATTGGGCTTAGCACATCATTCTAACTTGCATTGTTAGTTAATACTTCTTTGAATATGCACTTAGACCGCAAGCTATCAAATTGATTCATATGCCATATTAGTAGCTAAGCCTAGTAATTGCATATCGCATGTATTTCATTAGTCATATTGCATAGTTAGGATCATGCATTTTTCTAACTCTTTTGTTTCTTTTGGCTATAGGTGAGATTTTACTTGTTTTAGCATATTGCATTGTATGTTAGTGTTGCCATGTCAAAGCATGTTCACCATGAGGCTAAGTGCTTAAGTGATATACTGTTTGAATGCCTGTGGATGAAGGCTAATTGCTTGAATTGGAATAATTTGAGTAATGTTTATATGCGATCACTTTTTCAAGTGGTACATATTCGAAACAATTTTCAAAACAAAATATGAGATCAAACGTTTTAATTCTTGCAAATTAGTCTATACCTTGTGTGCGCATCACATAGTAAAGTTAGCCTAATAATCGAAACAATAGCATATAATGTAAATAAGATTCACATCATGATTAGTAGAGGCCGATCTTTGATCCGGCGAGCGGGAGTGCTCAATTCATGACCTTCACCTCTCGTACCTAAGTTTCCGAGCCGAGACAATCTTGGTGATGATGGATATGTGGCCTTTGGCACGAGTTATGGGTTTCCTAAATTTTCTAAAAATATTTAGGTGGTGACTCTATATCTGGCAAAGCAGTCCATTTTTGGCATTTTTGATTCAAAATTGATTTTTCAAAAGATTTGCCGGATTTGGACTCTTTGGTGTTTATCGATTTCACATTGCACTTGTGAGATCAGATTCAGAACCGCGGGAGTCCAACACTGTAGTGCTTATTCATCTTTCGAAAGGGGGCATGAAAAGTCGAGCTACAGTTTCTAGCGACTCTGCTGGGGAATTTAAAGAACTTAACTCGAACTTCATGATGTGAAATTTTATCTACACTTATATGTTCTTTGCATTGCATGTGCATTGGTGCGTTTAAGTCAATGTTTTTGCCATCTGCTATTCCTGGACAGTTTTCCAGAGCCTTGCCTAAAAGCTTGCCAAAAGGCTGACCGGTCGTGGGTTGTGCCATGATGGGAACACAATCCTTAGATCTGGACTATCGCTGTATTATTTGATCCTCCTTTCACTTCTCGATGTTAGGTGTGAGAGTTATATTAGGTAGCCTTGCTGAGATACCCTTTTTGACCATTTGGCCTAGCTGCATATCGAAAATCCATAAAGACTGTTCCAAACTAGGACAAGATGCTCACCCAAAAATATAGGATTGCATGAAACCACTTTGTTTGAATAGTGAATCCTAGTTCCTGACGAAACTAGAACAGGGTAACCCTATCCCAGCATAGAGGTGTTTTGGCTCTCGCTTAACTGGTATGTGCTTTACAGTGAAACTGTACAGGAGCGTGCATTTCAGTTGCAAATTTGGTATTTGTTTTGGGGGCAGAAATCAATGTGGAGTGCAGTCTTATAACTTTGATCATGTCTGTGTTGATGACGTCTTAGCTAAGGTGTTGTGCAGTTTCTGATTAATATTTTCTTTTGCTTTATTTCTTTTGCTAGGTAGTTTAAAAACCATAGTTTCAGAAAGTTCGGATATCCCCCAAGTACTTTGGACCCGGGTCAGAAGGCTTTGCAAAGCCGAGGATCTTGTTCGGGGACAACCCATGTTTACCTCACTCCCATCGGTTACAAGATGGAGGAGAATTAGGCAGAGTTCATCAGTTCAGTTTTTACAGCAGTCACCCCTCAATTCACCCGTGTCCAGTCAGATTCGAGAACGGTCATCCACTTATAGCCCAGCACGAGATCGATCTCCTCTTCTGATGGCACAGTATCCCCTAGTCAGTATGGAAGACTTGATATATCATCTGCAGCAGATAGTTGAAACCGTACAACAGGATGTGGCCCGCCAGGCCAAGGTTATAACCAGGCTACAACAACAGCAACCACAGCTGGCTGCGGCCTCTGCATCCCATGCACCTCCCATAGGTATTCTAGCACCCGGAGCCACAGCTCATACTACCAATGCCCAAGAAAACTAGCTCAAAAACCCCTATCTATCAAAATGAGGCTCCGTTCGAGTTTGAGGTTGACCCAACTGCACTCATGGTCAATAAATTGGAAAAGTTATTCAAGAGAGCACAAGGGGTTAACTCCATCCCGGACATAGAGGACGGGTATACCGATTCTGCAGTGACATTGCTAGATCGGTTTAAAATGTCGCACATCAACTGTTTTGACGATTCCTAAGATCTGATGGTTCACCTATAGCTCTTTTCGGACATTTTGCGGCCCATGGGCCTAACTAGACTACATAAGTTGTCTCTCTTTGGCCGTACCGTGTTAGGTATAGCGGCCATATGGTATGCTAAGTTGGAAGACTCTGTCAAGCAAAATTGAGAGGAGATGGCCGAGGCCTTCATTGCGCAATATTCATATAATACACAGATCAAGGTCACAACTTGTGATCTCGAGGAAGCACGCTAAGAGCCGAATTAGGGCTTCTTTGAATTTGTGACAAGGTGGAGAGCTAAAGCCTAGATGATGACCACAAGGTCATTCAAGAAGGATCAGATTAGGATGGTTCTCCGGAATCTACATAGCAAACTGTTACAAAAGATGATTGTCCTACCTCTATTCACATTTATAGAACTCCATGAAATAGGAGTGCAAATCGAAGACGCCATAAAACAGGGGCTTATCATAGATGAGAAGGAGCTGGCAAAAAGGCTGTTTGTTCTAGTTCCAATGCTGCCAGTGGTAGCATAGCTGCGAGGCCGTCAGATGTAAGCGTTGTCACCACAACCAAGACTGCTGACCCCTTTGCCAACACAAGCTCACAAACAACGTCCAATCCTAACCGATCCCAGAGGACCTTCAACCAACTATACATGACTCTCTCACAAGCCATGAAGGTGCTAGTCAAGAAAGGGCATCTCAAACCTTTAGAACCCCGTCCCCTTCCTAATCCTCTTCCATCCAAACACAACCCAGCAAAATATTGTGCATTTCACTAACAGCATGGTCATGACACCGACTAGTGCTTTCAATTGCATCATGAGATTCAGGATCTCATTGACAACAAGGTGATTGCACCACCACAGAAGCCAAACGTAACCACAAATCCACTCCCAACCCATAACCAAGTCCCTCCACCTCAAAATATCAACCTGATCCATACATTGGCCATCCCTTATGACCCCAACGTATATATTACTCTCTTTCACCTACCAAAGCCGACGTTGTTCATTCTGGAAAGCGTAGATCTGTGCATGATGGACTCGTCCAACCCTCAATCCAAGCTTGTGGTGATGCTTACAGCAGAAGGGGATTCGACCTTGGAGGAAGGTACTAGTCCATTGCCGGAGTGCCTTGAGGACCTACCTGATGAGATGTATGATCTAAGTTGCTACATCATGTCAACTAATCAAAGCAAACCAAAATTGGTGCTGCCAGCCTCGATAGACATCAATGTGGTCAGATAAGATGGCTTGACCCAAGGGTTGGATGATCTAGAAGAAGTTGAGGAGGATTTGGACAACCTGTAATTCTTCGATGAGCATGATCAGGGGGATATAACGATCGACTGGTTTGACTTGAACAGATCAACTGACAACTCTGGATGGCAGAGTGATGAGCCAGACAAGGAGGAAGGAACTCAAATCAAGACAGAGGGAAATGAAGCAGAGATCGCTGTAGTGGCCGGAAACGCCGATAAGAAAGGAAAGCTGCTGGAGAGTTCTGGTGTGGAAAATTCATCCCAGGAAGTGGGCGTCGTTAGCACTGAGGCAGTTTGAACACGAAGGATTAAAGACGGCCAGAAAGCTGTAATTTCACAACACCTTGTGGGGGGCACCTATGATGTGAAAGTGATACAAGCAGAGCCGGAAAACTATTTGTCGGCCGCTGAAGGGGAATGGTGGGATGATGATGATCTATATCTAGCCCACACCGATAAATACTGGGGTATTCGGAATACGTGGTATGCCGAGGAAATTGACCATCTGACAAGAAGCGGGCAGTATTTTATGCCACCGCACCTGGATCAAGCAGAGGCGTATGGAAAAGACAGAGAGGCCGAAAAACAGAAAGAGAAACAACTAGAAGAAGAGGCAGTATTGAAACAGCATAAGAAAATCCAAGCTGACATCTCCATCTGGGGTCTTCTCAAGGCCTCCAGGTACACCAACAGGTAGTATTATCGGGAATGGACAAGGCTAAATTGTCCTTTGACACCACGCCAGAGCAGCAGATAGGTATGGTTTTTTTTAAGTGGTGCCAGGCCAACCCTTACCTTCTCTGACAAAAAACTACCGCCAGAAGGCTCAACTAACAACAAACCGCTGTACATATCTATGGAATGTAGGGAGAAATGGGTGCCGGTGGTGTTGGTAGATACCGGTTCAGCCATCAATGTTTGTCCTTCTCGCACCGCCTATGCAATTGGAACCGGTGAACTTTGCTTCCACAACCCAAGTAATATGAGCATATGATAATACAAGTAGAGAGGTCATGGACATAGTGCAAGTTAGAGTCTAGGTGGGCCCAGCTGAGCAAGTGTAGACACCCCATTTTTGACAGCCCTTAAGACTTGGGCGCCTCTAATTGATTATTCGATGGTGAAGGCTATGTTGTGCAAATGTTCGATTTCTTCGGCAAGAGGAGCTTCAAATCCCAACCTTACAACCCCTTTTTGGACCAAAGCCTTTTGACCAAAATGATTTTTAGACCTTAAAACCCTCTCTTCCAAAAATATTTTCGAAAAAGTTTCTGCGATGTTTCGAGACTCACATTTCGTTAAATGTTGCGCTTTTCGATAAATCGAGCAAGGACAAAGTGAAAATAAATGAAAGAGACGTGAACTCTTCAAAAAATATTTTAAAACACCTGATTTAGAGGTTTGGAGTAGAAGAAAATAGGAGGGGAGAGAGGAAAACTAGTTGAGGAGAAGTTAGACATGAATCCGGTTAGGACCAAAACTGAGCAACCTTCACTAAAATAGGCATATCTTTGTGCACACTTGGACTTTTAATTTAAGGATGCCACCATTTGAAAGAAGTCTTGCAGGGCTTCAATTTAGACTCAAGAATGACCTGTAAAGGAGTCCGAAAGAAGGAGGTATGCCCATTTGAAGTTGGACCTGGACAACAGATTTTTCTGGCCGGCCACTGGTGGAGTATGTCGGCCATAATTGGGATTTTACGGCCATATGTTGGCCAAGAGTGAGTTTTGTCGGCCATTGGTGCAAAAAGGCAGTTTTTGTGCAGATATTTTCCCTTTAATTGTTCCACACTGCTCCAGCTGTCCTATATGGATATTTTCAACTTGAGCTCACATTTTTCTATATATAGAGGGCCTTCTCTATTGTTTTAAAGGCTGCAAAAAATTTTGGAGCCTCTCTCTCTACAATTCTCTCTCTCTAGATTTCTTTCTCTCTCTTGAACTTTTGTGCATACAAGTAGAGATATACTTCTAGTTTTCCTATCAACCCTTAACCAAAGTTACTTATCTTTGGGCTGAGGTTACTTGGGACCCTCTTTGAGCTCTAGAAGGTGGTCTAGGCTTGATTTAGTGCCTAATTTGTGCCTAGAATTGTCCTTTGCTTCAAGAGGTATAACACTTGTCCTTTAAGCTTGTTTTGTACACTGATTTTGCCATCTTTTCAAACTATTTTGGGGCTGATTTTGAACTGTCAAAAACTCTGTTTTTATGACTTAAAATTTTTGGTTTGAGGTCTCTTTGAGTTAGGGGGTGTTCCACCCTTCTTGCTCATTTGTTTGTTAAGCTTTTGTACCATTTTTCATCACTTTCAAATCAACTTTTTTGGGCTTTTTAACCACTAATTTCAGAGGTTTTTCAGTGGTAAAAACCTTATTTTGAAGTCCAAAATTTGGAGGGGTTAGCCTCCCCTCCATGTGTCTTGTTTGCATGCCTAGATAGCTTCACATATTAGCATGTTTTTCTAGCTTAATTTAGCTTAAGTCCAACATGTTTTTGCCTCTGAAATAACATGCTTTGGCTTTGTTTTGTGCTGGTTAGTTCAGTTGTGGCTTGTTTTGCATAGTTATAGTGTTAATTCCTTCACTAGATTAGTGTTTTAAGGCTTTAACTATCATTGTTTTGAGTTAATAACATGTTTTAGTGTTGTTTTACACTTCATTTCAGCACTTATTAAAATCTCTGCAATCTCCCTTCGTTCTTTACTCTTTTGTTTGCTTTGAAAGTGGTTTCAACCCACTTGTTTGCCTAAGTGTGAAATGGAGGTGCTACACCTAATGGTTTAATCCCTTAGGGGGTTCATTACCAATAGTGTAATGCCTTTTTCATGCCCAAAGCACCTTGTGGTTTGAGCCATCGTTCCATTAGAGGACACTCACTAATGGGCTTAATGGATTAAAGAATGGCTTTGGTAATTAAAATGAGTAAACAAGATGGACAAGTAAAAGTGTGCAAGATAAGCATTCTTTGTGTTGCATTGCATGGATTCAAATCAGACGTTAGTTTGAACACAAGGGAAATGAGACATTTCATACTCAAAAGTGATGAAATGTGTCATTTTCCTTGGTCGCCATTGCCCTTGATCATGCATGATAAGGTGATGGTCCTTTGGTCTCATTTTGCATTCATTGGACCTGCACAATTGGTTTCACATACCATCATGCAATGAAATTGCTTGGTTGATGGTTTGTAAACCCAAATTTTGTCACCTCTCTGATCTCCCCATGAAAATGAGAGGCAAAGTGTGCAAATAATCTGTGAGAATACAATGTTTGGCTCTGCATGCTCTCTGTTGCAGCAAAAAGAGGAGTTCATGTCATCAGTGGCCGATCGGCCACCACTAGCAGCCGACCGGCCACCAGTGGTAGCTGATAAGCCCCCTGTTGGCCACCAATGAAATTTGCACAGTGTGTTCCTAAGGTGGAGTAGAGGTGTTTTGGAAGTTGGAAGAATTTTCAGTGATCAAATATGTGCAAATAGAGGCTGTAGTAGCAAAACGGTGTTTTTTTCGGGTGAAAAACCGAGCATGCATGCATCCCTCGTTTCTTGAGGCTATTTAGTTAACTTGTCTAGTTAATTAGTTGTAGCTGATGCTTACAAATGTTGTAAATATTCAAGTAGATTAGTTGATTAATTTATGTTGTAATTAATTAACTTAATTGCTTTGTAATTAGTTAGTTAAGTGTTGTAATATTTAATTAGCTTAGAGTAGTTAGTTAAATATTGTGTTGTAATAGTTAGCTTAGCTTAGTGTAGCTTAGCTTATTCATTCGGACCCTTCTTCGCGAGGGCGTAATGTTATAATAAGTGTGCGTGCGTGCGTGCATGTATGTCTTCCAACCCCACGTCTTTCTCCCTTTTATTAATCGCTTTTGATGGTTAGGTTAGGGACATTTTCAATTAGCATACCTTATGCTTGCATGATTGCATCCATTCATCTTGTATTGCATGCATTGAGGCTCGGCGCATTATTCAAACTGCATTGCAATTTCAATATATTTCTTTGAATACGTGTTGATCGCATGTTATGAAAATTGATTCATATGCCATATTAGTAGTCGAGCCTATTAATTGTATATTGCATGTGTAGACACCTCATTTTTGACCGCCCTTAAGACTTGGGCGCCACTGATTGCTTACTTGATAGTGCAGGCTATCTTGTGCAAAGGTTCGATTTCTTCGGCAAGGACAACGTCAAATCCCAACCCACAACTCCTTTTTAGACCAAAGCCTTTTAACTAAAATGATTTTTAGACCTTAAAACCCTCTCTTCAAAAAAAAATTGAAAAAGAGTTCCTACGATGTTCCGAGGCTCACATTTCGTTAAATGTTGCACTTTTTGGTAAATCAAGTAGCCCTCACTAAATCAGGCCCATCCTTTTATACACTTGAATTTTAGCTATGAGGCCACCACTATTGGAAAGTGGACCTCTGGGGCTTTATTTTAGACTTAAGAATGACCTGAAAAGAAGTCTAGATGAAGGAGATATGCCCATTTGAAATTGGACCTGGAGAGCAGATTTTTGTTGTCAGCCACTGGTAGTGGCCGGTCAGCCACTAGTGTCCAAAACTCAGATATTTTGCAGTTATTTCTCCTCCAATTGTTCTACACTGCTCCAACTGTCCCATTTTCAGATATTTTCGACCAAGGCTCTCTTTTTTCTATATATAGAGGCTATATCTCTCATATTGCAAGGTTAGAAAATTTTGGGAGCCTCTCTCTCTCTCTACAAATCCTCTCTCTCTCTACAATTCTCTCTCTCTTGCCTTTTTTGTGCATACAAGTAGAGATACACTTCTAGTTTTCTTATCAACCCTTAACCAAAGTGGTTCATCTTTGGGCTGAGGTTGCTTGGTGCTCTCTTGGAACTCCTTAAGTGGGTTTTGGCTTGAATTGTGGCCTAGAATCACCCTTCCCTTCAAGAGGCATAACCTTTACCCTTTAAGCTTGTTTTGTACACTTGTTTTGCCATCTTTTCAAACTGTTTTTCGCCTAGTTTTCAACTGTAAAAACCTTTGCTTTTATGACCTAAAAATGGTGGTTTGAGGCTATTTTGTGTAGAGGGGTAGTCCACCCTTCTTGTTGCTTTATTGTGTAAGCTTTTGTACCATCTTTTAGCATATTTACATCAAACTTTTTGGCTTTTTAAACCACTGAAATTCAATGTTATTTCAGTGTAAAAACTTGATTTTGAAGTCCAAAATTGGAGGGGGTAGCCTCCCCTCCTTGTGTCTTGTTTGCAAGCCTAGATAGCTTAACACGTGAGCATGATTTTCTAGCATTTTGTACCTCAATCTCAACATGTTTTTGCTACTGTTTTGACTGGTTTCAGCTCTATTTTGAGCTGGTTTGGTCCTTTGAGGCTGGTATTATGTGGTTGTAGTGTAAAAAGGCTTCACTAGCTTAATGTTTTAGGCTTTTAAACATGAATTGCATGAGTTTCTTGCATGTTTTAGTGTCTTTTTACACTCCATTTCAGTATTGAAATCTCTGCAATCTCCCTATTTTCTTCACTCTTTCATTTATTTTGAAAGTGGCTTTGAACCCCTTGTTGGCTTAAGTGTGAAATTGAGACACTTGTGCTTAATGGTTTCAATCTTCTTTGAGGGTTTCTACTAACCAACGGCATGAGGTCTCTTTCACGCTCAAGGCACTTGTGGTTTAAGCTCTCTTTCCATTAGAGGACACTCACCTTTTGGACTAATCAATTAAGGAATGGATTGGTAAGCTAAAATGAGTAAATAAAACATGACAAGTAAAAGAAGCAAGATAAAGCATCTTTTGTGTTGCATTGCATGTGTTCGAATCAGAGATTAATTCGAACATAAGAAAAATGGGACGTTTCATACTCAAAGTGATGAAATGTGCCACTTTTCTTGGTCACCATCATCCTTGATAATGCATGATAGGGTGGTGGTTTTGTTGAGTCTTGTTGTGCACTCATTACGCTTGTATAAGCTTGGTTCTTTGGCCATCATGCATGAAAATGCTTGGTTGATGGCTTGAGAGCCAAGAGCTATACTCCTTTGAGCTTATGTGATGATAAGGAGGGTAACAGCACATACACTTCTTGAGAATACATTACTTTGCCTCTATTTGTTCTCTGTTGTAGCAAAAAATGAAAGTTCAGGGAAGGGGTGGCCGACTGGCCACCAGTAGTAGTCGACCGGCTAGAAATGAAATTGTGCACAAGTGTGTTCCTGAGTTGGAGCAAAGATGTTCTGGAAGTTAGCAGCACTGTTGGTGTTCAAACGAGTGCAAACAGAGGCATCCAATGGCAAGGCGGTGGATTTTTAGGAGGAAGCCAACCGAGCATGCATGCCTCCCTCGCCCTCGAGGCCATTTAATTGCTTTAATTAGTTAGCGTAGCTAATTATTCAATTCAAGTGTTGTAATTAATTAATTGCTTTAATTAGCTTAGCATAGCTAGTTATTTACTTTGGTTTGTAATAATTAGTTAACTAGAATAGTTAATTGATTTCGTGTTGTAATAGTTAGCTTAATTAGCGTGGCTAGTTAGCTTATTTATTCGGACCCTCCTTCGCGAGGGCATAATGTTGTAATAAGTGTGCGTGCGTATGTGCGTATCTTCCAACCCCGCTTTTTTCTCCCTTTTATTTATCCGCTTTTGATGGTTAGATTAGGGATCATGTTTCAATTAGCATACCTTATGCTTGCATGTTTGCATCCCTTCATTTGCCTTGCATGCACCGAGGCTCGGCGCATCATTCAAACTGCATTGTCAATTCAATACTTATTTGAATACATGTTTCAAAGCATGCTATCAAAGTGTTACAAATGCCATGATTAGGTAGCCAAGCCTATTTAGTCACATCATTGCATGTGTTACATTAGTCATTTAACATAGTTAGGATTATGCATATTTCTAACTAGTTTTTGTTTTGGCTTGGAGTACTCGGTAAGTTTTACGCTTTAACATACTTGCATGAGTGTGAGTGCTGCCATGTTTCGCATGCTTGCCATGAGGCTATGTGTTTATTTGCTAAATTGCATGAATGCCTGTGAATGGAGGCTTTGTTGCTTGAATTGGAACAGTTCAACAAATGTATGTTTTAAGCCCACTTTGCGAAGTGGCAAATCATGTTTTAAACCCATCATGTTTGATGGCAAATCCGCGTTTCAGCCCACTTGAGGGTGGCAAATTCAAACCATTTTTGCAAAGCAAACATGAGTTGAGTTGTTCCAATTCTCGCGATTTTAGTCTATACTTGCTTGTGTGCATCACATAGTAAAGTTAGCTAATAACTGGAATAAGAACACATAAGGTTTATAAAAGAACATATCATGATTAGTAGAGGTCGATCTTTGATTGGGCGAGCGGGGATGCTCATTTCAGGACCTTCCCCTCTCGTGCTTAAGTTCCTGAGCTGAGGCAACTTTGGTGATGAAGAACACGTGGCCTTTGGCACGAGTCAGGGTTTCCTAAATTTTCCCGAAAATAAAATATTTAGGTGGCGACTCTATAATCTGGAAAAGCAGTCCAACTTTGGCATTATTTGATTTAAAATCAA